>NC_137423.1:29011600-29746600 GCF_964374335.1 Astatotilapia calliptera
AATGAAGAGATGACAGCAGCAACTGGCCACAGAGGAAGCTGGCAGTACCTCGGCTCTCAGATGTTGCTCTGCTCAATAGCGATCGATATTCAGACACAAATGCCCCCCAGATAGCAAGGAAACATTGAAACACTGTTGAGTCAATATCAGGCTGTGTCATTGAATCAACATTGAAGTGTGACGTTGACCTAACGTCACTCTTGCACCCGTTTTTAATGTTGAAACAACGTCAGGTTTTGATGTTGAATCAATGTTGAAACCTGACATTGATTCAACGTTGTATTTTCTAATACTGTTGACATTGAAACAATGTCAGATTCTGATATTGAAACACTGTTGAGCTATGATGTTGATTTTCCACCTCTTTCGCACAGTTGCTTTTTATTAAAACAACAGTTAAATCATGACTGGAAATCTACCTCTCTTTATAGGTATTTTAACCAATACTAAACTACTGCATGTTTCCATCAATACTTAAACCACCTAAACACATAATTGTACTTATTCCTCAAATTGGACACCCTTTATAAAAAACAAAAGTCTCACGATGTATCATGTCAATATTATTATCCTAAAATAAGAAAGCATTGCATGTGATGTAACAGAGAAAAAAAAATAAACAAAAAAAGGTCAATAGGCATATGTTTCGTTTGCTAAATACTTTATTAAAACACAGTTTTCTATTTACATTTATGTTTAACATAAATTTGTAATTTTTTACTTCGGGATGGGGATGCATGATGTGCGTCCTGCACCACCCAAACGATCTGGGGCGTACCGGAGCCATTTCTGCACTGCTTGTGCAAAGACAAACTCGGACATAGAGTTTGCCCCTAACTGCTGCGTCAGACCATCTAGGACAAAAATACACACACACACACACACACACACACACAAACAAAAAAAGTGAATTAGAGCACATGAATAAGCTCATGTTATAGCACATGATAAATACTTTTTTGCCCCACTGTAACTGTCTTCAGCGGGGAGAAAGTATGTAAACTCCTAGGCTGATAAACATGAAAGTCACCAGGCGTAAATCTACAAACTGCTGCATTTGATTCCCAAAGAGCTATGAGCGGAAAAAGTGATAAGTCTTAGCATAGTGTGCCGTGTATCCTTTAAAACAAAATAAACATGGGGTCCTTGGGCTGTACAAACTACAACCCGAGGACTAAACAAGCCAAAGACCAAAGACTCCATCTCCAGATTAACCGGACATGAAAGTCTTGTTATTAAGAAAGACAAAGTAATATAGCAAAAAAACGGTAAAACTTACCAAATATGCATTTGCAGAGCGCTGTATCTTTAAATGCCCTTTTTTGCTTTGTCTGGTCCTTGGTTTTTTTCCCTGCCCAGTTTAGTAACGAGGCCAGCTCGTTTGTAATGGCATAAGCCATTACACGGCGGACTCGCACCTCCAGTGTGGTCCCTCCAATCAAGGCAAGGCGTCTCACCTATAGACACATTTCAATAGATGGAATTAGCGTGTCTCATGTCTTAAATGTGTATGCAAGTGCTTGTGTGTTTAATCAACAGGCCGTTGTTATGTATTTAAATCACAGCTATTACACTTTATAGTTACAAAGTGTACATAAACTTTATATACTAACCATTGCCTTATTTGCCTCTATTGATTGAAGAGCTGCCTCTGCATTGTTTAGCTCCTCCATGTTGTGCAAGGGCAAATCCAGAGGCAGTACCCCAGCATCTACCGAATCATTGCAGCCGGTATTGCGGATGGCTCTGACCTCATCACGCAGTTCGTTCACAGCTCTCGTCAGGTCTGACAGCATAGTTAATATCTTTTGTGAGGTCGCATCTGTTTAAAAAAAAAAAAACAATTCTAGAAAGATTAATGGCTTAAGCAGTGAGAGGCAAAAAATTAATATATCCATAAGTGACGGTGTAACATTCTGCATTCAAGTACAAGTTGTTCTAACTCACATATATTTGATATTTGTATATGTAGCTTGCCATCATCAGTGCGTGAATTATGTGTGAATGGCTTTGGCATGTTCCTAGCAGCGTTTTCCTTCATTTCTGCCTTTACGTGTGGACGGGATTATTTTTTAAAACGAAAACGGAAAATCTCAGTTTTCAAAAATACCCGTGTACGTGTGGACGTAGCCTCAGTTTTCAGTTAATGAAAACACAGTTTACGTGTGGACAAAAGGTGCAAACGCAAGGTAGGTGAGCGTGCAACGTAAAGTTAGGTGAGCGTGCAACGTAAAGTTAGGTGAGCGTGCAACGTAAAGTTAGGTGAGCGTGCAACGTAAAGTTAGGTGAGCGTGCAACGTAAAGTCTGAATTGAGTGCGAATCGAAGCGGGTGCTCACCAATCATTAAAAGTAACAAAGTCATTGAACACATTTATACAGTTACCTTTACGTTTATCAATCATATATCACAGATTTACAATTTTTTTGTAGTACTATGCTAAAAAGCAACTACAGAGTGAAAGTCTGGGTCAAGCGCCGAGGCGACGGCAAGAACAAAGGAACCCTCGAAGCGTTAACGCTAGTTTTGTAAGGGAATATAACAGAAAAGTATGAAACGAAAATGTTTTCTTTGTTGATAGACTTTGTTCGCAGTGCAATTTACTTGTTGCCGGATTGTAATAGACACGATTTCGGGCTCCCACATTTTGTCCGAAACTGTACATTAACCAGTTTTTTTTTTTACTGTTATTCAAATGCGACCGTGGAAATAACGAATAGAAGAAAATTCATTCATTCTTACCTTATACTAATCGTGGTGCAGGCCAGTGCAGTGCATGAACTGATGCCTTCTCCGGTCAATTCCGCTGAGAGTAAATCGAATGTCCCGCTCTACTGTACAAGACAATGGTTACCTGGAGGGATGTACCACTGAGAGGGGTGCTATGGAATAGTCCAAGTGGTGGCAGCTTCAATTTCCCGCTCAACCATAAATCATTGGTTTTTCAACGTGATTGTTGTCACCTTGTCAACTATAAATAGATCAACAATCAACGATGACAGAACAACAGTGAATCAATGTTATTTCAATGTCAGTGTCAGGTTTCATCAGTATTTCAATGTTGTTTCAACATTGGTTTTGTGTTAACATTTCAATCCTGACGATTCTGATGGTTCAGATGGAAAATCAACATCTGTTCAATGTCTCCTTGCTATCTGGGCCTCCAACTAAACATACACACAGACACACAGCAGCTGCTGAAAGTCTCTATCTCCCATAATCAACTCATTTGTCTCTTGACTTCCCATTCCTTGCCAAAGCTGTCATCAAATAACAGTCCCTAATGCCTTTTTTTTGTTTCATATGCACATTTAGTTTAATCCTAGAATCTAACTGACACACTGGCTGGAAGATATTTTTAGTTTAACATACCCAAAACTGCAACGTAGGAATGAGCCTTGAGTTTACAATCTTATGTAGAAATTATACAGAGCTGCATATCTAATTCAGACATACATCAAAATGTAATCTGTAATTTATTATCAATAATTAGTTACACTATTTAGGACAAACTCTAAGTTGTGACCATTTTTCACTTTGTATGTCACTCTAAGCTCTTGTCCTACATTTCCCTTTACATTTTTAATCAGTTTCTAACCTTCCATTAGGTCCAGTTTTAAGTGTATACATGTACACACTGGCACTGTGGTCGGTATTCTGATATTTTTTCCATAAGAAATCTCTAGCTCGTTTTTTAAGATTGTTTGATCAGCCTGAGGAATATAAAGTACTTGCTCATAAATAAAAACGATAAATAATAAAGATACAGTACTGTGCAAAAGTCTTGAGCCACCCCTCATTCTTTACATCTTGCTAGGAAAACAGGAAATAGGTACAACAATGGTTTTGAAAT
Source organism: Astatotilapia calliptera (assembly GCF_964374335.1). Taxonomy (NCBI): domain Eukaryota; kingdom Metazoa; phylum Chordata; class Actinopteri; order Cichliformes; family Cichlidae; genus Astatotilapia; species Astatotilapia calliptera. The sequence goes on from NC_137423.1 coordinate 29,015,453, forward strand.
GTGTTTCTGAAAGGGACCACTAAGCCAGGTGGAGGATTCAAACTGAGGATCTTCTTGCTTTGAGGCAGTGTTTTTGCACCATTGCACCTTCATGCACACATTAGTTTTCTAATATTGTTACTCTTAAAAATCATGTATTAATGTGAGTTTGTCTGGCTGGATTACAGCGTAAGAGCTGCTTATTTCCACATTTTCACAAATGCAATTTTCAGGTAAATTCATGAAATAGTTTCAACCCAGATGCCCGTGTGTAAACAAGCAGTCTTTTGCACTTGTGAGTTCACGGACGGACAAGATGAGATGTGGATTTTCAGCACACACCAGGCTGTTTTTCTCCTGTCAAACTTTACTGACCCATCCAGCACACTTTCAACCCAGCACACGATGTTTTGAAAATGTGTCAGACGTACTTCCAAACTATGCCGATAACATCCGCACTCCACATGTGTGTTTGACTGGATCTGGGCTGAATTATTTTTACGCTTTACCGAACAAGTTCCACTTATTCCTCTGAGTGGGACTGGATCAGAAATCTTTCTTGTTTACATGTGAGTGTGAGGCAGATGGGTAAACAACACAGACAGCAGCCTCTCTTAGAGATGTGCAAATTCAGCTTACCAACGGTACCTGCCACGCTCTGCATTCTCTTTATGCAGCTGCAAACCAGCTACACCACAAAAACATAAAACTAAATGCCAGGGATGTTCAGAATTTTAATAGTTCGACTGAGGCACGGCACAGAAACACAGTTCAACATAGATCCTCATTATCATCAGCGTGTGCAGGCATTTATATGTAGGTGCACAGCTGAAGACATAATAGTGAATGTGAGCTGCGTGGGTGTTTTAAGTTGTTTAGTATTTGCCAGAAAGTGTTTAGGGGCCCTCACTGTCTGAACAAACGACACTCCGAACTTTTGAACCCAAAGCCTGGATTAACAGCTGACCTGGGAGCAGCGGAGTCTGGGAAAGTATAATTAAGGTTGATTAAGGAACATTCCTGGGGTCTGTTTCTGCATGTTAAGTGAGCTGTGGAGGTTGCAAAAGACCCGGGTCCCTATCAAAGTTCATAGCTGAGAAGGAAATCTGAATCTTCATCACGAAAAATGCGACATGGCGCCACCTAGATGCAATCACGCACTGAAAAAGCATGCAGAGATATGTGAAAACTTACAGCCACACACACACACACATACACAAACTCCCTTATTGTGTAGTTGCACAGCAAAGTGAATGGAGAGGAAAACAGCTACGAATGTTCTAGAAAGCCAACCAGTCATTACAGCAATTATCCCTATGGCGTCCACAGTATAATTAGATGAACCATGCAGCACTGTACCTATAAATACTAGACTAAACAACAGTAAACAAAGGGACAACCGCAGCCAGCAACCTCTCACATTAGACTTCAGCTCCCTCCCACAAACCCTAACAGCAGCGGCATCAACAATAACCGTGGCAGCGCTGACAACAGCAGCAGCAGCAGCATAAATCAGCAATAGGATGCTCACAATTAAACATTGCTCAAGTCATTTATTACAGAAGCAGTCACAAAGGCACAAAGAAATGTTTTCTTGATTGAAACCACTGCCTTTTACAACATCATCAGCCCGCAGCTCTGCTCCCTTTCATTACAGTTTTCTCCATACCCTCATTGTTTCCCCTTTCCTGTACTCTCTCCATCTTAAAGCAAATGTGTGTCACTTTCGATCAGTCTGGTTTGGCAAAAGTACTGAAACGGGCCTGGAGATAAACTACGCCTGTGTTTCTGAGAGCTCAGGAAAGATCGCTGGTGAGCGAGCCGAGAGGGCAAAGTAGGTCAGAGAAAACAGGAGCGTCACGTCATGCGGGGTGGACCTATAACCGAACAGGTGTTTACCAGGCTAGTAAATAGCTCTGCGGTGTGACTACAACTATATTTACAACTTACTAACAAATAGCAATTTGAAAAACACCCAATTACCTGCCTTAGTCAGTCACATAAGCTACAATTCTGTTAACAGTATTTTGATCACTCCTCCATCTTTACCTGCTGCACCAATAGTAGCTTTCAGGTGAAGTTCAGGCCAAGAGTGAAGAAAATTAAAGTCTAGGATTGTTGTGCGGGGTGAATGCCAGTTACTCTCGCAGGCCAACATAAAGTCACACAGATATCTTTGTAGAAGTGTTGCTTTTTCCTCAAAACAAATAAGATTTCTCTCTCTCTTTGTGTTTTTGTGTGAGGAGGCAATGTACTGTGAATCACTACTAGCTTATACTACTTATTTGTTTAACCACGGTTCAGTAGCCTGCTCAGTGACGGACCCCTACTGTTAAGGTGTTTACTTCTGTCCCTGTTTTTTTTTGTTTTTTTCTTATTTCATGGAAGCTTTAAAAGTCGTACATTCTACTCTGCTGTACTTCATAAGTTTTTTCCCCCTTTTTCAGAGTCCAAGATGCAAAACAGCATATTAATTTTAGATTTTACACATTTTACTTCCTGAATGTTTTTAAATTTCAAGCATATTTTTTCTTTATAAGCAGTCCTATTGTTTGTTTGGGGTTTTTTGTTTAGGGTAGGGGTGGCCAACACCAGGCCTCAAGAGCCGGAGTCCTGCAGGTCTTAGGCTACGTTTACGCTGCAGGTCTTAATGCTCAATTCAGATTTTTTGATCAAATCCGATTTTTTTTTGTCTGCTTGTTCACACTACAAATAAAATGCGACAGCAAACGTGCTCTATGAACCCTCAAAGTGGCCCGCATGCGCAAAAGAAGACGTCACACACAACGTGCTCTGTGTAGACCCAGACCAAACAGTATTGTTTGACTGATGGCCCTTAATATAAAGACTTGTTTCAGACTTTACGTTTCCCAATTTTGCTTTAAGTTATAAAGTTATTTTGTTATCTACATATGGCCTAATAATGATCCTTATTGCTGTTTTAGAGAAGAGCGGTGCTCCAAAGGATAGTTGCAGATTTCTGTCAGAATCTGCAGGTTATACAGTACAAATAAAATGTTCACGTTTCTCCAACATTGTCTTCCCAACAGTTTCACTGGATGGCCAGGAAGTGTTCACGATGTCTTCTCTGGCGCTGATAATTGGCGTCTGTCTTGTGTCAGTGACGTAAAAGATGAATTTAATGCAACTTGACCATTCAAACAGCAGTCGCTTTCTAAAACATCAGATATGCATTGCATTCAGTATCACATACGAAAGTGACCCAGGTCGGATTTGAAAATATAGGTGTGTTTTTCACACTGTCAAACCATGATCGGATATGGGTCGCACGGGGTCAAAAAAGATTTGATGCGCTTTCGCCTGCAGTGTGAATGTATCCTTAGATGTGTCCATCACAGCTGCATTTCTTGACGTTGTCCAGAATCACAGCTGATTTTAATGACTAAATTACCTCCTTAACATTTCTTGAAGTTGTCCAGAGGCCTGGTAGTGAATTTGATTCAGGTGTGTTATCTAAAACCTGCAGGACACCGGCTCTCGAGCCTGGAGTTGGCCACCCCTGGTTTAGGGGTCCATTAATGGTAAAGTTGGTTGATGTTAAATTCCTTTTTTTCAGTTTCTCTTTACTTTTTTGAAAGTCTAACTTCTTCTTTTTTTAATTACAGCTTCACAATCCTTTGGTAAATTTCAGCCATATTTTTTCCACACATGTCAGTGGATTCCTTTATAAAGGTACATTACATTGGCAGAGGTCTGCCCTGTTGTTCAGGTTAAAGTGCATATTTACAGAAACAATAACGTCTAAACGCTTCTTTAGACGACATTTTGAAGACTTAAAAACAAATACAGGGTACGGTCACAGAGACCCAAGGAAGTCAAGTGGAAAAGCTAGAACAATCAACTACTGGCGTTCCCACATTCTTGGAAGCAGAGAGAAGTTATTACCACTTTTAACACTTGCCAAAGAAGATTAAAAAAAATTCCCATGAGTAATTGCAATTTAACCATAATACACAACTGTTAAAGCAGTGATAATGAGCAGATCATTTCATATTTGACCTAATGTAACATCAACTATAAACAAACTAAGGAAACAACACATCACTCTGTATTGTTTTGAGAAAAGTCAGGGCATAAATTGCACTTTTATTTTGTTTCTCTTTTGTTTTTTGTTTGTTTCTTCGTAAAATGCATGCTGTGAATTCCTGGCATGACTTCTCAGATGACAGCCTTGTGCTTTGGCTGTGTTCTTTGTGGATAATATATGTTGGTGGCAGGTTTGCTGCTGCTGAAGGGAATGCTCATGTGTGCGTTTTCAAGCAGGTGTGCTTGTTGGTTGGCGCATCCTCCATCTTAATTAGGTCTGTTCCACTTCTTAATGTCAGTGCTAATATTAATTTATTTAAACACTTTACCCACCATGTTACCTAATTTTACATTAGCACAGTGCAAACTAAGGTTGCATTATTTACCTGCCCACATCAGCGTTTAAATCGTAACATTTTAATCAAGTCATGTGGAGGTTTTGGGTTTTGCAGATAATAACTTCAATAAGGAGCCCAATAATGCTTGAAACAGTAAATTCAGCAGAACAGTATTATTTACATTGCAGCTGATTGCTGACGGTGTAAATTTCATAAATACTGTGCGGCAGAGCAAGCCTGCAGGAAGCATGCCTGAGCCGAGTGTCTGCCTTGTGCAGACATTTTATGATACCTTTTTATTGCCTATGACATAAACAGCACATGACATCTTAAAATATGTTTAAAAAAGGCTCGTCCCAAATCCTAACAATAAAACTCAGCAATGAGAAACAGCTGTTGGATGAGTCAAAATTAAAAAAAAAACTGGCAAAAGGAGGTGAACAAAACATAAAATATCATATTTGAACACAACTGTGTCTAACTAAGCTGCAGCAGGAGATGATGCTTACGTCTCTTGTCGGGTGAGTTTAACCCCATCGCACACTGACAGCAGGTGACTTTGGTTAATGCATTTCACATCTGCTCGACATGCCACCTGGCTACCCTCTAAAATGCCTTAAAACACACACGCACAAACACACAGAGAGAGCGAAGGAAAGAGAGAGTGTGTAAAACATTAGACAGAAATCTACTGAAAATTTCATTGGCATCCACTAATCTTTCATCATTCAACCCAGTCTCGGGGCAAGTCATGAAATAGTCAAGAAATGCAATCCATTTGTTAATGTACATGGACACAGATTGTCCTTTGTTTTTTTTAAGAGTCAGATTAACTTTGAAACTCATACATTTCAAATGGAAGTGTGTTTCACGTCATAACACTTTTTTTTTTCCTCGATTCTTCTAATGAGCATTCTCATCCATGCAACCTGGAAAAAAGGGGGATTGTAAAGAAATGATGAAAGTTCAGTTCTAACCCAAACCTGTAAAGAATGAAAACACAATTAAAACTGTGAATAAAATAATGGTTAAAAAAAAAAAACAACAACACAAAAGAAAGTTAAAAGTCCCACGTGTCATATATGCCAACAGCTCCTACCTGCCAACTACTACAGACAACTGGAAGCATTCCAAGTGGTTTCCATGGTCACAAATAGGAAAAAAAATCCATGACTGTTTCACAAATTGATTTTTAGACTGGACATGTTTGCCCGTGCCCATGAACACAAATCAGTAGATTCAATTTTGTGAGTATTTCACAAGCTGATGTGAGACATGTAATGAAATGTATTTCAATTCAATTTCATGACGAGTTTGTAACAACTATTATCTCATGGGCACTTTATGTTATGAGGTCAGGTCACCTTATACTTTTCCACAATGCACTTTCAGACCTGCTGCAGCTGCTGATAGGCTTAAACAAGGTTCACTACCAGTACATTACAGTACAGTGATTTTCTCAGTAAAGTGATTGGGTAAAGTTCAGAAAATTGAATGGCAGCAAGTCATGCGGTCTGTATCAAGCTATAAAATATATCTTACTGTGCAGCAGCTAAAGCCAAAAAAGGCTTAATAAAATGTTTTTTTATGAAAAATGTTGGGTACTACTAAAAGTGCATCGGCAATGTTAAAGAAAATATTCACTTTTATAAGCAGAAATTTTGGTTTTGGAGATTTTAGGTTCAGTATTTAATATATAACAGTAAGATTCCAGCTAAAATCTTCAAAGATGCACCTTGCGTAATCTCCTTGTCTTCATACATATATCATTAACTAAAGTTGCTTCAACTGATTTCAAAACTGGCAGAGCTGTACTGTTGTTTAAAAAGGAGACAGCAATTTTGAAGTTCACTCTAGACTTGTATATTGCCAGTTGCATCCAAAATACTTAAGAACTTTTTCATGATCAGTGGCAAGATGCTATTATATAAATTTCAGACCAGGGTATTCAACTGATACTGCTCTCATATACTAAGATTTAATATGGATAGTGGTTTGATGTTGTATTGACTGACCTTCAAAAGGCTTTTGATCGGATCTTTCTATTGTAGAAGCAAAATTAAAAGCAATAGGGTTAGGTAATGTTTCTGTAACTTGCCTGAAATCCTATCTGTCAGAAAGAAACCGTATGTAGACTCAAACAATGGCTCCTGTAGGTCCCCTCTTGGAAATGTTAATTGTGGTGTACCACAAGGCTCTATTTTATGCCCATTGCTTTTTTTCCCCCATCTATGCTAATGCCACGTCTCAGGCTGTGTAATCAGTGAAAAAAATCCCAAGAATAATAAAATTGTGTCAGAAATTACAATATGTTAGCCTCTGGCTGGTATTAAAAGTAAACTACAACATTTAGATTCTTACGCTGGGGGGACGAAAGCATCCTTTTCATTAAAAGAAATGTAAAGGTTATGCTCTGCACTGATCTAACCAAACTGCATGTGAGTCATGGTTTAGCAACCTTCAGGAAAGAACCAATACCTAATCACAGACAGCTCAAAATAAATTTGTACCTTATATTCTTAATTATCCAAATCAGTAAAGTCTGGTGTTTAATAACTTCTGTAGACTAAAGTGGTCAAGTGTTCCAGTAGTGGTGGATCACTTATCTTTAAACCTCATGTATAATATTCATAGCAATACTTCTATCGTGGTTTGGAGACCTCTTTGCAGTCCCTCAGTTATTTTCCATATGTTACTCTTAGTGTTAAAACATAGAGACAAAAAGAAACTATGGAACGAATCATGCTTCTGTGTAAACATTCTGAATTTAGGCAAAATGTTAATTTTTTTTTCTTTTTTTTGCCTGTCCCATTTGGTTCTTTAGCCGTCAGAATTGTTGTCTGAAGACCAACAAGGATACCCAATGGATTTACTTTGCCAAATGGATCATCATGGCATTGGTCCATTTGATCGACCTTTGTTTTTATTATTTATTATATTTTATTTTCAGATGTTACAGATGGGACAGACGTGAGTGAGGGATAGGAAAGGGAGAGAGAAATGTTAATATTTTTGTTAATCACAATGAAGAGTGTTGCACAATCAACTCAGTATGTACTTTGTTACAGGCATAATGATGGTAATGGTTGTTATTTTAATGTTATGGTTAAATAATGTCTTTGAATTCTAGTTAGCCAGCTTGTGATTGTTTTTGTTTGTTTGTTTGTTTGTTTGTTTGTTTGTTTGTTTGTTTGTTTGTTTGTTTGTTTGTTTGTTTGTTTGTTTGTTTTAAACGTGCACTTTTTCTGTTGGGTTTTCTGTCATGTAAATCTTCCAAAAGATCCACAATGGAAATAAGCTGACCTTTATGATTAGTTTTTGACGATCCTTATTGTGGTATATTATTACATCCACAGTATCATGGTCTTTATTCATATATGTTTTAGTCTGTGATATTGTTTGGTTTGTGATATGCACTGGAAGTAAATAAAATTAATTAATCAGTCATTTAAAAAAATCCAAAATTCCTTCAATTACAACTTACTACCCACAGTGTGTTGGTGAATTTGTCTGCAGAAACTCTGCCCTCCGCCTGTGCTTTCTAATTTTCTTCCTGTTTTTCTGCTGTGGGCAGAGTGGGTGAGTATCCCCCACAATGTCTATTTGCATGAACCCTATTATAAAGTGGCAACCATATTCCATTCTTTTAGCACCTCCTTCTTCCGTGCTTTCTGTCATGGATGAATAAAATGCAGATCAGTGTGCCTATTTGACCAGTGGAAAAGCTGAGGACACATAAAAACACAAAGAAAGGAGGCAACAGAGAACAAGATGTAGTGTGTATGCACTGAGCCACTTTACCACAGATTTGTGTGAAAGCGTTTATTTGTTCTTTAAAATGTTGCCTCCATGAAACAGTTCACTGCTTTGTTCATGCTAATGCCTCTTTCTCGTCATTAACTCTCCAGGTAGCTCAACCATAGCTGTTATCACTCTCTTGCGCTTGGTTATCCTGGAACACTGCACAAAGTTTAAATGTCTGCACAGAAGTACAATTGTTTTATTATACCTTTAGGTTAGGTTATGATACAAGGCTTTTTTCACTTTAAAGTACAGATTTTTATCCAACGCTACTGCTGGTAACTCCCATCCCAGCATCCCTTCGAAAATAACTAAGTCACACCCTGTAGTTAAACAGGGTATTAAACACACACAGACACACACGCATGTGCTTTTTACACAGAAACAAATGAGCAGGTGTCATTACCTCCACAATAAAATGTTTTGGTCAAACATTTTCTCCAGATTATTTCATTTTCCTTGGTTTTCATTCAGCAACCATAGAACTCCTTTGTGATTTCCACTCACGCAAACTCTCAGGTCCAAGCACTGGCCAGGCTCTGTTAGGCCTGCGTCTGGTCTGGCACGCCAATGCTCAGCTGGACTCACGCAGATATACTTCATGTACTCATTTCTGGAGCTTTAAAACTCGAATCCACAACCATTCAACCCAAAGAAGTATTCTGAGAAAATGTTAGGAGGAGCTGGCTGCACATCACACGGCAACTGGCCCAGTAGTCATTCGTGAGCGTGTAAGTACACACACACACACACACACAGACTTAGACGCACCAGCAGGAATTTCAGAGGGAAAGGGAAACAGTAGGGGGGGGGGGGGGGGGGGGGGGAGTAAGAACAACAGGGGCGAGACAGAAAGAGAGAGTACATGTGTAAGAAAGTGCAGAGCCTTTGAAATCATGCTGCCACGTCAACAACTTGAACTAATGTCCTCCTTCTGATGCACTAACACAGAAGAACACATTTGGCTAGCTGTCACTACCACGAATTCCACTTCTAACAAAAACTAGTTCATGACCTCGAGAACAAAAATTACCTCTTGGACAACCCTTAATGTTTTCTTCCAACTTCCTGACACCCATTTTAAACCGATTAAATCGACTGAATTAAGGCAACATGTTTAGAAAGCCTCTGGTTTCCATATGATAAGCAAGGTGAGAATGTTTTTTACTCTCACAGAGCATTTTGGGCTAAAAAAAATGATCCGTGTGGCTTTTTGCACACAACTTTTGCTGCATTAAAAGCATTTTATTAACTGTATAGAAGTGGGCATCTACTAACAACGCAACAAAAATACATTTACACTTATTTTATATTGTTTTGAGTGCAGGTTTGCCTGCATTTGTTAGTGGCTTTCTCAGATTTATTCTGCAACCATTTCATCATGTCCTCACCATTAAAAAGGGCTCAGACTCTTGAAGGTCTGTTAACTACAACTAATATAATGAACAACAAGTGAAGCAGACACAAGCGCAGTACTGAAAGTCCACAAAGTTCTGCAAAATCGAATTTCCCTGTGCAACCACAACAGTTTGAAAGAAAATGTTAATTTGTTTTTACAGTCAGTAAAGAAGCAAAACAGAAGCAGTGGATGTCACACTGATTACAGACTGGTTATGCTGCATTCTCAGCAACATTGCGGACTGTTCAAGGCATGCATGGAGTCATGAGGAAAGTTGCAATTATTGGAGTGTTGGACTGATTAATAACCCTGTTGTTTAAGAGTCAAAAACTAAATAAATGGCTTTAAACTTTAAATCCACAAGCCAATCAGGGGCCTTTCTGTGCAGGATTTCTCCAGGCACCCTTTCACACCTGGGAGGACTTCAATCCTCAATGCAACCCTGAATTGTATGAGAACTTAAGAAAATGAAATGCTGAAAAATCCAAATTAAAACAAAATTTGAAAAAATAACATACGATTTATAAATCAAGTGTAATTACAGAATTTATAACAATTACAAAGTTTAGCAGGTTAAAATCGATATTGTGTTTGCTTGTCCTTGAGAAAATATCTACTTATACAGGGTGCATCATCAAGAATCATCTGATTTCAAAAGGCTTTTTAAAAAAATAAAGTAATGGACATAGAAGCTTAAAATGTGAGGCTAAACATAAAGTTTTACATGTGTCCACCTGTGGACACAGAACATATACCCACGATGACACCCCTCATTAATAGTAAGTTTTGCATTCCCTTGGAGAAATGCTTCAGATGAAGGTAAAATAGTTATTTACAGCTGTGTTTTAATATTGTATTCCTGAACTCCCACTGTCTGGTAGGAACACACTCAATTGTCTTTATTTATGGGGAGTGTAACCTGTAATCCACATTTCCTAGCTCATCTCCTCAAGTGGAACAACATAACTGAAGTCACTTTAAGCGGAGCGGTTCACAGATTTGTTGCCTTGTGTGCTGTGACTGTTTACTCAGCCTGTTCAATAATGGCCGGAAAGGTACCCCTGTTTGTGTGTTATTAGTTTAGCTGGATTGTGTTTGTCTTTGAAAGTGAATCCCGGTAATAGCACAAACATTTTCTTTCGACTTTATTTAATAGAAACACCACAGGTAGAAATCCTGTATGGATTAACAGCGCCATCTTAGCTGATGCTAATAGCGGTAAAGACTAATTCAATGGCTTTTAATGTCTAGTACAGCTAAACTATGCTAGCACAGTGATAACTTAACCTAGGACCTTCAGAAAACTGCAGCCCTGTTCACAGATAGCAGTTGGATACTCTTGCAGCCAGTTCTTCTCAAACAGTAACACATCTGTAGCATTTTCATAGTGTTTCCCTAATCTAGCCATGTGTTATAAACAGATCATCTGTTTATGTGGATCAAAGTTTGGAAAAAGCTCCAAAGGTTAATATCAGGAGGGTTTGTGTGTCAGTTATGTCACACAATTTGCCCCCAGCTTGAGTACACCTTTGCTTCAGTTGCCAACATTTAGCTGCAATTCAATTCAATTGAACAACAGTTGCTTCAAGGTGCTTTATATTGTAAGATAAGGACCCCACAATAATATCGCAACAAGAGAAAAAAGCCAACAATCAGATCGCCTCCCTATGAGCAAGCACTGTGGTGACAGTGGGAAGGAAAAACTCCCTTTTAACAGGAAGAAACCTCTGGCAGAATCAGGCTCAGGGAGGGCTGTAATCTCAATTTGACACTATATAAACTGATGTTAGCCTTAATGCATCAGCTAATACTTAACATTCATTTGAACAACCTTTTCTCTGCATACTGTTTGAGATAAGAACCAGCTGTGCTCTCAGTATGTTCTCAAGAAGAAGGACCTCTGTGGAGGTGAAAGTGTAACAAGAAAAGACTTTAGCCAAAGATCTTCACACTCCACACTGACCTCAGATGGCCAGAAATCCAGTCATAATGTAAGTAGATGAAGGGATTTTAAAAAAAAAGCAAGGGGCAGGTGCACACATACACACAGAGAGACTCCTTCATTCATATTTAGATGCCGAACGGAGGAAAAACTGCTAGTTATTTTCCTTTTTTCTATATGTGAATAACAATAAGTGGCAGTACTTAATAATCAGTCAAGGAATCACTCAGTTTTAATTACTATTTTTAGCATGTGATCAACATACTGTATAGAATGTAACTACTAAGTACTTGTACTTGCAGCTTGTAAAACCACCATCTGCAATAACTTGAAATAATTGTTTTCTGTATGACTTTTTCAGTCACTCACATTATTGCGGAACAGCTTTGGCCCCCCTTCCTCCTTACGGCAATGCTTGTCTTCAGGTCCTGACACACAATTTCAAACAGTCTTTGACCGAGGCATAGCAACACTTGGATACTTTCTTTTTAATACATTCTGCTGTCAATTTGGTGGCCGACACTGGATCATTGTGCTGTTGCATGATCCAGTGTCGGCCAGGCCTTAGCTTTTGACTCTGGAATCCGGTGGTCCACAGAGGAGTTCATGGTTGACTCAGTGACTGCAAACAAGTCCAAACCATCACACATTCACCACCGTGCTTGACAGCTGGTAGGAGGTATCTGTGCTGATACGCTGTGTTTGGTTTTCACCACTTGTGATGCTGCACTCTATGACATCTCAGCATTAGTACACACCTGAATGCCCCAGACCAACAAATTGTCAAGACTTTTGCACAGAGTCCTGCAAATTAAAAAATTATGTACATGTTTTCAAGATTATTTAAGATAACTTATGAAAGAACAACATTTGTTTAGAGTTCTGATATTATTCTTTTTTAAATGCACACACTGCTATTCTGGCTAACAGTTTGGAGTGGAGTTTGATTTATTGGTCAGCATCAGAATAATCAGGAAAAAATCTGATTTTCCTTGTTTAAAATTTTATGTGGCACATCTGAGATGTTTTTCATTCTTCACATTACTGTCAGGATCAGATCAGTGCGCTGTGCTTGTCCAGAGGTAATCCTCTGGCTCCATCATGTGCCCGTGAATGTTAATGCAAAAAACTGTCATCCTCAACCTACTTAAGGTACTAAATGTTAATGTTAAACTTTATTGATCCCCAATGGGAAATTCTAGTTTCATTTGCTGTTCTGGAGGAAAACCAAAGGTCAGTCTCAGCTAGATAACAGCACCCGTGGCGCTGTTAACGGTTTAGTGTCTTACTAAAGGACACTTCAGGGGGTGAGTGCGCTTACTGAGACAGGTGCTTCAACCGAGACAGTCCTCCTCGGCCCACAGTCTGGAAAAAGTGTGTCACAGAGAGCCGTGAGTGCGCAGGTTTTAATTTTGAGCAGATATTCACATATTCTAATGAAGCTGGAGGAAGGCTTGGCTGGAACAAAAACCTGCAAACTTGCATACCCTTGGGTCTCATAATCCAGCCTTCGCCAGCTGTGTGACACACTTACTGCTACGGCAACAACTGCCACACGATGCTCCTGAATCTAGTTTAAAAATGTTGAATTATCACCTCACCGTTGCAAGCCTGTGCTGCTCAATTTTACAGTTTTAAAAACCCACGCCTATCTATAGAGAGCCACAAACCGAAGATAGATAGATAGAAGATAGATTTCTTTTACAGTATCTCACAAAAGTGAGTACACCTCTCACATTTTTGTAAATATTTTATTTTATCTTTTCATGGGACAACACTGAAGATATGACACATTGATACAATGTAAAGTAGTCAGTGTACAGCTTGTATAACAGTGTAAATTTGCTGTCACCTCAAAATAACTTAACATAGAGCCATTAATGTCTAAACCGCTGGCAACAAACGTGAGTACACTCCTAAGTGAAAATGTCCAAACTGTGCCCAAAGTGTCAATAATTTGTGTGGCCACCAGAGATGGGCAGTAATCCAATTACTTTTTTCAAGTAACGAGTAAAGTAAGGGATTATTATTGCAAAAAAGGTAATTAGATTACTGTTACTTTCCCGTAAGCACGCTGCGTTACTGCGTTACTAAAACTGTGATTTTATTTGGGAGAATGTCTCATGACAATGACGTAAGCGAGTGCGACGCAACAGCTGTGTGCAGAATAACAATAATATAATAATAATAATATAACGAGTGCGGGAGAGAGTATGAGCGTGCAGCGTTTAAAGCGTGGAAGTACTGACCTTACTTTGAGTTTGATTCTGTAAAAAGTGACAAAAACATTAGCCTCCGCTGCTCACTGCGTCGGAAGAAAACTTCTTTTTACAGCAAAAAAACCCCTAAACTTCCGAGCAAGCACCGAGTACAGTGCCATGTAATGGGAAATTCACAGAGAAATTCGCGGATTCCTGCACCAGGGCAAACATCCGCCTGGCCCACTCCCGCTATACAGGTGAAAATAAAGCAACAGGACCACTAGTCTTTGGCTTTATTTATTTTCTGCTGTGTTTCACTTGCATTTATTTGAAAGACTGAGTGTAAACACAAAAACCTATTTTATTTTATGTGCTGGAATGTGCAGAAAATAGGTTTAAATGTTAAACAAATTTCTTCCAGCCAGTGAATGTTGCATATAATTTAATGTTTGCTTGATGCATAAAGTTAAAAGATTAAAACTAATAAAACAAATTTTAAAAAGAGACTTTTTCCATTTGATTAAAGTTTATATGGTGGATTATGCAGAAAAAGTAGAATTGGGCTGAAAGATCTATTGCTTTCTTATCTATTGTCTATTATCTATTTAGGTTGTAAATCATGTTTTTAAAAAGTAACTAAGTAACCAATTACTTTTGAAAATAAGTAATCAGTAAAGTAACGGGATTACTTTTTGGGGGAAGTAATCAGTAATTAGTGATTACTTTTTTCAAGTAACTTGACCAACACTGGTGGCCACCATTATTTTCCAACACTGCCTTAACTCTGTTGGGCACGGAGTTCACTAGAGCTTCACAGGCTGCCACTGGAATCCTCTTCCAGTCCTCCATGATGACATAATGGAGCTGGTGGATGTAAGAGACCTTGCGCTCCTCCACCTTCCATCTGAGGATGCTCAATTGGGTTTAAGTCTGTATGGTCTTTTTGGAGGCGTGTCGGGGCTGTTATCATGTTGGAATACTGTCCTGTGGCCCAGTTTCTGAAGAGAAGTGATCATGCTGTGCTTGAGTATGTCACAGTACATGTTGGCATTCATGATTACCTCAGTTAACTGTAGCTCCCAAGTGCGAGCAGCATTCATGCAGCCCCCAAACAATGACATCCCATCACCATACTTGACTGTAGGGAAGACACACTTGCCTTTGTACTCGTCACCTGGTTGCTGCCACACACGACTGACACCATCTGAATCAAATACATTTATCTTGGTCTCATCAGACCACAGGTAATCCACGTCCTTAGTCTGCTTGTCTTCAGCAAACTGATTGTGCGGTTTCTTGTGCATTATCTTTAAAATAGGCTTCTTTCTGGGATGACAGCCATTTGATGCAGTGTATGGCATATTGTCTGAGCACTGACAGGCTGACCCCCCCCCCATGCATTCAACCTGCACTCATACATCCATTTTCGAAAGACAATCTCTGGATAATTCGCTGAGAATGTGCACTCAACTTTGTTGGTCAACCATGGTGAGGCCTGTCCTGAGTGGAACCTGTCCTACTAAACTGCTGTATGGTCTTGCCTACCTTGCTGCAGCTCAGTTTCAGGGTGTTGGTAATATTCTTATAGCCATCTTTATGTAGAGTAGCATTTTATTTTCCAGATCCTCAGAGAATTCTTTGCCATGATGTGCAATGTTGAACTTCCTGTGACCAAATTCAACATACCTGTTCCCCATTTGCATCTGAGACCTTGTAACACTAACGAGTCACCAGGAAGGGAAAACAGCTGATTGAAAATGTCTAAATTGTGCCCAATTAGGGGTGTACTCACTTTTATTGCCAGCGGTTGAGGCAATAACGGCTGCATGCTGAGGTATTTAGAGGCGACAGCAAATTTAATTCAGTTCAGCTCAATTCAATTTATACAGCACCAAATCACAACAACAATTGCCTCAGGGCACTTTATATTGTAAGGTCCTACAATAATACATACAGAGAAAAACCCAACAATCACATGACCCCCTATGAGCAAGCACTTTGGCAACAGTGGGAAAGAAAAACTCCCTTTTAATGGGAAGAAACCTCCAGCAGAGCTGTGCATCATCACTTTGTTGAACCAGGCTCAGAGCCCCCCCCCTGAGCCTGGTTCAACAAAGTGATGATGCACAGCTCATCATCAGTGAGGTGGTGGTCTAGAGGAATTTGAGAAAAATGAATGACGGGGGTCTCTTACAAGTTAAAAAAAAAAAAAAAAATCATCAGGATGGGCAGACCGCACTTTCACTTTTCAGAAGACAAAATTGCTTCATTTTCTCCCAAGTTATATACATAACTGACAAATTGCTTATAACATTAAGCTATAATATAAAATATCTGACTTTCTTCCTTCAAAATTAAACCTTTGAATTATATTTAGCATATAGAGCCTCAACACAAGAGGTCAAAGTGCCCTTCACCCTCAGCGTTTCTGAGATCATATTCACAAGAACGGTACAGATGGAAACCACAGAATGACTCCAACTGTGTGGAGCCGTGAGAAAACTATATAATCTGAGCCAGTGATCTCCTGTTGGCAACATCTGATGAAGTCACCAACCGAGGAAGAGGAACAGAAATACGCACGTGTTAACCCAAACCTGAGAAAGGCTGGGAGGAGGGAGAGGGGAGAAAGAGAAAAAAAAAAAAAAAAAAAGCAGGCACGACAAGGAGAACAGATATAGAATTTATTTTCCAATATCCATTGCAAAGAATAAGAGGTGACACGGCTTGAAACAGATAATACAGAATTTATTTTCAACCAGAAGTAGGAAAATACATAGCTAGGTGTAAAGGAAACGAGCAGAACCTGTAGTCAAAGAAAAAAATAATATAAGAAACCAAAAATAATAAAAACTAGACCAAAGAGAATTGAGAGGACGGCTAAGGGGGTACAACGGAAAGCATTGTTTACCATTCAGTTTCATTTTAAAACAGTATGTGTTGATTTGAAAACAGCTGCCTTGATTTCTCATCTGGGTTAATGGACATTCTACAACATTGTGCAAGTGTTTTTGTCTTCTTCTTTTCTCCTTTTTTTTGCTGGTATTTCATGAATGGTAAACAATAGTTGGTCCAGTGCATAAACACAGTGACACAGATCAATATATGTACTCAGCTGACTACAGATAGACAATCCTGATCATTGAACAACTACCACTAAATTGGCAGGGAGAAGGAGATGAGTAAATATACAAGATGGATGATAGGAGGAAGAAAGAAAAAAAAAAAATGCTGTTCAGGTAACCTGGAAGGGTAAAGATGGGAGTTTTAAAAATAATTAAACAATCACACTGAAAGATGAAATAGCTACATATTCCAGGTAAACATCTAAAGAAAATCTGAATGTGTGAATGTTTCTGGGTATTATTGCCAAGTTTTTAGGACCAAAAAAAAAAAAAAGAAAAAAAAAAAAAGAAAAAAAAGAAGGGGATGCATCTGAAAAGAGCCGTCAGGTTGAGAACTCAAACTGAAAACGGGTGAATATGCGGTTCAGGAAAAGGACAAAAGTGCTTCGTTTTCCTTACAGCCCTACATTTCATGAAAACTATGAGCTGGATTTAATATAAAAAAAAACAAGAAAAATAAAAAAAAAAACACCATAACAAAACCCTGAACTGGACTGGAGAACTGAACTACGAGCAGCTTTGGTGTGCACCCATGCAAAGAGACGCAGCCTGGGGAGAAGGTTAGAAAAAAAAAAAAAAATTACAACTTAAAACCTCTTTACACCTAAAAATGAAACGATGTAAGGAAGAAAAAGGAAAAGCCAAAAAAGTGATTAGTCACTGGGGCTTACAGGTTGTCACAACTCAGCTTTGATTTGACAAGATTCAGTCCGACGCCATCTGTGGTTTAACGAGAAATGATGAAGAGGACGTTTTTGTCAATAGTAGCTAACTAGTTTGACAGATTTAACCACTGTGATGCACGAGAACAGAATGAGATTGACTAGTAGTACTCAAATCATCACAGTACCAGTCTAGCGGCACATCATTTTACACCTCTCACAAAATAATCGAAAGACAGAAAGAAAAATAAAAAATAAAATGTTTTTTTGTACTGAACTGCAGCCACTAGAAGACAGCTCTGCTGCCCTAACCTACAAGCACTAGCACTCTCCTGCTAGTGCCATGCAAGATCCAAAATAAAGCTGAAATGTAAAATAATAAGAAGAAAAAATTAAAACTGCATATCCCTGCGCTCAAAGTCGTGCTGTTACCAATGATGCAGGGATTTGTTTTTCCTTTTACCCCCACCAGTAAGCTCTCCATCCTTCACTGTGGGAGGTATTATCCAGAACATTCAACTTCTGATCAACCCATCAAAGACTACGTCTCATGATTTCTACAGAGGATTTGGTTTGTGATGGGATGAGCCGAACGGGGAAAGAATTGAGTTTAAGTAAAAACAACGTAGCAAACATAACACCATCGTAGAATTCATGATTTACACATCAACAAACACAATTCAATCTGTTTAGAAAGGAAACATGAGATACATCTTTTATTCACACTTTACAAAAAAAAAAGAATATTAAAAAAAAAAAAAAAAAGCTACCCCTTGAACAACTACAATACTAATGCCATTCAGGAAAGAAGAAAAAAAAACATGCATTAAAAAAAAAATTAAAAAGAAAAAAGATGGGGACCAAATTTATTCTTATTTAGGTGCTTCCCTCTCACTTTAAAACCTGAATTTCAATGCATTTAAAGTAATGAGATCTTTACTACAAATACAACAGGGAAGGGAGTGAGGGAAGCTGCATATGACCCTACTAAGTGCTTCTCATCTGTATAAAAGCATGACTGTTTAAGTAGCCATCTTGCTTGTGACAGATTTAATTCATTTTTTAAAAAGATGTATCAAATTCATAAGCAACAGGTTAGCCCATCCTAAGTCTGCTGACCCTCATCCCTTGTTTATCCAATCGCAGAGAAAGGAGGACCTTCAACCCTTTCCAAATTATAGAGGGAGGGGCAGGTCCACAAATGGCACTATAGCTGCAGTAACAAGGGTAGGAAAACTATACAAAGTGGTTGAGCAAAGGGGATTAAAAGATGCAGCTTGTGTAAGATAGTCGAGAGGTTAAAGTCCAAGATGGGCAGTTTAGGGTGAGAGGTGTTAGGTTGATGGACAGGCTTAGGGAGGTTTAAATCTGTGGCCGGGCAGGGGAAAGCTAGGGGCTGTGCGTTTCTGGGGGCATGGAGCTGTGTAAAAAGAGAGCAAAACATGAGTGGATTTATAAAGACAGGAAACCCTACTCATGTTCCTAAGAAAAGGAGAAAGGGTTGGTAGTGAAAGCATACCTGATTACTAGAGAGCTTAATGAATAGCAAGGATATACACATCATCATAACATTGTCACAGCTCATAAAAAAAGGAAAATAAACATTAACAAAAACCAAAAAGGACATAAAATCTTCACAAATGTCTCAACAGTATTTAAAAATAAAAGGAGAAAAGGTTGTTCAGGCGTTCGTCGCATGTAAATAGTGCAAGACAACGTCAACTGCTACAGTGAGGCACAATGTACATATATGTGGGGTTTATATAGGTTTTGCCAGTTACATCACTATTGAGCAAGTTATAGAAATGAACAGATGTAACTCATACTTGCGCGTCCTTTTGTCAGAAGTGATGGCAGCGGTGTGGATCAATGGCTTTGTTAATGGGCAAGAAGCAACAGTTTACTCAGTGTCTATTTACATATCAGCAAATGCCAGCAAATCATTAAAAAAAACTGCAGCGAGAAAGGGGAAAAATATACTGATGCATTAATTACAGTTAATCTCAAGGAAGTGCAAAGTTGTGACAGCGAACGCCTTGAACAATCTCTTCTTACGTCTTTTGTACAAGCTGGTAATATCAATTCATCTCAACATTAACTGGATAAAAATTTAGCCTTAGTTTACAATACAATCTTTTTTTTCTGATCATAATTTACTGATCATAATTTACTCTTCGTACAAAAAACGCCAGAAAACAGGTCTTTTGTGGTTCATATACAATCATGTAAAGACTGAGTCTAGATTTCTATTCTGTACAAACACTTGTGAAAAAAAAACCCACGGCTTTGTGTATGGAATTTATGGCTGGGGAAAGTCACTACTGGCCTCAGTGCTACAGATCTGCCTGCAAATTACATGTGGTGTGTGTGTGTGTGTGTGTGTGTGTGTGTGTGTGTGTGTGTGTGTGTGTGTGGGGAGCTGGATGGCAACTCCTGACAGTGAGAGGAATGCTGGTTTTATTCCTGTGTATCGGCCATTACTCGCTGTCCCTGCCCTAAAAGCAATCAAGACAAATACTGGTAATAGCCCCCCCACTCCCCAATCGCTTTGCCCATCAGCCTAAATCCCCTCACCGCTTGGTCAAAAAAAACAAAACAAAAACAAAAAAAGGTGACGCATGGGCCACATGAGCTCCTAAGCACAAGACTAACCTAACAGCTATACAGGCTGGGGTGAAATTGTCAGCAAACAGGATGGTAGCATCTATCAAATTTTCACATCGTGGCTTTTCAGCACTACACACCATCTGTGTGAAACATCAAATCTAAGCTCGGGATTCTTGTTTTCTAGGCATCTGTGGATTTTGGTAGCAGTACCAGGTCCAGGGTCAGAGGTGTAGACTATCTTGTAGCACCACGGGAGGCCATGACTACACAAAAGGCCTCAGCACCACAGTATGACAGCAGGAAATCTCACCTCATACGAGCTGCGCTACATCCGCCTCCTGGGATACTTAAACTACCAGCAAAAAGCTGCTCTAATCCCAACACATCTGCCTCAACAAATGTGTGTATCCTAGAAAACCAATCATGTAAGCTGGCTGCCCAAACTGTAGGGGATAACTAGCACAAGCAAAGGATGGAGTATTGAGACTGACAAGTCTGCTGTCTTTGCTGGTTTCAGGTTTATACAGGACAGACAGACATGCAGACCATCAGCCATGGAGCTCTTCAGTGGAAAGTCATTTCCTTCAGCCAAAATAAAAAAAAAGTATCCCCCCCTCACTCTTAAACCAAACAGTGCCCTAAGTGACAAATATGAATGAGCTACCATCCCTTCTCATTTTAAAAGACAGAAGCAAAGTGTGTAGGGTTGGTGGATCTTGAGAACAAAGGGGAGTCCAAAAACAAAATATGGTACACAAACAGGACTGAATTGAGCAGTTAAAAACAAAACAAACAAAAAAAAAAGAAAAATATAGAATATCTATAACATTATACGAAATCCCTGTCAGCCAGACCTCACTGTATGAATATTTTACAGGTTGTGTTTTTATGTCTTCCTCCTTCAGTTTGGTGGAGGGAAGAGCTGGTAGTGGGAGGAAGGAGGAGGGTTGAGAGGGAGAGGCTCCCCCTGGTGGTTAGGCAGGGTCTCACTACCTGCGTGTCGGCAGATGGAGCCCATTCACCTGGGGGGGCAGGTTGGGCAGGAGCAACTCCAGCTGAGCAAAGAGGGAGAAGTGGTCAGAGGGGATGTGTGGATGTGGGCAACCGCTGACATTGTTCTCTACAAGCCAGTGGTGGTCCAAAGGGCCCAAGATACCCAGCACGTTCAGGTGAGGCTTCGAGTAGAAAATATAGTCGATGACACCCTGAGAAGAGAAATAGAGAAGTGACTTTTGCATAGTTTTGTGTAAGAACAGACTGGTCCTCAATATCATTTAAAAAACAAACAAAAAACAAACAAACAACAAAACAAAAAAACAAATACATTTAATATAAAAAACAAAAACAAAAAAACAAAACACCACATATGTGTAATTACCTTAAAATCGAAGGTGTAGTTGGTATAAGGCATCAGGCCGTTCTCATAGGCGGTCTTTAACTTGAAGCCATGGGTGATCCTGCCATTAGATGTGCTGTTCTTGCCATTGCAATTGAATTTGGTCAGACAGTCGCTGTAACGGAGCTCCTTGAAGTCCTTGTGTGTGCAGTCCACTCCACCAGTACTCAGGTACTCCACTACGCCTGAACAGAGAAGAACTGAACCATCAGCATTTAAAAACAAAAAAAACATGATGATGACGTCAACGACAACAACTTATCCCACTAAAATATTGTTAAAAATAAAACAGGTGGAACATGGACCATTTTTTATTAGTTAAGAAAAAATACACCGTTTGCAAAGGAATTTGTGAGACTCCATTATTATTTCAACTCAAATTTGACTATAGTAAAAAACTTATAGCAAAAATATATTGCACTACTGTATGCAGTGAGCAGGCTAACAATTCTGTTCACCACCACAAAAAGGCAAATACTGATGTAATTTATGTTTTTATGAATGCCAAACAATTATTTTCATCTATTTATCCAATTATAATCAAACCCATTCTCAATTGCAAGGCAAGAGAAAATTAGGCAAAACAAGGTTGTCAGCATCTTTAAAACATGCCAGATTTAACCATCCTTTACTCGCTTCACTGAGATATGTTCGGCAGCAACAACATTAATCAGCTGTTAACATAAACTCAGCACTTCACTGGAGGCACCTCAAACACTTTTTTCAAATTTATTTAAAAAAAAATTTTTAAATTGTATTTTATGAACAATCGGTGCACTCGAAGTAAAACATTTTCTTAAGAGCAGGTCGAGTACAGCCTACTTACCCGAGTCAGGCAAGGAGTTGAGGTCAGCGCACAGCACCAGTGGAATGGCATTAGTCTCGCCAGAAACAGAGGACAACTTGAGGCTGCGTGTGGCCTTATCCACTATGCTTTTCACCTCTGACAGGAACATCATGGTCTGGACCAGCTTGACATCAGAATACTCTGGGTCCCAGTGCATGTGAGCATTGGCTACAAGGAGCAGCTGCTTTTCCATGCCATGGAGAGACTTACCAGCTGAAATGAGTGGCAGAGAAAGAAGGGTGGGGTGGGGCATTTATTAACAGGCATGTTTAACAGGGCAAAGGGGTACTAAGAGCATTAGGACAAACTGAACACATTGCCCTTGGCATAATCATCACCAAAATCCTCTGCAATACCTCTCGAATAAAATTCAGCGAGAAGATGAATTTGTAGTACAAAGGGCTGATCTTAACTGTCTACTCACAGGAGAGCTCCATCATCTCTTTGCGGACCTCAAGCAGTACAGCTACCCCAATGTTATCCTTTGTCATCACCCTGTTCAGCATAGCCTCTGAGCCCTCGGAGTTAGCCATGGCCAGCTGGTTAAACTCCACTGTGTGCTTCTGCACTGCACTGAACCTAAAGGCAAACGGGGAAAAAGAACTACTTAAAGCACTTTCTAAGCAGAGATGAGCAGAAATAATAAATAGAAAAGTCATAATAAGTTGGAAATACAAAGTATTAAGAGGTCCATAGAAATCAAAACCTGACATATTTGGCATTTCTCACATTCAGGGTTATGACTTTGCTATTGTGGACCATATTTTGTGCGATACTGGCAGTCTTGCCTTGGGGGGTCCAGTTCAAAATGCACAGCTGAATAGAGCCTACCCACCAACATATTGTTTGCAATCAAACTAAAATAAAATTAAAAACAAAATCCATAAATATTGTATCGGTCTGAATGCTACAAAGAAATAAGAATACTTTTCCTCTGACTCTACACAAAACTGGATGGCTTTAGACTTGGGAACTAACTGAAAAGCGCTCAGCCTTGTTTGGGAACCCACGTTTCATAACTATGAGGATTCACACAAAAATTTAGGTCATTGTGAAAGCACAAGAGTGCAAGTGGTTAGAAGAACCAAGATGATGATCTGGATGTGAGAGCAGCCAAATATCAATTAGGTAAGGTTTCTCATTTCATGGTCCTGCTATCAGAAGCTTTTGATCACCTTACTAAAGGAGTTCAGATAAGATAAGATGACCTTTATTAGTCCCACAGGTGGGAAATTTGTTTTGTTACAGCAAAAGTGCAAAGTTATGTAGCAGAAATGAGAAAACACTGGAATGCAATAAAATAAAATACAATAGAATAAAATATAATACTATATACAATAGAATAAAATAGAATAATATATACAATAGAATAAAATAGAAATACTATATACAACTGAGTAGGAAAATACAAAAATACAACTTCGTGAGTAGAAGAATTGCACAAGAATTGCACATATAGCAGTCTTATTGCACATGTGTGGGTTTGTGTGTTTGACCTCAAACAGGACCTCAAACCTGAGAGGTTGGGGTTAAAATTATACATGAATGGTGTGTATTATATAATTATTTATTCTTTTAAACTTCACTGACTGTGTGCATTCTCTGGTAAATCACAACTTCTCTAAAAGAGACAACTGGAGGTGAGCAACAACTATTTGAATGCTAATAAAAGCTACATGTAAAGCTTTTCTTGTCTCTAGAACAGTTTTAACAAAATGTTAAAAGGTTTATCGTTTCAGTTTAACCGTTTGTTGCACATATTGTCTTTATGATGGAACTTTTTGACAGTGATAAAAACATTACTACTATTAGGTGCTATATGAATAAACCTTTTAGCTTTAACGCAAGCATTACTAAAGACAAACTACATTAACCACTAAAGAGTGAAACAAAACTACACATACCAAAAGAATAGTTTCACTTCAAGTTGAAAACAACAGTTAAACTTTAAGTTAAGCTAAAGCTAGATTAGCCTTTTTGGTAATTGCATTATACGGCTGATGGCATCACTGTCTGGAGACTACAATAAAAACTTAGACTTTCTCCTTTGAAGTGAAGTTAAACTGATAAGATATGCATAGCAATACTTAAGCATAGGTTACAGTGTCCCAGTGTAATAGACTGGATTTTGAGTGAAAGGTTTACAACATGATATTTCATTTCTTTCTGAGAACTACTGCATCCACTTTGTGGACACTAGAGACAACCCAAAAGGAACATCGGTCACTCAGACAACAGCAGTAGGTGACGTCAGGTTTAATTGAGATTGTTTTATCACTAAGCTAAGCACTGGCTAACAAGTATTAGTGAATATAGTGAAGCAGTTTCAATCTAATTCACCACAGGAACTCAAATCACTGCGAGCTATTCTTAAACCAAGAAATAGTTGCCACAGGACAAAAACTATAGACACATACTTTTCTGTCCTGTAAAAAATTGCACATCCATCCACGTGCTTTCGATCCGACTCAGACATAGTTCTGGCTCGTGACTTTGGACTGAAGAACCCGTCATATCCTTGCTCCTTCAGCTCTGGCAAGAAGAAATTGTAGTACTGCTCTGTCTCAACTTCCTGCAATTAACAGCAAAAAACAAGTTCCAGGGTGAACAGGAAAGGCTGTTATTCATGGAAGTACATCAGTTAACCCCCTCTAAATATAAGGCCATCTGGCTACATTAGCCATCTATTAACAGGATGGGTAAGAGACAGCGTGTGATAAAATAGCCATGAAAATCTGCATAATATAATAACTAATGGTGATCTTTGGGGATGACACTGATGAATAGGAGAAACATCTTTGTGCAAGACATAATTTAAAGAGCTCCCAATTAACACTTCTTGGGGTATGTACACATTTGAAATGCAATACTATTCCCACCTTTTTATTCTTTTATATCTAAAATTTTCAAAACTCAGTTTGTATGTTTTATCGGGGTTTTTTTGGGGAGTTTCTTTCTTCTTCTTCTCACAAAAAAAGTATAACATTTTAATTTGACGCAGACTAGAGTTTACATATTAAAGTCTTTTCTGTTTTAAAATCTGGTTTTGAGCTTACACATTTTTACAAATGTAAAAACTAAATTACAACATTAATAATAAAACTGAAAGTGATACCAGAAGATTCAGGTTCAAGGAAAGTAAGACAATAATTTAACCTACATGTCCATTGAATAAGTATCATCTGAAAACATCACAAATCTCTGATTATTAGAACTGGTAGTCAATTCAGTATGGATGATCATGCACTAAATTAAATGGGCCAGGCTTGGAAGAGATTCGCAGAAACCAATACAAGTCTCTCCAGCTTGTATAGTTTTGCCTTTTAGCCGACATGACCCCTCCCAAGAATAGCTGCTACATCCATAACAAAACAGTGCAAAACTAGTTTTGCTTCACTCAGTATATGTGCTTGTCTTTACCCCTCGGCGGTCCTAAGGGCTGACAGATTGCAAAGCAAATAAAAACCCATCTAGTGGTGTCTTTATAATGAACAGGTGGCGTCTGAGCTAACGTGGTGCATTTAAAAAAATAAAAAATAAATTAAAATAAAATGGATAACAAACAAATGGATAAAAACATAATGAATTAGGCCTCTAACAAACACAAAGATCACTAGTTCCAATAGAAGCACCTGAATATTTAGCTGCAAACAAAAGGTCTAATCTAAGCACTCAACCACAAAAGAAAAGTTTGCAATTTGTTGACACTGTCCATTAGACTGAACACATCACAATTTTCAAAACTGTCAACTGAACATAGTACTCTAATAAGAGTGTTAGCATAACAGTTTAAATGTGATATTGTTAAAATAATGAGTGACAGAATTTTGTGTTTGTGTGTGGTCATGAGAAAATTTTAGACCAATTTCTTGGATCCATTTGATAGAAAACAAAATGGAAACAATTAAGAGCCAGTGAAAGAAACTATGACATCTCTCACCTGCAAGCTGATGATGTCTGCATTGCAGCCCATGATCTCCTGCATTATGGATTTTTTCCTGTACTCCCAGTTTAGAGCCCAAGTGGGACAATAGCCATATAGCTGACGTGTGGCATACTTATCACACAGCACATTGTAGCACATCACAGAGAACAATGCTGAGGAGACAAACAGGAGAAAAACGAACAAAAACATCTTAACTGTGCACACAGTTACAATTAAAAATTCATTAAAAACAAAACAAAACAACAACAAAAGAACCACAAATCTGCAGTTGCTTGCAACAGTAAAAGAAAATAAAAATGCTGAGTAAATCTCATCATTACGGAAAGCACCAAAATCAACTACCAATACTTCTTCAAACCAGGAATCAGATCAGCCGTTCTTTTTGACTCATTTGTTTTGCTTTGCTTCAGCAACCGAAACAATGCTTATACACTAGACTAAACACAAGTGGCAGAGCTTCTGCTCTAGAAAGAGGGGCGACACTAAATTTCACACCAAACAGATTATAAATTTGTGCACCTTTCAGATCATAGGAAACATTCAGCATGTTTGTGTCAAACTGGGCATTTTCTTGATGATCAGATACATGCGAATGGCAGTCAGTTTATGTGGGTGCAAGCTGGATCCATACTAAACTACATCAAACTTTGGTTTGCAAACTTTGTACTTTACATAACTGTAGCTTCCAGACTTGATGTCATAGTTTACAAATCCACTACCAAATGTTGTAACCTGATGACGCAGTCTTCTCTGGACTGTATACTACTATGAGGACACTTGTGCGCAGTGTACATCTTTAACAGGTCTGAGCTGTCTAAATGAGTTGCAGTCTGAACCGCTCTTTTAGGATCTACCAAATATTTGTGGTTTAAAGCCACAGTGCTCAACTGATCACTGCATTGCATACCATCCTGAAACTCACAACCACACAAGACAAAAACCATACAGGTACTTCTGTTCAAAGTCATGTTGTGTGTATTTTGTTCTTACCCGAGGGCCGTGCTCGATCAGTTTCCTGGAGTGTAATCCACGACCGGGGTGGGGGTTGTTCTGTTGGCACTGAGTTTATGGAAAATGGTTCAGCATAGGTATCAACATATTGTCAAACAGGGATTTATTTAAAGAAAACAAACAAACAAACAAAAACAAAACCACACACACTACATGATCTGTTGAGCCTGCTTACTGATTTACCTTTTCAGTAAAAATGACAACATATGCTGAAACTTCTCACAAAAGCAAGAGAGAGAACACTCACTGCGCTTTATAGCCCCCGCCAGATTGTCTAACAAGTAGCTCAGCAGCCTCCGCGTGCCATCAGGTTCCTGGTAGAGGCTCAGAATTTCTTGTGCAAGTGGGTTTCCTGTTGAAGGAAAAGCAAATCAAAGCTAAATCATCAGTGTTTCCCCTACCCGAGACCTCCTGGGCCCCCAAATAAACATAGGAGGAAAAAAATAAATAAAAAATGTAGACAGAAAAAAAAGAAAAAAGGATACATTTATTTTGTACATGTCATTACCAATGAGCATTTGTTCACTTCCGCTTGAGTCTGAACTGTACACGTGTTTAACCATGTACTTCACTGAAATTGTACAACCCCTAACCACCCACCCACACGAGGGAATCAGGATAATGTTACTCAAGTGGAACACTTGTTAGGTTACTGTACATGCAATGAAATGTTGCCAACAGCAGTTACTCTGTCTAAAACAACAGCATGTATGACCCTATTTCAAGTTTGTCTTTAATAACAGAAGAAAATGATAACATAAACATCAGTTGCCACCACTGCCAATTCACCCTCTACTGTTGCTGCATCCTTAGAGAAATAAAAATACACCTTATAATATCGAGGGATTTCCAGTCCAGAATGGCTACAAAAACATTGAAGAGCCACTCACCTTTCAACCCCAGTGTTTGTAACTGAAAGAGTTTCCCCAATTCAAATGGCAGAACCCGCAACTGGTTGTTATTTAAAAGCAGTTCCCTGTGGAGGGCAGATGGGAAGTGGATCATTAGAAACTAAACTTCTAAGATTAAAAATAAATACATAAAACTCTTTGTCTTTCAAAAACATTTTCCGAAAGTCGTCATTTAAAAATACAAGCATTACTTGACAGTGTTAAAATGATTATGAATGCAGCCTTTTAAATTAAAGTGAGACATTTCAACAGATGGGACAAGAGTGACAACAGTGGTAAAAATCAGCAGCTGGTCATTGCAGAGAGAGAGAGAGAGAGAGAGAGAGAGAGAGAGAGAGAGAGAGAGAGAGAGAGAGAGAGAGAGAGAGAGATTATATATATATATATATATATATATATATATATATATATATATATATATATATATATATATATATATATATATATATATATATATATATATATATATATATATATATATTTTTTTTTTTTTTTTTTTTTTTAATTAAAGTAAGGTATGAAGAAAATAGTCCTTTATAACCCAATTTAGGATACAGGTTTATCACTTACCTGAGAGACACCATGTTGCCGAGCTCTGCCGGCAGGCTCCTGATCTTATTGGATGAGAGATCCAAGTACACCAGGTTGTGTAGTTTGGCAATGTCTGGCGGGATGCGTGACAGTGAGTTGTCACTGAGGTGCAGGGCAGTGAGGTGGGTCAGAGACCACAGGGCTGTGCTGAGACTCCTTACTCTGCCTGTGGCGAAAATGGGGAAAAGGCCAAACAGGACAATAAGTCCAAGAATCCAAGCCATTTTCACAAAGATAAATGTGAAAGAAAACTGTCCCCCATTGATATGAATAAGTCAAAACAGGTGAGCTGATTTCACAGTGGAAAAACAAAAAAAAACAAACAAACATGTTTGCAATATTTCTCTTTGATAGTGAGGATTTAGTAATTACTTGTGTGCAGCTGTGCAAAGCAATGGAAAAAAATATGTGAGAGGAAAATAAATTTAAAAACCCCCAAATGATTTATCTACACAAGCAGAAGATACTCACCACTGATTTCCAGCTCAGCCCAGTATGACTTCTTCCCATTTGCTGCCTCCTCACTGGACATAATTGTGTACATCCGCCTGGGATCCGGCGGGTCATATTTTTCCTTGGGCATTCCTATAACACTAGAGAAATAATTTATATTTTAATTAACCAACAACTAAAAGTATACTAAAAATGAAGTTCAAGCTCATAAATGTAGCCTGAAATAATCCAAAGTAAGTTTGAAGTGATGTGTCTCGCTCATCAGGTTAGCCCAGGTGACTGTAGCGACCACCAAGATGTGATTAAAGTCATAAGTTTCCGTTTACTGATTATAAAGCAATGAGTTTCCTTCATATGGAGCTGTTAAAATGTCAACAGCTCCCTATAAAGACCGTGATTTCGCTTGAGTTACATAATTTAACAGCGTAAAATAATTACAACTGTAGAGCCATATTTTCCACGCCAACTTGAAAAACTAGGCTCTTAACAGTGTGAAGCTTTAATTTGTGCAATAATTAAACCACATTTGTAAAAATTAGGTTAGCACATTTTTCCTCTCAGTGACGCTAACTGATTAGTCTAGCTTAACCTAATTAGGCAGCTATCGAACTACACATAACAGACGCTAGTTAACAAACTAGCTCGCTTGCTAACTAGCACGACGGAAAACAGACAAACAAAATTTACCAGTTAGCCGACGCTAACGCCCTTTTCAAGTGGGTAAATGGATAATACACTAAATAATATTAAAAGATACCATGCAGTCTCGCTTTATATAATACCAAAGCACTGAGTTGCGCATAAACACTAGGCCACGCAACAACGCATTAGTTAGCTGTCATTAGCTAGCTTCCACTAGCAAGAAGCACTATCACGGAGATAAACAGAGAGGAACCCAATGCACACAAAGCGACAAAGCTGGACTTGAAAGCAATTTTGAGCTATTTAGCTTAGCTTGTGTTAGCTTATTGGCTAAAAGCTAACATCCTAATTATGTGAAGCTGACCACTTCCTATTAAATAAGTGTTATTTCGGAAAATTACGGCAGCACTTCTAACATTCCGCATAAGATTTTGGTCAATTGGGTGAAAATGGGTGAGTTAAAACAGAAAGGATTCAATTTTTACCTGCAAGAGCATACCAAATCGCGAGGACGACTGCGTGTTCTCTTTTGTTTTCTAGCTACTTCTCACCCGTTTCCGCTGCTGTATCATGGCGACTGTAAGGATTTTTTTTTCCTGTGCCGATAACGGCGCCTGATCTTATTGGTCAGCGTGTGGAAGGTCCAACCAGCTGTTGAACCACAATAAATATCAAGTGAGGAATGATGGACCTTGAGATGGAGCGACAAAATGCCATTATTCACTTTACTGTGGCTTATCTAGAAATCATGCTCAATCAAGCACAATGATTATCACGTATTGTGTACTCTATCGGCATAATGATGTAATGCTTGCATCTGTGTGGAAGTAAATTACACACAATGACAAAACTTTTCATAGAAAAAGGCAATATAATTTATTGAGAAAAGTGAGTTCTACAATTAGTTTGACTTAATTAGGCCAAACAAAGAGGGCCACATTTTTATACAAAAAAATAAAATAAAAATAAAGGTCACCAACATGTAGCCACACATCTGAAAGCACATTGATTTGCTCTCCTGATATGTAGACTGTAGTATTGATATTTTAACCTTATATATATATATATATATATATATATATATATATATATATATATATAGTTTATTAGTTTACCTACAAAATAAGCACCAATATGAAACGTGAAACACAGACTCTTTTATTTAACACTGACAGACATCTAGGAGATGATCCTGTAGATAAGTTAAGGACTCTTCCACATGGAGAGGTAAAGCTTGGTCGAGGTCAGCCTGAGATCTGGACAGAAAGGCTTCAACGGCTTCCTGAACGGCAGGTCGTGATACCCTGTCATCAGGCTTATAGACTGACATGCCAACTCTGCCTCTGGGCTCTGTTAATGAGTTGCAGAGATAGCCTGTGGATAACAGATAACGTAAATTAGGAGGACACACAAACAAACATTGTAGAGTTAGACAGTTGATTGACTTATTGTTACAGTGGAGGATGTGGTACACTGGGTACAAAAAAGTGACTGTAACCTATGTTTTAGAGGCATTCACCAGGAAATGCAATGACAGTGATTTAAAAAAAACATCACAGGGCAATAATGCCACAAACAACAGTGCAAACAAGACTCCTGTCAGCAGGAAATGTGCAAGCTCATCCAAAAGGCACATATTGCAATTTTTAATCTATTTATTTACCTGCCTCTATAATTTGCTAAATACTGAAAAAGCTGATAACGCTGTGTACAACAAACATTTATTGTATCAATGCAAAATTGCCCTCATTGTCGCCATCAACAATCATCTTGTCTTCAATATTATATACTTCATAGGAGACCATTTATCTACCACAGCTGCAGATACTGCGAAGCAATTTCCAGCTGTTTACCAAAATCTCACCTTTCATTGCTTTGTTATAGCTGAGCAGCAACATCCAGAGGAGATGCACCAACTCCTCCCACTTGAGCCACTTTTCAGTGCCATCCTAGAGATTACAGACATTAATCAGTGGCATTGAATCATCGTTTATGGTCACTTGTTTTGTTTTGTTTTATTTCTCTCAAAAAAATTAAATAGAACAAGAAACAAGAATCACAAATTTGTGACTTGAAAACATCAACAAGAAGCTGTCTGCGTCTCTAAAGTGAAGATCACGATGATATAAATCATTCCCATAGTATACTCAATTACAGGCTCACAATTATGTTTATTTTGAGGCTTTATTAATATACAGATGTTAACAGTAGCTGATGCTTTTTTCATTGTCCAATAATAGAATTTGGAAAAAACATGCAAATGAGGACACAGCACACTTTATTTGGTTGTATTAAATGCAGTATACTGGTACACAAAAAGTAGGCCTGAATTAAAGACTTGGTCATGTTAGCCACATTAGCCATGCACTGTTCTGTGGGAACACTACTATTGAGATAATGATGGCAGACTGTGAGGCAACTAGATTTAGCTGGCTAAATGTTGTTTAATCCTAAGCCAAAGCTGCAACTATAAATAAGAAACACAAGTCTAGTGTTTCAGGCAGTGTTTCAACAGTTTCCTTTCAAGAGAAGACAACATAACGTTGAAAACTTTGGGAAAATCTACACAAGGTAAATAGCACACACTAAAGAACAGTGGAAACCCCTCCCCCAAAAACATATTCTGGGAACTAAAGTACTGTAAAGAAGTTGGCCAATGACATAAAAATGAAGATAACAATCAGGAATGTAATATTCACCATAGGGTCTGGTGCTACAGTGCAGTGTTTTAGAAAGTGAAGCAGCAGACTGAGCGACATGGGCAGTGAGATTTTCACTGGGCATGCATAGTCCAGCAGATGTTCCAACAGCTTACATCTCAGCAGCTTACTCTGTAGGCTCTCCAACAACAACATCCTGGGAGTCAAAAACAGATCAGTCAAAGGCAGCTTGAAAAACTAGTGGGAAAAAAGGGTCAACCTTGCTATTAGAATAAATATATGTTTGCTTATATAATTTACTTAATTGATGTACTTACAAGATTTAAATATATTTCCATTAAAGCAATGCAATGAAAACACAATTATTTATTTTTCCATACAAACAGCCCTTTATTTAGTTTAAGTGAGGAGTTTCTATAATACAGACAGGTAAATTTTGTTTGTGATGATATTACCACTCATTACCACAAACAAGCAATATTTGGGCTGCAAAGGCAAGTACCCAGCAACATAGGCAAAGTAATAGGATAGGACAACAGGAAGCACTGTTGAGCCTACAGTGGAAAAACGCCAAAAAAAAAAAAGCCTGGAGACTTTTCAAATAAGGATTATAATGTTTTTTAAAAAGTGCCCTACAGGGAGGATAACTACAGAAATACTTAAAAAAAGAAAAATTGATTTCTGGCTTCTTGTATTTACACTTTCCACTTCACATTTTAGTAAGCTCCTTTTCTGTTTTGCTAAGAGTTCAAATGATTCAAGGTAAAAATGTAAAAATGTTCGCGTAAAAATTAAAAATAAAGTACTCATCATTCCATAAATTCTGATAGAAAATGGAATGAAAAACATTTACAGACTACTGAGCAAAAATAACGTGATTTAGTCTAGTAGATTTTTTCCCTACACCATTAAATATTCTGAACACACGTCTCCTCCTCACCTGTGAGCTCGTAGGGGCACGTTACTGATGAGCATATGGAAGAGCTCTTGGGACAGCTTGGCAGAGGTTAGAGCAGGAGAACAATCCACCTCCAGAGCCAGAGAAAGCATCCTTTGCAAGCAAGACACCATTCTGTAGGAGACAGAGACATACACTTTAAAAAGCAGACAGAAATTGGAATTGTTAAAACCTTTCATAGTTTTAGCTCTGTATGCCAACACAGCAGATTTTAAATCAAACAGTCGAGATGCATTTTCAGTCCTGACTTTAAGGGGTTGAAAAAATAAATAAAATACATAAACTGTAGTCCTGGAAAATTACAGCTGAGAATATAAACTTCAAATGCATATATAATGTTTTGTTACAAATTTTTTGTGGTGGTGTAAAAAGCCAAAATCACACCACTAAATCACTGTCTAAACATTTCTATAGCTAACTGTGACATACATGCAAATCAGTTGTTTATTCTGCTCAAACTACCACTTCTTTATTTAAGAACAATTTATTCTAATTCACCTCATATATTCTCTTTCTTGGGTCGTTTCTCTACCCTTTCCATGCTCTGTTGATTTCATAATGGCAGAAAACAGCCATTTGATGACCTCCCTGTAAAAAAAAAAAAAAAAAAATTAAAAAAAAGATATCAAAAATGACTTTAAATATGATACTTATAAAGAAAATGGCAAAATAATTAAAACAATCTGGTTTGTCACTGGGTGTATGTGATAATTATTTGTTGTCAATTGTATGAGTATTATACTTGATGAAAGATGTCATCATTAAAACTGTGAATGACCATTTGTGTCAACTAAACCTGAGTATTTTTGTTTGTTTTTGTATAAATGACGGTAGGTTAAAAATGAAAAAAACACCTCTCTTCTTAACAAAACATTTGCTTCCATACTGTTAAAACAAACCCAGCAGAATATCTTCACAGAAGAAAGTTTTACCCAGGCCTCCATCATAAACTCGCCAAGTAAGGGTATCCAACCTCAATGATATACAATCAAACTCAAGTGCTTATGTCCAAAGTTACCCATGTTTATAATACAGGTTGGCTATCATGCTCACCTAACCCGGGGAAACTGCTGATCACACGACAATGTTGCCTTTGCTATCGAATGGTGCAAGGAGGATGTAGAGCATTTGGCCCGAAAGTCGTCCTCCAAAGTCTGCACAATGTACTCCAGGAACATGCGCACCACATCACACCGATGCCTTTGTGTGTGCTCCTAAGGAGGCAAAAGGTTAGCAAGTAGGGAAATGATATTGGGCTGCAAATGTCTGCATTTTAGAGCAGATTGAAAACAAAAACAGCCTGACAAACAAGGTGAAACAAGCAAGCAAACTCAAAATGTTTGACTAGTAATGGGACTGCAAATGTTTTTCACCATTGCAACTAAATTATTTTCAATATGCTCTTGTTCATAGAGTTTTTGGATAAACTTCGTAAATCAGTACCTCATCGGTCATGACTGAGGTCAGTAACTCCCAATCCCACGGAACTGTGTTTTTATCAACCATGTGGTGCCTGCAATCACACAACATTCTTAGTCTAAGACATTCAAAGACCAAAAAGCAAGTGACAATTTGTAAGATATAGACTATGCAATTTAAACATACTCATCAAACTCATATTGCTACAGTCTCTTTACCTTTGTGACCTCATCAGGAGCTTAAAAGCCTGCACGCAGAGGTGATGAGGAGACTGTAGGTCGAGCAGAATGCCGTGGAGTAGGTGTGAGGTGATATCTCTGGGGGGATAGTAACCAGGCTGTAGTAGGTCAGACAAAAGCTGCAAAGTACCTTCTGGATAGTTCTCGTCAATCGTACTGTAAACCAGACTCAGACTCTGGCGACATAGCACCTCGGGAGTTACAAAATCTTCATCATCCTCTTCAAACTATGGAAAGAAAATGCACTTGCTTCAGCATTTGATCAGTTAATGAGGGTACCAGGAAATACAAATATAGATATCTGGGCAGCAGTCTCTCACCATTGCTTTTTGAGATGTTCCAGCTAGTAATTTCCTGAGTGTAGATGGGCACACAAAATGTCTATCCTCTCTACTGACCGCCCTGCAGTCCATGGTCTCTTCATTCATGTCTTCTCCATCACTTTCATCTTCCCATGGGAAAGACCCTGGACTGTAAAGTCCAAGATCTCCCTTGTACGTCTCAGTCTCCAACTGCCATTCAGGCGTATCTTCAGCTGATTCGGATCTAGGAGATGACTCAGCAGGGCTCTTTCGACTATGAGATATAGGACTTGTATTGGAGGGAGGGTCAGGCTCAAAAGGCTCAGAAGAGTTTGATGCAGTAGTAGGAGAGAAGGGGGATGAGTTACCAGAGCTGCAGGGTTGTCTAGATTTTTCTGGTTCGTCTAATTTTGGCTGATTCAGGTCAGAACAGGGGGATTCCATTTGAGCTTCGTCCTGTGATGACGATGCCAAATCTATGGATGTAATAGGTAGAGCTGAACTAACTCCATCGCTCGGACCATCGTGTATGTCCTGTGATGAAGATGCCAAATCTATGGATGTAATGGGTAGAGCTGAACTAACTCCATCGCTTGGACCATCGTGTATGCTATGCTCTTTTGAACTTGCAACAGAGTTTTCTCCCACTGAGCGAGGAGAATCTGCAGGGCTATGTAGGTGCTGTGGTTCATCATCTTGTACCTGTGTGTTTGTACATTCCTCACTGTTGTTTTCTTGTCCATCCTTAGGAGGAGACACATCAAACAAAGGCCCAACGTTAGAAACGTTTGGAGTCGTAGTTGTACTTAAATTACTATTGCAACAAGGTGCTTCACCATGACTGTTCAGAGACATTTGAGTACAATCTTTGGTCACATAGACAGAACACTTTGAGGTTTTCAGTTCTGCAACATGTGTTTCTAGAAAAGGCAATCGTTTCAACTTTACAGCTGGTGTGTTAGGACAGGGGGCTGCTTTATTGTCTTTTTTTGGATGTTGTGTTTCAGGTATTTGAGGATTTAGACGTCTCTGCTTTGGTTTTGGGTCACCACAGTCCTGCTGTGGAGCACAAACAACGGAGTCCGTCAAAGGCGTTTTTTGGTTATTAAAATCTTGACTTTGTGAGATGTGATTTAAATTTGTATTTGTGTTTTTTGATTGACAGTCATCTGGTGGTAAATTCTCTGTCTCCTGCTCTGTTTCATTTTCAGTCAAGTCTACTAATGCTGTGCCAGTGCCATTTTGCCTTCTCCGTAGCTCTGGAAGAGTCCATCTTGGATCTGTGAGGTCAATATAATTCTAAAAAAAAAAAAGGAAAAGATAATTATTAAAAAATTAATATTAAATCAAATATAACCTTTGATTGTTTTTTTTTTTCATTTCTGAAAGAAATAGGGGGAAGAAGGAAAATCATCCTTACCTTACTTCTAAAAGATTATTTAGCTTTTGTAACTATGTACCACTTTATCTTATTATAACAGGTCTTATTAATATTGAATTATTCCTGAAGAAAACTACAGAAATTACAAGAAAACTTGCTCAGAGAATTTAGGATACACTGAAGGTGGTCATACCAAATAGTGTCTGTAATTATTCAGACTTTATTTTACCTGACTTACCTTTAAGCTTTCTCACCAGTCCCTCAACATAAGCTTAAAAAATACTCTCTCCATTTAATTACATATTCATCTTCTGTGAGCTTCAGTTACAGTTATAATAGTAATATTTCAAATGCATAATATCTAACCACCTCCACAAATGTCAGCCAATGGTTTTGGTAGCGGTTTCAATCAACTCCATCAAAGGCAAGAAAAGTTTAACTGGTGACTTCCAGTCACCAGCAGTTTATTTAGCTGTTGTGAAGTCTCTGAATGCCACTGACAATCTATGGTCTCTGGTTATCAACTTGCTGCTTGTCAGTTTGTGTGTGGTTGCACCTCCCCTAATCAGTTATCAGGATCTGCCCAAGTACTGACTAACCAAACTGATTACCATCTGCAACTAAATCTTCAGTTTTCTTTCTTCTTGCTATGTCAAATGCTTTAGAAAAATTGATCAACAATCCAATGCAACACTCCTTGACTAGAGATGCGATCATATAATTTACTGACTCTTATGATGCTGTCAAGGTACTACACTATATTGCCAAAAGTATTCACTTGTCTGCCCTCACACATATGAACCAGTGGTGGTCCTTTCTTAATCCATAGAGTATTATGATGTTGGTTAACCGCTTGCAGCTATAACAGCTTCAACTCTTCCGGGAAAAATTTTCCAGGAAGTTTTATAAGTGTGTTTATAGCCATTTTTGATTATTCTCCACAACTACATTTGTGAGGTCAGACACTGAAGTTGGACAAGAAGGCCTGGCTCAAACTCTCCACTCTTATTTCCCCCAAAGGTGTTCTATCAGGTTGAGGTCAGGACTCTGTGCAGTCAAGTTCTTCCACACCAAACTAACTCATCCATGTCTTTATGGTCCTTGCTTTGTGCACTGGTGCACAGTCATGTTGGAACAGGAAGGGGCCATCCCCAAACCTTTCCCACAAAATTAGGAATATGAAATTGTTCAAAATTATTTGGTATGCTGAAGAATTAAGAATACTTTGCACTGGAACTAAGAGACCGAGCCAAAGTCCTGAAGAATGATCCCACATGATAATCCCCCCTCCCCCAACCTTTACACTTGGCAAAATACAGTCAGACAAGTACATAACACGTCTCCACGGCTGTACAGTCCAGTGGTGGCATGCTTTACAACACTGCATCCAGTGCTTTGCATTGAGCTTGGTGATTTTTTTAAGGCTTGGACAAAGCTGCTCAGCCATGGAAACCTATTCCATGAAGCTCCCTTTGCACTGTTCTTGAGCTAATTGTCTAAACTGACTGCAGAAAGTTGGTGATCTCTGCCCACTACGCACCTCAGCATCCGCTGACCGCTCTGCAATTTTACGTGGTCTACCACTTCCTGGCTGAGTTGTTGTCATTCCCAATCATTTCCACTTTGTTATAATACCACTAACAGTTGACTGTGGAATATTTAGTAGCAAGGAAATTTCACAAATGGACATGTTGCACAGGAGGCATCCTATCACAGCACCACGCTGGAATTCAGATAGCTCCTGAGAGAGACCTATTCTTTCACCAGTGTTTGTACAAAAAGTCTGCATGCCATGCTTGATTTTATACACCTGTGGCCATGGAAGTGACTGAAACACCCGAATTCAATTATTTGGATCCGTAAGTGAATTCTTTTGCCAATGTTGTGTATCTCCCGGT
Organism: Astatotilapia calliptera; assembly: GCF_964374335.1. Classification (NCBI taxonomy): domain Eukaryota; kingdom Metazoa; phylum Chordata; class Actinopteri; order Cichliformes; family Cichlidae; genus Astatotilapia; species Astatotilapia calliptera. The sequence continues at coordinate 29,054,208 of NC_137423.1, forward strand.
CAAAACCCACCGGAAATAGTAGTGCAACTGAAAAGCTATGGAGTTTTCTTTTGCAATTTTTATAGATAAAAGAACTAATGCTTTATTTACGTTTGCTTTAATGGCTGATATACACAATGTCTGTATTGCTGGTTAATTGGTTAAACTTAAAACCCAAATAATTATACTTTATGGAAGGACAGCATGTACAGTTCAAGAAGAAGGTACAGAGTTGTTGTAATTGGTCTCACAGTTCTTTTGGAGGTGGCTCTCCCTTTAATATCTGGATGTATAAGACTATGTATAAGACCAAGCCACAGAATAGCGAGCAATTTGAGTCAAAAAGACACTCCTATCAGGTTATCTTATCCTTCCCCATGGGCAGTTTCTCATTTGACTAGCAAATGCTCGCCTGGTATAACATAACAAAGAGCTCCTTTACATAAAATATACAACAAAGATTTTGGTAGACACATTTTACTACGCAATTTAATCCGCATTAATGTTAACTATCATTCCCAGTTTCATGCACTATGAAAAAATTAAAACTATTTAGCAGCGCATTTACAGTACAGTAGTACAGTAGCAATACATTTATAAACAATAAAGACATACAGCAGATACTAATGACACCATTTAAACATAAATGCTTGTTTGAGCAACAAAATTATTTTACAATAACAAAGTTATAAACAAAGCGCCAAATAACTTATTTACCTTTAAGCTAGGTTATAGCGTCTTTCACCAGTAATGTCGCTACATTTGACTTGTGCTGCTACTTGACCGCAGAGCGTTAATAAGCAGGCCGTATCTTTTAACTTTTGTTTGTTTTTTCTCTATCCAGGTGACGAGCAACAGTCTGAGAATACCTACTGAAATGTACCCTAGTTTCTACAGCAACCGAGTTTCAGTCCGCTTACCGGTGGGAGGGCGAGCTTCACGGCATCGACTTCAACCCGCACAGCGGAGAGAGGCATCGGGTCAGGCTTGGCAGTGAATGTACAGTAGGACCCGACGATCTCCACGTCGGAGTCGTCTGAGCTGAGACTGATCACATCATCCATTTCTCTTCAGTCATTCAAATTCAGCAGCCAATGCACAAAAGCATCACCTAAAGCAGACCCGTGACGGCCAGGGCAGTCCTAAACAGCCATGAGCTTCCGCCGTAGATGTCTAATTCCAATCATGTTTTGTAGAAAACGCAAAATAATGCTTCCAATGAGGCGTGCAACCTTCGGCATTTCCTTGTTCAGATCGTAGATTACATGCGTCGTGTTCGGCAGGTGGGTTAAAACGTGGGTGTATCGCTACAATTCCTGGGTTGCTGTGAATTAACTACATAGAAGCTAGACGCCAAATTTGAAATCCAAACGCTTAAAATGTATTGATAATTGCAATGCAACATATGAAGTTTATGAACGCTTCCTGTTTTTTCTCCCCATAGCTTTTCTTCTATGACTGTGGCGGGTCACAACAAGCGCCATACTTGAAATGATCTCCACCTGCTGTACTGGAGTGCAACCTGCCAGCGCAGATTCTGCCTGTCCTCAAAGAAAATTAAGGACAGACAGAGATACTAAAGACAGACGAACACATCCAAAATACACCTTAATTCCTAAAGTGTGACTGGTTACAGCCAAAGGCAACGGAAACGAGAGGCCACACGTGTCTTTGGAGTATCCACCTCACACGATCTTTTTCTAATTTATATTTAAATTACACTTTAAATGTGTTTTCCTCCTCGCCTCATAATGACTATCGATGCTAAATTTTAAACTAATGATCTATTTAGAATATATAAATAGCTTGTCTTACATCAATAAATAAATGATTAATTCTTAATTAGTGGTTCAGAGTGCACATTGAGTATATTTTCTAGGATGTACTACATTTATTTTGAGTGAAAAGCATCAATTATCACACAATGCAATATCCCGTGTTATCTAAAACATGTAAACATAACATAAATACTTATTTAAATATATTTTACTGAAAGAACTTTCCAGAGCCATAGCACCCTTCTTCCTATAAGGTGACAGGGCAAACCACTGCACCGCCATGTCAACCTATTTTATTATTACGTGTCTGACCTCTGTATGACCTCTTTTTCTCATGTGCACCATATACAGTCCCTATCAAAAGTTTAAGAATACTTAAAAAATGGCAAAATATCATATTTTGCATGGTTGGATCTTAACAGGGTAACCTTGATGACAACCAAGTGGGATGACAAGCAGATCCCACTTGAAATGTTTTCTACGTGACACAGTGGAGGGGGCGCCATAATGGTCTGGGGTGCTTTTTCCTTCAGTGGAACAATGGAGCTTCAGGAGGTGCAGGGCGTCAAACAGCCGCTGGCTATGTGCACATGTTGCAGAAAGCATCCCTTATGACTGAAGGCCCTTGTCAGTGTGGTAACGACTGGGTTTTTCAACAGCATAATGCTACAGTACACACTGCCCACAGGACAAGGAGCTTCTTCCGGGAGAATAACATCACTCTTTTGGGCCATCCTGCGTGTTCGCCTGATCTAAATCCAATTGAGAAACTTTGGGGATGGATGGGAAGGGAAGTTTTTACAAAAATGGACAACAGTTGCAGACAGTAGATGCCTTTTATGTGGCCATCTTCACCACTTGGAGAAATGTTCCCACTCTCATCGTGGAAACGCTTGCATCAACCATGCCGCGATGAATTTTTGAAGTAATCAACAATAACAGTAGAGCTACTCATTACTGAGTTTATCTTTGGAACTTTGTTTTCTGTTTTGGTAGGATTTACTGGGCTTTTTTTTGGAAGTGCGGTCCTAAACCTTTGATCAGCTGTAGAAAAAGCCTGTTTCAGTTCAATAAATTGCATGCTCTAAAATGCTTTGTCTCATTTCTATTTCCTCTTGTTGCATGTTGAAGCTCTACTTGGAACCTTGTTAAGATCCAACCATGCAAAATAGGATTTTTTGCCATTTTTCAAGTGGTCTTAAAGTTTTGATGGGGACTGTATGATCAGTCCTATGCTGTTTTAGTAATCGAAGAGTCCCCCATGACCTCTGAAATACCATCAGATGCCTGTCTCTATGGAAACCTGGGCAAATGTGGTGGGATCACAGACAGTTCTCATGACTGAATCAAGCTCCCCCTTCGACTCTGTCACCACTGGTCCATAGAAAAAAATAAAAACACACAGAGAAATAGCATGTACAGTTTCACACTTTCAATTCTCCTCAACAATCAACATTTTCCATGATTTGACTGGTGAATCGAAATTCCATCTGAACAGATAGGGGTCAGATTTGTCCTGGAACAGCCTTAATGTATTTGTAGCACCTGAACAAAAGCAGAAAACATTTAAATTAGTGTAATGTTGTGTATTTTGGGGTCACTTCAGAAAAAATAAACTTCAGGCTAAAAGAATGACATGCAGAGTATTTATGCTGCTCTGCTCGTATTACAAAAATTGAAGTATAAATAACATATACTGTACTTGATTTATATTTATTTATACAATTACAATACAATTAAACTAAAATTAGGTTTAACGCAATTAATGTATAATAAATATGTTAAATAAGCAGCTTTAAGTAAACAACTTGAGCCTTTCCTGACAACTCTGAGATATTTTTACACTTTTTACAATTTGTATTTATTCATTTATGTAGTTATTAAAAAAAATCACAATAAAAGATAGAGACATCAAACCTTTTAAAACCATCAATGCACTGAGCATCTTTGATAGTGTGCAATCTCATACATCACCACTGGAGTGCACTCACACAGTGGGAAAGAGCCACCACAGGATGTTTGCAGCAATCAAAGGTGTTTTCTTGAGTTACAAAAAAAGAAAAAAAGAATCACCAGACGTGAAATGTGAACTGAACTGATCAGAGTAAGATCTGACCCAAAAAAAAAAAAAAAAAAAAGGATGACAAAGGATGAACTGAAGCTCCGCCATCACGTGATGTCACATGCTGCTGTTTCTGATGTCACTTCAAAAAAAAAAAAAAAAAAAAAAAAAAAAAGATCTGACCCATCAATGATGCATTGAGGCCTCTGCACAATAATATTTTACAGTTTACGTTCCTGATATAGTTGTAGGGTCCTTCCTTTTGTTGAGCAGAATATCCAATACTACTGGGTTTACTTACCTGTACTTCTGAGCACACTGCTTAGAAAATGGGCACACTAAATGGTCATGTTGTTCCTGTTTGTAATATTACGTTACGATGCAAAATCTATGTGATTTAACACGTAAACACATTTAAGTATGCACTGTTTTCGTCAAAGCCATATGCTGTGAATGCACATGCATTTTCAAGAAAAATTAGAAAATATCACTATCTAAGCTGTGCTTGTTTTTCTCTGAAAATCTTTTTTTATTTTTATTTTTTATTATCCTAGTCTCATGTAATTCGATGAAAAGGGATATTAACCTCAGAGGGCTTCAACTATCTCTTTATACGGTCTGTGCATCCCACTCTGAGAGAAGTATCAGGCAGGATGAGTCATAGCAGTCAGACATATACAACCCCCTGACATCTATTCAGCAATGGGAGGACATTATTAGGGTGATTAATGCGTGCATAGCAAAGTATATGTATGTAAGTGTCTACAGCAGTTTCTTCTGTGCCTTGGAAATCGTCCTTATCTTTTGTTAGATTAGAGACTATCCTAAAAATGTCTCGCAAATACAATATATTATATAATAATGTCCAACACACAGGATTAATTAATTCCAGACTGCTTTGTTCACTTTATTACTTCTGAGAGGACAAATATTTCCCAAAGCTCATTCAGCTAGAAAAGGTGGTCCAAGTTCAGTTAGACAATGAGCAAGAGCTACAAAGACATCTGAAATCCCAAATGAACCTCCAAACATTCTGATGCCCATACATGGACACAAATTAAGCAGGCAACACTTTATCAGCATCAGAACACACAGTTTCTGTTTTAGAAAGGTGAACAACAGCATGCCTCTGCTCATTATTAGTTACTTACACTGGGAATCATTATTTGAGGCCCACTGTGGTTTTAATGTTTATAGAGATCTGAGCAATGGACTTAAACTATAAAAGACACCAGTTCCTGTGTTTTCCAAGTCGCAAAATCAAACTTGTACTTGTACAGATTGAGGTGGCGAGTGAGTGCAGTGGTTGTGAATTTGAACCCACTTGTTTGCCTGTTATCCCTGTTCTTGTGTGGGTTTTCTGTGGGTGCTAAATTGGCCAAAGGTGTGAAGAATTACCTGGCTCTCTGTGTCAGTGTTTCTGTGGTCCACTGGACTGTCCTGCCTCTTACCCAGTTTCCTGGGATAGTCTGCAGCCAATCCTATAAGCCTGAATTTTGTAAAAAGTTAAGACATTAATAATACAGATTCTTTTCTTTGAACAAACCTGATGGAAAAAATATCATTGCTTGGGTTTGCGATAGGTTTTATTTTAAACTAACTTTAGTACAATATAACATAGGTAATATTTATGTTAACATTTTATTATTTTTTTTATATTGTCAGTTCCATTTTCAAATAAAACAAATAAAAGAGAAAAAATAACAATGAGCTACTTGTTTTATTATCTTATGACAGAGCTGTGGCAGCTGCTGCATTAAATGTCTCCTTTTCATTTATCCGAGCAAAATTTCTCAAATCAAATTGCCAAAATGAGGAAATAGGACCAGGAACTCCTATTGCATTTTATAGTAGAGCATTCTCAAGAGAGAAATCTCAGGATGTTGCTCGAAGATTTCATGCATCTGCTACTGATTTACTTTGCTTTCTCTCTGTGAGTCAACACAAAAGGATAGACTCAGTCTGAGTATGGTCAAGTCCATTCACTGCTGAATACTGAGTATAATGACACCTGGCAACATCCTCAGGCAGTCAAGGTTTCCGTCTTTATCAGGGGCATCAAAAAACATTCGTTCCATCTAATCTGACCATAATGTCCCTCACATTATATTAATAATACAGAAACCAGTAACATTGTTATTGTTTTCTTTTGCCTTGGGCTGTATTAATAAATATTTTCAAAAGATGTAGAGGCTCACAAGTCAGTTCTCCGAGGACACTGAGTACTTAGTATCATGAACATCACAAGAATTTCTGACAGAAATTCTAGCTTAGCTTTTCAAGGTAAATGACAAATTTAATCAGTGAGTGAACTGAGTTCACAAGCATGTATATTTAGTTTCGTAAAAGAATGTAGCACTATGTGCTAAATAATTGGCGTGTGAAGGTTTTTTGTGACAGTACAGAAATATCACTGGTCAGCTACATGCCAGAGTAGGCTGAACATTAGTCAGTGAAGAATACTGAGAAATACCTTCAAACTTCAAACAGTTTAGATATAAACTGAGGCAATCAGAGGGCCTGATCAGGTACAGTTGTCACAAAATTAGTGACAGCTGTTTTATCCCATCCTGTCCCAGCCTGTGAGTGTCATGGTCCTGGGTCGTGCGACCCAGTGTTTTGTGTTTTAGCCTATTTTGATGTTTATTCTTTGTTTAGGGTCACTAAGGCAGTCCAGCCATTTGTACATACTACCCGTGTATTAAGTCTCCCTTGCCCTTCGTGTGGTTATGTCATCTCCCCTGTACTACGTCTCCCCGGTTCATGTGTCTTGTCTAATCTCCATGTTTCCTGTTTTACTTTGAAAGTCTGTATTCACGGTCAGTGTATTCAGTTTCACTCCTTCTGTCCTGTCATTAAGTTCATGTGTGTCAGCTGTGTTCCCATGTGTGGCCACTTCCCCTGATCATCCCTCATGTGTATTTAGTCTCTGTGTTTCATACAGTCTGTCTCGCGTCGTCTGTGTTATCTCCCCTACCCCTTGTCATAGTATCCCAGCCATGGTTTGTATTTTGCAGTCTAAATCTCATTAGAGTCATAGTTTCCCAGTCTATGTTCAGGTTTTCCCTCAGTTACTTTGTTGTTCTTTTCCATGAGTTTTTCAGCCATAATAAAAGGCTCGTTTTGGTTGGAATCCACTCCTGCATCCTCGTTTGTGTTCGCACCTGGGTCCACCACACACCTTTCCGCATGGTCTGCCTCCGCAGACCTTGACAGTGAGTCGAGGCTCTTTGTGACACTGGCAGAATTAGCTGCTGTAAGACTGAGGTCATATCTGCTGTCTTGATACATTTGACAGAGAATGAATAACAGTTAAACAAATATTTGATGCTCCACAAAACACTGTTTTGAGTGTTCAATCAGTGTCATTAATACTGTGAAAGGATTTGCATAACTCTTCAAAAATCTATAATTAAAAATCTGATATTCCAGATCCTGCCCAATCGTGCCACAGAGCACCACAGTGTTTTAAACAAGGGAAAGATGTCCCCCCCCCCCCCAAAAAAAAATGATTCAGTGACAGTTTAGTCATAATTCACACAAAGGTCATTGGGTTTTTCAAAAATAACAGATGAGTTGGAAGCAATAAATAAATAAATAATAAAAGAAAACTAAATAAAATAAAGAAAAAACCCACCATACTATAAAGATAATGTTTGATTGACTAAAGAAAAAAACATAGATATCATCTGCGCTTTTACTTACATACTGTAGTACCAGTACATGCCCCATGTTCAAAATTCAGCCAAGGTAAAACTATGTTATTATTATCATTGAAATAAAGAGACGTTTGAAAAGCAAAAGTATTCCAACGAAAAAGACCCTCTGTAAGTGATGTAATTGATTTTTAACACAGATGCTGTAAGTACCCATTCTCACATATACAATTTTACTATTGGTTTCAAACTAGCAGTTGACCAAAGGCTGACTAGTTCAAGCTTTGTAACTCTTAGCTGATGGTTGTTGAAGAAGATTAGAAATCATTTGGGACTTTTTTGTGTTAGATCTTTGTGTATTATACCCATCAGAATATATTAACATCTGCCAGGTCACCGGCAACCTGTTTAGATTTAGGCTTGCTTTAGCTACATGCTTAAAAAAGTCCTATACATTCTGCTCACAATTTTTCTGTTAAAAGTGTCAGATATACAAAAACATGATAAAAAAGATCTGGACATTACCAACCCAAACCCTGGACTTGCTGTGCATTAGGACTTTAAAGGGAATTTTTAGAGTATCTACTGACAACTACCTAAAAACACAGACCCACACACCCAGTTTATTTTGGAGGATCAAAAACCAAAAATATTGGAAAGCACCGCTTTAATCTCAGTAATACATTGCATTTTATAGACTTAGTAGTTGAAAAATTAAACTCTGAAGAGTAAACACACAGTAGCTGACACACACTATTATGAAATCAAATATCATAAGCAAGGGATGGAACTGGAAAAAAAAACATGAACTCCATTAGTTACCCATGTCCCAACTATGACCTTTTACATGCAACCTCATTTGTGTTTAATTATTTTAATATAATAATAATTAATAATATAATAATAATTTTAATCATTTGGAGCTATTCCTCAGGCTTGTTTGTGAGGGTCACAGTGATCACTGGATGCTGACATGCACTCCTGTAGGGCTGTACTACTGAAAAGTGGTGGTTGTAAGCACTGTGCTGGCCACATTTTCATTTTCACAGAGCAGCATGGAGAAGGACTGAGCTGAACACCCAGCATATGGTTGAGACAGATAGTACTGTCTCGTGGAAATGTTCAGCCACAATAAGAGGGAAACAGAACTGCAGGTAGAGGAGAATAGATGATTGAAGTGAAATAACAGTTTACTGAATCAACAGGTGTCAGCTGCCACATCAAGGACATGAAAGTGTGAGCAAGAGATCGAGGTCTGACAAAGCTGGAAGGTGACAGGCAACACAAGCATGCTGCCTGAAATCAGCATCCACCTTAGGGTGTTGCTTCTCGCTCTTAAGTCCTGTAGGGCATGGCTGCCACATACCCTGCTTCGCACTGCCATCAGATTTCGGAGGGTGACTTTTTTTTTTGCCATGCCTGTGTAGCAGCACAGTATCCCTAACAAGGTTCATTTGACTGGCAGAGTGTGCCAGATCTAGAGACAGTGGAGCCTGATGGACCAGAGCCCAATGACTCACTCTGCAATCTGTGACCCCAGGGGCTGATGAGTGTCACAACAGGATCCTTTACCAGGCAGATATATGCTGTAGCAATGAAGAACTGGGTGCTGTTTCAGAATTCAATGGTCATTTGATGTAGGATCTTTTGTAAATACAGCAACAATTTAAAGCACTGTTATGAGATTTCTCACTCCGCTACTATACAGCATGGATCTCATGGATGGAAACACCTGTGTTCTATAAATTTGTCATGCAAAAAAGTTCCTTGAGTCGAATTTAGCCACATCCAAGTTAAAATCAATAGTTTAAAGAAAATTAAAAGAAAATACCAGCAAAGCTCCTCAACAAATTTTGCATATGGGTTGTCATCAGTCTGGAATCTTTTAGATTATTTATACAGAAAATGATTTTAATTTACATGAAAGATAATATACTTTTTAAAAAATCTACACAAAAGGTATAAGAAATGTAATATTATTCTGTAACATTTTAAATTCCAATGCAAATTTAAGACATTTATTTGACCACTCATCATAAAAACTTATGTTATGAAACATATATATAAATATTTTAGAAGTCTGTCAAAATTTGTTTAAAAAAAAGCAAAAACATCATTTTGATTCAAGAGTTGATGGATTAACCATTACAGAAAAATAATAAAATGATTTTGGTTGATTTGGGCATAAACCTTACATTGAGTGGTGGTCTAATAAATTTGTTAAGAACTGTATATGTGTGTTGTATTTGAGAGAGAAGCATGTCTGCCCAAAATGCTTGCACTTAATAAAGAGAGATATTTTCTGTATCACTAAAAAAAACAACACAATACACCGTGCAAGCTGAAAGAAAAACAGGCAAGGAGCCAAAAGTCAAATCCATAATGAATGCTCTGATGAGTTCTTGGACCGGTGGCAGGATAAACAGGGATACATTTCATGCTAGCTGTTTAATTTTAATGGTTGGAATGTGCACACGGTAGACACAGATTATTTTGGAGACTTTAAAAAAAAGAAAAGCATATGCAAGCAAATTACTTCATTTTCATAGCCCACAGGGGGTGCCATAGCCTGATTATAAGACACCTGTTGTGAAGGCAGTTTTCTTTTTCAAGTGTGAAAATGCTCAAATTTGACATGAGACTACATGCAGTTAGTGGTGAATTTGCATTGGTGCTTGAATGATAAGCAAGTAACCATTTGAATGAATGTTTAGTAGGTTAATTAGTTGTTCACAGTTGTTAGCGTGCTAATACACATAATAGTGAAACTGTATTGTATATATGTACATATGACCTGGGTCCTGCGGTCAAATCCTGAATGTCCAAAGATAGAAGAAAGATCTCATAATCATACTGCATATAGACCAGATGCATATTTTGCCAGAGGAAAGCACAAATTAGATCATTTTCACTTAAACAGATGCAGGGTGAACCCATAGACTGATCTTTCCATCATATTAGCCTCATAAAAAAACAACTTTTCAAGGTCCTTTAGGTCTGCTGAGGCTAATTTGTTGTTTCTGCATTTTTCTATATGAATAATAGTGATGCCAAATTTGCTTGACTAATAACAGGCCCCCCTCCCCAGCATTTCATGAGAGAATTTGATACTTTTTCTCAATAGGGTTCAGCTGGAGCTCAAGACATTTTGGAGCAATTTCCTAGCTTTGCTTATAAAATCTGGCGGATTCCTCCGTCTCGGATGTTAAGTCTACATGATCGCCACACATTTTCTTCAATATTTGTCGGAAAGCTTTTCTGCAAGTCAAATATAAATGTTGATGCTTTCTAGTCATAGTAAATATTCCACTGCAGGCTTTCATGTTGCTCTGTCAACTACATATCTTATTGTAAGATAAGGTTATTTGTAAAGTACCCACGAAGTGTTTTCTATTTTCCACACAATTACTTTCTCAGATGTAATGGATGCAATACTTCTTCGAGAAACATTACTACAATTAAAAAGAAAATAAAATAAAATAAAAGAAGAATAAGATCTCATAATAGAGTACCTGAGAGCCCACTACTTGTCTGATAGTGATAGTTTGTTATACATGTTATGTAAGTCCTGTGAGTTCTGAGTCATTCCTCCCTTTTTCTCAGTGTCTCCAAATGAAGACAAAATTGGGACTTTCTGTGAAGTTTTCGGAGAAAAGACTATTGGATGCAAAAACTTTCACACTTCTTATGGCACAGGAAATTGATCCCACTGCTGAAGATAAAATGAGGCTTAATGTGCTTAAGACCCTTATTCCACACCCATTCTTTTTCATTTTCAGCCCAGGGCAAAGGGCCACCATGGCGTTAACTAAATTACTACAAATGCTCTGAAAGTGAGCGACTTCTAACCAGCTACAAATGTGTTCTTTCTCTTAAAATGAGAAGGGCGATAATTCCCTGATGTGTTTTTGCAGGAAGCCTATTCTCTACGGCCCTGGAAGTGACTTTTAAAAGCGCCTTCCTCTACTGTGCACACAACCATTAAAGCTCTTTATCAAAGATGTAGCCCTTTATGCCTCGTTTCGATTCACAGAGCAGCTGATGAAACAAGCTGATCAGTTGCTAATCTGAATATATTCAAAGTAAGTTTAATGATCTGCAAAAAATATGCCATGCCTGCTTAATTATTTGAATTAATTTTATTTTTTTTAAAGAGCCAATTCTATTTTTTCTTGCAGTGAAATTGATGTAATTTGTGATATTTTTATTGCCGTTTTGGCATCAACAGCTTTCTTAACAAAAAGCCATCCTGAATTTCAGCTGATTGCTTATAATTCAAGGTGAAACTTCTTTCAGGGAATGTGGTGACATGCATGACCTTCAAGGATTCATTAATCTGGTCACGCTTTCGCATTCCAGGGCGGTTTTGTCCAAAGCTGTGGAAAAATGTGAGGGAGATCTTGTTTGTTTGGGACACAACAAAGGTCAGCAGTCATGTATTTTTTGCTGACCTGCCGGGGCTCCCGACAGCAAAAGCGACAGTGGAAGAAGGTGGGAGATGTGGAAGATGTGCAATCTGTGGAAAAAAACAAAAAGACATGTGAATCACAGTGTAGCTGTGACACACATAGTCCTTCCCACACCCGAGCTATCTCCTACAAGCAGACACATCCAAAAGAGCCAAGGATCCTGTAATCACACATGGAAATTAAGATGGATAGACTGTACAGTATTTAAGTAATCATACCGGGTCATGGCTGATTTTTTTGCAGACTGAATTCCCCAAAGAAAGTGTTTACTATCACAAATCACCTGCAGCCTGAGATGAGTTTTTCACACGCCACCTCGGGCCATTTATTCCTGGAACGTTACATAACGCAGTAGTGGGTTCTGCTTGCATTCAGCCAAAAAGCCTCTTTATAAGAAAACAGGAAGGTAAGAGGATTGAGGCAGCAAGGAAAACACAGTCATCAGCTGCAACCTCTATAAGGTGCCCTCCCAGGGATCTCTCTGTTTTATCAACATAAAAGGGCATCCCAGGGGGGATAGGTGGGGAATAGTGGAGGTAAATAATCACAGCCTCATCATATATCCAGAAAAAAAAGCACTTTTATTGGTAATTCTGAAATGTAACATTATTAGGCACAGTAAACAAACGATTAGCTTATTGAATGAATACTTTGATTTACTCTTTATTGTATCTCCAGCAGTATTGGAGCTTCTGATGTATCTCCTACCCGCTGAAAGGTGCTAATGGTTTAGTCCAAAAGAGAAAAAAATAGTTTAGCTTTAAAGAAAAAAACCGCATGATGCTAACTGTGACAAGTTCTGGCGGAAACACACTACAGCTTTCCAGTAATGTTTTTGGCCTGAATTCTAATTGATGTCTGAGCTATTGCACATGTCAAATATAGCTCATAAGGCTATTATGCACTTTTAAGGCGCTTGTGATCCAGAGCTTTCTCCAGTAATAACTTAGTCTGACAAAAGCTTAATAACTTGGACTCAGTTAAATATGTTGATACTGGTCAGTACTGAGAATTTTACAGCGTGTTTTTTTTTTTTTTTTTTGGCTTTCCCTTTCAAAAGTTTGATTTTAATGCATCTATGTTTCTACAGACTGCAGTAATGGAGTCTTATTGTGAAATACAGTGCAGTCTCAGTATGGGGTGCACACAGTGCTTACCAGGTTTTTTCTAATGCTTAACATGAGTGTAAAATCTGTCACACATATGGAAAACCTCACAGTGACTCACAATATTTACATAATGCACTCGCTGCAGATGCATCGGCTCACATATATTTGTTAAGTTACTTATTCCTGTGACAATAGATACAATGTTTATGCCCTACAAGCCTGCATATGTACTGAGCCCTGACTGTTCACACAGTCTTGTATTTCCCATAAACAATGTTATCTACGTTACTGTATGTCATAATAACATGCTTCTGCACTGCTTTTCATCATGTTGGTTTCCTGTGAGCTTGGACACACATCAGACCAGTGTGGTGGTCCAGTTCCTTGATTGCTAAATTTCCTTAGCGATTACCTTGGAAAGCGCCCACGAAACTGATAAGTGTACACACAGCAGCTATTCAGCAGTGAAATTATGGTCAGCAAGCATGTTAATAATCACTGCTAAGCTAATGAATATTTTCTGTGGGCAGTATTTATCACTAAAAACACATTACTCAAAGTATTACCTGCTGGCAAGGACAGAAGTTGTTGAATCATGGTGCACACCCAATGATTGATGAGCTGATGAGATTAAAGTCGGTACGGATGCTGGAACATGATGTGAACACTTTTCCAAACTTCAGCAGAGATTGATGCATCAGAATTACAGCTAGGGTGGACAGGATAGCCTTAAACACACTGCTGCAAGAGCACCTCGACCCAGAAAACCTTCTCGAGGCTTCTGATGTGCAAGCACACACATCGAATGTGCCTGAAGTGCCGTGCTATTTCTCCCATGGGAACACACTGGCTCCTAACACCTCTGCAGCTCCGGAGACCAGCTAAAATTTCATACCATGACAGTAAATGAATCTGGCATCTGCATTACAGAGTTGTCATGTGTGTCACCGAGATGTCAAGCATGTAACATTTTAAGCAGCTTATTAGTTTTGCCTCCTTGGTAATGGATTTTACTTTGAATTGGAAAGTGAAATTGTCTGAATAGCCAGTTGGTAAGATTTGTGTCAAATTTGGGGAGAAACCTTCAGGACTTCAGGATAGCTTTGCATTTATATGCACACCTCACTATGTCCGATGACTGCAGCATAACAGGAAGCTGTATCCAAAGAGACAGGATGTTGGGTATTGTTGCACTGCTTGGAATAGAAATTACGGAAGGCTTGAAGGAACATGTCTGTAAGTGTTTTTTATATATAGATTTCCCAAGTTCACCCGATAATGTTCTGATTAGGTTTTTTTTTTTTAGCTTGTTATGTCATGCTATTGTATAGAAGAGTGAGTGAATTGTGTTATCTCATAGCACAAAAGAATATATTGACAAGCTTGTTCAGTGACTTTCAGCTTTAGACAGAATTTAAAATTATATAATTGTTCATTTTGAAACCAGCAAAGTGCAGAAATGGGAAGACAAAACTGTTGTCATGAGAATTTGTTCTCTTTTGAAAAATTGTCTGCAATGTTCTCTGCAGAGAGCAAAGCTAGTTCACAAGCATCGGTGCTGATTAGACTAGATTTTATCAACATCTGCAAGAAGAAGATGTCAAAACAGTCACATCATTTCTTTTCACCCTGTGGTTTAAAGATGCAGAAACAATAGTAGCATTTGGTTATACATTGCAAAACCACTGTATGAATATGCAACATATTGTTGGAATATTAATGCAAACACCTCGTAAATAAGCTGTCTAATCTAACCTGAACAGCTTGTCTTTGTGTTTTTGTCTTTGCAAACTTAATATGAATTCATTATTGTCCCTTTAGTGTTTAGAAAGCTGAGAAAGAAAGATATTTAATTGCATCTTCCATCACAGAATTGCAAAACTAATAATGCTCATTTATAATAATGGTAATTTGTAGGCAGTTCTCTTTTAAAGAAAAAAAATGAGGTGCAATAAAGACTGTTTTTTCTGCTTGTAAAGGCTGTTTGAGGGTGCTGGTGACTGAGGTCAGTGTTTTTCCTGTTTTTTTTTCAGCAGGTAGACCCTTTAGGGTACATCTACCACTGACCACTGATATGTGGTGACAGTTGCCCTGCTCTTTAAAGCTGTTTTTTTTAATTTTCATACTGTGGAGAGAGGTTACAGAGAGTGAGCGGGAAAAGAGTCAGGGAAACAAACATGTTCATGTTCTTGAGCCTTCAAGCGTGGACACAAACGTACACCTAAAAGCAGCTTTTATGTTGGCATCCGTGTAGGTTTACCTGCACTGGAAATCCAATAATGACAGGCTTCTGCCACATGGTATTTACTCATATACTTTAAAATCCCAAATAAGTGAAGCACTTATGTGTTGGGCAAAGCTACAGTCTCTACATCAGAGTACTTCAAAGTGACCCCTCTTCTGGCCTTGTGTGCACCTTTCTGTTTGGCTGGTACATTTTTCATAAACATCCCCTGGCTGTATGTCTGGTTGCCTAACATAGCTGCATATGTGTTATATAACTGAACCTCCAGAGCAAACAGATGGAAGCACCGCAGCAACAGGTATTACCTTCACTGTGCCAGCATAGAACAATTCCAGATTATGATTCATGAATAATGGATGAGTGCAATTGCACATAAACAAGTTAGGCCTTCACAAAAGTAGTTTACAATGATAGATGGGCATCTATGCTTCACTGACAAAATTCATGCACTGATCAGTGATCACTGCTTCCATTAAAGCTATTTTAATTTGAACACTTTGCCCTCCTAACTCATCACCTGCAGGGTTGATAAAGTTCAGAGAAACCTCCACCTGTGCTGTTTTACCTCTTGTTCCATCAGGGACTCTTAATGATGGTGCCATCACAAATTATTCAGGTTTTTCAAAGAAAAATTATTTCTGATGCAACATACAGTGCTTAACAAATGTATTCACCCAATCCTATACCCAGAATAATGTTTCACCCACATCTGGTTGAATGTTATGCTTGATTCATTTCTGACTTCTCAGAGTAGTCCCTTGTGCCAGCTCAAAAAATGTGAATTTAGCATTTTTTTTTTTAGTTCTGAAGTTTTTGATAGATTTCTAAAATATTTGCGTGTCCTTGTTTTTTTTATAATAATACATTGATCAAGCAGTGTACTTATATATTGATAAACAGCGTGGTAGGAAACCTCATTTTAAAGGATGAAGGAAAAACTCGCACGTGTCTATTTTTTCCTACTGGCGATTTGGTTTGAACATGTAAAGCAGAGACATTAAATATGAAGAAAGAAAAAAATATTAAGGACAAAAAGCAAACTTACATGTAGAGAAACACTTTAAAGTTTTAAAGATATCTCTTCTCTCTCTCTCTCTCTCTCTCTCTCTCTCTCTCTCTCTCTCTCTCTCTCTCTCTCTCTCTCTCTCAGTTTAGAAATGGGCTGGTTCTCTCGGTGATGTCACCTCGCTCCTGTGTGGACATTTATTCCACACAGTGTGCATCTCCCGTTCGTCTCCATAGAGAAGCGGTTCACCCTAACGCAACTAGCATTACGCATGACATGGATGCCGCAGGAGCGAGTTTATTCTCGGAGTCTTTGCGGATTGTGAACTCTGCTCCTCTCGCAGTTTTCTCACACAGTCGACATCTGATGTGCGTGTCGGATCTCCCCAAAGGACGTGTGTTAAACAGTTTGCTGTTTCAGGAGATCACGTCTGCAGCCCCCGTGTCTTATGTGGGCTGCACTCGATAGTGACCCGGAGCTTTACGCGCAGCCGATCCCCATGCTTTAGCAACACAGCTCAGCGCACTCAACCTTAGATGTTTCGAAAAAGAACAGGGTGAAATAACAAAGATGATACAAACGGACATTTTGCAGACAGAATGGATTTAACCCAGCTAAGCCTCTTGTTGGAAAATGTTTCCAACGTTGAAAACACCACCGACGCACCGTTCGCTCTGCCACACACAGAGGCAGCCACCGCACTCATCATCCTCGTGGTTACAGTGATCATTTCGGTCACAATTGTTGGTAATGTGTTGGTGATTGTAGCGGTTCTTACTAGCAGGGCTCTCCGTGCCCCTCAGAACCTTTTCCTGGTCTCTCTTGCATCGGCGGACATCCTGGTGGCCACACTAGTGATCCCCTTCTCCCTCGTCAACGAGGTAATGGGCTACTGGTACTTTGGAAGTACTTGGTGCGCCTTCTATCTCGCTCTGGATGTGTTGTTCTGCACCTCATCCATCGTTCACCTGTGCGCCATCAGCCTGGACCGATACTGGTCAGTAACCAAGGCAGTTAGCTACAACCTGAAACGGACACCTAAGCGCATCAAGTCCATGATTGCTGTAGTGTGGATAATATCTGCTATCATCTCCTTCCCTCCTCTCCTCATGACCAAACACGATGAACGGGAGTGTCTGCTAAATGATGAAACCTGGTACATCCTCTCATCCTGCCTGGTCTCCTTTTTCGCTCCCGGTCTCATTATGATTCTGGTATATTGTAAAATTTATAAAGTTGCCAAGCAGCGCTCCTCCACCGTGTTCGTGGCTAAGAATGGCCTGGAGAGGCAGCCCTCTCAGTCAGAGACCTGTTTTGTCAGGAAGGACCGGTTCGAAATGGAGAGCCCTAGCAGTCAAAGCTCCGGCAGCCATCCGCAAAAGCAAGGGGAGCTGGACGACATTGACCTGGAGGAGAGCTGCTGTGCATCGGATACGAAACCCCGACACCATCGCTTCACCAAGCGAAGGAAAGTAGAGGGATCGGACAGTTGTCCACCCCAGAACTGCCGACTTTCCTGGGCTTCAGCCCGGGCGTTACAACTTTACCCGGAGCAGAAGAACCCAGCTGGGCGACAACAGCTGGCCGCAGCCAACAAGACCAAAGTGGCCCAGATGCGGGAGAAGCGCTTCACCTTCGTCTTGGCGGTAGTGATGGGGGTGTTTGTGCTCTGCTGGTTCCCCTTCTTCTTTACTTACAGCCTGCATGCTATCTGCAGAGAGAGCTGCTACATCCCCGCCGCACTTTTCAACCTTTTCTTTTGGATTGGCTACTGCAACAGTTCTGTGAACCCCATAATCTACACCATTTTCAACAGGGATTTCAGAAAAGCTTTTAAGAAAATCATATGCAGGACATCAAAACGCACATGAAAGGTTGAAAAAAATTTTTCTGGCTCTCAGAAACATTGGGAAGAAATCATAGTATTATAACTTATTGATCTTGGCTGACTATTCTGCTACTCCATCATTTAAATGTAATGTTTAGCATATTAAAAATATCCAGTGTTGTGTACACATTAAATTGTCTATAATTGAAATAAATCATTATATATACTTGACCATTCCTGCAGCAAGCTCAGATATTTCAGGGCAAGGGGAAGTCATGGTCACGTCTGTTGCTGGACTCTGAGTGTTGGCAGCTGGTCACTGTGGGTGCCGAGATAAATAGAAGATTAATCTCCAGCATGGAGATTTTGACTTTTTTTGTGATATTGAAGAGGAAAAAAAGTGCTGAATTCTGCATGGATGAAATGTTTGGCATTATTTCAGGTAATTCGTGTAGCTTTCTGTGCTTGCTGCAGTTAAAGGTACAGCAAGGTTATCAGCTGTTTCTTATCAGTGAACCCCTAAACTTATGTAAGAGTGTAATCTCACACCTCCGCCATGCTATCACACCACCTCAGGACCAGAACAATGGCCGAGCTGAGGCCTGCATTTGCAGAATTGATTGCACACGTCTCTGTATTTCATTTCCCTGCAACTGCTTAACATTTTGTCATTAAATATTTTAAGATGCTGTTAAACATGCAGTGCCAACTTACTATACATATCGTTTTTAAGTCTTAGACAAAAGCCTCCTGATGGATTTGACATATTCTTGAATAAACAGAAGAAGAACACTCAAAATAACAAAAGTAAAAACATTTCTGATAAGATCTCAGGACTGGTTTAATCCACTGTGAGCTCTCTTTGGTTAAAAAAAGAGTTTAATATCTATAAGTCAGGCCTCACACTGTGATGCTAAGCTTTATAAAGCTGTTAGATTACCACTTTCTTAATATAGTGAAAAATCTGCAGAAGAAATCATTCATAAGGGACAATTCTTCAGTATGTGATTAAAAAATGATTAATGCATTGGTACAACTCGCATACATAGGATGGGAGTGTTATTAGAAGACTGTATTTGAACTTCCCAACACTGTTTTCCATACAACATCAGACTGTGGTCGGTTGTTGATGCATGTGGGATACAACGTGTATGTCATACGGTGAATATATCATGAAGGACCGCGCTGAGTATAAATACACTATTTATATCCTCTTAGGAATGTCTTCAAAGCACTCCTACTGCTCACTGGCCCCTCGCCAAAGATAATCACCCTGTCTGAGGGATGTCATGCTGAAAAAGAGAAAAAAAAATGAAAGCGGTTTTTGTGAAGTATGCTCACATTCACAAGGGTATTGTTAAAATACTGTCAGGAGAAACAAGGGTGAAGATGGCTGCATATTTTCTTTTCTTTTAATGTGAAATACCATTTTATTTATGAAGGGAATCAGAAAGTCCGAGAGGAGTGTTGTTAGCGCGAGGAAACTTTATCTCAGAGGGATTCACAAACTCTCGAAAGAAATTAAACGTCTGGGTCAAGTCGCACTTGTAAGAGTCTGTGTAATTAGCTTTGTTCCTTCATCACATTTAGCAGGATGGGATTGATGCTTATTTATCTGTGACTTAATGGGATGTTGCTGTACACATGTTACATGTAACCTGATTTCTCCAGAGAACAAAATTACAAGTGCATTTTTCATTACCTCAAAATGAAACACTCATATTTAAATTATTTGCTGATAGTAAACTGATTCGTGGCTGACAAGACACCCAACTCCCTTGTTAAATCACACTTCCGAATTCAATTGTCTTTTGTAATCAGCTGCTCAACTGCAGCAGGATTGGGGCACAATACTTTTAATTAGCTGTAGTGTTTTCTGACGCTTTCATGTGCACTTCCTCCAGGCAAGTCTCTTCAAATGTCAGCGCAGCTCTGTTAAATCTTTTGAAAGCGAGCGCTTGCAATATTACATTACAGTGCTGTTATTTTCCTTTGGTGACCCGGGAGGAAAGTATGACAAAGCAAAACATGGAGAATTTTCATAGTCCTTCACCAGTCGTCGCATAAACGCTCTGATAGCTCAACTTTTATTCAAAACCAAGCCTGTGGTGGCTTTTTGTGTTTTGCAGATTTGAAGCTCTACAGTCTGCACAACAATCCACAAACTCTTTTCCTTATCCCAGAATGTAAACAAAGTTGGCGACTGGCTCAGGGAGGGAAGCAGAGCTGCAGTGACCCTTGACCTCCTAAACTCTCTTCTAAAGACTTAATGAGAGCAACAGAACAACTGGACAGAGACAAAACATTTCCTGATGTGGACTGTTGACAAAAAAAGCCCCACTCGAGCCTCTTAATAGGGGAAGAAGAGTGAAGATTTGGAGTTAAAAAAACAACAACATTTTTTTAGAGCCAGAAAATTTTGCAAGGTTATTTGCAGTCCTAATAGTCAGAAAAGAGACAGTAATGAATATTTCAAGATAGGTGCGCCGCAGAGAAAAGTGAGCGTCTTAGGAAAAGGGAGAGAGTGGAGAAGGGAGCAGTTGCTTCTTGTCGTCTGCTACATTACCTTGTTTATCACACAACGGAGCATCTGCAGGTAATTGCTTTTTTCAATTGTCTCTAACAAGATAAGGATTGGAGGCAAGTGAGGCCAAATTTCGACTCAATCTCAGGAAGCTGTGTATCCAGAGAAGGAGACCTCAGTATGTCATTAGTGTAAATCAGCTGGTTTCATGTCTGAGCGAGGGTGGAACTGGGCTCATGTCTCCAGGGTGTTCTGATATATCGCCCTGCTAAACGCAACCACTATGTGACTTGAGTCGACAATATAAATCACACCGTACTAATTTAAAGATGATAGTGGTATTATCTGTGTTTGAGAGCAGATTTTACTAACTGAATCCCAGTGACGTTCATATTGCATTTTAAGATATTTACTATTTACTATACTATGTTTTGTATTTTCCGTAGAGATTTGGAAATTAAAATATTATTGTGCATTTCCCTTCACTGTGGTGAACATGGGCACTGTTTAGATAGAGCCAGTCCAGCAAACACTTTCCCCGCTGCTGTGGAAAATCTGTAGCACGGCGAGTTTGCTGCTAAATCTGCATAAATTATCCTCAAATGACACAATCTACTCCAATTTGAATAACAATACAGTGGCCGGAAGTTTAAGAAAGTGGACTGGATCACTGGTTTTAAAATTGTCTTATGATTCATCGTCTGCTTTATTCCTTTGATTCTCAACAAATAAAGAATGTGTATAAACAAAGAGAAATATGTAAGCCATGTAATTAGTCATAACTGATACAATGTCGCTCATTTGGACTGAACGTTTACATCATGCTCGGTGGCTGTAACTCCTTAAAACAAAACTATTTTCCCCCTTGTATGTTCTCATACAGAAAAAAAAACATGTCTGAGGGGTGACTAATGACTTGGACTGTGCTGGAAATGTTTTAGTCCCCAAAGACCCAACTAGGACACGTAATCTGAGTTATCTCTGCTCTGGTACCTGCCTTATTATTTGTTATCCAGGATTAGGTACAAAGATAGTTCAAAAAGTAATGAGTAGTCATTCTAGGAGACAACTTAAGTTTACCTCCATTTAACTCCAAACTATCTCTGATTTAAATGTTTGGTAGTGATGAGGTAATGATGTAATAATGATGCAATAAGGTGGAAAAAAGGTAATAATATTTATTGCCCATTTATATAAATTTCAGTGAAATATCACTCAGGTATGATGATAGTTGACACATTACTTGGTTATTTGACATTACTTTTGTAGAGTGGTAATAACTTGTTATTACCATATTATTACCCCCACACAGCTGTAATACAAGGTGATACTTAAGTAACGGACTCTTCATCACTACATTCAGAACATTCAGGGACATTTGCACCTCTCTGAGTTTATATTCATGAATTCCTCCAGAACTACAGGTCTAAAGTATTGCACCATCCAGATAGAAAGTGGACAACAAGGCCTTCTGAATGCTGTGTTGCTGCTAACTGGCTTTACACATCAGTGAGTGAGAGACACTGCATCCATCCATGCACAGTGTCTCATAAATTGCACACAATTCATGAGAGACCAAATCTTTTTATCCTCAGACAATATTTAAACTCAAACAAAACATTTGTGCAGCTGCTTCATTTGGGGAAATCTCTGCTACATTTCTCTCACAATCTGGACTGTTGTTAACACGCTCCAGTGCTTTCCCTCACTCCTGTGATGAGACAGATTACTCGGGCTGATTATGCATTCTGCTGGACGATGGTGCATCTCTGCCAACTGATTATTATTTATTTCTATCATCACCGGTAAACACACATAAGACAAACACACTCTCAGCTCTCTGCCAGGCGCTCGTCTGTTTCACACATACAGGGAGAGTAAGTAAAGCATTAAGAGGATGTTTGTGACCTGCGATAGCCTACATAGTCTTTAAAGCCTATGATAGCCCAGATAGGATCTTTCACCTTTAAAACAGGAAATGAACTGGACCTGCTGTTTAGCAAAGGTATGTCACTGTCACACAACAGGGACACTGCACTCTGAATATCGTTAGTTCACTTTTAAACAACACATAACTCACTGCTAATTAAAATAACTGTAGTCTGAAACACAGCAACCTCCCTGCCTTTTGACCCTTTTATATTTCACCAACCATCCAGATTCATAAAAGCACATATGAAACCATTTTTTCCTTTCAAGGCTTGTTTTATGAAGCACTAGTAGGGGTCGCTTCCTGCAGTGTTTTTCTAAGTTGAAACAATTTTTGTGGCGGCACCTGCAGCAATAACACTCTGCTAACTAATATTTGTAGCAAAAGGAGGATGAATATTAGAAATAATGAAAATGGGAGTTACTATAAAGAGCTTCATGTGCATAGAAATAAAGTCTGTGTTATTTCCTCAGGCAGGAGGGATCGGCTCTGTTGTTTTTCACCACCGACAGCAACAACAACACTTCGGCGCATACTCTCTTCTTCCCCAGTTTAAATGGATATGAAGGATGGGTGTAAATGCTGATGATTATGAGTTCACATGCATGTTTTTCTTCTTTTTATTTTACTGAAGATATTAAATAAGTGGCAAATAAAAGTAATCTTTAAGAACTTCTTCAACAGTATTGATTGCATTTAGTTCTTGAATGACTTACAAGTAACTCACCGAGGCTGCTTTTGCTCAGCGTATATATGTGTGCAGTGATCATGAAAGATTTCTTTTGGTGTCGAGCATATCAAACATAGCCTTCAAAAACTCACATGCATGCGACAAGCTTGTGCTTGCAATACTCCGGTGCAGGCTTTCAGCTCTCCTAATCCCATAAGAGAGAGGATGTTTTTTTTCACTTTCTTAAGCTACAGTAAGAAGAGGATAACGCGCTTTTACTCCTGTCCCTAAAAGGATCAAATTCACATAGCCTTGTCCATAATATTTGATATTTCAGGGGTTTAAAGAGAGAAAATAGAAAAGGAATTTAGCAAAACTTGTTGTTTTATCTTCAAGAAAAAAAAATGAAAATCCATTAAAGCATTAAAGCAGCATTTATCAGCATTTTAATTATAATGTAAAAAGATCTCAAAAAGAAAATGACTATCGTGTGACTGTATAGTTTCCCCATGCCTGAAGGAGGATTATTGTTTTGGTTTTTGATGATATTCTTTCATCCGCCTTGTATGGTACAGCTCCAACACCAAACATCAGATAAATTTAAACTACTTGCAGATTGATGAAACCAGATTAGCATTTAGCAGCTAAAGACACGAATATTTCCCCAAAGAAATGACACCAAAACACAGCTGGGAGCTGGGTAGAAATTGGACTTTGATTCATCAAATGGTCGGCAGCAACAACTCCAAATAGTTGATAATGTTGCATCATGGCTGCTGGGTAGTTTGAGAAGTGTTGCCAGCACATTTATCAGAACAGCTTCATGTAATAACAACACATGAGAGCTATTCTTACATCACCTTTTTGCTCTGCCCCCAAGAAACCAAATAATGAAGGTTTTACTATTCAGATTATTACAACCTCAATTCTAAACAAAACTGGGAAGTTGTGTAAAACATAAGTAAAAACTGAATGTAATCATTTGGAAACATCATAAACCCGCATTTTATTCATAGCAGAGCATAGAAAATATGTAAAACATTGAAACTGAGAAAAAATATAAATTTATGAATAAAATTCGATCATTTTGAATTTGAAGAGACATATCTCAAAAGACGGCAGTGTTTACCACTCAACGTTTCATTTACCATGAGTGTGGGAACCATCTGGGAACTCTGGGAACCAGTTGCTGGAATGTCCATTCTTGTCTGATATAGGATTCTAGCTAACAGCTAACAGTCCTGGGTCGTCTTCTTGTATTTTTCATTTCACAACATTTCAGGTGTTTTCAGTTGAAGAAATGTCTGGAATGGGGCGAGGCCAGTTCACCATCCAGACTTTTCTACTCTGCAGCAGTGTTTTATATGTGGTTTAGCTTTGCAGTGCTAAAATATACAAGGCCTCCTTTAAAAAGATGACATCCAGATAGGAGAATATCTTGGATGTCTTGGTTTAAACCCTGTGTATAGAATTCAGCACTCTTGATACGCTTTCAGATGTGCGAGCTGCCAATTTCAGAGGCACTAATGCACCTCGTACCATCAGAAATGCAGACTTTTGAACTCTGTACTAATAATAAGCAAATAAGCTAAAAGGCTCATTTTGATTTGTCTGACCACATAACAGTTTTCCACTTTCCCCCAGTCCATTTTAAATAAGCTTTGGCTTATAATTATGTTAACTAATTGCGTATGTTTGCATCTTAGAACTTTAACCTGCATTTGTAGATTGCACAAGAAATTGTGCTCACTGAAAATGATTTCAATGATTTGTTCCTGAGCACATGCGGCGATTGCTATGAACAAATCATGCAGTGCTGCCTGAGTGCCAGAAGTTCACAGGCATCTGATACTTGTTTTCAGCCTTGTCATTTGCACATTTTGAGAGAATTGGAGTTATATTTTAGGTCCAGGTTTATTCCTGGTAAAATAATAATTTTATGGCAAAGTGAATTACCCTTTTATTTAGGAAAGTACTTTTGATGTCTGAGGCAAACACATTTTTGTCAGATATTCCCCACATAATTTTCTCCATACAAATATCCCCCTGACTGAGAGATTGTGGATTATGAATAGTATGATGAAAATCCTGCTGTTCAGAGAGGAAGTGAAGGAAGTTGTGGGAAGGGTGGAAGAGGGGTGTTTTACCCTTGACCTCAGTCCCTGTGGCCAAGAACTGAACGCAGTACTGAAGAGGCCACACGCTCATTCCACAAGACAATCACCCATAAAAATTTGGATGTTATGCATCAGTTTCATAAACTTATTTATCATGCTGTGCATTGAGAGTCAAGTCCACTGTTAAGGTTGTGTGTTATTTTAACAGTTCTAATCCAAGATTGTGGAATAGTTACTCAAGCATTCACCCGTCACTCCCCGAGGGGTAAGAAGTCACTTGGGTCATTTAAATACAACCTGCAACCTCTCCAACACCAACCAAGCATAGGATTTACAGTCATTTTCTTTTCCATTCTTTTATCTCATTCCCTGAGAACGTTGGTCAGCGTTCCCAAGCTGGAGCTAGAGTGTAAAAACTGAAAATATATAGACAATTTAGTAAAATTCAGAAATTCTAAGAAAAGCAGGAAGTAATAACTCAAAGCAAGAAGCTGATTGAAGACGATGGCTGAAGAGAGCACAGCTGCAAAACATAGCAGCCGTTCATACGTAATGGAGATTGTCACAATTCCACTGTGGCATCAAAATAAGGGCAGGGGAAAAATGCAGGAGCAATGAAACGTTACTCTGAGGAAATAGACCAATGTCCTGCTGTGAAAACAAGGCAAAACAGTCCAAACAAGGGGACTGTTTATTTCCATGACATTGACGCTTCTCCACCACATCGATTCGCCTCCATCTCCCTTTGCTTATTATAATGGATTGGATTTATATAGCGCTTTTCAAGGCACCCAAAGCGCTTTACAATACCACTATTCATTCACTCTCACATTCATACACTGGTGGAGGCAAGCTACAGTTGTAGCCACAGCTGCCCTGGGGCAGACTGACAGAAGCGAGGCTGCCATATTACGCCATCGGCCCCTCTGGCCAACACCAGTAGGCAAGTAGGGTAAAGTGCCTTGCCCAGGGACACAACGAGCAGGACAGAGAGCCCGGGGATCGAACCGGCGACCTTCCGGTTACAGATGCGATTCCCAACCCCTGAGCCACGGTCGCCCCCCTATTACTATGTTCCAGGTTCCATCTTGGGACCCCTTCTGTTTAACATCTACATGCTCCCACTGGCACAGATTATAAACAACAACAAAATAAACTATCACAGCTATGCAGATGACACACAAATATATATCACAATGTCACCAGGAGACCGAGGCCCTGTACAGGCTCTTGGTAAATGCATTGAGGAAATCAATGACTGGTTGTGCCACAATTTTCTCCAGCTAAACAAAAACAAAACTGAGGTAATAGTCTTTGGCGCCAAAGAAAAACGATTACAGGTCACCAGAGAACTTCAATCTATACATCTAAAAACCACAAACCAGGCGAGAAATTTGGGTGTAGTGATGGATGCAGACCTAAACTTAGAAAAACACATTAAGACAATAACAAAGTCAGCTTACTATCACCTCAAGAATATATCAAGGATAAAAGATCAGATGTCTCAACAGGACCTGGAAAAACTAGTCCATGCATTCATCTTTAGTAGGCTTGATTACTGTAACAGCATCTTTACAGGTCTACCTAAAAAATCAGTCAGACAACTACAGCTCATTCAGAACTCTGCTGCTCGAGTCCTCACTAAGACCAAAAAAGTGGACCACATCAGTCCAGCTCTGAGGTCCTTACACTGGCTGCCTGTCCGTCAGAGGATAGACTTTAAAGTTCTGATGCTGGCCTATAAAGCTCTGAATGGTTTAGGACCAAAATACATCAATGACCTCCTGACCCAGTATGAACCATCCAGATCCCTCAGGTCATCTGGATCAGGTCTTTTATCAGTTCCCAGAGTCAGAACCAGACACGGAGAAGCTGCATTCAGCTTTTATGCTCCTTATATCTGGAACAAACTCCCAGAAAGCCTCAGATCAGCTGAAACACTCAGTTTATTTAAATCCAGGTTGAAGACTCACCTGTTCTCAGCTGCATTTGAATAAAGCACCAAATCCACACTTTAAGCTTAAATTTCAAAACTTACATTTAACTACTGATTTTATCTACTGTTCTGATTTTATCTGTTTTGATTTTATATACTGTTGTTTGTTTGTTTGTTTTTTGTTTGTTAATTAGTCAGTTAGTTTATTTGCTTGTTTTATTCAATTTTAAATCATGTTTTTTATTTGTTCTTGTTTCTAATGTCTCTGTAAAGCACTTTGAATCACCTTGTTGTTGAATTGTGCTATACAAATAAACTTGCCTTGCCTTGCCTTCATCTATCTGCCTTGCAAAATAAGAGAAGGTTCATATTCCAGGACCTTCTGACTGTATTGGAAGAGAGATAAATGGAACTTATTCTAAGCATCAAGAGTTTGGACGTGTGAGAACACAGGAAAAAACTGTTAGTTCTTTTTGCACTTTACGCTGCACTCGCAAATATATCATCTTGTGCATTACCATTTCACACAATAGCACCGAAATTCAAAAGCAAAGCTCTTATTACTCATAACTATTTTGTCAAGAAGTGCACACCATACTGAATAGGAAGCCTTTCATGGAATTTTAACTCTGACCCAGACTTTACTTTTATCGGGGTGTAGATGATGAGATTTATCACCTCGCACTTGGCAAGCTCTCTGAGAGGAAATTCATCTTTAAAAATAACCACCACTCCAGCTCAAGAGGTAAACTTCCAGCCTATAGATATCTGGTATTTGAGAGCTATGCAAGGAATTCCCAGATGAACAGCAGCTCATTAATGGACTTTGGAAAATGTGATTGTGTATTACTAGGGGTAATTTTTTAAGTGTTACCTGGAACTGAGTGTTGAATGTAGGAGAAGATGCGCATATGTTTATGTTTATCTCTCTTTGGAGTTTGGTTTGGCAGGGCATCAGTCTTTCCTGATTCACTGGAAATGCAGCCTGAATGCAAACAACAGCAAAGTATCATAGCTCATGTGTATTTAATATATGGTGAGCTCAGTATTACAGTTTGCTGCTTGGATTTCCTTTTTTTAAAAGAAAAGTTGCTTGTTGGATATATAATAAAACACTTTTTTTTCAGTGACACCACAAACCTCAATGTTTCAGCAATTGCAGTTATAGCCAGTCTATTACAATAGTAGTGAAACCTTCTTTTTCTCTGAGCATGAATGAAACTATCCACACTTACAGGGCCAGTGGCCTTTTATTAAATTTATCTGACAACAATAACACCTGGTAAATTTGGAGGCCATGTGTTGACACTGACCTCAATATCATACGTGTTCTCCAGTTTTGGATTCATTCCAGCAAAGTGGGTCAGACAAAAGCTGAACTTCAGCAGCACTGGTCTCCAAAGTAGGATGCAGCGTGTGATTTCAGTAACCTCACTTCACCTGGCACCTGCCATTGTTCTGACATAAACGGTAGTAACCAGACCGAAAAGCAGTGCACATTTCGGTGCTTTTTTTCGGTGCTTTTTTTCCCCTGAGATGTCATACACTTTGGATTCTAGCCAATCATTTTACCTTTCCAAGGATAGTAGGCGGGCCCAGGTACGTACGTTCTTTTAGAGCAGAGCTACAAATTAAAAATGCCCAAGGCGAAGCAGTCAAAAGTGTGGCTGTACTTCACAGCAAAAGATGCAAACTCAGCAGCCTGCAACAAGTGCTTTAAGCTGATACTGTGCAAAGGAGGTAACACCTCGAATCTGATGAAACACCTGGCGACGCATAGCGTTTTTTTAAAAGCGGAGAAATGCACCGTATTTGATAGCTTGCTGCAAGACCAAGCAAATCTACTGCGGGTGGGTTGCCTGTTATCGGACCCGGAGTTAGTAACATCCCCCAAGAACCTGAAGAGGAGAGTCCTGGCCCCTAGCCCTGCCAGTGTAGCAGAAATGATGACGGATGATGATGCAGCAGCAGCCGTTCTTCTCTGCGTGAGTAGCTTAATGTTGTTCGTGTGTAATTTATGTTGAGTAGGCTAACCACGTTATTAAATTAATGCACGTACCCGTCGTAGTTACATGCGGTTGTCTTCTTGTTTGATGGCAGATACTCCCTTCACCCTGGCCAAAAAGGCTAAAATGACCAAAGAAAAAGTGGAAAACAGCTAAACATGAGAGGTTTTTGGACAAAGTTTGTGTTTTTTCCATTGTTTAAGCACTGCTCCCAGCCAAGAGTGATACCATATATGCCCTATAGCTGCAGAAAAGGCTAACATTTTACAAAAAAACAGCTAAACATGAGAGTTTTTTGGACAAAGTGTGTGTTCCCCATTCTTTAAGCACCGGTTCGAGCACCGTTTAAGCACCGGCACCGTTTCAAAAGTACTGGTTTGGCACCGGTATCGGATAAAACCTAAACAATACCCAGCCCTATGTAAGGGTCCATGTTGTTAAAAGATTCCTCTATTGAGCTGTTGTGACAATGGAGACCATCCGAATTCTTCAAACATTTGAATCTGGCAGCAGAAATGCAGACTGATCAGACCAGGCAATATTTTGATTACATGCCTAAATTGAGCTGACCCCATTTGATTTGCAGAAATCAGAATTGTTATTGGATATTTCTATATCTGCCTTTTTACTGGTTACATGGTATCCACATTGCTTTCTTCACTGCTTGAACCTGTCCTTTACTTGGAGATTTATTAAGTCACGTCTTATCTGCCCATTTTGCTGTCCTACAGTCTAGTATTTAAGTAACTAAATTCTTTTTTAACCACGAAATGTCTGAGAAGTCAACTTTAGAGTCCCGACCTAATCCGCTAAAAATTGAGTGTTCTGCCGGGGTCATAGTTCTGTTAAACTCTAAAGATTTTATTTCTCTGCTCAATATTTCTTCTGCGGCAGTGTCAGCACACAGATGTTCAGTGTAACACCACAGGTCTACACTGTAGAGAAGTATTAATCTTTGAGGCCCCTGTATCTCTTTGCTTTTTTTTATTATTCTATCTAAAAACAGTTCCATCATTCAGACACAGCAGACAAAAGCCCTCGGCATTTTAAATTTAGGTAATGGTAATGGGCCGAAAAATGCTATTCTAGATTATGTCAGGGGTATCAGTGATGTGCCACGGGACAATTAGGCTCATAGGGTGTCAATGAGTATTGATTCAAGAGTATGCAGAAGTCTGTTAACCTCTCATAAGCACAAAGCCCAGTGTCACACAGACAGACCCACATGCACATTAGCCCACTGCCACTGTGAAACACTGTCATTTAAAATAGGGAGAAACTAAGAGGAAGATGTGGCTCATCTGTATGCATGTTTATACTGGCACATTTATGGTTCTGGATGTTATATATGTATGTTCATCTGTTACATGTGTGCTTACATAACCCAGGAAGCCAGTGCAACTCCCAAGTGACTCTGATTGTTCCTTGGATAGTTTTTAGTCCTCCTTTTTGATTCATTTGATAAGATGGAAAGTTAGATAGGATGAACTTTAAGCAGTCCCATGACTCGCACATGTTTCGGATTAATGAATCACATGTGTGTGTTCTTGTATCCATATTTGTACATGTGTGGATGCATGTTGTTACAAGGCCGAGCCCTCCAGCCTACGTTATTACCATGTGGATTAGTGTTTGTTTTACCTCCCAAGGGAGCGCACGCAGTTGTTTTCAGTTAATTAAAACAAACTACCTGCAGTTGTAGCCTCAGGACTTGGATAAAATCAAATATCAACACAGCGTGGTGTCCAGTTACTGCAATTTATGTACATTTTTCAGCATGTGGTCTCAGGAGATGTGTCGTGATTTAATTAAAAGGTGGGCTTTTAAAGCAGCTTTTAAAATGTCAGAAATACTTCAAAACTTTACATTTCATGACAGAAAGAGATTCAAAGTACACACCCTGTTGTTCATCCAATACAACACAAATCATCTGTGTGAGGCCTTCCAGCACAGGTAAGACACAGGTGACAAATAACTTGTTTTATTTAGTGTAAGTGCTATGTTGGCTGCTCAATGAGTGGGCAGTATTTCTGCTGCTTCTGGGAACGAAGCTCCTGGAAGGGGGAACAGGTGCAGGGAGGGGACAGCCTGCGCGCCTCGATTAACAAGCAGATGGTGGAATAGGGTTTATCCTGGGCCAGAGAGCGGATTGTGAAAAAGAGAAGAGAAATAGTGAGAGAAATGGGGTTGGCGACACACTCAGACACCTAGACAGGTAAACAAGCTGGAGTAACCTAGGAGGAGAGACACGTAGGAAGGATTAAATGACAAATGAACCGATACCAGTCAGATGATGAGTGAGAGGATGTGAGAGAAAAGAGGAATACATTTATGTCTATGTAACGTATCTGGGCAGTCATATGATGTTTACAAATGATGCCTCCTGTAATTTATGCAACTTTTGAACACGCAAACTTTTGCATATGTTGACTCTGAACTTTTCTGATTCATCTGGAGTCACAAACATGTCAAACTTTTAATTTATTCTCTAATTTGGTTTATGACCCCATACCCAGAAAACTCATTAGTTCCATTAGCCCCACAAGTACTTTGTCTCTTTTGGCAAATACCACCATGCTGACATGCGACATTAAAATGGTGAAAATGATGTGCAGGGAAATGCAAGTGGAGTCCTACTCTAAGGTACAATCACAGAAAATGTGAAAATAGTTGTGGTACCTCATCAGTGGGTCTGTCTCAGCAGTGCTTTGCACAAGTCGTATTTCTTCCCTGCATCTGACTTTTAAAAAGCTTAATCGGTTGTTTTCCTAAAGCTTCACCATTGTGCTTGTTTTATCAAAATCTCACCAGTTGAGTCTCGGATATGATGCTGATTTTAAGAGTATGATGAATATTGCCTTTGGATAATTTTTTCTCAGCCCGTGTATCCATTTTGATTGGTAAAGCAAGCTGATTTTGATGTTTGTCAAACATCAGTTATGGATTCTCAGCTTTAATTACTGTGTTCCCACTGGGCCCAAAACTTTCTCTCCTTCTGTTTGCGCTTCTAGGTTTATTATCTAGCATTATTCACAGTGAATGTCAGAAATTTCAGTTCATACTAAAATGACGGCTCATCTGTCAGACTGACATTCCTAACACCCAGATCTCACTACTGTTTTGGTTAAAAATCAAAGATGTCTGATAATTTTCTCAAAGTTTTCTCAAAGCGTAACAAAAAAAGTACATGTTCTGCTCTTGTAAAGATCTTCCTGTGTGTTTACACTCAACATGACCACTCAAAGCACACCGAACTCGTCAGCTCCTCTGAGTGGATTTTCTTTTACATGTCATCCTGTTCATTACAGCTCGAGGTGAGGATTTGTGTCACAGTGGCTTATTACAATGATGTGTCCCTGTGCTATGGCTATGAATTATGCAATACTCAAATAGCTTAGAGTACAATATATGACTGTGACAGCACTGTAGAAATATGTGGCATTTTATTTCCAGTACCAATTCAGTTCAAAATCCTCCAACAGCGATGCTGTTTACAGCTTGAGGACCTCATCGGGACTGGAGTGTCGTTTTCATGATGAAATTTATTGGAAAAAAAAAAAACATGGTGGGGAAAGTGGAACCAGCACCAGCACCCCACTTACACACACACACTTACCTCCATTTAAATTTACAGTTTAAGACCAATGTCTCTGTTGTGGTATTCACAGGCAGCTTATACAGAGACAGAAGGCAACAGGTTGAAGATAGTGCTAAAATAATTCAGAACTATCATGCACAAGGGTTCAGTCCTGCCATCCCACCTCCTCAAAATGTCACTGCTTCTCCAGAGTAAAAATAAATAAAGAGACACACAAACTGTTGGCCCTGGAGGAGAAAAAGAAGAATAGATGTGAAATCTCTGTCAGCAAGCCAAGGTAGGCCTGCTTTTATTGCAGCTGAACATGAAAAGCATTCAGATTGACTGGTAAGTACAATGTTAATCAGCTGGGGGATGGAGGCTTATCAATGGGCTCACCTGCTGTAGCGTTTAGTTAGACGGAAATTATGAATTCTCTTCAGCTCAAATAAATGCTGATTGTATAAACCACTTAACCAACTTTTGAGAGCCAAAGCATCGGAAAGCAAACGCACAGATTGAGTGCTGAACGAAGGTTACTCGGGAAGAGCTTTTCTTTTAAAAGAGACAAAATTAGCATCTGTAAATAAACAATGGAGAAACTTACACTCTAGTCTACTCTGATGTAGAAGGAGACTTTCAAAGATAAAACCCCACCCCCCCTCACACCGTTTGCCTAATTGTAACAACCATCTTGCTTCAGAGCAACCACCGCTCCTGATAACCTAACCAGCACCACCCTGCAAGCCAAATTGGCAATTAGCTGATGAGCATTTAACGAATAAAACGTCACATAATTCCCATGGGAATTGGTTGACAGAGGACCAGAGCTAAAAGTAGTCCACATATTGACCAAAAGGTCAAGCTTATTACATCAAGTGAATGCTAGCGTTTCTTCCTAATTGCTAGCTATGAAAATAAACAAGTGTATGGGCCTCAACAGCAGGAATAGACACACAAATACCAACTCACAGTGTGGCCATGATCCATGTCAAAGAATGCAAATCCATTCACTTTTTTTTAGTATTTAATTTTATATTTTAAATTGAATTTAAATAAAAAATGAATTTAAAAAAATGAAGAATTAAAAGAACATAATCTTATTTGACTTCTAAAAAAAGAGACCTTTTCTTTTTCTTGGGTATTAAATTTGCCCAAACTTCTGTATTTCCCTGTAATTTCCACCTCTCTATCCTCTCGTACCACCTCATTCAAAAACACACAACCGTCGTTGCACTGAAACATCTGCGTTCAATTAGCAGGAAGCTTTCAGTGGCAGCGCGCGTTATCGGAACTCCAAAGTTCAAGAGCAGCTAAACATCTGCAGCGCATCTGTCTTCAAGCATGTTTTTACTGTGAGAGAGCACTTTAATCTAAAACACACAA
This sequence comes from Astatotilapia calliptera, assembly GCF_964374335.1. NCBI lineage: Eukaryota > Metazoa > Chordata > Actinopteri > Cichliformes > Cichlidae > Astatotilapia > Astatotilapia calliptera. The sequence continues at coordinate 29,088,486 of NC_137423.1, forward strand.
CCTGCTCCGTCTCTGTGCTGCATAATGAAGTCTGGTTTTCATAAAGTGTACGTGCAGTCTAGTCACAGTTAAGGGGAGTGTTAAATGGAGTAAAACATAACATGACAGGAACTTTTTCAGTGCGGACATCGTTCTGCTCTCTGGATATCAAAAGTCTTGTCTTTGGTCTCTTGTGCGCTGAGTTACAGGACCCTAAACTGGCTCTCGGACAGGAATTCTCACCAAGTCTAAACTGCCTCCAAATATTCCTGTGAATTAATTATTCTGTTCAATACTATATAAGGAAGTAAGTGTTCCAAATTTCGAGCCAATAGATGATGTTGGCTAGGCCGGCTGTTTTTTTCTCATTCTTTCCAACTTAACGTGTACTTACTCCCTGATGTAAGCTTTAGCTCTCTTACCTTACTATAGTAAGGTTGTAATTGTTGTTTTCATGCTGAGACCCCTGTTACTAGAACAACACATTTTGTCTCCCAACACAACAAACAGTGATTGTAACATATTGCTATCACAAAAAAGTGCAATTTTGACTGATGTAACTAAGCTATCAGGGACAATAATTAAAGCCAAAATTATCTCAGCTGGAGAAATGTAAACACACCAGAAACACCTGGACACACAAGCAGCAATCCATTAAGTGTTTTCTAACATAACTCCACACCCTAATGCAACTTAAGTGGGTTGGCATATTTAATAGATGTAAATACTAGTGAAATTCAACTATTTCTTCCAAATTACTTAAATGTTTAGACTTTATTAACGTACTGCTAAACATACTGTCTTATTGTTAGTTTTTTTAAGCTTTTAATATTATCACTTTCATTGTGTTCAATGACATTTTGAACACAATGAAAGGTCCTTTTTTGTTACGATTGGTACCTACTCCTCCTCCATTGCCCCTGTTACCTCTGGTGTCCCCCAGGGGTCTGTACTGGGTCCTATGCTGTTCTCTTTATACTTGTTACCCTTGGGCCAAATCTTTTAAAAATACAATATTTCTTTTCATTTTTATGCAGATGACATTCAAATCTATTTTGAACTGGCTGAGGATGTCACACCATCGTTGCAACACCTCTTCGATTGTATGAATGAATTTAAAAACTGGCTGCTGAGCAATTCCCTCATTCTGAATGATAACAAGACGGAAACTGTAATCTTTAATAGTCCCATTCGTCAGCCTGAACTAACTAGTATATTTGGGCCCTTTGCTGACTCTCTTTCTGATACTGCGAGGAACCTGGGTGTTGTCTTGGACAGTCCCTTTAAGCTGGACAAACATGTTTCCTCTGTAGTTAAATCCAGTTTCTATCAATTATGTCTTATCTCCAAGGCCAAGCCCTACATACCACGTAAAGACCTTGAAAACTTATTCATGCCTTTGTTACTTCCAGATTACATTACTGTAATTCCCTTCATATTGGTCTACATTCTGCCCTTATTCACAAATGGCACCTCATTCAAAATGCTGCTGCGTGTGTCTTAACTGGGACTGGTAGGTTAGATCAGCAGGCCAAATGTTCCTGGTGTGACCGAGATCTCGGCTTAAGACCAGAGGTGACCTCTGTTGTACCCTACCTCTGGAATAATATTACCCAATTCTGTCTGATTCAATTCAATCTTTTAAATCTCAATTAAAAATCTATTTCTTTAGCCTAGCCTGTCCGGCTTCCTAGAGCCCGCATGTGTGATGGTACTGTATTTTTTCATTTTGCTCTGATTATAATTTATAATGATTTAACCTTCAGCCTTTGGCTTGTGCCTACTGTGTGCCTATTGTGTGCTTACTGTGCCTGGTGTATATTGGATAGTTATGTTTCCCACCTGTCACTATATTTGTATTTGTATCTGTAATTGCACTTAATTGATTCTGTGAAGCACTTTGGCACCCTCCTCAGGTGGTAAATAGCTAAAACAGTCTCACAGCATTAAGAGGAAAAGACACAAAATTGCATGTTTTCAGTCAGAAAAAGTCCAATCTTTTCTGTTTACATACAGACACCTACCACACAATTTGGATGTACATGGAATTATATTTATTCCTTTTTATTTGTCATGACAAATTTTCAGTGTTTCCAATGTTAGGAGTCATCAAGGTCCAGTTGTACAGACAAACAAACAAACAAAATATATTATTTATCACACTCAGTCTGTCATAACATTTCATCTGAACAAAGAATTATTAGCCATTATATTCAGCATTACTAAGAAAAGACCATTAAGATCATAGATGTAGTTTATAAGAAGCTCTTCAGCTCATCAAATCTGAAAAATAAACCAAGTACATTAAAAACTGTATTTCAATGAATTCATAAACATGTCGGTCTCTGCATTGACAGTAGAGCCTGTAAATCAGCTTTGCTCTGCTTGTTGGCCGTCGCAGTGGAAATGAACAGAGCCACAAAGCAGCAGGTTCAGCAGACTGGAGCAGAGAGGAGCTTACATCAGGGCACAGACCTTCTCTTACTGAAAGCGCTCCCACATGGACATGATAATACGACTGCAGCTACTGTCTGGTGTCTGTGTGCGAAGTTCATACAGTTCAGAGGGGCACGGGTGGATATGTGTACAGTGTGTGTCATGGGAAAAATATAAATTATTGCTCTTGGTTTCCTCTGAGGTTAAAGGGAGCTGTTTTGCTCAGGGCCATCAAGAGTGAGTCATAGCTCACTACAATATTTTAAACAAGCACACACAACCCAACAAACACACAACCTCTTACGAGATAGGTCATTCATGCATGATCCTTCGTTGTACCCCATCCCCATTTTTTGAGACATGTTACTGGCACGAAATTCAAAATTTTCCATAAAATAATGACATTTCTTTTTCAAAATGTGATGTTTTTTTTAGATAATCTATGGTGAACAAAATAAAAAACCTGAGATTAGGATTTATTTCTTTATTTACATGTTAAAAATTCCATTTTATTTGGTATTGCAGTTATATTTGAAATTCATGTTATCCACTATAACTATTATAGAGATTCACATTGTCGTAATCTTTAAGACTGGAGACCTGGTTGTGAAAGCTTGGTCCCTAACCCACAAAGCTGAAAAGGTCAAAATGATCTCATTACACTAAAGTGGAGGCCGCAGTGCACGTCGCACAAACGCAGGTGTGCTGAAACACTTCTTCTTCTGGGAAAACCGATTTGTGAACATGAACAGGGAAACAAGCAGGATATCATCGCGTGTTTGTGTCGGTGTGTATACCTGTGTCATATTCAGAGACAGTTTGGGAGTCAGGTGCTAAGTGTGTGCTGCGGTTTTTGCTTAAGGGATATAATCTCCTTTAGTTCTCTATGACACTGAGAGTGAAAGGAGATCATTTAATTTTCCAGTCAGCCGCATACCTGAAAAATTGTTGTACAGTAATGTTTCCTATGCAAATGAATGGATTTTATTTTTTTTTAAAATGCACTGTTGAACCGAAGAAGTTTTATCTAACCTTAAAATTAACTTATTATTAATTTGTATATATGAGTTTTAATGTGTAAATTTGCTACATCCAGCAGTTTTTTGTAATTTATTTCTTAAAAATGTGTTGTGCAATTTAGCTTTCCTTGTTTTAGAACATGATAAAGAAATGCTGCTGGGGTAAATGAAAGAAATCTGTCAGCACGACTGTGTGAGACCCAAAGTGTATGAAATATGTGTTTACTGTGGGTCCTCTAAAAAATAAAAAATAAAAAACATACAATTCTATGTTAGATAGTGAAACAGGAACCTTTCTGTCATTTAATGTTTAACTATATCTTAATTATGTTAGTGTAGTATGGCTAGCCATGGGGAAGGTCTTTGTCAGTAGGAAAAGCTGTAAAACTTAAAATACAGTCAAAGAGCCAGACAAGATTTTTATTTCCTTCACATTTTACAAAGTAATCCAATGGACCAGATTGGAGTCTTTGCTGGGGCGATTCTGGCCCCCGGGCCTTACATTTGATACCCCTCAATGAAGCTGTTTGGCGATAAGACTCCATTGACTGATCAGAGCAGAATGAAAATCCCAGTGGTGAAAGGATTTAGGACAAACCCGGGTGGTGATAAAGATCAAGAATGAAGTTTGGATGGAGCTCTGGGTGACCATGGTGAGGAGGAGATTTGGAGGAGACAGGGAAAAGGGAGCTTTGAGATTTAAAGCACACAAAATAGAGGCTGATTGGGTCAGAGAAGGCAAGTCTAGAGCAATGATGTGGAAGTGACATAAGGAAAAGACTAGCAGGCAGACACCTAGTAGCAGGCAGATGAGTTATTAAAGAACATCCTTTCTAAACGTATGTATTGCATATGCAGGCTTTATTTGCTTGTTCTTGAAATTAAATAACTACTGATATATTACATTTACGGTATGTCATAGATAGAATGCAACCCTATGATTATGTATACATTGTACTGCTTTTGTTTCTTTGATTTTTCAGTTTCTAAACCAGATGGAAAACAGAACAGCTGCTGTTCCTGATCTTGTCTTAGGCCAGAGGTTCCCAAAGTTGCGTGATGAACTCTGTATTCCTCATCCACACATAAACGCGAAAAAAGGAGTTTTAAAAAATCTCGGTTTTCAGTGATTCGAAACGGCGTATACGTGTGGACAAAATGCCCAAATGTAGTGTATTTTATTACTACCTGTAATTTATTGCAGTTTACTTGTATTTGCTTAACTAAATGTTTGTTTACTAAATGTTTGAGGTGTGACATAAACCGCAATGGAGTTTGAAAACAAAATATAGGTGTGTGTGGTTGGATGATGTATTTGTGCGGGGGTGGGGTTACAAGAACAAAGGCCCCCCTTTGTTCGTGTAAGGTTAAAACAGAGTCCTCGCTTGTTGATCCTGCTCTACAAACCTTCACTACTTTTGTTCTTTTACTTGTACACTGCCTCTCCTTCATCATCAATAACAAGAGGTGAGAATCCTTAACGTCATAAAGAAATCTGCTGTCTTCCCAGATCTACTTGTTCTTCTCACGATGGACTGATTGCAGATTACATGATTAGTAATTAGTAAACACATTGAGCAATACGGCATATTGCATGAAGTAAGGAAGAGGGGAACTTAAAAATGTAAAAAAATCAGAAAGTTACAGTACTTCCTAAAATTATGTGAAAAGGCCTTGTCTGTAGCCACTACATTTTCAAAATAATAAACTGAATGTGATGTAGATTTACTTTTTATGTGCTACAGCAGCTGTTTTCATATGAATGAGATTTAAACACGGACCAAATCACACTCGTGTGTTTGGAAATTCCGGTGATAAAAGAAAACTTACTGCATTCTGAAGCAGTCTCGATTTTTCGTATGCGATAAAAAAAAGGAACGACTTGCTTTACAAAACCTCTGATGTAATGAATGAAAACCCAATAAAACACACAATAAATAAATCCCCATTGCAATCAGGGTTCTTACTTCTGAAAGAAATCTCATTTTAAGGGAAAAACTGCACTTCACAGGGTGCGTGTCATTAAATCTCCGACCATCGACCTCTATATCCTGCTTTCTTAAAGTGTTTCTCTCTCCCAGCAGTGCACTTCTAGCCCTTGTATTGTACGATTTCAAATATCTCATGTCTCTATCAGCGGTCCTCTGCAAGCTCAGCGCTGACAGCCCAATAAACCTCAGCTTATTCTTCAGCTGAGATGCTGCGCAAGATGTGTGCGAACCACAGTCTGAGACATGATGGTACGATTAGGTACACAGTAATATGCGAGATGCTGTGATGCAAAGCTCCATCCCTGCTTGTTTCAACACTAAATTATGTAAGCTGAAGTTTCGCAACCTGAAAACCTGCAAACAAATACAAAGTAAATCTAGAAAATGACAGAAGGTAAGTTTTGTTTTTACAGATTAATTTCTCGGAATCAGCTTATCTTTAATTCATAAAACACATAGGAAATGTCCATAAAGTAAATGTTAACCGGAAAGGATTGTATCAAATAGGTGTTATTCAGTGAAAAAGGTGTAGCTAATTACACCCACCCAACAATTTTTTTATTAAACCACATTTCACCAAAACAAAGACCAAAGAAAAAAAATTTAAGAACAAATATTAAACAAAAACCTAATTTTTTATAACAGTGATGATCACACCTATCACCACATTTTTAAAAAATGTGCATAATGAAGTGCACAACCTCAGTTCCTTATCGCAGCGATTACAAATGTTGACAGATACAGAACTTTGACCTTTGATTTTTTGAACTTTCCTTTTCCTCCGAGTTCATGTTTTATGTCTCTTGTTTCAAACAGATTATCTTGTGATTTGTACTTTATCACTGCAGTGCTAAAAAGATCTAAACTGTAAAATTATCAGGCATTTAGTTTAACGAATAGTCTGTTGATTGGTTCATAGTATTCCAGCCTATTTATATGTCTTAAATGGTTTCTGGCATTTTTGTTATTACGCGGTCAGTTATCACACTCAAAAATTTAGTTTCACGCACTCTTTCTGTGTCAACTTTGTTTATTATAATTTTGACTTATGACTGACTAAATATTATAAACTTTGCTTTTTTCCCAGCTCTTTAACAGCCTTGTTGAGCTGTTTAATGTCGTCTATCAGTGCAGTCAACACATCTTGTTGTTTGGTCACTTTACTGAGATCATCCTTCATGGAGAGATTTTCTAATCTCCTCCAGCTCTTCTTCTATGGGCCAGATTATTAGCTGTCTTTGGTGCCATTTTCAGCAGTTATCATTACTGTTTTCTCGTTGTTGTTTTGTAGGCGCCACCGTCAGAACACCAATGAATTTTCATGAAAAGGTTCAAAACTACATATAGCTTAGAGAGAAAAAGCTCAGATCTTCAGATCTCACTGGCATCCAGTTATCACTTTAAATAGTGCTGAAATAGTGTGATGCTGTTCATTGCGCTCCTTCTTATCTTAATATCCTTTTTTATGACTGTCTTTATTTTTAAACAGGAGGTGATTTAATTCCGATTCTCTTGCTGGTGGAGAACAGATGAATGCCTCACTTAAATGTCTGCTTATCTGTAATCTATTTGTATTCCACTGATTAAGACCAATGCTTTGGAAATCATTTCCAGATACAAAGCGACGTGCCTCCGCAAATGATGTTATTCGTGACCTCTGCCCACTGAAGAACACAATAAAAGCCAAATTAATCCATACACAGACTCTGACATGCAAGCTGTCATCTGATGGACAATTGGCCCAGCCAGTGCTGGATTAGCTGAGCATGTGCATGTCCACAAAGCACACAGGCACACACTGACACACACACACACACAGCCTAACAGTGTCATTTCTCATTGGAAACCAAACCAGGAGGGTTCCTCATGTATTACCCATTGCACATAGCCAGACCAGAGTGCAACTGCAACCTGTCAATTAAAATGATTTCATTTGAGCACTTACTTCAACTCCAAAAGTTGGAGAAAGCAGAGGGTTGGGGATTAGGAGAGCTAATGGGACAGGAGAAGAGGGGAGAGGGGTTTATATAATGTCATCATGAGTACAAATGAAAAAACAATCACAGTGCCACAGACCCACGCAGTGTGTGCATTTATAGCAGTGTGGCTACATCCCTTATGTGTTTTGACACTGAAGCCCTTTTCAGACATGGAATATTTACCACAGCATCATTCTGTCATTTATTGGTCACTCTTACATTCATTTTCCCCATTTTCTCACGGGACATTTACCACACTAGTGAAACTGAGCTTCTTTCTTTCAAAGCAGTTTTGTAATTCAACTACATCCAGTTCAGATTATACCATGTTAAAAGTGACACGTAAATGTTAAAAGGCCACGGTCTTGTGTCTGGGGATGGGCGTCCAGGTACACACCGGCTCACTCCTTGGCGGCCGCTTATCGGGGCCTGGAGCCTGGGGCTCGCTCGGGCCACTTCGGAGGTGGGGTGCCCCCGGCCTCTCGGCCTGGGGCTCGGTCACTCAGGCACAGCTGGCTGCCGGCGGAACTCACGGGCGCGTCACTGCAACTCCCCCTGGCTTCTGCTCCGCGGCTGCTGAGTGAGCCCTCATCTGGGACTCTCCTCAGCTCTTTCTGGGACAGTGGCGCGGCTGCCCCTCTGTTAGTCTTCCTTGGTCTCTTGTGTTCTGGGGGCCTCTGGATGTCTGGAGTTTTGATCTCCTTCATACCTGCTTCATGCCCTGGAGGACGGGGCTGTGGCCCCCCCACACCCTCTAGCAGATCATTACATGAAGGAACCTTTTAAAAAAAAACAAAAAAACAAGCGCGTCCATGCTCACAGGTGTACACACGGGTGATCACACCCACAAACTACATCCTTTTTGGCTCCTACCTCAAAGCACACTGTGTGCTGTCGATCTTACGTGCTGCACAATAATGTTTAATATTTAGTATTTACTGTCATATTCCCATATATCATTGTGATGTTGTTTATTCTATTACTCTTGTTCTCTTCTGCTTGTTTTCTTTTTTCTTTCTCAACAGGTGATCCAGGTGATCGATATATGCATTTTTTTTCTTTTCTTTCTTTCTTTTTTTTTCCTGCTCATTCTGTTGGTTTTTGTTTTTTGCCCTTCTCCCCCGTCCCTCTTCTCAGCTGTTTCTCTTTCCCTCTTTCTTTCTCCCCTTCTTTCCTCCAGTCAAGTCTGTCCCGTATTCAGTAAGTGAAAATAAAATAAACAATAAAAGGTGAATCAAATGGACCATTACGGCAAGGCTGGGATGGTCAATTTGGTAAAGTAAATCCGTTGGGCATCTTTCTTTGCCTTTAGACAACAATTCTGATGGCAAAAGAGCCAAACGGGACAGGCAAAATGAAAAAAAAAAAGGCCACGGTCTTGAAACTGTCAGAGGATTTTCTGACACACTGAGATCCCATCACATTAATGGAAATGAGTAAATGTTTGAAAACGGCTTTCTCCACAGTAACTGTGCAGTGCTGACTCCCCAGTAAAAATGACTCCCAGTGGGACCAAGCTCTGACCCTGCCCCCATCCATCATCTCCTGCCTTCTCTTTATTGATGTAATATGAGAATCACATTACAGTTTTTTACAGACGCTAGGACACATTTCTCAATACTTAGGTCACTTTTGCAAAACTCCTCACACAATGAGCACAACAGAAGTCTATGTGGGCTAAACTGAGGACCAGTTATCATTGTTTTGGCACAAAATGCATTCAATGACTACATCTCTCAAATTTCATGAATTATTTTCTCACTCAGACACAACAACTGCCAAAAATCTTTGTACGTACAGGACATTTTGCATGTGCTTACATACTGTTTTCAAAACTGTTAAACTTGTGGCCAAAACAATAACACAATGCAAAACTTAAAAAGACAGCAAAATTCAACAGCAATATTTTAGTGAAACATATTTTAAATCTAAAAATGCAGTTTAACCAGCCACAGCTGATTCTCATTGTAGATGAACATCTACACAGATGTTACTCCTTCAATTTCATTACAAAAGGAGACAACTGCTGAATAGGTTTTTTTGTGATGTAAACATGGACCCAGCCAGAAATGGAGTAGATTAGCATTACTATTGTATGTGTATCAGTGGATGGTGTGTATACAAATTCTTGTATTTTGGGATTACTTAGTGCAAAAAAATAAAAATACATAAACAAATATTAACGAATTCTGCATGATGTCTGATTCATTCCAGTAACATATATTGAAATTATAAACAGAGATGTGTCCTTGTTTTACACAAGAAAACACTGTGTAATGCTACATGTTGTTAGTGTTTTTTAGGTCATTGTTTTGTGGGTGACAAAGTGTGTTTGTCGGCTGTCAACCTTTGCTAGTGTTCTGGAAGAATGAGTTTATTTGAGACCTGAATAAAGTGTTTTGGTAGTTGTAGTGCATTTTGAATGTGAAATGAACTGCTTTGCCAAGCTGAAGGTCAGTTAGGAGAATTGTGTGAAGAGTTTTGCAAAAGTGACCTAAGTATTGTGAAATGTGTCCTAGCGGCTGTAAAAAACTGTAATTCCAATGGTAATTCCTACATACACCAACATGCTCTGATGTCTTTTTTGGAGGGCTTTACAACTTGACCATCTCTCTCCGGATCACTAAAATAAATGAGTGAAACAACAATAATCTTCTGTTAGCATTTAAAAAAATTAGACATGCTGAAAAGCTAAAGATGGAGTTGTAATGCCCAATTCTGCTTCTTGGGGCACACAGAGAGGAACACACATACACACTTTCATGGATGCACACCCCCTTGAAATTGAAAACTTCCTCTGTCATGGGAAATGAGTGGGAGTGAAACAGGAAACAAAAGTAAGTGTGTGTGTGTGTGTGTGTGTGTGTGTGTGTGTGTGTGTGTGTGTGTGTGTGTGTGTGTGTGTGTGTGTGTTTAAAGGATTGTAATGATCTTGCCTATTGTTGTTTTTCTATTGCAGTTCTCATTTCCTTATCTTGATCATTGTTTATTGCCTCTCAGTTGTGTTGTTTAGGAGCATTACCTTGGCAACATTTTTAGAATAACTGAGTTTGTGGGTGCAACATAAATCTCTCTAATTATTAAGTATATATATTTTACAATGAATACACATAATTTTAATAATTTTTGTTTTTTATTACTATACGTTTCTAATTAAGTTTCAACAGTGAGCAAGCAGTTGCAGTAGCAAATAGTTGTGTTTGATGCAAAAATGTGATCAGTTATCACCACATTTATGGACCTCATTGACTGAATTCATCTTTCACACTCATTAACTTACATGATCTTAAAATTTTGAAGTCAATGTTCGTGAAGTTGATAACCTCCACCACACCCCCTGAGAGAGCCAATTAAAACCAAGCAATTAAAATTGGCAGCTTGTTTCACTTGGAGTGACATCAGGGAATCCAAATACACAATGTAGTAGCTGCTAAGTGTGAAACAAAAGGTTAAAAATGATAGTTTAGGAACATTGTTTTAATTACATATTACAAATGCTGTTGGCTATATATATATATACACACACACACATATATACACACTTCTTCCACTCAAGCTGTGTGAGTGCACAGCAGAGGTAGGGGAGGGGCCTTTAGACAGACTTGATTGGCCAATACAGTGTCAGTAATGAAAGTGAATGAATGGGCTGCTGTCAGTACTTGCAAGTCCGGTGCACAGCGGCCCTTCAAGCTGCCCCATCGACCCAAAAGTGCGTCGGCCCACCGGGAAAATGTCCAGTATGCCAGATTGCCAGTCCAGCCCTGCCAGGAGGACCCCAGTGAAAATCCCCTAATGCCTCCCAGACAGTTTTCCTAAATTGAATGATTTGTTCAGTTATTGTCTGCTATGGGTACTAAATTGAAGCATCTCACAGTATGAAAAGTAGGAGTACTCTGTCAGTCATTTTAAAGAAGAAAAGCTCAGATACCATCGGTACATTTATCATCTGGATGGGGATCTTCCTACTCTGGAAGTTATCTGAATCTTGGCAACATCATCAGATGTACCTGAAATAGATGCTTTGGTCATCCCACACATAAAAAGTAGAACTGATGCTGCAAAGTCCATTCCAAGCAGCAATGACCCTCCTGGGAGTGAGAAAACCTCCATCTGTTGATGCTCGGCTGGAAAAGCTACTTGAAAAAGGTGTTACCTTTCTTCCTTAAGCACAGACAGGAGGGTAGCAACTGTTTGATCCTCCTGTCATAGGCACCATGCTCTGAGCATAGCATGAGGCAAACTGTGTGCTCTAACTCCCTGTGGTGTGTTTTTAGTTCTGATTCATGTACACCTATAGTGAAAGTTTCCATCAATAAGTCAGAGTTGTTCAGATGGTTGCTGGTCACTTATGCTGAACGTTATATTTATGGACAGAATTTCTAGGTGCAGCCCAACGGTGATGGGCGCAGGATGTTGAGTTTAATAGTCACAGGACCTTGCCTTTGTTTTTCACAGATTATGTGGTTCTGTCAGCCTCATTGAGCCATGATCTCCAGCCCTGCACTGTTTGCAGCTGAGTGTAAAGTGGTCGGGAGAAGAATTACAAGATGTCTGAGGCCATGGTTTTCTGGAAATTACCCATTCTGGAATAAGTTGCTGCCCCAAGTGGAGGAGTTTAAATATCTTGAGGTTTATTCATGAGTGAGGGGAAAGTGGTGCAGGAAATTGACCGGCAGATTGGTGAAGCCTTTGCAGAGATACGGATGCTGCAAAGATGTTGTGGTGATGAGAGAGCTGAGCGTGAAAGTAAATGTGTCAATTTATCGGTTGCTCTGCATTCTCATCCTTCCCTATGGTCAGGAGCTCTATGCCATGACTGAATGGATGAGATCATGAATGCGAGCAGCAAAAATTAGATTTCACCGAATGGTGTGTGTGCGTGTGTGTTCACCCTTAGGGTAAGGAGCTCAGCCATTCGAGAGGGGTGCAAAATAAAGCCGCTACTCCTCCACGTTGAAAGGAAAGGTTGAGACTGTATGGGCATCTGACCAGGATGCCTCCTGGGCACCTCCAGGCTGAGAAGTTTTTAACAATGTAAACGGGGGCAGATCCAGGACACACTGGGGAGATTTCATCGCTGGGCTGGCAAGTGTGTCTCTGTCTCCTAATTTAATTACATGGGGTCAAAATGAGCCAACTGACTTTATCATACAAATACAACAGAATTACTGAAAACTTAGTCATACCAACATCAAAAGATGGTAAATAAGCTGTTAAATAATAATATGGTATAATATGGTAGTTGACATAAAGAATTACAAGGTGCAATAAAATTATTTAATAATAACTTTGTACAGCACATGTTAACTTCCTCATAATTATGCACTGGTACGACAGCTTTTATTCTCAACGATCACAAGTTTAGTGAACTGTTATAGTCGTCACACTAAGTGTGTGAAATGTTTTGAAATTTGAAAAAAAAGAGAGCAAAAAAAGTAACTGTTAAATGAGTATCTGAGATCATTTCCATCAATGGACGATCATTTCCGTCTAAGCAAATAGTGGGAAACTTTCTCCTGTGACATCTGTGTTTTTCTTTTTTGGCAAAATTAATGAAATTCCCTGTAAAGCCAGAGCTGCCAAAAACCTGTCAACAACAGGGAGAGAGGGACCCAAAAAAGCAACATGCTTGGACTGAAAAGCTCACATCTCTCGCTCCATCTGTCTGTTTGCATATCTGCATGGAAATCGCAGACAGAAAGGCAGCAGCGACCTGTCTACAGCCTGTCTTCATTTGTAATTAAGTGGAGCCAGCATCACAACCTGAATTTGACTAAGGTGGTTCCCCTCAGTGATGTAACATTGTTTTTAGGCGCGGAAGCTGCTGTTATAAAACAATCATTAGACCAAACATAAAATAATAATTATAATAATAATTATGTGCACTCAAGACACAAAAGTCATCCTAACACAATTAGCCTACTGTTTTTAGACAGTGTGCCATATTGGTTATTAAGCTGTGATATGCACTGAATGACCAAACTCAAAGTAAACTTTGTAAAAAGTTACTTTCGAACTTAGTCTTAGTAAATGTTCAGAAACCATATCAGTTTCTGTTAAGTCCAAAGTTCTCAAAATACAAGGTGTTTAGAAAAACCTTTTTCTTCTTGCATTGGTTCTTCTCATTGCCAATAATAATAATAATAATAATAATAATAATAATAATAATAATAATAATAATAAAAGGCCACAGGTGTAGCGCTTTTCTACTTATGAAAGTAACACCAGTGACTGTCCAGATTGTCTCACACTGTCTCAGTGTGGGTGAGAGCATATTGACCAACTAACTGACAACTCATACTGAAGACTACAGTCCTGGTTTTAATGTAAAGATACCGTAATGTCATCTAGGCTTTCAAAATGACAGATATCTGTAAGCCTTGATTAGCTTTGATCAACTTTGATAAATCAAAAGAACGGTTCTCAATATGTTCATTCACAGATATCTTCAACTGAATTTTAAACCTGTACACATGAATGGACAATTCATTTGTATATTGCCTTCGTCAGGTACACCTTGCTGTACTAGGTGTATCTAACCTTGTACCTTGACGGACCTTTTTGTCTTCAAAATTGCCTAAAACTGTCTTAATACTTGGTTATTATAAGTGAATATGATTATTATTTTCTAACTGTAAAAACTGGGCATATTAATGCAGACTAATGGAGGATTTTCCTTGTTTTGAAGATCCAAACGTTGTACCCATTAGCACAAAATGTACAAATTAAGAAGGCGACCTTCCCAAATTCAGTGCAAAAAAATAAAAAATGCGAATCATGCTCAGGAGCACAAAGTAGATTGCTAAGTGTGCCAAGAAAATATCTCCTTAAATCACTTTTCTTCCTCATTCTGATTCTCACAGTTTGAACTTCAGCATGCCATCATGAGCATGTGCATTGTTTTCATTGGATTGGCTCATTATATATTTGCACTAAAAAGCAGCTAAACAGGTGTATCTGCTGGTATCTAGTCATGTGGCTGGTGAGGATAAAGCCCTGTGTGAGTATCTGGAATAAATGACAGACCGCGTAACCTTTAATCTTTATTCAGCTTGTCATACCGAAACATGCCTTCAGCTTCTGTAACAGTTGTAAAGTTTTCTTTGTGTCTGGATGAAAGTGAGTGAGAGTAGCAAGCAGATCCTCTTGACTTTGTGAACTCAAAAACATGGGTCTCGCCTCCAGTCCATTTGAATGAAGAGTCTCCTTACAGAGCCACTAACAGACACTGAATGACATAACAGCACTTCACATTCTGCTGGAAAAACAGCACTTAAGCTAGTAGAAAGCCACACGATTTACGGTCAAAGAGCACTTAAACTGTCAATAATAATTTCATTACTTTTCAATACTTCATTATTCAAGTGGAACATGATTACAATTTTCTAAATGTAAAAATAATGCACATTAATGCAGAGTAATGCAGGATTTTCCTACTTTTGAAGCTCCACAGTAAATTTTGTAGCTAGCAGGGCAATAATATGTGTGCACAATATTAAACTTACAACTTAAGGACGCAACCTTCCTGATTCCAACAGTGCAAAAAAATAAAAAGAGAAACCTAAATGATGCAAAACTACAAATGAGCTGAATATTAACTCACAGCTATGTGATACATTCTAATCACGTCATAGATGGTGTCTGAACGATTCTTCACAAAGTGATTTTCTTGAGAAAGGAATCACATTGAGTGTGCTCCTGCTTTTCACATTGTTCGTATGATAAATCTGTGTAATCAAGTCTTCCAGCACACATGCTGCATCCTAGATGGTATCTGAAAGATTCTTTGCAAACTACATTTCTTTGGAAATATTTTTTAAAGAAAGAATTATATTTACTAAAAGAATATTTTTAAATGAGACTAGAATGTTTTCCTAATTCTCAACTGCAGCATTTGATCTCTTACTCTGTGACTTCTAATCTTGGAGTTCTTTGAACTTCTCAGAAAAGGATGATGCTAACAATAAACAGCAACTCTCAGCTTCAAACCTGCTCCAGTGCAAATCAACATGAGGCATCACAGGTGGCTATATCCATCTTTATAAATAGTCTGTGATTTAGAGAAACGTTTGAGATGAGTGCACAGTTATTTATGTAGAGCATCACATAGAGGCTTGAAACCATGGAAAAAGCAATCAGTGTGTATTGAAGAAATTATGTCTTTATGATAATCAGCTGTGTAAATTGGCCAGCTTTCAGAAACCTCCAGGGTTTCATTTAATTGTATATATCTACATAATTTTTAGCATAGAAATAATAAGTTGATACTATTTGATGATATGTACTGTTCAGGGTCATTTCAGGGTGTGCGCCCATGGGGTCGGCTCTGACCCCATGGGTTCTCCAGGGTTAAGACACAGAGGATAAACAAGCACATACAATGCTCTCTTTTCAGCATTTTAAAGGCTCATTTGAGCTGTGCTGCATGAGCGTCTGTATTTTTTTCCCTTGTTTGGCTATGCTTGATTGTGAGCATGTGCATGTGATTAGAAGGCTATCAACAAAAACAAATGAGCTCAGGCAAAGATTTCCATAACTGCTGGCCACAACACCAAATAAAGGTAGGAAATAAAGTCCTTTTTGTACAGCTGAAGACTGCATGGGGTTACAATGATACAAAAGTGCCTTTTTAAAAATGATAAATCTATTCGGAAACTAAGAGAATATATCAGAATATCTCCAAACTAACCAGTGTAGTAATTTTACAGTGTCTGTTGAAAACATTTGGCACTTGTTGATGCTTTTGTTATCACATACTGGCAAGATACTCTGTACATAATATTGTGTTGCCAAGATTTCTGTTCTTTTGCTGACAGCCACCCCTATTATATTGCAATCATTTTTCAAACATGCCATTTTCTTTCACAAAACCAAACTAGTGAGCTTTCAGATGGGGAAGAAAAAAGCTCCTCAGACAAGAAAGGTAGACATGAAAGAGCACAAGAGTGGCCTGAGCTATCACTAGCACTATTAGCTCCCATTCACACACTCTGTTGAAACAAGTCTAGTTGAAAAGGTCATAGCTATATCAGAGTCCATTATGAAGTAGCCCTGTAACAAAACAGTTACTCCGCTTTATATAATAATGACAGGACATAAAAAATGCTTTAGAAAAAAAGCTGCAAAAGGAACGTGTAATTATTTCCCGTTGACCCCTCGTGCTTCTAATGGAGTCCAACATCTCACACCTACCCCCGTTACTCCCTCCTCTTCTCTTTCTCTCTTTCTGTGAGAGTGTGTGCTTGTTCCCTTGTGAGGTTTCAGAGGTGAGGCTGCTCGCCAGTTCCCCATTGAATTCCTGAACGATGCACTTGATCGTCATAATCTAATCACCTCCAGCTTCATCATATTGGCCAGCTCTTTCAACCTTTTTCAGCCAGATTTTTCCAGCTGGAGCTGTAACATTTAGAATCATCACTTGCAACTCTTGCATTATCTGGTGAAACCCTTTCTTTCACTGTGCTTCAGTGTTCTTCACATCTTCAGCCAACTGGCTCTCTCTGTCTAGTCCTCATTTATAAGAAACCCGTAACTAGCTGCCATCTTCAGCCACAGTCTATCGCCACCTCAACCTCTGCTTTACTCCAACAGAATACTTGAATCTTGTCAATTAACAAGACAATTAATTTATTACTTTTGTGTAACAAATAACAAAATAATAAAAAATAATTTACCGGGTCTTAAAATTAGGTAAATATAACCTGAGATGACCCACAACACGTGCCATATTATTCTAGTTATTATCTATTTATCAAAAACTAGGCCAAAATGCAAAAGCGGTGTAGGAAAAGCCAAATACATCCCATGATTTGATAGCTTGTAGAACCACCTTTAGCAGCGATAACTTGAAGCAGACTTTATCAACCTCACATTGTTGTGGAGGAATTTTGGCCCACTGTTTTTGACATTGTTGCTTCAGTTCATTGAGCTTTTGTAGGCATTTGTTTATGCACAGCTCTCTTAAGGTCCCACAGCATTTCAGTCAGGTTGAGGTGTGGACTTTGCTGCACCTGGATTTTTTAATTTTTCAGTCATTTTGTTGTAGATTTGCTGTTGTGTTTGAGATCATTGTCCTGTTGCTTCACTCGATTTGGGCCAAGCTTTAGCTGCTGGACAGATGGCCTCATATCTGACTATATAATGCTTTGGTAAACAGGAGGGCTTGTGGTCAACTCAATGACTCAAAGGTTCTCAGGTTCTGTGGCTACAAAAAAATACACAATTTATAACCTCCACCAACCACCACCCCCACCGTGCTTGACAGTTGGCATGTACAGATGTGCCATGTTTGGTTTTCTCCAAACACAGTGCTGTGCGTTATAGCCAAACAGCTCCACTCTGTCCAAAACCCTTTGCTCCAAACGTTTGCCCAAACGTGTCTTTGCAAGCCTAAGCTGTGCTACCTTTTTAGAGAGAACAAGCTTTTTTTCAGCAACGCTTTCAAACAAATTGTTCCATGTTTTTTGAATTTAATTCAATTAACAACCTAACTGAGGCCTTTAGAGTCTGAGATGTAGCTCTTGTGTTTTTTGTAATTTCTCTTAACTTGGGGCGAATGTGCTGGGACATTCATTGTATTTAATATTGGAAAATGTTTTGAGTTTTTTCCACTTGTGACTAATCTTTCTCACAGTAAATGATGGACTTCAAATTGTTTGGAAACAGCCTCATATCCCCTTTTTAGATTGATGGACAGCAACAAAGACCTGCTCTATTTCAGCACGGGCCAGACTGAAAGACAGAGCCACCTTGTGATCGGACAAATCCTCCTCATTTCCAGTTTAAACTTCCATCATGGTGCACTTTTTAAGGCTGATATACACATTACTGTAAATCATCAGTAACTGCACATATTTTAACATATTATGTTTTTGCTGTTTTGCGTTGCATACTACACAATATTATTGTCATATATTTTTATGACAAAGAGACTGATGCACAGCTTTAACTTTCCAGCTTGCCTTGGTAAATAAATACTAACAAAATAAACAGTGCTGTGGTTCAGTGCTGTTTGCTCAGTATTGCTGCATTATGCGGGTTAAGTATCTGCTGTTGCTCCAAAGACAAAACAATAAACCAGAGACTGTTTTTTTGGCTGGGTTTAGCTAACTGACTGCTGTCTCATCTACTGAAATGTGTTGGCTCAGATACAATAGACATACAGTATGTGACCTTCCATGTATCTCACTTGGCAGCACAATCAATTGTCAGATACTGACTAAAATTATTTTAATTACACAGTAACAAACAGGCATTTAAAAAAATGTTGGTTTATGAAGAGCTCATAGTCACTGCTGCTGAGAAACAATGAAGATACAAATTGATGTAATTAGTCAGGCCTCATTTCTTTCATTTTGATGCCTGACTTTACCTTTTACTTTATTATTTTTTTACTTGCTTTCTTATTTTTGCTGAGACATAGGTACACATGTTCAATTAATGTTTCAGAAAGTGCTTATGAGTGCTGCAGCCGTTCTTAATCATTTATCCTTAATTGCTGTTAAAGTCTGGTGCAAGAGGAACTTATTGCTTATTATCTTCACTTTCAATATCAGAGTTAATAATTGCCACCTGCTACCAGTAAAAACACGTGGTTGATGCGTTGAGACTGGAAAGCACTATGTGGGGGGGGGGGGGGGGAATGAAAGGGAAGGAGGCCAGCAATAACACCAGGGAATTGCACCCCAGAAAATATTAACATACAATAAAATCTCTCAGTTATATTGTAAACTAACAGAGACACAAAGATTTATTATATTGAGACAAGGATGTCAAATCAAATGTGTGGGGAACAGAGCTGCTGGAGAAGAAAAGCCACAAAGCAGATTTCCAAATACAAGTAAGGAATTAAAATCCTACTTCATTGATACTATAATCGAAAAAGACCTAATCAGAAAATCAAAAGGCATGGACATTAAAAGAGTAAAAACAATCAGCCTTAATTAATCTTAAAGAAAAACGAGGAAACTAGGTGAAGACCACTGTGGTGGGGCGTGGTCTGCGGTGCAGTGCAGGGAGGGCGGACGCACCTGCACGGCATCCTTAATCACGCCCACCGAGGTATAAACACGGGGACTCAGGGGTTGGTGTGTATTGTGGTGTGGTGTATTTGCGGCTGGCAGCTTGAGAGCTGCAGCCACATGAAATAAAGATGGCTCAAAACTATGATCTTTGGACCCATCGTGCCTTAATTCCACCACAACCACCTACAGAACAGCCTCCAGTACACTCATGAGAGCCCAGGAGTGCACATAGGTACTCAGTGCTCCACTCCTCACTTCAAATGAAATGGTATAATCTAGTTTGGTGGCAGGGTGTGGTTCAGCTCTGGAAGGGAGAGCTGGCATAGACTATGACCAGTCCAAACAGCTGAGTGGCACATCAGACGCTCCACTTACATAGTAAATGCCTGACCAACCTAAGATAAATACAGAGAGATGATAATAATAATAATAATAATGATAATTAAAGCAGAACTGGGAAAAACAATGCAGATTAAGGCAAAAGACTTAAACAAAACTGCATCAGTGACTTCATATGGACACTGGATTAGATTGGCAGAACAACAGCGGGGTTCTGGCAGAAGTCGGCCAACTTACACTTCCAAAAACAAGGCAAGCGACAAGATACGCACTGAATCACTGACTTTATACTACCTGTGACAAACACGCTCAGCTGCAACCAAAGTAAATGAAGGGAGGCCAAGTGAGAGTAAATCAGGGGGGGTAGCTATATTATGAAGCATGATTTGGGGCTTAGAGAGATCCAGCTTCCACCTTCACTCCATAAACACGTGAATTATGGAGATATAGAGAATATTATGGACATACTGACATTATGTGTATGGACATATTAGGTCACACATCACCAAATAAATGAAAATAATAGTAATATTATATAACAAATAGTGTACCAGTGTACAGAATAAATCACATGAAGCAACAGTAAGGCAGAAAATTGAGAACAGAAAATAGCATATGGAGGAAATACTGAAATAAAAAACACATTATACATTGCATACTTTTCAGAGTGTGTGTGTGTGTGTGTGTGTGTCACATTAGCAAGTCTACAGGAAGCTAAATATACTGAAAGTTTGATTCCATATGTAATGTTATATCCCAGCTTGGACTGCATGACGTCAAAGAGTCTTGTTTGTCCTCCTGTTCTTTGCTTCTGTCTCGTTGTCTGGAAATGTGCCTGCTTGTCAGATGCTGTTTTCTACTTTTCCCTCCAATCTTGCAATTTACATTCAGCTGTTTTTATATTCTTTATGCATGTCATGAGGACCAGGCAACACATGGCTTTTGGCTGATTAAAAATAGAAACCACCTTGCTTTGGTGACATCAGATTTCAGTCTCTTCTTTAATGCACATATTTACTTTGCAGCTCATTCTTATTCCTGCTTTCACAAATTCTGCTTTCATTTCCTTATATTTTGCCATTAGATGCATCCTGTTCACAGTGCTATACAACATGTTCGCTTGTCTGTCTCTACTGCATTGCAACATCCTGTTTGTTTGCATTATTATGCTGACTGATGATTGAAAGCCCTGGCCCAGATGGAGTTAAGGGAAAGCACCAATGCATAAAACAGATAAAGCAAGATTTACTGTGAATGTGGAGCTTGAAATATTTCAGCGCGGGATATAAATTGAGTATGACCTTGAGATTGGTATAATTCCAGCCACATGCACACATGTAATTGTAAGTTATCAAAACAGCAAACCAACTTATCAAAACATTTCAGAAATTGCAGTCGTTAAAAAGCCGCGTCGTGTAAAATGATTGCCATAAATGGCTCTGAATAAGAATAATAACGCTGTTTGTTTTGCCGTTTAAACAGGAATAAATGACACATTCTGTGCATGCTAGGTAACTGAAGTGAAGCATCATTGCATCAGCCAGCATTCAGGAACCCCTAACATGCTGTATAAACAACTTTCACGACAAGCCTGTACACAATATCAGCATCAACACTGAAAGCACTGAATATTTCAAATCAACTACCCACCTTGTCCAGCAGCGAAAGAGCCAGTCCCCCCCAAAAACACTCACATCTGTTTCTCTCTTCCTCGCTCTCTCTCCCTATTTCTCTGAGTGGGGAGGGGAAAATATGAAAATCCAAGGGTCATTTTTAAATTGAAAGTACTGAGTCGAAACTGTATGCTAATGTTACTAAATGGCACAGGCTGGTTGTCCACTTTCCACCCAGGGGCTCCCTAAGCAGATAAGAGACCAGAACCACTACTTCCAGTTTGGCTACCATTAGACTATATTAGATTGTGGCAGAGAATTTTTTTACCTGCCTGTGGCAGTGGCTTACAGTGTGTGAACGTTGCCCACACAGTAATAACTCATTTGCACAGCTTCAGTTTTAACACTTCCTGTATTAACACAGTTACCTGAAATGAAGCTGTCAGTGATAATTTCCACTTCTGGACATTGTTTAACATGTACCATTATTTCCAGGTGTTGGACAAGTGAGAGGTGGCCTGGACTGCACTGTGCAGCTTCTATGTATGCTCTATAATTGTGCTTCCCCATAAAACACTATGGAGTTATAGATATTGCAGTACACCTGTGTTTTGACTATATTTAGACTCATTATTTCAACAAATCGTGTGCAGGCTTACTGATCAATCAGAAAAACAACAAAGGACTGTGTCCGTGTTATACGTGTTATTAGAAGAAAAGTGTAATTAAACAGAGGGTGATTGGTACCAGCCCGTTTATTGATAATGTAATAGTCGGACAATAGTACCTTTGTTTTGAAACAGAACTGCAAACTGTTTAAGTGCAGAAGCTTCTGCTAGTTTGGATAAACACGTAATCCCATCAGGCCCAACAGCCACAGGCCATGAAAGATCAATTTGTTTTCTTATGAGAGGCTGAAGAATAAAGGACATTTTTCTAATCCAAAAGGGAGTACAGATCTGGTGCTAGGAGCAGAGACAATGTGATGGCACTGGGTCTTTAACTTAATGTTTCTATGTTTATGGACATTATACTGTTTATTTTGAATATAGTTTCATGGTTGTTTTTACATCATGCTTAAAGTATGTTTCTTTTAGCATTTAGTTTAGTGATCTTTGAGTTTTTCTTCCCTCAGTGTCTGCTCCTCTCCTGTGTTTAGTCAGCCTTGTCTTCGTGTTGTTTATTTCTCGTCTACCCAGTCAGTCATGTCCCCGTGTCCTTTTCTCCCTGGTCCAAGTGTCAAGCCTGTCTTCATCTCCATGTTTATCCTGCTTCCAGTTTCTTTTCCAGTGTACAGTGTGTTCAGTTTTGCTTCCCCTGTCCTCTTGTCCTGCACATTTAAGTCTTCAGTCTCCCTCTGTTCATTGTTTTTCATTTACTGTGTGTTTCCTTGTGTTCCACGGGCCCTCATTTATCATTTATTCCTACTTGATAATTCCTCGTTTCTGAGTTTTTATATGTTTGTACTTTTGAGTTTAATTAGTTACAGCTCTGACAAACACAAAGAGCAATACAGGACTATATATATATATATAGATATATATATATAGATATATATATATATATATCTATATATATATACGTATATGTATAGTCCTGTATTGCTCTTTGTGTTTGTCAGAGCATCTGTGGAAGAAGTAACTTTATTGCTGTAACTAATTAAACTCAAAAGTACAAACATATAAAAACTCAGAAATATATATGTATATATATATATATATGTACACACACATTGATAACTGCTTGGGAGCAAGACACAGGCAAAGGTAAGACTATCAGACAAACAGCCTAAACCAGCTGTCAAGGTAAAAAAGGAAACACCCAAAAGATACTTTTCTAATCCAGAGGCAACAAGACTCACAGGGTAAAGCTGAATGCTAAACCGACTATTGCTAACAAATAGAACTCAAGGCATGAACCAAAGCTAAATGCTAAACTGAAACTCTGCGCTTGAGTATCAGAAATCAAAGAGGCAATTTTAACACCACCGGAAATGTTGTGGAATCAAAAAAGATCACTCATTCGTTTTAACTTCATACACTCTGATATAATAATAATAATATATTGACTGCTGCTTCAGAACCCAAAACACCAGATGACTTCAGAATCATTATTTCCTTACACCTCTTCTGCCCTCACCTTTTCAGTAATGATGTCCCTGGATGATTATGTGGAATAAGTATGTTGTAATGCCTTCTCATCACACAGTGAGAGAAGGCTGATGACAGATTATTGCTAAATCAGCACTTGGGCGGTGAAGCATAATGCCTTGCAAGCAAAATTGGAAGGATTGAGGGTTGAAAGGGTTCATGAACACAGTTGCTGAAATGTGTGCGGCATGACTTCATCATCACACACCATGTGTTTATACACCAATCTGCAATTGATCATTTGTTATTATTAATCTCTGGCTCTCTTCCAGTGTTTCTTGGTTCTGTCTGATTTCTGCATGTTAAAAGGGAGTTTTTTCTTCACACTGGCGCTGCACAGGTCTCCCACTGATCTTACAATATAAAGTGCCTTAAGGCTACTGCTGCAGTGATTTGACGCTATATAAATAAAACAGAATTTAATTGAGTCTGGTGGACTGGTTTCTTCTTTTGCTTTGCTCGCACAGAGCATAGAGAGTAAATAAGTGTGAGAGAGCATAAGGTAGGAAGTAACAGATTCCATGTTAATGGGATCACAATGATCGCACTGGGAGAAATGGAAAAACGATTGAAACACTTTACACATCGTGGATGAGTGAAGAGAAAGGGCACTCAGAGGCGTGAATGTGTGAACGATCGTGTTATTTTCTCTGCAATATTGTAGAGACTGAACAAAAAACAGCAGAAAGTCCTAGCAGCTCCAGGTCCTCACTGTGAATCCTTGGACTCAAAAAGGCTTGGCTGGAG
This sequence comes from Astatotilapia calliptera, assembly GCF_964374335.1. Taxonomy (NCBI): domain Eukaryota; kingdom Metazoa; phylum Chordata; class Actinopteri; order Cichliformes; family Cichlidae; genus Astatotilapia; species Astatotilapia calliptera. The sequence goes on from NC_137423.1 coordinate 29,112,762, forward strand.
TGACCCTGCCCTGCTGGACTCCAGCATTGATCCAAACTGCACCCACACAAATGATTATCAGCACTCACATCACCTCTCACGAGAAGGAACAGAGCTGGGTGTATTTTATAATGAGTGGATGTAAGAATGAGGTTCAAGGACTCATGGTAGTTTCTCTTCTCATGCTGCTCTTCGATGCCTTCAAGGTTCAAATGAATCAGCAAGACAGTGTAAACTCAGTGCAGACTGGCATGTGTATTGGCGACTTTTGAACATCAAAGCGAAACACTATCAGAGAGACATGAAGACAAGACGATGCTTTTCGTTAAAGAAAAGGTGAGCTGTGAAACCAAAGATGACTAATCTTAATAAACAAACTCTTATTTTAGACAATTCTGAACAAAAGTTATTGGCAGGCTAATGGTTGCTCTTCAGTTCGTCATGTCTTTGTCTATCACCTTACAAGTGAAAGTGTCTGACTTTGCTCTCTGATTGCATCAGTGCATTTCAGCAAGCCCATATTTCTTTTCTTTTTTTCCCCTTTCTTTATCAATTGTTTCAGAACAGCAGAGAAAACGGCACATATTCACACTTTCAGCAACACCTCCCGAGTGTGCATACTCACCCACTTGGAAAAGCATACACACACATACACACAGCCCGCAACACGTTCATGCCACATTCATGCACTTCTTTGTAGACAACATCAAGCAGCTAATGTGGTGATTCTTTGAATTCCTTGTAGAGTCTCTGTGTATTCAGTCGCCCACTAAGACTTATATAACCAGTGAGTACATGGTATTTTCACTTAATGATCAAACATTTCTCCACTTGGTAATATGATTGTTTTATTAAACTCTGGACTAAACAGCGCTCATTTCTTTTTCTTGATTTTTCTACAAAAACTAGAAGATAAAATAAATATCTTCCTCAACCATTTCTGCATTCTGTGGGAAATAAGGCCTAATAATTGTTATTGTTATGTACTCATTCTGGCATTCCTACACATGGTGGTGTTTATTTTTAATGAATTTATTAAATATTCTTAAACTGGATAAAATGATTTGGTTTCTTTGTGGAATCCTTGATGTTTGTGTGTAAATCCTCACTGTTTGGGTCAAATTTAACACAGGTTGACATTTGACAGCAGTAAATATGACCCAAAAAAAGAAAACAGGTACAGGTGCTACATGGAGGCTGGATTTTAGATGCACAAGAAAAATCTTAGTTTTAGGGAATCTTCAAACTGTGAAACTGTACATATCATATCTGTGTGTATTTTTTGTGGGACAGTAGTGACAGAGTTGAAGAGGGACCTTGAGACTGTCTGTATTTCCACCTAATTTCTTCAGGAAATGAAGAAGCCTCTTGGGTGAAATGTCTTCATGACATGAAGAAGTCAGGTCGCTCCTAAAATGACCATGACTTGGATGACTGAGACACAGACAATGTTACTTGTAGTAAAAAAGTGATTTTTGTGGTCAACAAGACCAGGAACATGTCATAGAAATGTAGGAAATTCTCAAAATAATGAAATACGAATCTTTTTTTTTAAAACTCCAATTAAAACAGAGATCAAAAGAGGGATTGTAGGAGTTTCCTACCACTGCTTTGAATGCAGTAACTAGTTTGCAGTAAGCATTTTTTTTAAGTTTTGTGCTTTGTTATAATAATCTAGATATGGATAATTATGCAATCTTATTATAAGGTTGATTTTTATGATGAAAGTGTCTGTCTAAATAGTTATGCATGATTACATAATAAATACCAACACTTTCACAATGTTTTTCCCAGTTTTACCTCAAATAATTTATATTTAAATCATTATGTTTTAATAGGTAAGAGAGGCCATGGCATTGCATCATAATGTAGATTTTACAAACACTAATTTACAAGAAATGAGTGTAAAATTTAAAAAAAAACACTATCTCTTCTATGAAACCTTTTTTAAGGATTAATCATCCATTTATTAACGTCAGTTAGGCTAGTCATACATTTTGTATAGATTTGTATTTAAAAGGTCAGTATAGACATTCATTATGAGGGAATCGTTGGTTAAAAATTGGCAAAAACAAAAAACAAAAAAAAAATTGTTCTCCTCATTGATTCTTAGTTGGTGTTGTCTGAACTCACATCTCATCCTAAAATTGCTTTCCATTTCAAACGAAGTCAGTCAGTCAGGAATCACAAATCAGTTTATTTCCAAAAAATTAAAAGTTACTTTTCTAAAACCTACTCTTTTGACAAAATGGAATTTTTCTTCCATTTTGTCAAAAACCCTCATTATTGGATGAATTACAGAGGAGTGCTGTTGCACCTCTCTAAACCTTTTAATTTAAGAACTGGTACATCTGGTCTTCTCTCATGCAGGTAATCCATGACTGGGTTGTTGTAAGCAAGCTGAGCAAACTCCGTGTGTTTGTTGCAAGAGGTTGTACTTGGAGATATTGGTGCTTCTTCTTCCTCTTGTCTGTCTTCACAAGAGAAGCTGCAGCAGAGAACTGTTTTGGCAATTAGGTGGTCCAGTGGTTTGAGAGAGTGCATCCATTTGGGCAGGAAGTCCCAGTTCTTGAGCTTGTTTGGCAGGTGATGGGGGCTGCGGGACTGCATTACATTCACCATGGTAATGAAGATGGTTACACCCAAGAAAGGAGCCCCAACTCCAGCCATCACCTGCCAACCAGCCAGTGAGAGGCCCAGCACCAGTGATGGAAGCAACAGGAAGCAGAGGAGTAGGTACAAGATTGCAAACCAGCGGTACTTGGCAGTGCGCTCACCGAGAACACGAGCCATCCTTATCGGTAGACGCATGAATGGGAAAGGATACCACAACAGAATGCCAAAAACATTGAAGAAAAGGTGACACAGAGCAATCTAGAAGACAAGAGACCTAATAATTAAGAATTCAAATGCTTAATGTGTATTGATGTCAACTCAAAGTCATACCAGTAGAAAGCGTCTACTGATTTCTTATAATGTCACACTGATATCATAAATATATTCCAATTATGCAACGCAGCTTTCATGAGTAGCTTATTGTAACACTACATTACAAAATACCTCACACTGCGGAGTCTACAGCCTAGCTATAGCTTGCTATGTTTTGGTTACATGTTTCAAACGGCTACCATATGTTAGGCAAAAAGAGGGTTATTTTGGCAGTATATGGCTGATTTTGATTACTTATACAAAGCTCAGATTCAGCAGGTTATGGCCATGAAGTCAAAACACAGCAAATACAAAGCAAAATCAAAGTTTTCAGTTTAAACATGTGATGTTTGTTTTGTTTTAAATTACATTTTCCACAGCAACCCTCTGGAAATTTTTGTTGTTATTATTATTATTATTATTATTATTATCATTATCATTATCATTATCATTATCATTATCATTATCATTATCATTATCATTTTCATTATCATTATCATTTTCATTATCATTATCATCATCATTATTATTATTATATGTCCTTTGTATCCAGAAAAACAAACAAAACCTACCTGTATGGCAGCAGCAAGTTTGTTCCCAGGACTGGCCAAAGCTGCCAGCAGGGCTGTGGCAGTTGTGCCAATGTTGGACCCAAGAGTGAGAGGATAGGCTCGCTCCAAACTGATTACACCAATACCTGATGAAGATGACAAAGCCAAATGCTGTAAAGCATATCGTATTGGTTTACCAGAAAATATAATTAGTGTTTTGTTCCTGTTGAAATATTTATAGAGCACCACTAAGCTATACGGAGAGTTCTTAAGATGTTTTGTGACAAATACAAATGCCATCTATGATAGATCTCAGAAATTAGCCCTGTTTATATACTAGCAGTAATAACCCAATAAGTTATGAAAATTGTTCTCCAGGTGGCGTAATACTTATTGAGATAGTCGAAGGGAAACATCGCGGATATAAAGAAAGAAAGATATTTTTGTACGTGCCATTTGAGAACACCAGATAGTATTTTAATTTTTTAAAGAAATCCTTCTCATAAAGGTTAAACTACATCTTTGGCTGATAGGATGATTAGTGACTGCCAAAAGAAGGTCACAACTGAAAGCTGAAGACATTTATATAAGTAAAGCAAGTAAATAAAAATTGTACTCATAAAGCACCAAAATTCCACAACAAAAATGCTAAAAATATAAAGACAAAAAGCTTTAACTGCCTTTAGAAAGAAACCAGTTGTCAGGCTAAGAGGAAAGCATTCCAGAGTCTATGGAGGCCATTGCCGTGAACTCTCCCATATGGAAAAGAAATAGTAAAAACATATATGATTTACTCAAGAAAGTGGCCACTTTCATGAGTAAATCATATATAAATCATATAAGGCTTACATGATTTACTCATGAAAGTAGCCACTTTCTCATTACTTTCATATATTTTTTTAGTAAGTATACAAAACATACAAGTTTCATTATATAATTTTTCAAGGGATCTTATATGTGTTTTCACTCTTGTATGCTTTTCATACAAGTTTCATACAAGACAGATAAAAACTTTATAAGATTTATATATATCTTTTCCATATGGGCTTTTTTTTATAGTTCTCTGTCTAGTATGATGGACAGCCAGCAGGTCCTCAAGGACCCCCAAGATGTATGGATGTAAATGTTCAGTGATCTATGCTGTCGCTTGTTCATGTAGTGCTCTAAAAGTCAAAAACAAAATCTTGGTAGTCAGTGGACACTGAATTTACTTGAAAGCCGGAAATGAATGAGCATCAGACTGATATGTAAGTCTCATAGTGGCATTCTGAACAATCTGCCAAGAATGCAAAAAAGCTTTGTTAAAGCAAGCAAATAATAAATTAAAATAATCCAGAAGGTATGAATAAGAATTTGGAATTTAGTGCATGAGACAATAGAACTCAACTTCACAACATTTCTTATCTGAAAAAACAAGAGCAAACCAGAGATTTAATGCGACTCAAGGGTTACCAAAGCTTCTCACAGAAGACTTAGCAAAAAGGGAAAAGAACCTAGAATTACCCTTACCCTGACCACAAATCTGTTAGGGCTTCTGTTGTCTCATAAAATTGAAGGAAACAGTCTGCTGTCCAACTTTTAACAGTCTATGGACGAAAACAAGATGCGCAACTATAGTTGATATTTCTATATTACTATATCTATATTTCTATATTACTATATATATTATATATATATAATACTATATATATATATATAATATATTACTTATATATATATATTATATATATATATTACTATATATATATTACTATATAGTTGATATTTAACTATAGATATTTCCTAGTTACCTATAGGTAACTAGGAAATATCTTGGGGCTATATATATGTATATAGATAGATAGGTAGATAGATATAACTGAAACCTTGTGGCATACCACAGGAAAGACAAGTAGAAGATAAATGAATTTAAGCAGCCACAGAGGTAATAACATGGCTAATTAAACAAAATTAAACAAATTAAACAGCAATACAGCAAACCTTTTGTTCCTTTATTAATAGTTTATCAGGATAACCATAAACATGTGGATAGAGGTTGCGGTGTTAGAATTTATATTGTAGAGAAACCACTGGCCTTGGGGGGGAGAGTGCAGTTTATGGCAAGAACACAACAGTAATTCTTATGTGTTGTTATCAGTGGAGTTCTCTCTGTATGTGTCCCCTGTTGTGACAACTGAAAAACAAAGTTGTGTAAAAACTTTACACTGGTACACTGTTCTGGCATATTTGTGGATAAAAAGTAATTTTCAGCAGTTCCTCAATCTTAAAAAAACAAACACTGCTCAGTTTTAACCTCTCCTAAACCTCTCTTGCAACATGTATTTCATGCATACCTTTATTTGTTTATTGGAAAGTTTGTTTCAGTAAGTTTCAGTGGTTAGAGTGTCTTTGGTTGCATCTAATTCAAGCTCCACTGATGGGAGTTCCACTTGGAGGAAATACCACAAATGTGTCGTCTATTAACACCACTGTTAGAAGGTTTATTTTTAAAGGGTTTTTTCTCAGTTGTATGGACAATGTTCTGCTTTTTCACTATTCTGGCCATTCAAAAAGCTTTGGCCACTTTCAAAAACCTCTGAACTGTGATTTTATTCCTCCACACCCACTTAAAAGGAAAGGTATGTAAAAAGTCAGCAATTAACAAGCTGCTTGTTCCTGACCTCCAAATGGTCAAAATGACGGAAATTAAAGTAATAGGTCTGCCATGAAATGCTGGTATTTTTATAAAATGTTTTAGATTTCCTTCTATACACTTTAATCTATTCACAGTATGGCATAAGCTCTGTGATGTAATTGAAGGCTAAAACATGACAGATATCGAGGTGATTGGTTTCATGAGAAAGACAATCTGATGGGGGGACAGGTGTGGGCAATTGAGGGTGAGGGGGAGACACTAAAAAGAGTTAAAAGTGGGTCATTGGGGAGTTAAAGGCTGTGCTGTGTGGTCCGGAGGGATGGTAGTATCCACTGCTGTTTAGAGTCAGTGGCAATGAAGACAGTTAGTTATTCCACTGTTAGGAAGGGCGATCTGTTGCCTCCTGAAGACATTTAAGACCAGTAAGGTTGCCTGTATTGCTCTCCTGTTGTCTAACACTGTATCTCCATGATACCCAAGCTATATAGTATGTGTATGTGCTTTAATATGTGGGAAAGGTCGATAGCCAGGAATGTAATTTAGCAGGAGGGACAACTTTAAAGTTTCTATTATATTGCATGGGTTAATTGCAGGTCTGTTCATGTGGGTGGCTTGGCTTTTGGAGTGATTTGCCATGTGTAAGTATCCTGTATAACTGTTTGTGTGGGTTGCAGCAGCACTAACTTACAGGAAATTATTGATTGTTCTGGAAAATGTTAATATCTTCTCATGGGGAAAAAATGTCTGAGTACTATGAAACATTAATTGTTTATAATAAATAGCATGTTGCCACCCAGACAAAACTTCCACATTATTGCTGCATATGAGGCGTCAAGTCAAAACTGGAGGCAAACAAATCCGTTTTTTCCTGCATCAAAGCCTCAAAGAATGTCTTCAGACTGTTACATCTCCTTTTGTATGATCTGCGAATCTCTGAGCAAAGAGTGGACAAAGGGACATTACGTAACCTTCCTGATATATTTTTGAGCCAGAGACAGTTATTGCGCCAGGGTTAGGGTGACACTGACTTAGGCAGGATTCACTTGAAAATGAAACTGACACCAATGCAACAGCCACTTACTGAAAACACGTGTTTTTATTGTCATAATCTGTCCTTCAGTTGCTTCATGGTGACTCAAGGTTTTTTGTGTCAAGTTAGTGAGGTGAGGATTATTTTATGTGCCATCTATAGGAAATTTAGTGATGATCACTGGAAAACATTCATGTCCCCATTCTAGGATTGATCATTTTCTTTATAGCGTTAGTCATGCCGTTCCTCAGCACTTAATTTAGCAAGCTGCTCCTACAAGGTTAAAGCTGATCACCAACAATAAAGCATTTTTTATATATTTTAAGTATACTCTATTTATAAAGTATGACCAAATACAATTATATCATCCAATTAAACCAAACAAGTGGCTCATTGTAGGTCAGCATGAGTGAGATAAACCTAAACAATCTCTGTAGAAGGAGACAATTTAAGAGTGGCCTGTTCCAACAAATCAAATGGAAGTTTAGAGTTTCATAGGCCAAGCCTCTTATTATAGGAGCTTTGTAAGAGGATTTGTGGGCACTGCTGGCCCTCTCCATTAGCTGGCAGAGTAAAGGAAGCTTTTTCAATAGAATATGACCTGTAAATATGCATGGATTTTGACCCTTGAATGACCTTTAACTATCTGCTAAAGCATTTTGTAAACTCTGTTCTCAAAGACAGACAGACAGACAGATAGATAGATAGATAGATAGATAGATAGATAGATAGATAGATAGATAGATAGATAGATAGATAGATAGATAGATAGATAGATAGATAGATAGATAGATACCAATATTGAACAAATTAATTGTGATTTTTGCCTATAATCATGCAGCCCGAATTGATTGAGGCGACTAAAGTTAAAAAAGAATAAACAGATAAAATCCACGAAGCTTGGCAAAGATTTGTGCACATGGTGTGCAGACTTTGACATTCAAAAGAGCAAAAACATACATCACTCACCTATAAGAGGAGTCATGGCTGAAGTAAAGACAGAGCTACTCTGCACCACAAATGTCACACCTGCACCCACAAACATGGCGATGTATCCTGCCAGCCACCCAAATGGATAGGGAAGGTCTGCAGTGATGCACAAGAGAAACTTGAATCATTTTTAACTTTAAAGAATAAAGTGCTTACATTTTCCATGTAACCCCCTTCAGTTAAAAATCTATGTTAAAAACTAAAATGTCAGTTCTACACTCATCTGCCCGTTGATGCTAAAACTAAGAAGAATTGCTGATCAAAGGCAGTCATAAACACCTACCAGGACCCTGAAAGCTCATTCTGAGAACTCCCTCTTATGGGTTAACAAGGCAAGGAAACATGCATATTTGGAGCTGGCCAATATGAGCTGGAAGTTTCACTTGAGCTCTGAAGCTTTTCAAATCAAGAAGTCAGGCAGGGCTTCAATAAACTCTCAAATGATTTTTGTGTGAATTTTGTAAGGCTTCACAACATCCCTCACACATATAAAACAAATAATTATAATATACTGACACATAATAAGAATTAAAAAAAAAATAAAATAAAAAAAAGCTTAAATTCACCATTGTGTTTAGCATTTCAGTACCATGGACAGCTCACAATGCTTGCCCAGATTGCTGATGGTGTTTCTCAAAAATTCATCAGCAATCTGGGCGAAAATTTGCACTTCCAATCTGCACTTCTCTTGATAGAGATTTTGGTCATTACTGAATTGAACACGATCCATGTGCATATGTAAATTTGCCCATTGTTAGTATATCCCTGCAGAGGTTTCCACTCCCATTGCACCTTTTCCAAGTGCCTTCTCACACCAGTTTCTTCCAGCTTAGTTACACTGGCCTTTTCTCCTTTAGTAACTGTAGCAGTTTAACCTGGGTTATTATGAGTGTTGGAAAGTACATCTTCATGCAATCACATTACATTTTTATGTGATGCAATAATGGAATGTATTAGTGTGTTAATTTCAGTAATAACATTGCAGTAACAGTTATATTGGTTCTCACTTTATAAAGAGGTGGGTGGAAAGAGAGAAAAGAGCATTTTTTTCAACTACAGTCAGCTTTTCTGCTGTGAGGGGGAAATGGTGTTGCACCTGCAACCTTTGTCACTAGGAAATATAGATGTAATTTTATTTTTCTTCTAGCTTTTTAGCTTCCATTTCAACCTGTAAATGCTTTTGCAGTACAGTCTCAGTGGTGAGGTCCTCTGTGGCCAAGTTTTCACCTTTCTTTTGATTCAAATTTAAACACTAAAAGAAAGATCTCATCTCATGAGTAGGATAGAGAAGTACTTTCTCCAAATAACATAAGGCATTAGTTTAAAAAATAACAAGTATTGTGTAATACATTACTTTTTTGAGAACTTTAGCAACACTGGTTGATGTTTTGCTGTTTGTTCAGTACAGTGACTTCCTGGAGCTACACATAGCACTAAGTAATACAAATAACACACGATGGGTTATCTGTATTACTTAGTGCTGATGGGTTGATGGGTTTATCCTGGCTCAAGAGTTGGCAGTTCATCTTGTGATCGGAAGGTTGCCGGTTCGAGCCCCGGCTCGGACAGTCTCGGTCGTTGTGTCCTTGGGCAAGACGCTTCACCTACCGCCTGCTGGTGATGGCCAGAGGGGCCGATGGCGCAATATGGCAGCCTTGCTTCTGTCAGTCTGCCTCAGGGCAGCTGTGGCTACAACTGTGGTTTGCCTTCCACCAGTGTGTGAATGAATAGTGGAATCGTAAAGTGCTTTGAGGATCTTGAAAAGCGCTATATAAATGCAATCCATTATTTGTTTCCTAACAAGTCAAGATATTCATTTTTTATTTATTCATTTGGTAGCTCAAATTTAGACTAACCTGTGTTGATGACTTTATGGATGGCCTTTGCTACTTGGCCTTTAAGAAGAGAGTTGAGCAGTTTGACTAGAAGCAGCAAACATGTGCACAGGACAGCCAGCGAGGTGGCGAGTAGGATGAGGCCCACTGTGAGGTCTGACATCTCAGCAGATGCAAACAAATGTCTACCTACAAAGAAAGCCACAATAACAGGATATTTGACTGCATTTATACCTTACCAAATGAGTTGAGACACTATGGAAAGTGACAAAACTTGAAGTTCAATTTACCACCATTTAGTTTGCCATATTTTTTGATAATGTTCTCTTACTGTTTAGTTATACTTGTATCGACTGTTTTGCTATGTAAATAAAAATTTCTTGAGAAGACAAGTTCAGTTTTGGCCTTCTCTTGTTGAAATAAGGGAAGCCTTTTATCCAGAACACACTGCTTGTATTCCAACATTATGGCATTATGTTAACTTCTTTGGATATGAGGTTGTACAGATTGGTTCCGGCTTACTATATGATTGATTCAGATTCAGATAGGACTTTAGGTTAACTTACACTTCACGTGTGTTTGCAAGTCATGGCTGGAGTCACAGCTTTCAGTGCTCACGTTGTGATGAGACTATGGATTTATGGATAGATAAAAGAAAGAAAGAAAGACATTAGCCAGGCCATTTTTACTGGCATCAGTGACAAGCTCCATTTGGCGCCAGTACACAGTGACACAGTATGGTAAATGGCCTGTATTTGTATAGTGCTTTACTAGTCCCTAAGGACCCCAAAGTGCTTTACACAACCAGTCATCCACCCATTCACACACACATTCACACACTGGTGATGGCAAGCTACATTGTAGCCATAGCCACCCTAGGGCGCACTGATAGAGGCGAGGCTGCCTGGCGCCACCGGGCCCTCTGTCACCACCAGTAGGCAAAGAAGTGTCTTGCCCAAGGACACAACGACCGAGACTGTCCAAGCAGGGGCTCGAACCGGCAACCTTCCGATTACAAGGCGAACTCCCAAATCTTGAGCCACGATCGCCCCACGATGTGAAGGAGACAGGGCTAGAGATGAGACATTACCATAACAAGGTTGGTCTGGCACCATTCTTTCACCAAGCTCCTGTTCCTCATGCCCTCCTTCCCCATGGCGATCCCTGTGATCACACACTTGTCCAGCTGAGGGTGAAAGAAGATGTACATTCATTTTTCACCACAATTTTTTTGTTTTGTTTTGGTTTTTTTTGCTTGGCAGCTGAATTGCTGATCGAGTTTATCAGTTTTCAGCAGTGACCTCAGCTAACGAGTTAGATGATACATGAGATGGTTTTGAGGTGACATTTTTCACTATTTACTTGAAAACATGTTCCAGATATTTCTAAATATGACGTGCATCATTTATTTTATACTTTACTTTTTCATGATGTTGAAATAACCTTACCATTGTTTTGCTGTGTAGTATCAAGTTCAGGCATTATAAGTAGAAGAAAAATTGTGATAAGCCAAATTTTAACGGGTTGCTGATGACCCGACTCTACACCCCTACAAAGCTTAATCAGAATTTATTTGAAGATTTTTGAGTTATGGTGTTTCGACAGAGACACCCATCAATTATGTGCTCAGAATTGCCTTCTACCATGTTGTGTTTAATCTATTTCTTACATTTTGGTTTCTGTGATGTTTGGTTTTGGACAGAAAAAGAAAATAAATATAAATTACAAATAAATCACAACATTGCTGACCTGCTGTGAGTAACATCACAGTTACTAAGCTGAGATCATAGAGGGCTGCAGTCCAATGAAGGGGCTTAGTAAACAGTAAATTAGAAAAAATGGCGTCTGATGGTTTTACCTGTATGATAAGCTTGGTGACTGGCTCCGTGATGACCTTGAGTAGCTCGGGTGCTTCCTCCCCTGGCTCGAGCCTCAGAGTGGTGACCAGCAGGTGAGACAGCCGAGTCATGAACCCGCTCGCCACCTCCAGGGGCAACAGAACCAGGACTGACAGCCAGTTGAAGCAGTCATGGATTGTTGCTCCGGCAAAAGCACTATCGTGGATCACAGTCATTTTCTGTGTTAGCTATCCAGGAGCATCATAAACTACTCAGAGTGATTGCTTGTTAATCTCCTTTTCACAGCTCAACTTTTGCTTTTTTGGTCTTTGGCAGTGATGTAATGGGGCACTGGTTACTGGTATAGGATTAGTGTGGACTGGTGCCATTATTATAGTGTGAAGCTGCAGCTACAGCTGCTGATGCTTTCTCATCATCCTCCTCTACTTTCTCCTCTGCTCTCTTAACACTTTTTCCCTCTTCCCTCCATCTAACCACTTATCCACTTCACTTTTCCATTTCAGTGTCTTCTTGCCTCAACCCCCACCCTATTCTACCTCCACTCTCCTCCTCGGTCTTGCTGTGTTTTGTCACTCACCGTTGAAACTCGGTTCGTTCTGCCGCTTGCATCATGGCCACTATGGTGTTTGTAACCGAAGTCCCAATATTGGTCCCCATGATGACTGGAACAGCCGACCTGACTTCTAAAACTATGAGATGAGGCGAAAATGAAGAAGCATGTTACAAAAAAAACTAAACATTGTAAATGCATAAACACCATTGCAAATGGTAATGCATCATATATATATATATATATATATATATAATTACAGAAAATGGCCTTGTACTTTTTTGATGCAACATGTGTTTTAATGGAAATGAGAGGTGATTGTAATTCTAGGCTAAGTGAGACGGCTTTGGAGATGGGTTATTTTTGAATACGCCTTTAATGGCGATGACCCAGAGGGCAGACGTCAGGAAGACAAACATTTATGCCTTTCCATATCTTTCAGTCTCCAGTAATTACCTCTAATCATCCTCATGGCTCTCTTATTTAAAACAAATCTTTGGAAGCAGAGCAGCAACTCCTGCATACTGATGTAATTCACTTTAACTACCCAGAGCAAAAGTGGAAGACCTACATGCAAAAGCCTGGACATTTTCTTGTAACCTTACCACATAATGGTCTTACACAAGGCTGACTGAGATGATGAGACATTACCCAGAGTAAGAAAGGTTGGATTTGATTGCCCCTCTAATCTTGCTTCACCCTGTCAGACTACACTTATTTTACATCATTTTTACAAATTGCAACTGCAGTACTGGAATCTCGAAATGGGTCTCAGTTAGCGTCTTGAGCCACCTCTCATTTATTTATATTTTGCAAGGAAAATAGAAAATGGGTGCAGTGTTTAATTGAAACATGCAAATATACACATATAAGGCAAAAACAGAGTTTCTTTCTTTAAGCAGTCTTCAGGAATAGTTCTCTGGGCTCTTGCAGGACATTTAAAGCTCTTCTTTGGATGTTGGTCTGTCATGATGTTCTCAGACTGCTTCAATAATGTTGAGTTGGATCAAAATCAACAATACTTTGTTTATTATTGCATCAGTTTTAAAAAAAGATCTCCATCAGCCCCAAACCATCACATAGCATTTACTGTGTTTTAATCTCTATCTTTGTGCTTCTCTCCTGACCTCATCTGGATATAATGATGAGGATTTGAACCAAAAATGTCAAATTTGGATTAATTACTCCGTACGAGCTGTTGCCACTCATTTTTAGTCCAGTTCTTGTGTAATCTTGCATACCTCAGCCTTTTCTGCTTGTTTTCCTTTCTTCTGAAATGGCTTCTTGACAGCCACCCTTCCACTGAGACCATTACTGATGAGGCATCATTGAACAGTAGCTGGATCAGGTGAAGGGCCAGATGCATCTCTCGGGTCCTGTGTCAGATCTTTGATTGATTACATTCCTATTTCTTAAGGCCATGATTTTCAGATACTGTTTGTCTGCTGTATATAGGGTTGTTTTTTTTAGGTCTGCCTTCTTCTTTTGTCCTTCACGTGTCCAGGTTACTCAATTTTTAAGGACACACTGAGTTTTCAGCTAACAGCTCTTTGGAAACTACTTTGTTGGCAGAAAACTACTATTTTATCCTGTCCAGCTGTATTATCTTTGGCATTTTTTGTTTTTTGTGGATTCAAAAATGAAAAGAACAAATGTTTTTGCGACAGTCTGTAACAAAGTGCAATTTGTTTCTTTCTATTTGCGTAGACATAACACTGGTTCACCCCTTCAGTTAGGTGGTGTTTTTTAAACTTGAATGATTCATAGGTCAGTGTTCAGTGGTTCAAAAAAATGTCCTTTTGAGAACAGTCAGGTATGGGGACTGACCTGAAAGTAAGTGAAAAGTCAATGAAATGCTTTGAGAGACCTTCAGAAAGCCTGGAGAACTATTGCTCAAGACCACATGTAGATCTTTGGAATCAAAATGTAATGAAATGAGGGGCAACTCAAGACTTGTGTACAGTACTATACATTAATCATTCTTTCATTATACAAGTTTGAAAACTGACATAAACATCTAAATAGTGGAAAGCTAAAAATAAAATAAAATAAAAGCAACAACGGTGCATTAATCTGCAGCCAAAAGTAGCACGCAACAAATAAATCATTTACAATAGACTTTCCTAGCACTTTCAGGAGATTAATAAACCCGTGAATGTGAGTTATGGAGCGAAAAGTTAGCACAATGCTCGTTTTAATATTTTTCAAGGGGTTGTTTAGATGCTAGATGACAGGAAACATCACTCTTAGCTGTTCATCTGCTGGTTTAGTTAGTGGAGAAATGTGTGCAAGCAAATCTTCCTGTTCTCTGAAGAACAATCCTCTGGTATAGTTTGTTAATGTAACCCAAACTTTTTTTGCTAATTTGATCCTTAATGCCAAATAACAAACTGATCATAATGGATTCAACCCTCCACAGGGAATACGGGTTGTTATAGGACTTTGAGGCAGAAAATTTCGATTTGAACTATAGACTGCAAATTGATTTTGCTGCCAATAAGGCGCCATGGGGGTGTTATTTTCTCTGGTTTTATTGCTACGGTAATGGATTTTGTTTTCTGTTTATTAACTTATCTATATATGCAAAATAATAACCTGCAGAGACATAAGCCTACTGTGCAGACAGTACAATAAACACACACGCGCACACACCTGAATTCTGGCACTCACACATTTGCACATGCGTTTATGTGCCTACTCACGTCCGGAGGCCACCAGACTGACTACAATGGAGGTGGAGGTTGATGAGCTCTGAACCAGCACAGTAACCAAGATCCCCACCACGAGCCCTGCCACGGGGTTAGACAGCACTGCATTGTCCTGGAAAATGTCCCCTGCCACTTTACCTGGTTAGATATGCCGCCCACATACACAGAAACACACACATAAAAAAATACCAGTCTTAGGAATCACAAGGTTGCCAAGAGCAATGTTAAACAAAAATCAAACTGTTTGTTTCCCCAATTTCAAGAAGGTCACAGATCAAACTCGGCAGTAAATTATACAGCAGCAGGGCCCAGTAGGATGGTGTGAACTGGTGCTCGGTGACTCACTTATTTGTCAAATATCAACAGACTGAGTCACTATGAACCTGCTGATGGGGCAGTGAGGGTCAGAGCGCTTACCCCCTGCTAACTGGAAGGCAGAGCTCAGAGTGTCCAAGGAGCAAACAAAGAGGAAGAGGAGGAGGAAGAGGAGAGGGATCTTGGATAGATTGATAAGGACCTTCTTGATCTTGTTTGGACTCGCTGCTGAGGTCTGAGGAGATCTGTCTGGAGAAAACAGCAAAGAGACGGTTAGACTGAAATCTTTTTTTAAGGGATTTTATCTGATGAAACAAAACGGCAGCATGTTTTTGGCCACTGCTCGACTCTCTGATAGCTGTGTCCTCTCACATGTAGAGATAGAAGCCATCTGACAAAGTACATTCATAACCCATATGCAGCCAAACACTGCTGAGTGAGAGGCCACATGATCCCACTGGCACTGTGTGTCTCCTGAGCATGTCCTTATCTAATGAGCCTGTGGCTCGCTTCTGCTGTTGTAATTTACCGCCTCAAAGAGGTTAAACCTGCTGCCAGCGTGGGAGATGTATGTGTCACTCTCCTCTTTATGCCTCTCTTGTACCTTTCTCCCCGGGGAATGTGCCTGCCTCCATCAGTGAGGGTTTGTCGGAGTGGTGATTGGTATGTTGGTTACAGCCCTCAAAGCTGCCAGTGAGGTCAAGGGTGGAGCCGATGCCAGACTCCCTGTCCTCCTCTGCCAGTGGGAGTTTGGGATGTGAGGGGAGCTGAGCCGAGTGTATTCTCACCCCTGGTAGCAGAAGAGGAGTCAGGCAATTCAAAGACATAAAACAAGAATGGTGGGAATTTAAACTAATGAGTTACCACTGAAGCCGAGCTCCGTGCTCCGTCCAGAGGACACTATGGTTATAGATCGAGAGGACATGGCGCTGTGAGTGCTGTGTGGAGATATGCAAGCAATTAAAATCGCAGGATGTTACCACCGTGGAGGGAACAGATCTGATAGTGGATGTATTTATCAGCCACCTGCAGCAGTAAGAAAAAGAAGCCAACATAGAGACCAACAAGTGTGTATATGAGCCCATCTCTCACAGAGGTACAGGGATCAACAGACAAGCAATTAGAAGAGAGCGAAGGCAGCCCACGTGGTTATGTAATTGGCAGCCATCCGTGATGTGAGGTCAGGCGTCTCACCTCCCAAACAACTAAACAACCTCATCAGATCATGAAGAACACATTAGGATCCGTGTAGCTTATCCTGTCTTCCATTTCCTACAGCTGCGAGCCAGCTCTTCAAGGGACTCTCCAGCATCTATAGAGCAAGTCTCTTCAAAGGGTTTCATGCTCTTGATTTGAAGAGATCCCCCCCCCACCCCACCCCCCCAAACCCCCACCCCCATCCCACCCTTCTTTTTTTTCTGTCTTCCACTTCGGGGACTCCAGTGGAGGAGGGAGTACCAATGTCTCTTAAAAGCAAAGAGGATGGAAGTAATTACAGCAGCCGAAATTACAGTAATTACAGTCACTGCATCATCCTCACCGCGCGTGTCATCCTGCTGCAGGTTTCAGATGCGCGCGGAGGCCTGCGTTAACATATGTACATCTGTCTGTATGTGGGAGAAACAGCCCACTGCAGCAGGATAAACTCTGAATGTATCTGAGCTGATTTTGTGAGCGTGTGTACTGAATGTTATCCTCTAATCTAACTGCCCCGTTCGTCTGTTTGTCAGTCTGCCACCGTTCCCGTCTCAGCTCTTGTGCCGTTACGTGCAAGTTTGTGTTTAAGGCTGTCTCTGTGACTCACATGGATAATTTCTCAATTAGTGTTGCTGCAATTTTGTTTTGCTTTGTAGAAAAATGCAGGCTTTTCTCAAGCATTTAGCCAATGTTGTCAGTGTGAGTCAGCTTACTTGGCAAGATTTTCTAAAAGTATGTATGAGACATCGAAATAAAAGCTGGAATTTAAAAAAAAAAAAAGTGTATATAGTAAAATAGTGTTGCCTCTTACCTTGTCCAAAGGCTTAGGTGTTGCTCATGACCCCGCTAAAGGAAGGTATCAAACTGAAGACTAAAACATCTTTAAATAGACCGAGTGTGGAGGTATCAGGGGGGAAACATCTACGTGATCTCTCGGTTATTAACTTGCTCTCTCATCAGAGACAGCATTGTTAATCAGTTACACAATGTCTTAAGTTAATGATGCATAGGTCTTAAATGCCTGTTGTGTATTAGGTAATAAATGATGTTTGTTCAGCCAGCTATTTTCACCTGATTTGGGCCCCAGATAAAGATTGCAAGATGAAGTGGCCTGTTTGATGTGATTTATCAGCCCTTCTCACTTGAGGTTTTTAGGTAGCAATGCAGGAGAAACCTGACATCTAGTGGCGTGTTTTAGATAAACCTGGGAGATTGCTCCTGTTTTCTTAAGTCCGCTCACATTCTCATGCGGCTGTTTCCATCACATTTCGTAGTCTTGGCAAAGATTAAAGCCGGGGTATTAAATGATCACTTCTTCCACGAGATAAGTCAGTGGAAGTATTTCAGACACGCAAAGCGTAATCTGTTTGACTTGTACAGAATGTTCAGGTACTTAGGTACTTTGCCAGCACTCAGCATCAAGCCTGTTTTGATTGGAAATAGACTATCAAGGAGATTTTCTGAGAGCCTCTTGACACGCATGCACCACTATCCACACGCAGCGCCCGCCTGTGTTGTTGTGGGGGTAATTGTTAATGATTAGTGCAGCCGCGGTTCTGTCATATCAGCAGTGCTCTCAACCAAATCTCCCAAGCCTGCTGACGCCAGACTTGCATCTATGAACTTAATAAACCCTTTAGACTAAGTTGTTGCTTTCCAATCTGTTATGAGATCTGGGAGCCTGAGAGAAATAACAGCCTTGTTGTTTTTCAGGGAGCTGGGTTTGCTGCTGTAGGTGGCAACTGGAGGAGAAATCCTTGAGATTTGGAGCAAAATTATACAGAGAGAGAGAAAAAAACGAAGCACAGATGTACCAGCGCACATGGATGCGCGCGCGCGCGCACACACACATGTAATCACGTAAACACACACTGAGCGGCTCTAGAGCTCTTTGGTTAAAAAACACTCCACGTTGCAGTTAATCCCATCTCCAGATGTGCGAGTCACAGGGTGGCTGCTGCTACTGCACAGCATGCCGAACCAGACGGGGGCTAAATTCTGCCACGCAAGGCGTCCTGCTTGGTTTATCTAATATTAAAAAATAAATAAAGCAAAGCCTCTGGGTTTTTAACAAAGGGGCCCATAACACTATGAACAAAACGTCAGTTAATTATCTCTACACAGGTGTGTGTCTTATTCTAAAGACTCTGTTCTTGTTTTGACTGGCTAGGTGACACTAATCAGCACAAGTCATTCAGATTAATACTAATCTCTTTTACCTTGATCACTGTTGTCATCTACACGAAGGGAGGAATGACGCTTTGAGAAAAAGAAAAAGCACTCTGATATTTTATATAGATCTGTGTGTTTTTCATGTCTGTTGTTAACACAAGAGCTAAACTCTTAACTGGAGCTTCACATTCACAGAACTGAAACAATCAGACTCAAATAATCAACTCGATTTCAGGATTTGAGCACCTAAGCTGCTGGTTTAGGAACAAGCGTCAATCCTGCCACATGTACGGCCTCCGTTTCAGATTATGCGATTCCCAAAGTGGTTGCTGCAGCCCCCTAGTGGGTGCTGAAGTTAGGCCTGCAGGCTTGCTGGCCAAGGAGGCGCATTTTACAATTAAAAACAAAAAGCAATCACAACTATTAAAATAAAACCCATGGAATTTAAATGACTTCTTATCGTAGGTGGCAGACGTAAAGCTCATAAGAGAGAATCGGCTTTAACGAGCAAATCAATCAACAGAACTTCAACAAGCAAATCAAAATAAATCACCGAGAAGAAAACACTCCATCGTAGTTTCATGCAGTAATCAGAGTTATGATTAAAGGATTGCGTGGGTGGCAGAAGGTTGCCAGATTTCAAATTGGGCTTCGGACCTTGCAAGTTTGTAAAAAAAAAAAAAAAACTGCAGGAGACGTTGCAGGGTGAAAAGAACATTTGAAACTAATGATACATATATTTATGTGTGATGAAGCAGCTCTTCCGTCCTTAAACATCAGCACCTTTATTTATTTTTATTTAAAAATACACTGAGACTGCCATTGAATGCATCGATGGGATAATCTTACATATTATTGGGTGATTTCATAAAGATTTCGATTTTAAGCTGTGCTTCTTTCATCCTCTGCTGCACACCATCATCTATCTGTATTGTTTCCGACAGCCTTATTATTTGGCAGTTGGCTTAGTGGAGGTTAGTAAACACAGATTCACTCAGCAACATCACTTTATTGTTACTACACATTCAGGTGGCATGTATACACCACTCACAGTACAATGAAACAATATCATCACAGGTGTCCTTTTGTTCACATACATGTTGTTTCAGCGGTAGGGTGAATTTGTGTGTGTGTGTGTGTGTGTGTGTGTGTGTGTGTGTGTGTGTGTGTGTGTGTTTTAGTCCAATTCTCTCCTTTTAATCAATTCACGGCTTGCATTTTTTTCATATACTATTCTGCATGTTCCGCTGTGTACATCTGCACATTTTATGTCTCAGGTTTATGATGATGTAGCTTTATGGCATCTTTTTTTGGCTTTGTTCATCATTTCAGTTCTTCGCTGGAGGATGACGGTGTCTCAGAGCCATCAGGACATTCCTGCAACAAATAAAAATAAAACTCTGGTTTTAAACATAGCTTTAGGCTTTAATGCCAATACAGTAGAACAGTGATACATCTCACCTTCACTCTCTCCAGCTCTGGTCTGCCTGGGAGTGATTTTTGTGAGGAAAAGGCCTGTGAGGAAAGACAGTTAGGTTGACTCATAGGGTGAGGGAAGAAATAGTGTGCTAGGGTGAACATCAGGCTGCTGCAGGCTCACCTTCTTTGACTGCTGTACCTCCTCTGTGGACTTAGACCTATTTTTCATGTGTTTCTGAGGAGAGGTGCTGGTGGGACACTAGGCAGAGGGAAGGGTCGCATTAGACGGCAAATGATTAAAATTTAGTGTATCAGAGTATCGGGTTCTTAAGTACCTCATTTGTCTTCTGCTCCATGGCTGACTTGAAAGTTTTTCCTCAGAAGTTCGGGGCTGTGGGGACTTAGGATGGATCACTCTGTTTTTCTTGCAAACTTTGGCTGTGCAACTAAAAGGTTAGGAGAAAAAACGAGAGAAACTTTCAAAAAGCGTGACTGCACGCAACAACAACAGACAAGGGAAAGTCATTAATATATCCAGTAAAATGCAAACAATTAATCTTGCCCTAAGCGGTCTGATCCACTGCAAGAGATCCAAGTGGAGCAAGAGAGTGTGCAGTTATGAGCTCTTCTCACTAGAGGGTGTCTCTGACTCAGAGATACACTACTGCAGATTTCAGTGTCCTGTTGTTTGTTTTTAGCTTTGGGATTCACTAGAAGCAAAAATTATGACTGATTACAGGTTAGCTTGGCTCAATTTTCTCTACTGGCAAAACAGGCATACTTTTAAAAAAAAAAAAAGGAGCGGTGGGGGGGAAGAAGGGGTGGTAATTCTTCTGACCTTGTTTGATTATACATAAATCCACCAAATATTTTTTTTTAAATTGTATTTCAGTATATAAACATTGCTTGTTGGAGCCCTAATGGTTGACATAACAGAAGCTCAACTTTAGCTCAGAGGATGAAAGCAAAACAGCAAGTCACAGCAAATAAAATCGTGAAAAGGACTGCTCTGAACAAGGACACACACACAGTTACTCAAACAGTGATTCCTCGAGAACTGAAAGACCACAGAGAACACTAGGCAACAGTCACAGCCAGGGCCACAGCTGGAGTCATGAGCCCTGTTGGCTGAGGGACAAAACGCCACTGGGTCTGGTTCAGTGAACAAGAGACTTTTTTTCCCCTTTCTTTTTTTAACAGTCCATCAGCCTCCCTTTTGATGTCTGCTTCTCTCTGTCAGGCACACCGATGAGATTCTAATGGTGTGAAGGGGTGGTTCAGTGCTGCTGTTCAAAAAGAAGAAATAAAATATGTCATAGGTATTTCAAACAAAAGACTTGAGCTTAAAAGCTCTTGGTTGAACATGGGAACCAACATTATTGAAAGCGGAAACTTTAAAATTAGGAAGTTATTGTAGTTTTCTGATGCTTTTGTCTACATCCTGCAGAGAATAGCAGAAACACCATCTAAGTGGATCTATCACTTTTGCCAGTATTTTTTTTTTCTGGCTCTTTTTCCTATGATTTGCCATTTGTTCTGTCTCTCTGTCCTCTATTCTCCTTCCCCTCCCCCCCAACCAGTCACCGCAGATGGGTGTCCCACCCTGAGCCTGGTTCTGCTGAAGGTCTGTTCCTGTTAATAGGGAGTTTTTCCTTCCCACTGTCACCAGGTGTTTGCTCGGAGGAGGTTGTGTAATTCTTGGGGTTTCTTTAATATTGTAGGGTCTTTACCTTATAATATAAATGAACTTGAGGTGACTGCTGTTGTGAATGAATAGTATAAAAATAACTGTAAATTGAATTAATAATGTAATTTGGCATATTGCAACCTAATAAATATGAAAAATGATGTGATAGTAACAGAAATAACTTCATATCCTTGATGTTTCTACATTAAAAAAATACCTGTTTCTAAATCCTGATTGGTGCAGAGACATATGCAACATTACCATTATGTAACTGAGGCAACTGAGTCATTTCACAAAAAGCTGTGTTTTTTTCAGAGCCTTTAAAGCGTCAATCATTGCTGAGTTTTCAAAATGTAGCACATCTAACAGACAGCTTATCTCTTTCCAAGATGCATGGAATTACAATTTACTTATTACTTACTGATGAGGCTAGAATGCCAAACACACACACACACACACACATATATATATATACACATATACACACATATATACATACACACTCTGACTGAAGTCAAACAGTCTACTATTCTGGGCTCCAGTTCTGCCTAAGCTTACAGGAAGCATTTAGCCCAGGGCTCATAAAGAATGAATAGGAAATGATCAACGGGAGCGCACTCACTCGCTGTGATGGCTGACATCATGGTGGCATCACTTTTGATGCTGCAGGGAACTCTGGTACAAAGTCCTACCTGAAGTGGAATATATGTGATATTCAGTGAGGCCAGAAATACTCCACTTGGTCAGTACCAGTGGAGTTTCTGCTTTCTTTTATACAAGTTCCATTACCGCAGAACATGTATGTTTGTTCGGTAGGTACAGCCAGGAGGGATGATGAACTCTCTGCACTTACTTTAAAATGTGCATTATAGTCCTTTGAGGGACAGCTGAGGATAATCTGAGGCTTGATGGCAGGGCAGGCATTCAAAGAGTCCTGAGTGCTCTTTCTGACCAACTCGCTGAAGGAAATGACCTAAATGTGAATGATTTGCTTGCTTGCCTCACTCTGTCAACCCCTGCTTTCCTCTGTTACCGTCTTTTCATCTTTGTGTAGAAGAGAAATTCTTCCACTGCAGACGAAGCCAAGAAGTGGAGGATCGTATAGGTTAGACTGAGGCGGGTGGAAGTCCAGCTCCTTTGTAGCAGAGATAAAAACCCCTGTGGCTTTTAGAAACACTTCGCCAACGATTAGTCCACATGAGCAACAATCAAGGTGGCACATCGAAATCATCACGTCTCTTTTTTTGATATAGATAAAAAGAAATGTACATGCATAAAGCTTTTACATGCCCCTACAGACGGGAGCATACACATGCAAAGCAATCTTTACCATTTAAAGCTACTGAATAAGTTTTGTTCTGCAGGGATGAACAAACAGACTCAATTTGAGATGCAGCAGAAGGAAAAAGATAAGGCAGAAAAGTTTAATGACTACGTAGCCTTTACGATCCTTAATAAACGCTGCTGTTCACATCTGCGTTACGTAAGAAGCAAATCTATTCCGGAGGTTTGAATCCATAACCCTGAAAGAACCTCACACAGAGCCTATCTTTGCGTCCGGGTCAACACTAATTAACTCCCTAACTGAGAAACAGAACATGACAAGAGCTCCTTAAGCATAAGTTTCCTGTGGATGTGTGTTCTGCCTCTACACTGTCACTCCTGCCTTCTTCCTGCTCAACCTAAAGGTCTGCCAAATCACTCCCTCCTGGAAACACAATAAGAAGTCATTAGTTTCATTCGCTGATTTAGTCAAACAGTGATGACACTGGATGCCTGTATCGCTTCAGCCATGTGTTGATGGTTTCAAGTCTTTTGGGAGGAATTCAAACCAGGAGTTAAAAATCAGTGTCTGACATTTCTCAGCCACCACACAAGTGTCTGCAAACATGCTGATCGCAAATCTTCACGTGGCCAGGATTTGTGTAATAAAATGGGCTGTTTTACCACAGACAACACACAGCGAGATGGCTGGAGCACCAAGGTCAGCATGTGAGCAGTGATGGAAGAGAGCACATGAAAATGGCTCAGTGTCAAGGACATTATGCCGTGTAATTGATGATGATGTGCTGTCTGTTTTGTCACACTCAGGTGGGACATGCACACATCCCAACTACACCCAGCTGGATGTATTAAGTCAGTAGCTGACCAGCACAACTGCCCTCTGTCGGAATCACAGCTGAGCCATGTGTATCTCACCTGATACCCGAGTCATGGTTATGACTCCATAATCTTTTCATTCTTAACCCACTGAAGACTGATTGAAGACTGCCCTTCAACTGTGCACAATCTTTCAATCCACATTAATGTGCCTGCATCGATCGGCTGGACAGGTTTTGTTTTACAGCACTTACACATATTTTGCAGGACTCTCTAAGGCGGTGTGAGCTCCCATTAGAAGAACTATTTTAGAAATCCAGAACCTGCTTGTTATTCATCCAGATGTACAATGGACATGAAGCTTAGCTCAAACTGAAAGCTGTAAACAACAAAACAGAGACAAGACAGAGCGCTAGCACAGTCTGAATGAAAACAGTAAAGCACTGAGTGACAGAAGGGAGTGGAGGATGAATGATGCGGGTGATGGAAAGAGGAGAAAAAAAGGCACCCACATCTACTGACTGAACGAGCCCTGCAATCATCGCAAATGAGACAAATGAAATGCCTGGGGTTAATTCATACACTCACCTCCTTCCCTCTCTTTTCTCCTCTCAGTACAGTAGGCGTGCAGTGGAGTAAATGACACTCCTCATCTCACTGCTGCTATGGTGTCTGTGAGAGTACACCCCTCTCTGCCCATTCATAGCTCCGCCAACGCACCACTCACGGATGGAGTCAGTAGCCAGCCAGCCAGCTCCCCCCCCCCCTCCCCCCTCACACACGCACATCCAAGACTACCACCAGGTGTGTCACTCAAAGCTCTGTGTGCTAATGTCTCCAGGCTGGCAGTGGGAAGCTGTGGGTGTGACAGACCGGTATTGTACACTGCACATCAATGCTGACGTCCACAGCTCTCATCATTACTTTAGGTTATTTCAATGACAATCACATTATACCAGATGATGATGCATGTAAGATGGCTTGACTGAGATACTTTCAAAACGTACTCTGAAATATGCATAATGCTGACATCATTCATGTTGATGAGACCATCTATGACTCATCCAGATTGTTTTGTAACCCATACAATAGCCAAATACAACAGGAAGCCACCTTCCAGCAACAAGTCTGCAGACAGATTAAGCTGGTCATTGGCCACAGAACCAACTTAAAGAGCCAATCATAGCATTGCAGTGCTGTGATTGGTTCTTTTTAAAAAAAAAGAAAAAGAAAAAGGACATCATTATGTGACAGCATTTTCGAAGAGCTTTCCTTTAACCAAGATACACCAGAAGACTCAAGAATGAATAATGTAATCAATGCTAGTTACATGTGTAAAGACTTTCTTTACCCTGTATGAATCACACAGTTGGTCCACAGGGGTTGTGGGGTCTGACTGCACTGCATATAAAACCCAATCACGTAGCATTTCTCAAGCCAGAAACTGACCTCAGTGATTCATCACCCCCCCCCAAAAAAAAATAAATAAATAAATAAATGCAGACAGACAGGATAACAATTTCTTATAAAACACTTTAATTTTTTTCAATACACCCTGTGGATTATCGTTAGAATCATTGCAACCATTTCATTTTTATTATCACATTACTCATTTAATGAACTAGATCTGTAGTCTGAGATGTAGAGAACAGGAATACAGGACATGACCAGGGCTTTGCAAAGTGCAGTCACAGCAAACATAGGGATAATTTTAAAAAATAAAAATAAAAAGGGAAGAGAAAAAAAAAAAAACACAAAAACACAAAAAAAAGAAAACACAACACACCTAAAGCATGCAACACACAAATTTAAAAAGAATATATTAAATAATAAATCTGCATCAAATATTCCATGCATGTTGAAGCAAAGAAACCATGCAAAAACATTGAAACCCATTTTGGACAGTCACTCCTTCCTGTGCTTAGTTTAAAGAAAACATTACTGCAAAGTAGGGCTGTGAAAAAACAGAAGAAATGTGAACGATATATCAAAATCTGTACAGTATTACAAATCAGGGGATGAATAAAATGTATACTAAAACATTTAAAGTTTCAGGGTGACATTCTGACCTATAACTTTTTCATATAAGGTTGAATTAATCATTTCATAGCAAACATTTTCCCCATAAGGATGTGTAGTGTTTTAGAACGACACCATAAATGCTTGCCATGATCTGCCTTATTTACAAATTGGCTTAAAAGAAGGTCATTCAAAAGTATAGAGCAGCGTGTGGTAGCACACCGCTTTCTCAGAGCTTATACTGCGAACAATTAGAAAAAAGTGCTATAGGACTAATTTTTTCTTGCATTAATTTTCTTAAATTAATCATATCACAGTTTTGTGAAATGTTCGTCGTAGTTTTTTTGATCACATCTTCGTTCATCCAACACATGATTGTCTTTCAAACTGTTGTTTCCCTCATGTCTGGGGATTTCGATTTAGCAGAGTCGGGGGCTTCCTTCGCTGCTTCGGCTGAATTTTCAGCTGAATTCTTATCCTCAGATTTTGCTTTGGAGTCAGTAGTGGAAGAGCTGGCTATACTGGGATCCTCTGGTTCCTGCACCTGCTCTGTGGGCAGCTGGAGGAAGGAAGGAACCTCCAGCTGCTCTTTGGTGAGAAGACCTCGCTGATCATCTACCCTGGAGTTCTGAGCCCTCGTCAGCATGTCCAGGAACCCTGGCATGGACAAATCATTGTTATTGTTGCCCTCTTGTTCTGATAATCAGATAAATGTAATATAATCTGAATTTCCCGGAGGAACCAACCCAAGGGATTAATAAAGTTTCATCCAATCTAATTTGTAATCTAAATAGTTGATATATTGACAATAATCTTGATATTGAACAGAATTTCAATAATAATATAAAACATCTGAGAAAAAAAAAAAAAAAAAAAAACCTCAATACTGTCACCTGCCAGTGGTGCTACCTACCCCGCCCAAGCCTCCTGGCAGAAGTACCCATTGCATTCCATTGGTCGAGGTCACCGATTCAAACTCATCCAAGACTTTTAGGGGATGCATCTATGGTATCAGTTATAAAAAATTCTACAAGGCATTGTTTTCAAGATATCAGATACCCAAACCTGTGTCCATGCCACCCATCCAGCAAGTGACCACAATACCCCATCAGCCTTTTAAAGCTGAGGGGTAAAAAGCTAAAACGCATACGCCTCAAAATGCCCATCCTTTTTAGATGGGTTGGCTAATAAAGATAGTCATACAACTTCACGATGCAACAATCATGTATATTCTAATGAAGTATTACCTACATGTATATATTTTGGCATGCAGATAAAGACTGATATAACAAAATTATTTCCCCACATTGAAAACAACTCAGCTAATTCAATAACCTTAAACCAAACCACACTAGATATTGCCAAGTCATCCTACCGTCCATCTCGCGGTTCTTGGTAGACCTTGGCTGAGCCTTAGCTCTGTCTTGGCTCAGTGATCTGGCTTCTGGACCTGTACTTGCTGCTCCTCCCTGGGACTAAAACAGATTTCAGCATCATCAACAAACCATTTCTCAGCTCACAAGGTTTAAATCTCAGTAACACTTAGTAAGTTTTCATTTCTAGTTTTAATCATTGAATCTGACGGCGTCTTGTGCAGCCATATACCATTTCCAGACTTAGTTTGAGATCGCTCCTCCTTGCAGTACAAACAAACCTCCTTTAGTGTGTCTCACTTCAACTTACATTTTATCTTGAAGAAAAGGTGTGTGGCTCACAGTCAGAGACCCAACTCTTATTACTAGGGATGCTCCTCAACATAAGGATTAGATCAGCTGGAGTTTGAGGTATATTTATGGCATATTTGAAGCATACAGGTGGCTAGAAAAAGACATCTAGGGAGCAATTTAAAATTGCAGCAGTGCCAAAAATAATTCAAAAGTGCACAAGACCAACACCTGAAGGGCAGAATGGCAAATAAAAAGACATGTTTTTTGTTTATTGAGACCTCAGCAGCATAGCGCATAGAGGTCACACACCCCTTCTAACTTTTGTACCCTTTAGAGTAGCTCAAGAGTGAGTGTGTAAAGAGCTTCATGGAGTGGTTCCCATGGCAAAGTAGCTGCATTCAACCCTTACATCAACAAGTGCAATTCAAACGCCAGAGTCTTAAAGCACGCTGCCACTGGACTAGAGAAGTGGAAACATGACAAATCGCACTTCTCCATCTGGCAATCTGTTGAACAAGTCTGGGTTTGCTGGTTGCCAGAGGAGTGGTAGTCTGACTGCATTGTACAGTCTGGGGGAGGGGGTTTTGGCATATTGCTTTACAGGACTTGGGCTCAGCCCCTTAGTTCCAGTAAAAGGAACTCTTTATGCTCCAGCATACCAAGACATTTTGGACTATTTCATGCTCCCAACTTTGTAGGAACAGTTTGGGGACGGCCCCTTCTTGTTCCAACATGACTTGCGCACCAGTACACAAATCAAGGTCTATAAAGACAGCGGTTGAGCGTGTTTGGTGTGGAAGAACTTGACTGGCCTGCACAGAGTCCTGACCTCAACCTGATAGAACACCTTTGGGATGAATTAGAGCAGAGACTGTGAGCCAGGCTTTCTCGTCCAATATTACCGTCTGACCTCACAAACGCGCTTCTGGAAGAATGATCAAAAATTCCAATAAACACACTCCTAAAACTTGTAGAAAGCCTTCCCAGAAGGAGTGCGCTGGATAAAAGTTATAAGAATAAATAAATCATTAAAGCAATATAGCCTGAAATGTCTCAGACTTTGCCTTCTGTATTGTTTTTGAACTGGTGAGACCTCATATTGAAAGGATAAAAATGTAGGCTAAGGCCTAAATCATTTTAGCTAACATATTCCTTATAGTCATTTAATTTTGTAAACATTTTGTGATACCAAGTTGGAAAACTATAAACAATCATTTCTGACAATATTCTTATTTTACCTTGAATACAAAGATGTCCGTTAAAATTACCCAAAACCATCTGGTGATCAGGAGGTTTTAAGTCTTCTTTGCAGAGTACCAGAATGTATATGCTTACACTAGTCCATTAAACATTTGTACAGAAAGATTATATAGATTTGACATAATGTAGTTTGTGAATGAGGCCCATTTACACACTGCAACATACCACTTTTCATAGATTTATATAATGCATGTTTATATAGATACTGTTAAAGGGAAATGACTGGTCCCATAAAATAGACAAAAAAGGGCAACATAGGGACTTGTCTAAGAAGGTAATGAAGGTTGTTTAACACTATTCATGTTCAGCCTTGGCTTCATACAAAAATTCTCATTTGAGTTGTTATTTTTCCAAAATAAGTTACCCAAAAGTCACAAAAGAATATTTATGCCTAGGAATTACAAAGCAGCAATTCAAAGTTTCTTCATGATGGTAAAATTATTTTTGTTGCCGTTTTATTGACGCTTCAATAAACACTGCCTCACCTGGTTGGCTGCAGAACTGCCGCCTCTGGAAATGCTGGTCTGCTCTTTGCCTGTATACACACAAAGATGGAAATGAGTTTCTAACAGAACTCTTATTTTCAGTGTACAAGTAGTCAACAAAAAGCTGACGATGCTACAGAACTTTAGCATACCCATTACGTTAAACACTGACATTAGGCAGATAAAACATCTTAAGTATTAAAATGGTCCTCCTGGGATACAACCACTCTAATTGAATCTACTTAGTTCCTCCTGAACAAAATAAAAAGAATCTGAGGCCGAGAGCACTGATCCAAACTGAAGTCAGATCTAGCCTCAGCAGTCAGGAAAAGAGGTGAGTGAACTGAAAGTGGCACAGCATTCAACAAACCAAATGGACTCAGACATTTTAACTTCAATTTAAAAGAAAGAAAAAAAAAAGCGGCTAAAAGAGAAATGCACAAAGAGGAAAGCAAAGTAAAGAAAGAAACATGCAAACAGTGATGCAGAAAAAACATGACCGCAAAATGGACAGTGAAAAGACTCTTCAGACAGCCTCAAGGGAGAGAGCACCATGAGCTGAAAAACACTTTGTACGAGCCATTAAGAAACGATTAAATCAATAAGGAGCCACAGACAGCACCAGAGAACACACAATAATGGCCAATGTATCGTCAACATAATCAGCTGATGGAGAGATGAAATGTGCTGTTATCTGATTTCACTGAAGACTGTTTTCATTTACTTATCAGCTAAGTAGGTTTGTTTTCATCCTGTGGCTTATTGTGCTCCTCTGGTAGCTGCATGCTGTATTACAATAAATGTTATAAACATTAATCAGCCTGTTTCATATTGAGGTAAATTTATGGGTTTCTAAAAAGGTCAAGTATATTAACCTTTGATTTTGTCAAGTCGGAGCGTCTTATTGGCCAGACTAAACACATTGGTGCTCACATTCAGAGGCTCATCACTTCCAACCTGAAACACAAAGCATACACACATGCAGACATACTTAGCTGAACAGTACTATGAGAATCAATCATCTCTGCAGTAAATGGGTTGTGCATAACTTAGAAAAGACAATGCATTACTAAAATAATCTCATTACTCACTACAAACTAGTGTAACGTTTATTAAAAGTAGAACCAGCATCTTAAGGACACACAGAAGCTGCTTACATTAGTTTCAAAATGATATCTTAATAATCTGAACCATGCATTATTTCTAAAACGAGTAATTTTACTAAAGCAATTTCATTAAAACAATAAGCTAAACTTGTGTCTGTGAAAGTTGACAAATAAAGAAGATGACTCATTAAAATGTAGCAGCTTTGCAAACAGAGGCCTTCTTTCCTGTAATAAGAAATGAAAGAAACCGTGGCTGGAAAATGTTTTCTGTGCAGCTGGCTTCCCATTACTGAGAAAGATAAAGGTTTTAAGTAAAGCAAGTTTTCAAAAAATGTAATGTGAAACTTTGAAACGTGAGAAACATTCAAGTGTGTGACTCATTTCAATGCAGCTACAATGACAATGCCAACAAGGGTGTGCCATTCATTTAGTGACAGATTTTGAAATCCATCCTTAAAAGTGACGCTCATTTCCAGCTTTTTTGCTCTACTGAGTATCTTTGCAAGACCTATAGTTCAAAATAATCCTAGACTATACATGGCTGAAAAATATGTAAAATAGATATTGATATTATAATATTGAAAAGAATCACTGGTGTAACACTTTGAAATTACATGTTTACATAGGTAAACATGCACATTGATTTTTCCTAATAGATTAAAGGTTAAAAGGCATTTCACATATTTTTGTCGGTAGAATTCAACCACAGAAAATCAATCATTCATTTAAAAGTGACAATATTGTTAATCTTTATATGGAAATGACTCAAAGAAAAGGTAACATATTATAATCCTACTCATATGCAACACTCACCATGGTGACCAAGGCCTCTTGTGGCTTAATATTGTGCTTCTGCAGCACCACAGAGAGAGCTTCCTGCAGTGTCTTACTAGATTTCACCATGATCCCCACAGTTTTACCAGAGAAGGCAATCTCCACCCTGAAACACACACTTATTTCTATAACTTTCCTCTCACACTGTGACTCACACTGAATCAAATGCAATGGAATAGAAGTACAGAATTACTGTCAGACAATGTCTGTAGTCACGAGGGCAGCTGGCAAGGGATATCTTAGCAGGAAACCCATTTCTGATTACATTTTGAATTTTATTTAGTCAATGTAAAGGAAGAGTACAAAGATTAATGCTCAGAGAGCTAGACTTTGTGTGCATATTAACACAAGGACTTCCCTCTAATATGGTAAGAAAGGACATGTAGTGGGGGTGTGCAAGCCTGCTATAGTGTCAAAGACAGGAGAAAATAGGAAGTGAAGGAAGTCATTCAGTTGACTCACGCAAACGTCACTCTGAGCTCTAAAGAGACCTGCTGATTTCTCAGTACGGAGCAGTCTTGGTCCAGCGATAATGGTTGCTGCAGAGAGAGAAATTATGTTTCAAACAGAAAGAAACAAGAGGGATTTCTATAGATGTGAACATCAACATGGGTTACTTTGAGGGGGTGAGATAACACAGCACGAAAATGTCAGAACAGGAAGGAGGCAGTCGTCGGTCATGCTCACTGTTGTAAACAACTTTACAGTGTGGCTCAAGTTCCTCAAAAATGCCTCCTGATTTAAAGTTGCAGCTGAAGCACAGCAAACGTGCTCACCTTGTCCTTGCCATGAAGGTAAATGATAACATCTTTCAGTGGGAAGCCTCTTTTCTCACAAAGGCTAGTCAGCAAGTCTTTGATTGGCTGGCCATTAGGCGTGGGTGCCAAGGAGGCACTGCCATCAGGCAAGTAGACACAGCAGTATCCCCCCTCCAACCCTACACGACTCCCACCTCCACCCCCCAGCTCAGGGGAGCGGGGACTCGAGCCACCATTCTACATCACAGACAGAGAAATGAGAAAAGTGTAATCCCAATCACACATTTTCCTCTATACTTGTCACCTCAAATATTAGTTTTGTTAACTGTATACCTCCAATCATATAAATTGTAAATTAACATTCATTTCCCATAATTCCAACCAACTCTAAATGCTTTATAAATGTACTGACCTCCATATGCCTGCAGATGGAGCCAAGCTCCACACTACTGGTCGACTTGATGGACAAATGGGACTCTTTCCAGGAAACCACGCCATAGGAGTTGGAATCATTGTTATTGATGAGATTTAAAAATAAATAAATAAAGTCAGAAGATGTACATAAGATATCACAGAAGCATGAGATGTGTCATTTGGCACACATTACCTCCCCAGGATCCTCGTTTCTGTCGCTGTTTCTCTGAGGCACTCTTACCACCTAGAAAGCTGTTAGGGTCTGACTTCTTGCTCTGTTGGAGGCAGCGATGAAATAAATGTCAAACGAATAATAAAACAGGTATTCTTCATCTCGACCTTCAGTCCATCTACCGTATTTTTCGGACCATAAGGAACACCGGATTATAAGGTGCACTGTCAATGAATGGGTCTGTTTTCATACATAAGGCACACTGGATTATAAGGCGCATTAAGCGAAACAAAACAGTCCGATAAGTCAAACTTTACTCAACTCATCCTTCTTGATCCTCCACTTCCGTACCATTGATTCATTAATGTTGAATTCTCTTGCAGCTCCTCTATCCCCATGTTGTTGCAGTATACTAATGACTAACCTCGTATTGTGGATGGATTATCTGAGTTGTTCTCCTGACTGAAGTTTGGTCCGTCCTGCCATGCGATTGCATTTGTCCCCAACCACCGAGAACCCTCACATTAACTTTTATCAAGTGGAAAACAGTTAGCGTTCATCCTCCAGCTTCACTGTGTTTATGTTATGCTAACATAGCTGTGTCGCTAGCGATCATGTAGCACAGCATTATATACCAGCTAGCCCAACTTCAGCAACCCTATAAAAGTCACTGCTGTTTAGTTTTGTGTTTTCATTTATGTTAGAAGTGATAGCAGAGCTGTACATTTTATTTTTTCAGAAATCTCTCAGTCAGAACATGCTATATCATGTTTAGGTGGAAACTAGCAAGCTAACTTCCTGCTAACTTCGGTTCGGTAAATTCGGTTCTAGGTCAGTAAACACAACCAGAATTCATACATAAGGCACACCATGATTATAAGGCACACTGTCAATTTTTGAGAAAATTAAAGGATTTTAGGTGCGCCTTATAGTGTGGAAAATACGGTACCTTCTTTTCCCTTAAGGGGACTTTGGAGGCCACATCCTCCCAGGATCCCATGCGCGGAGACTCATTGGAGAGCCGAGGTAGGCCTTTGCCTTCTACTGTTGCCAAAGTGCAGCTCTGATAAAGAGGGGACCGTACAAAGCGCCTGTAGCTGTCCATTTTCATCAGCTTAAATATCTGAAGCAAAGCAACAAGAGGGGGCACCCAGTCATCTGTGTGTCAAAAATGAGTCACAATTACTAAGCAGAAGTAGTAGGGTTGATTCATACCAACCTGCGCTTGAGCTTTGTTAAACATGTCAGGTGTAGGCTGCTGAAGGTCCTTCTCCTCCGTCTTTGCTGTGTCATCAATGTTCACCGAGTAGGGAGCACTCTCAGACAGGTAGGTGCTGTAGATTGAGCGAGCTTCTGCTTTCAGCTGGAAAAAACAGCAAGAGCTCTGTCAGATTGAACTATTCTGAAGGTCAGCAATCAGCTAAACTTTGTTTCTTAATTACAGTTCATGAAGTGCTGAGGCACAAGTAAGATCAGACACTCTGTTAATTTCCCTGTGGATTTCATTTGAATGTTCACCTTCTTAAATCCTCTAGTAAGTCACTTATTGTTTGCAAAGCTCCCAAATTACATGGTGGTATTACTTTAAGCGTTAAGCACACTCTATGTAGCATAAATTAAAGGAAACCTTTCTGTGGCTCTCTGATGTAAATCATACAGATTTCTAAAGGATAAGGTAAACCTTTCACCTACATAATTATGGCTGATGTATGATCTATTTGAATCCTTTCAATACTTTTTTTTTTAAATTTCCTCAGTCAATCTCCAATGGAAATAATCTCCACAGGAGGTGAAAGAAAGATTCAGGTCAGCCACAGTCAAATGGTAAAAGTTAGTTTACTTGTGTAACACAATACTATATCCCATTGAATACTCTAAATTATGAGCTACTGTGGATATTAACACATTGGTCCTGGTGATGGGGTTTACACAGGTTTTCATTGTAACCACTAAATATAAACTGTTATAGAGGAATACAAATGTCCTCCAAATTATGATGCATTTGCTTGCATTACATAACTTTGCTTTCCAATATATTTGCCAAAAGAAGTTTATAGAGCAAACTGCAACAGCTGGTAACTGTAACAACCATTCTGTAAAATGGAAAATTAAGTAGTTCCCACCAAACCTGTTCTTCATTTTTAATAACTGAATACTTACAATTTCTGCACATTGTTTCACAAAGTAAATCTCCAAAAACAGCCATAAAAATTATCATATGGCAGATCTATTTTTTGCCAACAATGCACAGCTTCTGGCTGTTTGACTGTGGTTGATGCAATTAAAAGTTAGTGTCAGCAGTTAAAGTGCACCAAATGACTTATTGGAGGGATCATCTCAAAATTACAACAGAAAAATGCTTATGTTACTTGAAAAGCAACTAAAATATTACTGAATTACTGACGCACTGCCATCCTCCGATTGCTGGAGACACCCATAGTTACAGCAACAAGGCAACCCTATTCCCACTAAACAGTCCACTTCTTTTCTACAAAACATGTGTTTTAACAAATGTGTGCTATCAGGGTAGTGGTTTACAAATATTTTTCCTGCCATATCCCACTTCAGAAGGCAGGAAAATTCACACTCCACACCCATCAAATATGATCCAAGTTGAAGGCCATCACAACTTCATGATCAAACGCTTGTTAATTTTCCCTTTAAGAATCATATTTACTTCACTCCATACTTTACACATCTGGTCCTGCAGTAGTTCTGTCTCCCATAGTACAAGAACTACTGCAATAAAGTATTAATTAAAGATAAATACATAAAAGAAAAGTTTAGAGAGAGTTTGTACCTCATCCAAGGAAGTGGCCGGAATCTTCTTGAACTTTTCACAAGCCTGCCAGAATAAAATGTTCTCCGCACTCACCTCAGACTTTAAGAAGTCCTGCAGACAAACACACACACACAGCATTATTAGGTATGGGTAATGATTAGTTAATGTCAACACTTGAACTCTGCCTGAACTTTTTCCTAACTGAAAAATTCCAACATTAGTTTGCCTCACCGTAAAGTAACGGACCCCAAAGGGGTCCTCCAGCAGTTTCTCAAATGACACGGCCCAGCTCATGACACTGTTGGCTGGGCCATGCTCTCCGGCTGGAGTCCCAGGAAGGCTGGTGCTGCTGCCGCCACAGCCGCGTGCGGACATGTTCAAATCTAAAGCATATCCAGGCACAAACACACCCATTTATCAGCACAGAAAAGCATGACCAAGAGTGAGACTGAATCAGATATTTTCATGCACAGACATGTTCACGTTGTAGAACTGAGATATGTACAGGATTAGCAGCATGCAAGTTGGCTGCTCATGCTTACCTCCATCTGACACTGCCTGGCTCTGTGAACAGAGAGAGCAATCTGTCAAAGAACTTTACTTCAACAGTTAAAACTAAAACTGAGAAAAAGCCTAATACTGAATACTCTTTGTTATTGTCTGTATAATACTGATAATATTATTCAAATTTATCCTACGTATATTTTCTTCAGGCTGCACAGTCAAAAGGAAAGAAGAAAGTTTACTTTGGCCCCGTTTACACAGGATTGTGGAGATTCTCACTACAACTCAATATTACTGCAACAACTATACAGCACTACGATAAAAGCCTTTAGGAAGGGAAACACGAACAGCAGCTGCACATTATTTTTCTCTTCTTGTTTTTTTTTTCCAACCTGTAACTCTGTAGCGCAATCAGCCAAGGCTGTTTTTACAGGAAGTGGTTGCAAAACTGGTGACAATAAGCCTCATTCAGCTTTCAGAGCACACAAAATGCACATCTTGTAAATGTTCGCTTCAACCGACACATTTTTTTTTTTTACAGAAACTGAATGAAATCTGCAGACTATTTAAACACCTGTAACCTACAAGCTGTGATCACAAACATGTTTTCAAGTCACCAAGATACTGATCTGACGTATACACAGAAAAGCTTCAGCTTATGGAAATATTGTTTAAACAGCAGCAAATTAGCTCACAGCAGAATTTTTGGTTTTAATCCATAGGAGACCGTCGATGGATACATTTATGAGCTTTGTCAAGGTTTCCTCTTCATGCTCTGGTTTCCTCCCACAGTTCACAGATGTGTGGGCTCTGATTCTAAAATTGCCCAAAGGTGTGAATGTGTGTGTGTCTACATGTCTGTATAGTCTGTGTGGTAGCAACTTGCCCAGAGTGTGTGGAGGATATAGGTCTTATAAATAAAGTACCATTTTCAGAACTGACAGCTGTGAGTGCCATTTTAATCAATGTACTATTAAGTGTACTATTAAGCAACAGTACACGTTGTTTTTAACTGATAATACTAATGTAACGGAATCCTTTACATTACAGAAAAAGGCAAATATCTTCACAACCCTGCACAGTAACTGTTGCTTTTAAAGTAAAGCATTTAACTTTTTATGAATAGATTACTTTCATTTTCATTCTGTGTTTAATATTACTTTTGTGACCTGATCTGTACTTGATATTCTAGCTTTTTAAGTCATTGAGGCAAGCTTCTTAATTATTTGTTTATTTTGTTAATGAAGGCCATGTAAACATCAAGGTTTTGACAACATGGCCAGTTAATCTTGATTTCAGTTCAGAATTTTAGTCAAATGTTAAATCATGAAGTTACATTACTTATAATCTATATAACTGGATATAGATAACTAGATAAAGTTATCTGTCATCCTAAAACTAGCTCTGATTAGGAAGTCCTGCAAGGCACAATTTGCAAAGTAACCCAGCTACATTAGTGCAACACAAACCAAACTGGTCATCTACATTGTATAGTTAAAGTGAAATTCAGATACATAACCAAGGCAACACAGGCTGAGGAAGAGGAGAAAATCATCCACTAATCAAAGGTCAGTTTGCTCAATTCCCAAAACAGAATCAATGGGTTTCGCTGTAGAGCTCCTCATGTGTCGATACAATAAAAAATTAACATTTTATTTTTCCTAATACGTCACTGTATCCTTTTATGCTTGACATTTGCTACAAGCTTACATTTGAGATAAATCTATACATCTATATAGATGTATCTATAAATCGACGCACTCTAAGCAGAGAGTGCGTTGTTGTAACCAAAAATAACTGATCTTGACAACAGCCCCTGTCTATTGTTACATTTTGACCATATACGGTTGAAATGGGCTGTCTATCTCTGCAGGTGTGAGTCTCTCTGACTCCACCTCTTCAGTTATTTGCTCTGCTATGCAAATACTGCTTTCATAGTCAATAGTACATTTTCTAAACACTAATGAAAACAATCGATTCGTCACTGTCTTAGCTGTAAACCTTGCATTCTCGTAAAATGCACTTTTAACTCTCTGAAAAATCTATTAAAGGAGCGATATCAAAATGCAGACATCAAACGCAAGCCACAGAAAGCCCCTTTTTTTAAGACTACGGCAACATCCTGCTCTTGTGACTTAATATCCGTTGATACATTTTCACACCTTTTTTTGGCAGAACTGAACCATTTCAAGAAATGCAATGGTCTCACACCGAGAACACTGAAGCCAACTCAGCCTACACATGACAGATTGGACAACAGGCATGGCTCAGTTTCTCCTTCTGGCTCAGAATGGCCCAGCCTGTTCTCAGTAGCAACCAAGTGTAGCCACACAGGCTGATTCTGGCACTATCAAAGACTGGAGGCAAAACACAAGCCAGCACGAGACAACTGCTCAAACCGTACTCTTGATACTCTGGATTGGAAGTCAGCTTAATAGTAACAGCACCGTTAAAAGCAGATCAAAACAGCATACAGGGAGATTTAGAGTGCCTGCACAGCTACAAGAAGCGTAGTCAACACACTCAACACTAAAATGCCTTGACTAGTCACTGTGGAAGGCCGGTCAAAGCCTCCTATCGTATATGTAACAAGCGTATCAAAGAACTACTACCCAAAGGACGGCCACAGAACCAAGTAAGACCTAACAAGAATGGTGCCAACTCACCATGTGGCCAATAGGGATCTCTAAAGAATTGCTGTTCTTCGCCATGATGGCCCAGACACCAGTTTCAGAGCTGAAGTCCTACGATGTGCACACTGTCAGGGGACGCAGCAGAGTGCTCCACCCAAACTTGATGCACACTCCTTACACACTCACACACAAAACTCATCACTTGGGTCTTCCTGTCACTTCCTGCCTGGAAGGGAAGTCTTACCATAGCAACAAGCCACAAAAGAGGAAGTATGGTTACTATGATCAAACTGCTCTCAGCCTACATCTTGAGAAACACTGTGATGTGGGTACACAGGCAGCCAGACTGTCATTCTGCTTTTTTATGCGCAGTCAATGAAACGCTTGGTTATTTTGGCTTTCTATCTTTATAAATAAACATGACAATTTTGCAGATTTAGTGTTAGACCTTAGTTTCAGAATCTGTCGGTTTTACTTTTAACTCATTGCGGCCTAAAGCACACACATTTCAAGTCTTACCCTTCAAACGGGCCTCGTGAAAGAAGCCTTTCTTTGCTATAAGCCCAATTTTGCTATAGGGTATCATTTAACACGTTTCTGGATCATCTGAAAGCAAAACTCGTTACATGGCTTTGCGCAGATTCAAATGAAATGATAAGAGATAAAAATCATCACAGTACCACTCTCTCGCTATTGCAAACAGATGACTCAAGATAACGCTCAGGCTAAAACTGCACAGTCACACATGCACCGAAAGCTCACACTGTATGTGGCATACCTTCTTGTTGTTGCCCAAGATGTTGCTGGCTATGGCGCACAGTTTGTTATATTTCCGTTGCTGCTTTTGGGCTGCAACTTTTGCCAGGCGAGAAAACCTGTTATACACTCCGCTGAAAGTAACCATGGTTCACGATACTAGAAAATACAGAACAGAACACAGTGTAGACAACATTAGCCAGGCGCTACCGTGACTGTATAAATGTTTTCTACAGCCAATTGGGTGCTACTTAACAACTAATTAAGCCCTGACATGCTCACAAGCAGCCCTGGACAATCAGCGGCCCTCTACCCCGGGATAGTTTTTTGGCAGCTTGGAATTTATATTACTTAGCTATGATATCACATTAGCCATACTAATTGATAGTACTTAGCTATACTAATTATTAGTACTTAGTAGCTAATAGTACATTTGAGTTGTAATGTTTTAGTAGTGCTGTTAAATTAACACATTAAATGCTACAATAACATGAAAAAAACTCTTCACTTAAGTGTTTTGCAAAACTCATGAGAGTGGTTTATCGAAAAACAACTCAACATGTTAGCATATATGCTATATAATAAAAGAGACAATATTGATACCAAAAAAACATGCTACACTAACTAGCACGAGAATTTCATGCATATTTCATGCATTAGGCACCTCCTGGTCCCACAGGGCATTTTTGTGAAACGCTACAGGATGTCGTAGGCCGTCAGTGTATGAATCATTAGGCAGCCAGTGATAGATAGATAGATAGATAGATAGATAGATAGATAGATAGATAGATAGATAGATAGATAGATAGATAGATAATTTTCCCGAAGTACCATGTTAATGTTGAGGATTATACAGTAGCTTGATCACGTTAAGCATGTTAAGTGAATGTGTAGTATATAAAAAGCAAAGGATCAACTTCAGTAGAGATGTATTAAGTGAAACTGAGTGGTGGAAGAATTAAAACTGAAAGGAAACGTACACATTTCTAAAGCCATGTGGTCTCACTATGCAATTTATAAGCAGAGGAAACAAAGGTTAGTTTGTAACGCTTCCTGAATTTACACTCAAAAACAGAAAGTTATGACTTTAACTAGAGCTGCTTAAGTGCTTTAATGAGCACAGATTGCAGGCTGATATTTGCCTCAAAAACAGTTGTAAATTCATTTAAAACTATTTCCAAAGCTGTTTGATTTGAAAGGTTGTTGAGGTCCATGTAGAATGGACTCACTTTGCACAAATAGCAGCCTGAGCACATCTGGGAAAATACCAGTTTGCTCACATTCTCCTACATCGCTTCCTTTTAACAAGTCAGTTTTCTCTTTAATCACTTGGTACAAGGCCAAGAAAATTAGAGTGTGGCTTAATCCGTTTCATTGTTATTTCTTATCAGCAACTATAAAGAGCTTGATGGCAAATGGAATAGCAAAATTGTAGCCTTGTGTCATCATTCCGTGAACTATTGTTTTCTGTTGTTGTGTTTGATGAGTTTAGGTATCTATCGAGACTGGCCACAGTAAGGGAAATTTTTGATTAACGTTAAGCTGACTAAACAAATTGAATGTAAACAGCAACGGGCCACATTACTCAACCATATTCATCTTATTTACCGTCTGGTCACTTTGGTTAAGGTGGCCCAGAGAGAATTTGAATGCAAAGCCAGTCATTCTATTTCTGTGTGGAGTTTGCATGTCCAGCGTGTGTGTGTGTGTGGGTTTGTATGCATGCATTTTCCAAAACAGAGGTTTTATTCAATTCAGTCTCTGAATGTGCTGTAAAGCATTTAGCTTTAGCAGTGTGTAACATGTTTTGGCAATGGTAGACCATTTAGCTGCACGGGAGCCCTTCAGAAAAAAATGAATACGATTTTGTGATGAGCAGCACTCTCTAGTGGCCACTGTTTGAATAAGTCACTGTTTAAAGTAATGCATGATTTCAGTAAAAGGCAGTAATGTATTTTTGAGGTGCCTTTTAAACTAAATCATTTTGGATTTATTCTTCCAAATTCTTAGAAAAGTTCATCTTAGTATGTGTCATAATAAACTGTGTGCACAGAGGCAGAGGGTAGTTTGCCTAAGTAAACCAATGTTTCCCTGATAACAGGCTATATTAGAGCACAGCTCCATCTCTCAGCATGTGTCCTTATGTTTTGGGTGTTTTGATCAGAGCTGAAGAAATCTCATCATTTTGACCTAAACGTCACTCAATGTTACATGAAAGCAGCAGCGGCGGCTTTACCGTCATCGTTGTCGTCACATGCACCTTCACAACAAACAGCTGCTTTGTTCATGCTATAATATTCCAGGGATGAATATATTTGCATTGCTATCAGTGTTTAGAATCAGTTTTGCCGTGCCTCTTCTGATGCAAAGACTATTCAGTTAAGCAAAGCAGAGCGGGTCATCACTCTGGTCTGTGTGTCAGAGGCAATCCAGGTAAGAGCATTACGTATTATATGTATAACTTTAAAAATATATTTAATGCTTTGTCTAAAAGTTTTAAAGTATTTCATTGCTATGAAACTTGTTCTTCCTATTTTTCTATATGCTCTTTTTTTTAGATATTAATGACATTAATTTCTCAGACTGTTCTTAACGGTTGTGAATCCAGTCTGTTCTAGTAGAGAATGGTTATCATTTATCTCATGCTTGGTTATCTCCTCTCTGGTAAGCACTCACCTACATTTATGTATATATGTCTATATTTTCTTGTTCTCTGTTTGTATATGTGCCAGTTTAGCTCTAAATAATTCGCTCTATATTCTGATATCGTAGCTGGTACTGACTGCCTGTGTTACTGTTGAGTTTTTGAAATGTACCATCACAGGGTAAACTATGGCAGATGGGGGAAAAGGAAAATTGTACATCTGGAAATGTCATGTCGCAGCTAATGTGCCTGAACATTGCCTGCCAATAAAATGCAAAATGAGATGCATTGGAAAAATGTTCCTGACGTTATTTTTTTTCATCTGTTTTTCTCATAGATACTTATGCGAAATGTGAAAACAGCACTTTGTGTAATGGTTAGTCCTCACTTTGTTTTTATTT
Source organism: Astatotilapia calliptera (assembly GCF_964374335.1). NCBI lineage: Eukaryota > Metazoa > Chordata > Actinopteri > Cichliformes > Cichlidae > Astatotilapia > Astatotilapia calliptera. The sequence goes on from NC_137423.1 coordinate 29,155,152, forward strand.
GTTTTGTTTGTTTGTTTTTTATAAATCCTGTGAACTTGAATAGACTGCAACTGGTAGAGAGGTGTGATAACAGCCTAAGGTTGTGTCTGACACTAAAATGAAATATAAATTAAATATTGATAAGCTTTTTTTTTCTTTGATAATTGTGTATCTCTAAAATTAAATCTTTAAGAGTAAAGAAAGTCGACCAGATTACGTTTAAATTTCTTTTTTTTAATAATGCTGAATGTGACAGTGTTCATTCTTCTTCATTTTTTTTCTCTTTAGGAGCAACATTTAAACAATGCACTGAATGTAACATTTGAGAATACCTTTGTCTGAAGCAATGGATTATAACAGAGCACACTCTAATTACCTAACATTATTTATTGTTGCTTTCCTCGCTTTTCATGTTTACTCTGCCCATCAGATGAAGTGTTCATCAGCAGCGAGCCATCCAGCCCAAATGAGGGTGACGACGTCACTCTCACATGCAATGAAAAATGTGAAAATTCAACTGTGACTTTTCAGTGGAAGAAAAATAAGGCGGTCAAAGAAAAAGAAAATAATAAGACCTTTCTTATCCAAAGTGCCCTTTCAATTTCTGACATATACATCTGCTCAGTAAAGTGCTCCCGTTACTGTTGTGATTCTAAACCATACACACTGTCTGTAAAAAGTAAGTCCATCCATCTGTATACTTCTGTTATATGTTATGATTTTAGAAATGTGTATAATGGCATGCTATCAACAGCCCTTGATACCATGTGTCTTCACTTCCTGTGTATTTGTCTATGTGTGTGTCATTGTCCAGACAACACTGTGATCATCTTGGTGGTCTGTGGTGTTGCAGCTTTGGCCCTTGTTTTGATTATGGGACTGATTATGAAGTGTAAGCTGAAAAGAGACAGTGGTAAGAGCTCATTTTAAGATGTCTGTGGTATTAGACAACAATAAGAAAGAAAGAAAGAAAGAAAGAAAGAAAGAAAGAAAGAAAGAAAGAAAGAAGTTTTTCTAGTTTTAACTAACTTAACTATCATGATATGACTATCAATAAAATACAACAAATTTTGATGCTTATTATGAATGTCTGGGTGAAAACAGGCTGTTTTTGCCGCATTACAAGTAATTGTGCGAGGCTAAGCTAACAGGCTGGTGCCTTCAGTTACAACTTTGAACAATATCGTTGATGATCTTGAATCTATCTACACATCAGAACTCAGAATGACACATCTGACTGATTTGAATGCTCTCTCTCTGCAGATAAACACAGGGAGAGGGTGAGACAGAGACAGGCTGGACAGGCTGCTGGTGGGCCATATCCTGTCACACCCAGAGAGTCCTAAAAAGAAAACATTCTATCATATTTTGATATAATAAATTCTGATCTTATGCAACATAATATATATTTATCTTTTTGATATTTCAGACTTTTGAATGCTCACAAATTGAATAAATACTCTTTAATCTCTGTTTTTGAGTGCATGTGTGCGTGTTTAATCAGTTAAAGTCACACTTTTCCACAATGTAGCGTTGCATTTCTGTTAGTTTGCTCAGTTTAAAAAAAAAAGAACCTAGAAATGTTTTAATCCACACACAGGATTGGCATGCTCGCACTAATCCTGCTGAATGCTCCACTCACAGTGGCACACACTGCTCAGCTTTACAGTGGCTTGCATGTAATGGATATATGGGAGTGTAATGCTGTCTACTCCTATCCATGAGAGGGATGAATGTGGGATTTGAAGATTGACTTATGAACATAGTAATAGCGTTAGGTGCCTCGATTCAATGTCAGGATGCAATGATTTGAAGTTTAAGTGTTAAGCTCGGTCTTCATGCTGCCAGAGTGCCTGGCATTAGCAGTGTTTTGGGGGGGTTCCCCTCCCGGCCATATGGCAAAAACTTATTTATCCGCATGTATGAGTGGGTCAGGAAGGACTGTTTATTCAGTTTCCTTCTATAACAGGTGGCTAAGGGATAATCCAGGTAAAGCCACTGCAAAGTGGAGACGGAGGGATGGACAGAGGAAGGGGGAGGAGGGGGATGGGGTTGCCTTTGCATGGATGCCTAGGGCTAATTCTGGCCTCTTAATCCCAGTCCCATACGCCCTGCCTCTCTTCCTTCTTGTAACTCTACAGTTACATTGAGGAGCAGTTCATGTCCAGGTAGACATTACTATCACATAAACGCATCACGTAACCCACCCAGGTTTACTGAGAAGGAAGGGAAAAAGACAGAGGCTGCTGGTCCCTTTCCTGGATAGCTGGGTGACTGGATAGCTAACACACCTGTGTGTGAGCTTCACTGGAGAATGGAGCTGTAGCCCTCCAGCCACGCCACAGGAAACACACCAACATGGGAGAAGCTCAAAAGGTAGGTGACCTGATTTGGAGCAGCAAGACTTACAAACTCAAATGATAACCTTATGAGTCTGCATAAAAAAGAGGTTTTACAAGTAGCTGTGACCTGAACAGTGGGCCATGAGACATAAAGTATTTTGCGGTTGTGTTGTGTGTCTTTGCAGCTCACAGACACGATGGATTATCTGAACTCCTTGTGTTAATACAGAACAGTAACTAAGATTTTACTCCTGAATCTCTTGGAATGGAATGGAATCTCTTTATTGTACAGTTAACCAGAAATGCAAATGAAATGTTGAAAACTATGGTGCCTGTAGTCAACAATATGGCAGCCTTGCTGCACTGTCTGCAGTTGTGCAACCCTGCAGACTAATCACATTAATGTACAGCTATATGAATGGAGCTATTTTTTACACCAGTGCTTCTCTAAATAAAGCAACACAGTGATCCTCACAGGGTGTCTGTGGTAGCAATACAGTCTTTTCAAAAACTGAGGAAGAAAAACAAGTAGGCCTCTGTGAGGGGAGCTTTGACCTCAAATCAGAAAGAGGTCAGTGGGATTTTGTTTTGAGAGGCTAAAGCTATTTTTGTCTATTCATGTAATTTTGTTTTTTGGATAGTAATAGTGTGATTAGTGTTGTTGTTTTTTATGAGAGAAACAATGCACCCAAGAAAAAAGGATGCATTGTACATAAGTATTTTCTGTTTGCCTCCAAAGGTTAGGGCTGGGACAAAATAATGTGACGGCTGCCATTTGGTTCCTGTTTTTCAGAAGGATTATGTAAAGACTACAGAGCTGAATTTTCACAAACTTCGTAAAAAAAAAAAGAAGAAAAAGGAGAAAAGGAATAAGCCATTAAACTTTAGTCTGGATTACTTTCTTTTAAATTACAAAGCAGTTCATTGGCCCAGGCTAAAGATGCACTCTCAGATTGTGTTTAGTTCTCAATAACCTGACTGTATTAATTACTCACATTTACATACAAAGTTGGCTGGCTTTATGCTTTAATTTAATTATTATTCAGCTCTGAGGGAGTCGATGCTTGACAGTTTCTTTGCCTTATTGCTCTGCCTGCCCCTCCTGCCCCCATGCCTCTCCACAGGGCTTACTCTCTGTCATAGAGAAACTGAAGGGATCCACAGAGCAGGAGGTCAGGATAGTGCTTCTAGGATTGGACAACGCTGGCAAGACCACCCTGCTGAAAAGCCTCGCCTCTGAGGATGTGAACACTATCACGCCAACGCAGGTGAGAGGAAGTTATGTGTTCAAAAAGCAGTGTGCATCCGCTCTATAACATTAGAACACATGCTGATCATTGTGTTTTCATCTCCTTGTTTAAATCAATTCAATTTTAACATAAACAGTCGATGCTCATTATTATATGTATATCAAGTGAAAAAAGGTCCGTCTGTGAGCAGTTTTCCATCAATACTTTGTTAATAAGCAGTTTACCATTAAAGCTCTTCTGAATACTAAATATAATGTAATAAATGTAATAAAATGTAATTAAAAATACAAAACATTGGAAGATGGTTTGTATTTTCATGATACTGTAGCCAAGCATCATAACAGGTGAGAGGATTGTGTCTAACCTTGCAATATCTGCTAAATCAGAGCACATTTGAAGTAATGAGACTCAGATGACCCTTGTTTTCCTGACCCACACAGTAAAATGCAATCATTGGCCTCACACCACACATGCTTTAACCAGATTTGTCAGATCACGCTGTTACACTGTTAAATAACCCTTCATCGCGAGATAAACTGTAGCCCGACATGACCTTGTTGATTTGCATGCTCTCCACACATTTTCTGAGAACATCCTGGTTGGCGTTATGACTGCTTCTCTCTCTCCTTTTCTCTTTTTTTTCTCTCATCTCCCTCTGATGTATTTATCTAAGCTCTAATGTCGTTATCTAATGACCTTGTATTACTCTACCGAGACAAGCCAACACTGAGTTGATGTACTGCCAGGTCCGGTACTGGGCAAGTGTGAAAGCTCATCAGACACCAGGGAGGGAGGACGCAGTCCAGTATGGCAATAGTCGACACAAAGCTAAATCAGACGTGACACATGAACACATACACTTACCTTGATCCTTCGAGTCTTATCCTCAGATTTGCTCCTCGGATGGCCCTCGGGATAAAGTTGTTATACAACTTTGCCAACTGAAACAGAGGTGTTGTGTTATGAAGAGCAACCATATCCTTATAAACAACTGAGTGTAACCACTGATCAAGTACAGTGACACTTCATGAATTACCTTATCAGGTGGAAACAGCTTTTAAATTGAAGGCAGGGCAGTGACTCTAGGTGCTGTGTTTTTTCTTAAGGGCTTCAACATAAAGAGTGTTGCCTCCCATGGGATGAAACTTAACGTTTGGGACATCGGAGGACAAAGAAAGATCAGGCCCTTCTGGAAAAAGTATCTGGAAAACACAGACTTGTTGGTGAGTAGGTCACTTTAAGCCATTTTAAATCAATAACACAGTAAAGTAGAGAAGTTTTATGTTATTTTAATATCTTTTTAACCCTCAGGACACTATCCCACATATAAGCAGAGATTAAACACTTCTTTAAGGATGTTTTGGACATGATGTGACCACATTCTTCTCTAGTATTTTTTAACAATAATTTCTTGCAGATAATAAAATGTAAACTTTCAGAAAATGTGGATGTGATAACACTGTAACATGTCTCTTCTTTTAGATTTATGTTATTGACAGTGCGGACAAGAAGCGTTTTGAAGAGACGGGGCTGGTGAGTGTCTAAACCCTTTTACTAACAGCCTTATTACTAACGGTAATGCTATTGTGCACAAAATAGAATCAAAAGTTGCACCTATGTATGTATGTGCAGGAGCTGTCCGAGCTGACTGACGAGGAGAATTTGAAGGGCGTTCCGCTGCTCATCTTTGCCAATAAGCAGGATCTGGCCACAGCATCACCGGCCAGCGAGATCGCCGAGGGGCTCAACCTGCACACGTATCGGGACCGCGAGTGGCAGATTCAGGCCTGCTCTGCTGTTTCTGGCGAGGGAGTTCAGGTCAGACCTGACTTTGATTTATTGATTTCTCCCTCATATGGAATCTAATTGGCAACAAATGCTTTGCATGTCCCTCCTTTATTCACTGGGCCCACAATCAATTGAAACAGAGACCCTGTTTCTTTCAGTGAAGTCTTTAACGTGATTAATTTGATGGTTTTGTGTTGTTTTCCATGCTTGGATCGTTTGGATCATTTTCTTTTGTCTTCATTTCTCCATTAGGATGGGATGGACTGGATTTGTAACAACATTGTGAATAAGAAGAAGTGAATCATCATCCCAAGCAAAACCGATCGGAGTGAAACAGTGCAGAGATCACATAAGGGAATTTTTAAAAAATATATATGTTTCATGTAATATCTCCAGACTTCACTTATAACAGATTCAGCTCCCCTTACAGATTTAAAAAACAAGTTTATTTTTACAATTTCTGACATTTTTATGCAAAATTAGCCAATATAAAGACACATTTTAGCCCCAGTAAGTCAATTAGGCATACATTGGTCATTCTTCCGTCCTTAAAAAATATATTTTTGTTCCCTCTTTTATCCTCGTCTCTTCAAACTGTGTGCTTTCTTGGGGGAAGGAAAAGCTGAGTGTGTAGTTATGTAGTGGTCTGTCAGTTACACAAACACCAGCTCAGTGTGAGTGTAATGTATGTGTCATGAGATTTTTAACAAATAAAACAATTAGTCATTTCTGCCATTGTGTTTCCTTGTTTTCAAATCAAATGTAGCCATCAGTAATCAGATTGTCCAAGCACGAATGCATGCATGCACAGACAATAAAGGCATTTACGGGTCAGATAATAGCTGTCAGTGACAGAAACACACAAATGTGACTGTAAATCATCTCCTGAGTGACAAGAGGAACAATAACGAGCTGATCTGCCCCTGCTCAGCTGTCATCTTGCTTTTATTTCCACTCTACGATGACAAGCACTTACACCGTACAGTGAGTGAGGGGCTCATTGAAAAGCGAGAAGTTGGAGGGAAGAGGGTTTACAATTACACACTCACATTGCGTGGCAGAAGAAGATATCAAATCTTTGAGTCACAGCGGAACAACAGAGAGAAGGAAATTACACAGAGAGGGGTTGTCTACATTTTCGGCAGGGATTCTTTTTCTTCAGATGTTTTCTATGTTAATTCCAAGACTTTTGTATTAGCGTGCGACCTGTCTAGCTGCTCTAACGGTGGTGGTTGGTCATATGACACATCTCACATCCAGCTGTGAATGCACGGCATTCAAGTAGAAATGCATATAGTCTCATCTACTATTCAAGTTCTGTCTTGAGATGTGTTTAAAAAAAAGGTACTTCCTGAATCAGTTAATCTGTCCTGGTACTCGAGCAGTTACCCCTGTGGTCATTCTCCACATATTTGTCCTTTACGCTGACCTTGGTGTAAGCTAAGTCCTCTATTCAGCCATTTTGGCCCTGCTTTTGCTGCAGTTGGATTTAATGGATCTTTTCTTTCTATTGTTTGGAGCTGCAATTAGCCATCTGAAAGCACTCTAAAATCACATCAGCTGGCAGGCTTTACTCCGTGTGTTCTGCTCTGCATTAAATTATGCAAATTAATATCCCCCACCCACCCCTTTTTTTTGTTTTGTTTTTTTTAGTCTGACATTTTTGAGTAGTTCTGAAAAATTAAATGTATGTTTGTTTACTTGGTAAGTGTTAACAAAACGCTAGATGTTGGCTGATTAAGTGAGTCATCTCCATGGTGACTAATACTGGAGCAAGCCTTAAAACATTCAATGTCTTTTGAGGGAGCACAGCAGGGGTGTGTGGGACCAATTACAAGTTGTACTAAAGAACCTTATGGCAGTCTGAAAGGGACCAGACAGTGCAGGGGCTGGGAGGGCGTTGAGTTCTTTTCATGTACAGTCTTTGGTGGAGAAATGAGGTTTGCAATGGACTTTTCAGTGCTGCTTCTTTCGCCCACAGGTGGCAGCATTAGAGGGTCGGATCACTCTTGTGGCAGACGGGGAGTCCTCTATTTGCACATAAGTGATCTGACACTCTCTAATTCCTCTGATTTTGTTTGCTGTTTGAAAGGTCAAGTGTGATTGAGCATATGCTTTTATTGCTTTCTGTAAATACAAAATAAATTATGTATTTCATTCAGGTTACTGGGCAACAATTTAGTGGCTTTACCTCTGGATTGTTTAAAATGTAAAAATCTCCTAATTTCTATACAATAAAACGTGTTTTAATCTTAAAGAGACATGATGTCACTCTCATGCAAGTAGCCCCTAGGCAAGTGTTGCCATAGCAACCATCCCTGTTATCCCTGGTCCAGAAGCAGCTGCCGCTCTTCCTCGGTATAGCCCTTTCTCTCTCTCCCTTCCTTCATTTCTTTCATTTCCCCAAAGCTCGCCTTACCTCCTTTACCAAGGAAATCCTGAATCCTGCACAGAAACTGGACCACAACACTGCAACTACACACTGCAGGTAGGAATCAAAAAACTTTTTCTGTGTTTGGTTGTCTGTGTGTTCATTAACCTGCCAGTTTAAAAATACAGAACAGAAAGCTAATGTTTACATTTGAAAGGGTTAACAATTTACAAAATGTCATTACATTAATAGAGATTCAAAATAACTGTTTCTATTGCCAAATGTTGTCTTTTCAACAGGTTGGCTTATCACTGCATATACTGTATGCTTATCTTGCTTTTAAACTCCACTTGGATTCATTTTACGCTAGTTAAAATGTTTTGTTGTTTGTTTGTTGGTTTGTTTAAGGCCACAACAAAACCTTCCAAAACCCACTGACGGAACATATCCATCATGCCAGAAGACGCCTACCTGTCTTCCATGAAGCCGCCCTTCCCAACACTCACTCCCCATCCCAGGTTTGACGCGAGCCCGACAGCTTTCAGCCTCCTGACCACCACAGCACTTCTGCCACGTGAGCGCTTTCACATAGAAGGATCCACCCTCCTGATTGTGGTCATTTTTTGCGTGGTCTTTGTCCTGCTCCTTTCAGCCTTTTTCTACGCCTTCTGCTTCCATTGCTCCATCAGTACGTCGCTTAAAGACTCGCATGCAGATAACGGATGCAGCCTAGATCATGAGGACGCCACATATAAGTGCAGCTCATCTGATAACCAGTCAGTAGGGAATGTTGTCTGACTGTGATGCCAGACCAAGATAATTGTCATGTGGTTGTGATTAAGCTTTCTTGGGAATTTCCTGCAGTAGCAGTGCAATGAAAGCATAATTCCAAAACAGTATTGTTAGTAGGATTCCTCCTAAGCTCACATGAGTTTAGGTAAGACGAATCCAAATGCACTTAAATGTCATAGATCCATAGCTATTGTGTCCAATAAAAATCTGTTGAATAGATGTATAATATATGTGCACATGAGTCTGAATGCCACTGAATCACAAGAAAAACAATAATAAATGCATTGGCACCCAGCCCAGCAGCCATCGTGCTTTATTTTCACTGAGGTGACAGGTGATTTTATTGTGCCACTGCTGTGTGTTTCTAACAAATGAAAGAGAGAAAGGAGAAGGGACAGGGTGGGGGGAATGAGGTTGTTTAAAGGGTGAATCAAGACATCACATTTGGATGCAGCAAAAACAAGGAGTGCAGGAAATTACTGAGCTTGTGTCTGGCTGGAAGACACAAGCTTACAGAGCTTTAGTGGCTGAAACTGAGACTTGTCTGTTCAGTCGTGAAGCAAATTAACACTAATAATAAAATCAATTTGTGCACTTTTGGAGCTTAATGAATTATTTCCATATTGGAAATTCAACACCACATGAGGTCACTAGTAATTCTGAGCATTACAGCTTATATACAGACATCAACACAAGATGATCTTCATTATCTGTCATTTATAGGCTAATATTCAGCATTCTGAATTCTACATGACTGCATTTTAGCTTCGATTGCATTACTATCTTATGATTCATGATAAAGAGCACATGGCACTTTTGGAGCAGCGGGAACCACAGTGTCGTCTCTGTCCTCTGACCCACGCGAGTCCCAATCAAGGTGAGAGTCCTGGAGACCATCATTATAGTAAGACTGGAGAAGGAAGACGTTATTTAATCATCCTAATAACAAAACAGCAAGGTTGACTCAACTGTGTATATATGAAAAGCAAAAGAAAAAAATCTTTTTATTTAATTCAGCAATTTAAAAATTCCTGCACCACAGTTTTTCTCTCAACTCATGAACAGTTATCTCCTCCATCCTGCTTTCCTTCAACGAGTCCCCAGAAAATGGCCTGAAATCTCCATTTTCATACGATGAGAGCGAACATACTTGACATCATCCTTGTCTTCCCCTGGTACCAGTGGGAAAACCTGAGCGCAGAGACAGAAAGAGCCTCGAGGAATCAGAGATAATGACTGTGGCAATAAAGCAAATGAGAGTGCGCACCATTCAAGCGTGTCTCAGCCGAACCTTTACCGGTCCCTGCTCATCCCCTGTGGCCTCAGGGTCCAATATGGTGGCCTTGCTGATGGCTTTACTGATGGTCCTTGTCTCAAACTGAGGACACGCTGCCTGAGCATTACAATGCTTGTCCATTTTGCCTTTCAGCCACTATGTTTCTATTTCAACATTGCCTTGTAAATGTACAAAGGGAAGAAAAAAGAAGAGAAATTTGATGGTTTTTGTTGTTTTTTGGGGGGGGTTTCTACCATAAATGTACCTAACATACAAACTTATATTCAAAGACAGAGATTCACAGGCACAATTTCTGCTTTGGAAGTGAAATGGCAGCTGCCAGATTCTTAGTTCCCTGATGAAAAATGAATTGCTGTTGCTTTCTTGAGATTGGTGTGTGTAATCAGGTGCCTCAGAAACCTCTGGGAGTCACTTTGCCGGTATTATCGCTGAATGTACAGCCTCAAAGTCGGGCTCACTGATAAAGCAGTAAATCAAGAAGCAAACTGCAATTACCAGCTGTGAATACTGAGTGTGCTGACTCCCCAGAGCCAAAACATTGTCAGTTATTATTATTTCATGTGTTTCTGAGGTTCATAAATGTTTATCCTTTCTGTTTGCTGGTAGGCATCCATTAACACAAATGAAACCCTCAGTCTTTGGGTCTCATAAGGCCTGTCCACAATATCCAGGCATGCCCGTTATACTTTTCTAAACATTCAGACTATTTAATACTGTTACGTCGTTGCCTCATCCTCTGTTTTTTGAGACCTGTGTTCTTATTTCTGTCATTTGCTACTTTAAACAATTTCTTGAGGTAAATTGTATTGAATTGATTTAAACTATGATGCGTATTTGTTCCACAGCAATAGATAATTGATTACATGTTTCTGTAATGGCTCGTTATGCGCAACAAATGAAGTAGGTGTCGTTGCTATGGGGAGAGTTTTGATCGCTGACCTTGATGCTAACGATGCCCCTCCTTTCAGACATGAGGTGGCTTCCTTTCAGGTGCTTGTAGGAGGCACTGCTTCGCTGAATGTGCAGCTCCTGATTGACAGAGTCATCAGTCCCCAGAAAATCCCCCAAATTACCAACAATAACTAAATAAAGACATTCTGACTATACATACATACTGAGCAAGGAACATTTCCACACTGACAAGTTGTGGGACTGGTACAGTCTAAACCTGATTTGTGTATTTTTTTTCAGTTATTATTATCATGCACAGACTTTTATTTTTGTGGATCTTTTTTTTGCAAGAGTTGGCTAGCAACAATCCACCATGACTGAGACACCTGCAGTGATGAATAGCTTCTAGCCAATGACCCATTTCCAGTTGCTTGTCATACATTCATTAAAGCATTCTTTAGAAAGCTGTGCGGTGTATGTAAGAGGGATTCTATCGCCTCTCCCTTAATTTTCCAATAATATTTCCTTTAACTACCCTAAGCTTCCTAAAATTAATAAATAAATATGTCTACTACCATAATTAATATTACAGAATTTCTTTATTTTAAGTTAGCATAACTTGTATTAAATTGTATTTGATTGTTGTCACCGGAGTTTACGCAGCTTCTACCCACCAAGAAAAAATGGTATGTTTTTGCTGTTAGATTGGTCTTTGAGGTGATCTATGGAGTGCATCATGTCTAAGGCCATGTCACAGCAACTACCGTGTCTGCATCTCCACTGTACTCAACCTGCATAATAAAGGACAAGTGTTCTTACCCAAACACACTTGGGTATAAAGTGCTTTACAATAAGAAAGAAAAAAGTTAAAGATGTGTTGTGTCACACTGAGCGTGTCAAATAGGGTGTACATGGTGTTGAGCATGGAGACCACCTGCCTCAGTGTGATGTGGCTACAAATGCGAGTAAATCCCTGCATCACTGAAGAGGAAGGTCACATCACGGAAAACCTGGGAGAAAAGACACAAAGTGTCTGGGAACTCTTCACAATATAAACAGCTCAGTTTATGCTTTAGTAAATGCTAGATTGGAGATGTAATGAAAAAAAAATTTGACTTTTTTAAGTGCTTCATACATGCGTGTGAGTTAGAGTAAGTGCACAGAGCACACATGTCTCGGGGCCTTCTTCACGCCCTAGCGCAGCCACAGCAAATCATGCTGTTATGACAGCTACCCTCAGTACTCCCCTCTTCATTATAGATGGACCATTTTCTTTCATCTCAATTTCTTTTAGAGTTAATTAGAGCCAATTAAAGGCAAGTATTTAAGGGCAGCGTCTGTATCCTAATATTGATGAGGCAAACTGAGTCCGCTGAAGACATTGTAAAATTTATCAAAGTTATGCTGGTAATATATATTCACTTGCCTTTTTCTGTGGAAGAAGAAGAAACATTTCTTTGACATGGAGCCACATTTTTCACCAGAACATTTGTAAACAAATGACCTTTTATTACCTTCAAGGTTTCTTTCCCAGCATGTTGTACAAAGACAGTACCACCTGTGTGCAATAATAGTTAGCTTAGCTTGGTACAGACAGTAGAAAAACAGCATTTTCTAACAGCCGAAGTGTTCACAGCCAGCTCTCCTTTCTGCATCATCCTGTAAAGAAGGTCTTCAGTCTTCTTCATCTCATAGTCCAGCAACTTCACGCTCTCCTCCAGCTTACTCGACTGCCTTTGCTCCTGGTTTTCCCCAGTGAGAAGAAAGAGAGAAAAAGTATTAGTTTGTGCAAAAGGTTGGTAAACTGGTTCTGCTAGACTGAAAGCTGGGCTTTAGAGCAACTTTGCATAATACAGGTTGACAAGCGAGCCGATCACTCATACAGAATACAGCTGCACTTTAGCACCAAGTACCTGTATGAGAGCTCTCTTTAGCTCCTCTCACTGTTGTTGCGTTCCCTCCAGCACCAGGTCTCTGCTCGAGTCGTGCAGCCTCAGGTCGTTGATGTACAAGCCGGTCTTAAACATCACATTGAGGCTCTCCAACCTCCACATGCAGTGAAAGACAGTGGAGGTGGAAAAATACATTAATTAACAATGATAGTGGTAGTTATGTGTAATAAAATCAAATTATACTATCATTACTTATAAAATTATAAAAACTGTGATCATGGGATGCATTATTATTTTTATTTTTTTCAGTTTCCTGCAACATTAATAATGTAAGCAGTGTGGTGTGGCATTTGATATTTCACTAGCTTTGTCAATACAGGGATAAGGGCATTTTGCTTGGAAAACAAAATGTTTTAGAAGAGGAGGGGGGTGTTTTTGTAATGTACTCAGTGGAAAACACTCTCAATTGCAAATGGGTTCCCATTAGGCTCACAAGAGCTGCACTGTCTGATTACAAGCTAATTAGCAGCTCATTTCATGCATGGTAAGTGCTGTTAGAATGGGCCTCTGATTTGATTCACTGCCCAGGCTTTTATTTCTCACTCGTAATTCACTTTAGCTCTTGCTGCTTTTTAGAATGTTTTACTTTTCAACTGCAGCCTTTTAATAAAGTTCTCTTTCTGTGTGTGTGTGTGTGTGTGTGTGTGTGTGTGTGTGTGTGTGTGTGTGTGTGTGTGTGTGTGTGTGTGTGTGTGTGTGTGTGTAGGTGTGTGTGCATGTTTGTGTCTTTGGAGGTGAACGTGAGGCTTTATACAGGGGTTCCCAGGAAGATGATGGACTCCCACTCTGGCATGTATCTCATTTGTCCTTTTAGTTTGAGGCAGCAGCTCCCATCACTCCAGCTCTCCATTGCATTAGCACTGTTACCGCCTAAAAGAGGGGCAATCAAACGGTGAGAAAGCAAACATTCAGAGAGGTGTTTTAGGTTAGATTTTAACTGTAGATACTCAGCAGTACATTTCAGCGGGGGATAATGGTTTGCACACTGTGATAACAATGTCATCTTAATTTAATGGACTTAGCATTTTTTAAAAGAGTAGTTTGACATTTGGGGAAGTAGTTTTATTCATTTTCTTGATGGCAGTTTGATGAAAACAGATAATACCCTCATATCTGTGTGTTCAGAGTGAAGCTGGATACAACAGCTTGGCATAGGAAGCGCTAACTGAGAGAAAGCTTGCCTGACTCTGTCTCAGCTTTTGTTCTGGGCTGCCTTTGGACTTCAGAAACTTTCTACTGGCTCCAGTTTCATGTTGAAAAGAAAAGAAAGAGGTATTGAAAATATATATAAATATTTTGAAGAACCCAACGAGTCTCGCCATACATTTTTGCGAATAACAGAGAGGACTTGACCTTTATAATCATCTCCGATGACAGACTGGTAGGCCATGATCTCCACATGTACATCAGCAGAGCAGCTGACATTTTCATAGTCAGAATCTGCGGATAAACAAGCTGAAGCACTGAGACTCATGAACGTGTTTTACCCGGGCTTGGATCAGGTCAAATAAATTCAGTCAATTGAAAACATCAAAGAGTTGAATTTCTGCAACTGCAGGACCTCAAAAATTTGATTCCACTCTAGGTGAAATATTCATTCCCTTGCACAAGAACAGACAGTTTAACAGTTTAACTGCACACTTCTTTAAAAGAATGAAATTTAAATAGCCAGGCACTACTTTGTGTCTGACTACAGTATATCTGATTAAACCACAAGTCCTCTAAATCAGACACACACCCCTGTGACTGTTTACAAGCTTCGGTCTTGGTTTGATGGTTCCTCTCGCTTAGCTAGCTGCTTGAATATGATCTGAAACAGATTTTTGGGATTGGAGATTATCTGTTTACACAATACTAGATCAGTATTCTGAATAGCTCATATTTTAAAGACTACATTGTAATCTAACTAGTGTCTAGTCTGAACTTTATTTGCTGTTAACAAGAACATTGTTGCCGTCTGAAATTTCTCACCATGTTCCAGGTGAACTCCACAAGGGGGCGAGCCACCAAGAAGGTTTCATTGAACTTCTTTCCATCCAGATCAGGGAAGACTGTAGCCAGGCTCGAGCCAACATTTTGCACCACCATGTCCTAAATCATTTAAAGGATCAGTGAGTGTGTCTTCATTTCATTCCAGACTGCCAGCGGTTATATAAAGAGGGGGCAATTTAAAATAATTACCTGTCTGTTAAAGGGGAAGACCTCAAAGAAGAAGTCAGAAGTAATGGGAAAGGTTTTCTGCTTTTCCTCATCCTCTTTCATGATGTGCCGGTAGGCTGAGTTATCAAAGTTCAGCCTGTGTAGTGAAGCAGATGAGTGCTTCTTTTAAAAGTTTAAAGTTAAGTTTTCAAAAAACTGTGTTGAAAGAAGCATGAAGATCTTAACTTTAGAAAAAGGCAGCGGGGCATGAGGATTTGGTAACCACTGATTTCATGTTTTTATATTATATCTTAACTGTCACTTCCAAAATACATGCAGAAAAAAAAAAGTATCCAGTTGCAATAAATGAAAATAAAGAGTTCTTCCCACCACTTGATCTTCTGTGTTTTTCTCTGTTTCTACACCTCATGGTAACATGGGAGTAGTCCCCAGTCATCTGCTCACAGAGCACCTCCACATGGATGTCAGTGTCATAAAATTGTTTCCACATCTGCCTCAGCTGACCCCTAGCAAAGTGTCCTATCGCTTACTCCTGCAGGGGACAGACAAAGAAAATCTAATGTCTTTCTAAAGAGATTAACCACGCAGCATTTCCTTGTCTCTACTCCAGCTTTTATGTCTGTTATGTCTCCTGTCTGCCCCAGCCCAACGCTGCAGTCAGTCCCCAACCACCTCCCCACCCCTGCTGTAGCAGACCTGTAGTGGAGGGTCACTCCTCCTCCTGGCAGAAGAAGGTCGGCGGCTGCACCTTGGGGTAGCAGGTATTCGTGAAAGTTATCAAGGCCATTGACAAAGTCACGTATGTGTCGGCACAGCACTTGGATGGAGAGAGAATGACTTTGGAAACCCTTTGTAATGTGCCCTGCAACAAAGCGTGTAATCCCTTTGTAAGTAACTGGAAATTCATTGTATTTTATTTGAATTTTAATGTAATTATATTTACCTACAAATACTTTAAGGTAGGTACACTAGAATAAGGGGGTGACAAGTCAGGTTTTTCTGGAAACAAATTAGAGTGTAATTACATTTAAGTACATTCTAGGTTGTTTTAAGTGATGCATAATTTCATGGTAATTTTGCTGAAAAACAAGATTTCCTCATCGTACATCATAAGTAAGCTGTAATTCTCAGAGCACAGGCCGTATTATGGACTGGATTAATTTAGCCTTTTTACATCTTTATTTTTTTAGCTTTATTTAATCCTGACTATGTTGATGTGCATGATGGATTGTCCCTTTATCATATGAATATAAACCCTCTGAGGATTGTTCTCCCTCACCGCCTTACAAGAAAAAACAAATCATCAAAGTTGCATCCCTAAATAATCGTAAAATGATGAAACAAAGCCTAACTTTTTTTTCTTCCTTTCACCGTCACTGTTCTGAATCCCTACTACATCTCTACCATAAGGTGGGGAAAAATCTAAAGAGCTGATAAAATACAGTGAAATGCAATTTAACTACAGAGAAATTACACCTTTAGTCACATGTTACTCTGACTTTTTTAATAAAGTAATCATACAGGGACAAAGTCATTTAAGATGTTTAATGCAGAATATTTCATCCATTTTAAAAATAATCCAATCTGATGTTATTTCATCTTATCTCTGAATATCTTTCATTTACAGTCCATGTTTTAGTCTGCCAGCTATATCTAAGTGTTATTAGTCCTTTATTGCAGTTACACAAGCTATTCCAAACCCACCGATATCTTCTGGATATGGAAGAAGCTGCATGGTATTACACTCATGTAACACCCACTAGCAGAACAACAGCCGTGACAGTTTTGTCATCTGTATCTTTTCTCACCTCAAGGATCCTGTCATAACCATATTTCTCAACAAAACCCAGGAAGCAGACACCCCAGGAGTTCATCAGCCTCTTGTGGGGTGTTGCTGTCACTCTACATGCTGCCTTTGCAATCCGGGGAATGAAACTCTCAATATAGACCTGCAAATGCAAACGCTCTGACTTAGGTGAAGAAGCTGTTCTGGCCTGTTGACTATGACCTTTCAGACAAAAGTGACAGAGCAATGAATAAAAGTGCTATCATGTTGACTTGGATGCAGTCACACACTACAGACCTAAAATATATTATTAGTCCATGGATGACTATAAAGCATAAAGCCATGCCAGTGTACCCACCTGACATCTGCTCTCTCTGACCAGCTTCCACACATCGTCTCCGTAAGACTCCTTGATGAAGTCATGACTCTCACACAGAAGCCCATACATTATTTCTCACTGGATTGAAGCTCAGACTGACTAGCACTATATAGCAAGACGCCTCCCCAGCTGACTGACTTGCAACAGTCCTCCCCAAGGCACCTGCAAGCGATAAGAAAAGTTCAGAATGATGACTTTTTCAGGGCTGCAAGCTGAATATTAATGCATTTAGCTTTTAGCGGGAAGCTATAAAAAGACGTGTACTTATACTGCTGCTTTTGCTTTCTCCAGCTCTTCACTCTGCCAATAAGGATTCATCTGAAGGCCAGCGGGGCAAACGATTTTAAAGGCGCCCTAATTGCACAAAACCCTTGAGTCTGAATGGGACTCTTTTGTTCTTGTGTCAGCTGTCAGTGCCTGGTGGCTGTGCACCTCTCGATGTGACACAAACTCCCTGCGGAAGACGCCTCTCGAACACAGATGAGACCAATTTGAGAAACTTCTGCCTTCATTTTATCATCCTCTTGTTTGCAATAAAATTATCAATGCACAAAATCTGAATGTGTATGTGTGTGTTATTTATTTATTACTTTATCTAGCTCAGAGTAGACTTGAGTTATGAACTGTTTTCACTGTTCCCAACATGTGACTGAACCACACAAAGCAGATTTATTTTTTCTTTTAATGTTTAAACCTTTATGAGGGGGTTTTTCTTTTTAAAAAAAGCAAAATTGCTTTTTCTACTAAACAAACACTCTTAAATAAACCTTTAATGGGCAGAAACTCTTCAGCTTTTATTGTTTGTTTGCAGCTGATTTTCTGTGACTCGGGATGACTTCACATTTTCTTTCAGGCTGGGAGGCTTCCCACTGGGAGATAGTGGTATTGTGGAGCAGGGCAGGTGCAAAATCGATATCCAATCTCAGCAGGGATAAAGAAAATGGTTTTCCCCCCCTCCAGACTCCTGCTGAGCTCAATGAATCAATTTGGGGGGGGGAAGAAAAACTGCATGATAAAATTAACTTTAGTTCAAAAAGGGCATCCAAAAATAAAGTTAAAGGTCATTACGCATTGTGCAAGGCAAAAAGTATTTATGCAGAAGTCACTATTGGAGTTTCTCTGCAGTTGGTAAACCAACAAATAAATTAAATCCAGATAGTAAAAGTATTGCATGGTTGCTTACTGTGATCATTTACACAGCCGAATAACTCAGCTAAAGATCTCCCACCTCTAGAAACTCAAAGAACAACCAAACTAGATTCAGAGCCACAACCTCGGATCAGTCCTGAAGCTCTTTCTCCAAAACCGCGTTCTAGTGTCCAAGTTTGCAACGGGGGAGGCTGGGGGCTTGGCCTCAGTGCGCAAGTGTCTGGACAGCTGCTGTCATCAAACACACACGCTGAAGGGATCCGATTTTTATCATCACAGAAGCTTGAGGTCATGATGTAAATCTTTGTGCTCGTCCCTTTCCCTAAATCGCTAGTGCCACCCCTCCTCCTCAAATACTCCCTCGATCCATCCTCGCCCTCTTACCCCTCTGCTAAAATAAACTCAGTGAGGTAAGCACTGGAGGCATCTTGGGATGAGTTTTATACAGACTGTTCCCTCTGTGCTGAGGAGTGTCAGAGTGGAGCGTGGAAGCATCCCAGCAACAGTAAAAGAACAAACCACACAAACACCCCAACCAGCTCCAACACCCGGCAAACAGGCAGGCAGCAGAAGCAAGAGAAGCAGGTAAGGACTAAAATAAGGGGAGTGCAAACCTTTGTATCATCCAAATAAGGAGTGACATAAGACACAGGATTCATAAATGACTGTTTATCAGAAGCATGACTGAACAGCTAAGTGAATATTTTTATTTTCATTGTAAAGAAGTAATCTGCCCGTTTTGTTTAGACCCATAACCGGAGTACGTGTGTACCAAAAAAAATCTGCAGAATATACATTTTTTTTCAAAGAAAGCTGGGCCACCTTTTAAAAAAGAGTATGGTGATGCAGTGCAAATCATCATTGACTATATGTATGTGAAATGAGTGCAGATTAAATGTAAACACTGACATGATTTTATTAATTTTTAACTTTGTTTTGACAAAAACTGTTTTTTATACTGTTTTTATACAGTTTTTTGTTTTTTTGGTTGGTTGGGTTTTTTTTTTTTAACTTTTCTACAGGTGACAGACAGCCTGTAAGGGTTTGAGGACTTTATTGACCAAGTTTATTATTTTCTTGTACTCACTTGATATACGATTTCAGCTACTTAACGGTTTGCGGTCTCCCTTGTCATAATTTGGGTTTCATGGTGCACCAAACGCTCTCAGTGACTGACAGGCCCGGACTGCAGGCACCCAAGTTTAGAGCCCAGAGTCTTTAACTTTACAGTCATGATCTTATGAATATGGTTTAGTTTTAGTAAAATAATTAAGACCTTCTCTTTTCGTAATTTTGCCTCTGTGCACCACCACAGTGGATTTATGATCAGACAGTCATGTGACTATAGTGTAGCCTTTAGGCTTTAATTTGAGGGGTTTAAAAAAATACATGAACTCTTTGGGAATCACAGGCGTTTTTAAACACAGTCCCGCATTTTCAGAGGATCATAAGTAATTGGATTTTGATTTACAAGCAGGTTCTTGACCAGGTGAGGCCTATCTCTGTTGTTATTCTGTGGCAAATTAAATATTAAAGATCTGAAGTAGCCAAATTAGTACAATTGGTATTTTCTTAAAATAGACAATCCTTATATTTGTATGTATGTTACTTTGCCCAATTATTTTTGAGGACTGTTTATAAAATTGGCTGCGATTCCTTGAAAGTTAATGCCATACTTTTATAGAACCCCTTGAATTAAAGTTGCACTTCAATCACATCTTGACTGTGTGATTTCAAATCTATTTTGGTGTACAGAGACACAGCTACAAGCGTTGTGTGATTGTCCAAATATTTATGAACCCAACTGTATGTTCCGATGCCTGTGTATAACGTTCAGCATCAATAATGCCTCTCCAGATTTGCATAATATGGATAGTCTCTGCAATTTGCAGGTAGGTGCTTTCCACCTCTAAGCTGGATAGTCCCTTTCTTTTTTAACCCACAGGATGCAGAGAATTTGTGCAAGAAGTTGTTTATAATCCATCTGACCAAAAGATAATTCTCTACTTAACATATTCAGTATGAAAAAAAAATTCCGTTTCTCGTTTAAGAAATTGGTTTTCGATCTTTTGTAATTTTTTGTAATCTGTATTTCTTACATTTTACACAGAATCCAAACATTTTTCTTTAAGTACTGGGTTACATTACTAAGGATTTGTGGCATATGGGTGAGGGGTGGCATAGCTAAGTTTTATCAACATCAGTGATATAAAAATATCTAATTATAAAATGTCACTAAATCAGAAAGAAAGAAAGACAGATTAGAAAGATTCTGTGTTTATGTTATATGGGAGAAATTACACATTAGCCCTTATACTGATGATGAAAATGTATGTGTTCCTTAGAGGAAGCTGTGAATGATGATGCAGTCAGACGTGAATCACATGACTAAGCAGAGGTTGTTGCAGACTAAGGGTCTGTCTAAGGAAGTCAGGGGAGGTAAGTGTATTTTAGATGCTTTGTTTTATTACTGCCTATGTCAGGGCATCAGGAAATAGAACTGACATATGTGTACAAAACATTTGCATATTAGTTTCAATGCTTTTATGCACGTTGGTCTACTTCTTCTTTTAGTTGGTCCCTTTAGATCATCTACCTTTATCCCATTATCTCTCACAGAGGCTCTCTGCATGTCCTCCTTCACTACATCCATCTTCTCTGTGTTTTTTTTTCTTGTGCCTCTATATTCAGCATCATTTCTCCACTATCCCTCTTCTATACGACTCATTCGAATCTTGTACATCCTGGTCACTCCCAATGAAAGTCTTAACATCTTCAGCACCACCTTCTGTCTTTTTGTCAGAGACACCATCTCCAAACCATACCTCATAGCAGGTCTCACTACCATCTTAAAAACCTTCCCTTTCCCTTCTGTCACAAATCCACCCCTAACACTCATCTCCACCCACTCCACCCTGTCTGCACTCTCTTCTTCACCTCTCTTGTGCACTGTCCATTGCTTTGGATCACCCCAGATATTTAAACTCATCCACCTTTACTGCATACACTCCTTGCATCTTCACCTTTCCACCTCTGTCCCTCTCATTCACACTCATGATTTCTGTCTTGCTTCTACTGACTTTCATTCCTCTTCTCTCCAGAGCATACCTCCGCATCTCCAGGCTCTCTCCCATCTGTTTGCTATTCTCACTACAGATATCTTCTGCAAACATCATAGTCCACAAAAACTTGTGTCCGATCTCATTTGTCAGCCCGTCCATTCAATTCAATTCAATAAAACTCTATTGATCCTGAAGGTTGACCCCGAAGGAAATTGGGTTAAGGCTGCCGACCTTTGCCAGCGCCATTTTTTTTTCCATCAATCATTGCAAAAAGGAAGGGGCTGAAAGTAATCCCACTCCCACCTTGAACCCTTCTGTCACTCCTACCACACACTTCACCAATCTCTCACTGTTCTCATGCAGGTCTTGTATCACCCTCACATACCTTCTACTCTTAACTTCCTCATGCAGGATCACAGTTCCTCATATTCCATAAAATAACGTGTGGATATGAGCCCATGTTCCATGTGACATATAGCATATCTGGGACCAACAGATTGAACTGAGCCAAACATCAGCACATGCTGGCCCACTGCCTGGAGAGAAATGAACTGTAGTATACTGAAATCCCCGGAAGGCCAAAGTGCTGTTGAAATTCTCTGCACATTCCAGTGGGGACCATCCCATTTGCACTGTTTGTTTTCCAGTTTTGGCCGCCAGCTACACTTTGAAACTAAGTCTCCTAAACTCAGCAAAATGTGACTCCCACCACTGAATTTTACACAAGCTGATCAAAGACAGCTCCTCCAGGATGGCACATGCCCAAACCTCCCCGAACACTTATCATGTGCAAGTAAGAGAGCCGCTCTTACACAAGTCTTTCATCCAAAGAGCCTATTTATATGCCGGTTACCCATGCAACCTTGGACCACAACAGACATTACACACCTCTTGACATCACCTTGAGGTTATTTGAGACCCTCCACAGTGCCGGGATATCACACAAGAAGAGACCCTGAGCAAAAGCTCTGAGGATACCAACTAAGTGAGGCTTCCCATGCTTTTACTTTTATATATAAGTCCCTCTCAGCTGTTTAATGTTGACAGAAATAAGAGGACCAGAGGGAACTTTATGATTTGCCAAAGGTCCTTAATAGCCTGTTGTTACTGCCCTTCTCCTTCCAAACGTCTGCAAGTTGCTGCCATCATTAATTAGCACCAACAGCTAAAAGTATTTATGGAGGGTCACATCCACGCTGCCTCACTGCACAAAATCTTGAAGCAAATTATTTTCTGTAGTATGAGCTGTAACTTAAAAAATGCCACGTGTAATCAGTTTTTAAAACATGAGTATCTCTTTGTGTATCCTGTTTTGCACAAGGTTTGAACCTGGGGAAGAAGATTAGCGTTCCAAAAGACGTGATGATGGAGGAGCTCAACCTTCTCTCTAATCGGGGTTCTCGCATGTTTCAGGAGAGACAGAAGAGGGCTGAGAGATTCACAGTAGAGAGTGCTGCCAACACCAGTAATGTAAGAAAGTGAGAGATTAGGAAACTGTTTCTCATGTGTATACTCTCTTGTAACAGCTTAGTGTGCTACATGGATCGAACAGTTACGATTAATAGCAAAAAAGCATTTTCTTAGCCCTTGTGCAATTTGTAGTACAGCAAGAGGCCACTTTACCTCACATCATGAAGAATTACTGCCATATCAGCATCACAACAAGGAAACTTGTTAGGAAAGTAATAAGTAAATTAACCCAGTATCTTTCCTAGGTTTATGCGGAGCCCATTCCTACCCAGCAAGTCATCCAAGAGGTGCAGGCAGGAAAAGAGAACCAGGCTTTCTCCATCCCTGGTAAGCATAGCCTGGTCATGAACCTTCAGAAGACTGTAGCAAAGAAGGGCAGTCCTGATGTCCTGGCTCCAGGTAATACACGACAATGAAAGGATTGCCAAGGACTGCCAAAAGCACAAGCCATGAGACTTGCTCGTTGCAATGCCAGTGCCTGGATAGAGGAAACGCTTGAGCAATGCATGGTCATTGTAGCACACTCTGGTTTGCAAGTGCTCACCTTTGTTTTGGAAATGCATCGGGCACATGGATTTGTTTGATGGTTATTGGTGCCAGGAGAGTTGGCAGTTTGTAGAAAGCAATTAAGTGTGAGCATCTTTGCCGAGTGCTGTTGTGTATTTGCCCCAACAGAAGGCACCGCTTACACTCTGACTGACAGTGAGATAAGCACTGTTTATTATCAGGGATTCACACTGAGATCTAATTACTGTAGTTCCTATTTCCTATTGACAGGGGTGATATCAAACATATTCATATTAGATCTGTGTCTGCTTTAATAAGGAGAGCTTTTATGATTTTTATCTAGTGGGTTTTGAGTTTTTTTTAGTTGAGCTCATTTACATAGAATTTAGCACACACTCACAACTGAAGTCAAACTTTTCTCTTTGCCCAAAGCGGTGTGCTATTTTTAGCCGCTGATACTACATTTTTGCTCATGTCAGGGTATTCCGGCCCTCTGAAGGAAATTCCTCGTGAGAAGTTCAACATGACGGTAATCCCCAAATCCTACTGCTCACCATGGATGGAAGCTTTGGGAGACAATGAGGAGCTCCTGAACACCCTCAATACTCAGCTGCCCCAGCCCCCACAAAGACTACAGGCTTCCAACTACAGGTGCTTCAACAGGTAAATCTGCCCTTTCACCCCAAATAAATCAAAAAGTGGTAAATCTTAGTCTGTTAGAAGCCCACAGTTCTACAAATAGTCCCACAGATGACCTCACCACCTTATCCATCACTATCATATCTTCCCGTCGGCTCCGCTCCATGTTTCCATGGTTTGAAAATTAATCCAGTGTCTGGCTTGCACTTCCTTAGGAGTGACGTATCTGTGATGGCTATTTTGAACACTGGCTCTTGAAAAACGATCTACTGAGGGGTTGCAAGCTTTTAAATGGCCCCACAGGACAAACCAGCACACGAAAGAGAATCACGTCTCTCATGGAACACAAGGAATTGCATCACACAAGCGAGGGCAGGACAAAGGTTACGCTTGGGCAGACGGATAAACGGAGAATATATGAAAGACCAACTGGCTTTACTCACTTGAAGCTGTCAGATAAATAAATTCTGACAGCCAGGTTGAAACTGAAGCCAATGTGGAAGGATCTTTTTACACACTTACAGTTATTATGAAGGCTTAATTAAATCTGAACTCTAACAGTGAGAGCAGCAGTGTTAGTAAAGGAGGTCAAGTTCCCCCCCAATGCCTGTTAGGGGTTTTTTTTTTTTAACCGTTAAAAGAGCCTTCTGTTTAGAGCAGGGACTTCCAAATTCATATTAGGTATCATGTGAAAGACACCCGCTTTAAGGGAAGGAGTGTAAGCTAACACTTCTAGGTAATGTTCCACCATAAAGTGTTTACTTAACCACAAAAGACTCTTCTTTGTTTCTCAGATCTCCAATGCCATTTGGGGGCGCTGTGGCAAGCAAACGGGTGATCCCGGTGATCAGCTTTGAGGCTGTAGAATCCCAGCAACTTCCTGGCATCGCTCTGGACCGCATGTGCCGTCGCCCCAACTTCAACAGAGCACCCAGGGGATGGGGACCCGATTACTGCCCTGAATCTAATGAACTATGAAGAGAAGCTGACAGACTAAAAGAAGCTAAAGACTGAAACTCTGGCCTATGATCGCTCTTCTCCTCCTACAAAGACGAACCCTCTGTTAATCCTAAAGCACCGCAGGGGAGAAGAAGAAGAAAAAAAGTACTCCTGCATGATATACAAAGTGGTTTTCTACTGCCGAGTGGATTGATGAGCTGAGGCGAACTCCCAAGTTCATTACACACTCAGTCAAGTCCAGGACAATGCTGCCACAGGCTGATCAGTCCTACCTATTGTTCCTGTTTGTCACCTCGAGCAGTATCTGATCCCATCAATGTCTCAATGTCTGCCTGCCCTCTCCTTTCCCTTCACTCTGCAGCTTTACATCTTCTCTATTAATCAGAAGCTGCCAGACGCCGTTATACAAGTAATGATGAATAATGCACACAGAGACGATGGATGGAAAAAGTTAGCCGTTTTAATGACAAATGAAAACAATATTCAAAGAAAGCCTTACAATAAAGTAAGTCAGATGATGTCAGATAAAAAAGTCAACTGAAATTAACAGAATCTAACTGCATGTTATACTACACACAATGTGACAAATACAAGTTTAACCTAAGGAAAAACATTTTATATATACACACACAATGGTTCCTACCACAGGAGGCTTTGAAACCCGCTCTTGTTTTTAAAGTCTTTTAAAACGTTAGGCTCCGGTGTTCAGATGCCGTTTTGGCTACTTTTTGACAACTTGCAAGATCCTGGTTGTCGTCTCTCCAGACACAGATGGTGCTTCTTCACATCATTCACTGCTCTGCAGGTGGAGTATTTAAAAAAAAAACATAACAAAAAAACCCGACTGTTTTCTATGCGATGTCCTGCTCCCAGACGTTGCCTTTGGGTTCACCGCCAGTTTGCAATGTGTCCTGACCAGGTTGAATACAAGGAGAAGAGCGACATCTAATAACAGCACGACTTCCCTCTGACTGCTAATCGCCATGACGTGCTCCATGTGCAGCATGGGCACCCATGCGCTGAGGATCCTGAGAGGGGTAGTGGATTTGACCTGGAGGTCTCATGCTCATTGGAGGGGGCATAGGCGGGGCCATGGGACCCATGTGGTGAAACATTGGAGGGCCAAAGCCTAAGGGAGCAAAGGAAATAAACATGCTAAGTATCTACAATTACAAACTGTGTACACCTATGTAAGTGACTAAACCAAGACTGATGCCTTTAAAAAAAAAAAAAAATTCATAAACTATACTATAAAATACACATTAATAAGTCATAATTTTACCTGGAGGAGGTGGATTGATGCCTGGAGGTGGGGGTAATGCAATGTTCATGACAGCAGGAGAGGAGCTGGGGTCAAGGTTGAAGTAGTTGGCAGGAGGCTCTTCATCTAGAGCTGGCGGTGGAGGCAGAGCTAGTGCAAAGAAGAGCAAAGCTTTAGAAACTAAACAGGAAATGGCAACAGGCCAGCAAGATGTTTTTATGTCCGATTTTGCCAAATTAGCCCAATTCTACACGCACAGATTTCATATTAACTCATTCACTGCCATTGACGTCTATAGCCGTCAATGGCAGTGAATGAGTCAATGGGTTTAACTCATTCACTGCCAATGGCTGGCAGTGAATGAGTTAATTGAGAGTTTGTAAAACAACAAATAAGAATTAGATGCAGACATCAAACAGCATGCAACAGCTCGCTTTCTCCTCTGCTCGCTGTGTCTGACAGCTGAACCTGAGCTGCAGTACATACGCAGTCACAGCAGATGAAGTGTCCGTTCCACTTGGATTCACATGAAATCTGCAAATGTGGCAACTTCCTCCAAGGTTGTGTGGAGCTGCACACAATCTTATTTGTGCTCTAAAGTGCAACTACCTTGAAACACTGAAAAAAAGGAACGGCAGACTCTTTGCTTTACTCCAAAAGTCACATTCACTCAGCTTTTTTTCCCCTCTGCAGTGACTCTATTCCCCACCAGTGTCAGTACAGAACTGAAGGTTTAAGGGAGAAAAGCTAAAATGACTGGTGTGGGACAGATGATGAACTGAATAGCTCAGTATAAGATAAATAAGGAACATTTTCAACCCTAAATCAAGCACAGCTGAAATCCTGCCCATACACACCTACCACAAATGCTCAGCGCCGCAAGAACAACTCTAAATGTTCTTCATGCACACACACACACATCCTCACACTCTTCGAGACTCACCTCCAGGCAGTCCAGGCACAGGATCAAGTCTGGTACCCATCTCACTGACACCATCTTTGATTCCCTCCTTTCCTCTTGCTGCCTGGGACCTAAATGGGCACACAGCACAAGTCAAACAATGACTAATGACACTGCAACATTCACCATCCAGGACAAAATCAATTTTAAGCCTCCTGCCTGACATAATTTGATTCAACTCTTTCTACATTTCCACTTTGAGTCAAGCATTATGTCAGGGCATTACCTTTAAACATGGCAAATTATCACTTTTAAAATTGACATCTTTACCTAAATGGCTCTCCTTGGTGGGGGTTTATGGGAGTTAAGCTTATAAATCAGATTGCAAAATGATGTTTTGTAATTTACATTGTTATGAGCCCCCTTTAATGGATTCAGTACCTTCTGGTGTTGCTCTTAATATTCACAAAGCTGGACAATGTTTAACTTTTGATCGGATTCTTACCTTCCCCACTTGACAGTGAGTCTTCGTCCGTTAATAATGAGTTTGTTGAAGGACTTTTCAGCAGCCGTTTCAGCTGACTGCCGCGTGGCAAACTGGATGAAAGCGCACTGCTGCCTTTGGACTATGGTAATGGTTCGGATTTCACCAAACTGGTAGAAGTGACTCCTGCAATGACACAAAATAGTGAAATAAAAATACTTTGTAAATTTTGCTGTGTTGCAGTAAGTAGAAATAACAATATCCGCTTGTGGCTGTAACCCTCTAGCCGGCAACAACAGCTGTCTAGCCTAATAATACATGTAGCGGAAGCTTTAGAAGAGTTTATTAAGCAGGCACGAAAGATAAGTGTTACCAATTTAGAATCTGACCAAACGTGACATATGACCACAATCTCTTCTTCTTTTCCTGACTTATTTCTTTGAGTAAAAGTCAGCAAATTGCTCTCGTAGAACATCCCATCAGCATTTTGTATTACTGCCAAACGCCCTTGCTATGCATCGCGGAGAAGGAACAAATATACATATGCTACGATCATTACAGTGTAATGCTATGATACATTATATTGTGGCAACATTCTATTCTGACACTGCACCGATCAATTGAACTGTCAAATGTACAACAATAAACGACTGTGGGATTTCTATAAAATATTCCTATAGGCCATATAAATGTCGGCACTCACAGGGCCCTAGGCAATGTTTATACAAAGTTTCATCAAGATTAGTGCACTTGTGTTGGAGGCGATAAGGAGCATGCAAAGATACATACGCTATGATCATTTTAGTATAATTAGACATTTGTATTTTGTATTATTCTAACCAGCTCATCTTTGTTTGTGCCTGATTTAAATAGTGATGAGAGAGATAAGATAGGAATGGAACAGATGGATGAATAGACAGCCAAAAACACAATGCCTCCAGCCACAGCTGTCCCGGGCATCGAGGCATAACAATAAATTATCACAGCAAGCTGTAAAAGAGGTCATTATGAAACAGAAATGCTTACTTGAGGTCTCCATCTGTAACAGTGTCTCCCAACCCCCCAATGTAGAGAGTGGTGATGGATTTGTCCTCTGGTGGGTCC
The DNA here is from genome assembly GCF_964374335.1 of Astatotilapia calliptera. NCBI lineage: Eukaryota > Metazoa > Chordata > Actinopteri > Cichliformes > Cichlidae > Astatotilapia > Astatotilapia calliptera. The sequence goes on from NC_137423.1 coordinate 29,183,676, forward strand.
AGTCGGGGCATAGTTGAAGCCCGCTTTAGTAATTTGTCAGCCACTGGGTCATTGATGCCATAGTAACGATCCTTTATGTTTTGGTCTGCTAGAGGGTCATCAGGATCTGTGGGCTTCTCATGCCTGTGTAAAGAGGGCAACAGAAAAACAATAAATATGATATGAAACTTCAACTAACCCATAGCGATGTCTTAATATATGTGAGCTGATATCAAAAGAAAGAATCAGCTCCATGGAGACTAGCATCATGGCACTCACCTGTAGGGACATTCCTCCCCTCTCTTACACTCTCCCTTGACCCAGAAGGAGCAGATGTGTGGCCGGTTCCTCTTGTAATATGGTGTGGTCCGAGCCAACTTCAGCAACATATCACTAGAACTTGGAGCCTTACCAAGCTGGCCCACTGGCCGAGTGCCATCGGAATTGGCTATCTGTAAACAAAGAAGTCCAGAGAGGCATGATGGATGGAAAATCTCTCTTATGTTTGCTTGAAAAAAAACCCACTGGATCAGACATTGGACCAGTAAAGACTGTTATCACTGTGCAAGCATAACAACTTAAAAAATAAACAAACCCAAACCAAAACAAACAAACAAAAAAATCATGCTGCAGTCATGAGAAAGGAGCTTACCTCTCTCTCCATGTTCTGTGTGTAGTACTCTTTATTCACATCTGACCGAGGAACCTCATCTTTAACGGAGAGTCCAGTGTCTCGGACTTGGATAGGCAAACCTGTCAAACACAAGATATGACAGGAGGGTTACGCTCAGAACTATATAAATGAGGAGCTCATGAAATCTGCACAGCGACAAAACCCAGAGGAGACTCACCATACTCCAGGTCCAGCAGACATGTCTGACAAACATTTTTCATTTTACTGCAGGTCTGACAGACTTCTGTCTTTTTGAAACGCATCCGTGTTCCTGGACACCATCGGAACACTGTAAAGGGCCGAGCACAGATCTGATAGGCGGAGAGCGACGTATTAGAATAGAATAGCCCTTTATTGTCATGCATCAAAAAGGCCTGTACAATGTGGGCTAAATATGTACAATTTAAACAGTTAAGGCACCCCCCCCAAACAAAAACAAAAAAAACATACCTTGCATTCTTTCCCATATTTTTCCTTGGTCTGTAAAACAAAGCATGACCATATTTGGACTTGCACATTTGCTGGTATTAACACTACAAGCAAATAGTTTTGAATTTGCTATGAAAGCACAGGGATGCTCACTCACCATACGAATGTAAGGATTTTCTCCTAAACATGTCTGACACAAAATTGGAAAATCCTGAGGAGAAAGAAGAACCGTGAAAATCAAGCACTGTAATCTTCGGTTTATCCAACAATTCCTTGAATTAAGTTATTCAACAGACCGACTTGGCTCCCCATCTCTGCTTCACCTTCTGCTGTGAGCACCTTGGCACACGTACAGGTAAGACTGAATTACAAGACGTGCTATGGGACCTATTTTGGCATCTGTTAAAGGATGCTGTTTCAGTCCAAGTGCTGGGTGCTGAAAACGGCCTTGCCCTAATCCGTCTCACAGACAGCATCAGCCAAACATCTAAATATAGGCAGATCTTATGGCTGAAGCGACATCTACATAATCTAGGGTTGCAAAGTTTATAGACTAGCATCTTAACAAAATCAACATTGGATAAATGCCCTGTGGTGTCATAGCTCAATAAGGGAAACTGATTTGTTGCCTTATAGGGTAAGTAATGTTTAGGTAGGTCACAAAAACGTTTTTTGTTTCCAACTAAGGACTGGTCTGTTTGTGACCTTATATAACAATCAGTCGCTGTTGAATTTACCCAGTAGTGTAAAGACTTTATTTTTAGACTAAATTTTCTCTAATATTTTCGCCGCTGTCAAACCTGCCTAACAAGAAGGTTCGTTTTTTCAGTGTCACTTAGAGCGGTTCCACCCAGGATGATGTGGCTTTTTTCGTTTCCTCATATTCATTTATATAAGCAAATTTTCACCCGCCTACCATCGTTTTAGCATTGTTAGCCTGCTAGTGCTGGCCTTTATAGGTGCAGCCAGTTAACTATCACACAGCGCAGGGTTAGGTTACGTTAGCAATGATAGCTGTAAGCTCAGTCACTGTCGTTTTTACTACACTCTATAATATGGTCTCGTTGGATCCAGTGGAAAAAGGTATGTTCCATGAACTAATGTAAAATATCGAAAGCAATAATGTACACAGGTGAGCTAATGAAGCTAGCAGCCACGCTTCTACAACTAGCTACCGCTAGCTAGCGGAAGGCTAACTATCGAGAAAACTGACTAGTTTAATAAAAAGCTAGCGTGTTTCGCGATTATATTAACTCGTGAAATGAAACGTAACATAATGTGCTTCAATCATTGAAACCACTCGGCAACATATAACCCCAATAAAACGTACCGCGTCTTCCCAGTTCTGTCTGTTGTAAGTGTTGGAGCCTAGGGAAGTCGCCATTTTGCAGACTGTGGATCAACCGGAACGGGTTGCCAGGTCTGTGCGTGAAAAACCACCCCAATAGCCAATCAAAACTGGCGCCCACATCAGCCAACGCTGGTAGCGGTACAGGCAGCGGCTGGCAGAGAGTACCTGTAAGTGGATGACATGTGAACTAGAACCAGTTTGCTGGGATATGTAAACATGTATATAACTGCTTAGTCATGTATGCATTGTTTCATTTCAAAAATGAATTTGTATTTATAGATGTACATGTAAGTTCCTTCGAAATGTGTCTACTTAACCAATAATTTTTACCCTGCAGCATTTTAACTGTAGCCCAGTTCCGGGAAAACTGCAGAACTGGCAACCCTGCAGACCTCGCTCTACACTGGGCGAAAGGCGACACATTTTTAAATTGACTATTGTTTTTACTTTTAAGTCTAGGATGTGTTCTATCAGGAGTCAGTTTGAGGATGTGTTTCGTTTAGCGGGATGTGGGAATCTTGTGTAGTCTGCGAGACTACAAAAGCCCACAATGCACCGCGGGCCAGATAGCCACGTTTCACCTAAGGATGTCGCTCTATTTCAAGAAACTATCAGGTTTACGATAAAATAAAATGGGAACGTAAATATCAGAGAATAACTGTCAGTATAGTAGAAATACTAACCCCGACTCGTCCATCTGCACCTTGGGTGTAAACCTGAGCGTGTTTTTGTTGTGTGCTTTTCCCTTTGGCTCTATGACACGAACTGTTAATTGTGAAGGTGTATAATATTAATTTACCCCAAAAACAGAAAACGCAACTGGTGTTTTTTGAGTATGTCTTAAAAAAAATCAGTGACCTAATATGATATGGCTTACAGCCTGTGGGGAGGTTTAAAATGACTTTAATGCTTTATTTGCTTAACTGAGGTGCTGATACAGAGATATTTGTTGTAAACAAAGGCTGTAAAGCGCTATTTCCGGAGACAGGGAAAAACAGAAGACAGACAGACTGCTTGGTTGATGTGTGAGAGCTCGTGTAGGCCAATTGTGTCCTCGACACACACACACACACACACACACACACACACACACACACACACACACACACACACACACACACACACACACACACACACACACACAGTTTGTCTATCCACCTGCTCTGATTCAGGTCAGGGTGTCTTTGCGGTGTGAAACTCCAATTAGTGGGCCAAAGGATGTTGAAGATTACAGATGGCAACTAAGTCCCTAATGTTTATTTAAGGTCAGAGAGGTTGTGGAGTCAGAGGGCAGGGATTAGATGGAGGTCTGGAGCACTGGCAGCATGCAGCTGCCCTTTAGCAAGTCAAGATGAAGCGTCTGGGATTCTTTATGATCACCTCCAAGTGGAAAATCCCCATGTTGTCCTTTTTCTTTTGATCTCTTACCTAGATTTAGGATTTCAAGTGTAAACTGGTTGAATTCTATCAGATAGGTGGCTCCATTTGTTAATGATTGAGGGTTTGAGTAATCATATTTACATAATAGGGGAGCAGAAATTTCCACTGGCCTTGTCCTGTTGTTTTTCTTCAAATGGGGTGAACAGACAGTCTCTTGCCCTATAGCACAACAAAGCAAACCTTTTGGGCACAGCCCTTTTGTCCTAATGAGTTTTCTGACCCTTTCTCCTTGATCATGTGAGCCAGTTGTTTTGAAGAACGGCTTTGTCTCGGATTAACCGGCCTGTAATTAAAATCACCAACTGCAAGAGTCACAAGGTCAGAGGACGTGTAGGTGTGCTGCCGCATCTCAGATGCTTCGTGTTACAGAGCTGCTTCAAGAAGTCATCGCCTTGATACTGTGTGAATCTGTTTGGCACATGACACGACAGACAGTTGGTTGTTATTTAGGCTATTATGGACCGTCGTCACCAGTTTTATTGCAGATGATTCAAAGATATTGATGTTTGCTGTGAAATGTTTTGTATTATTAAGCATCACCAAGACTATGGTTGCAAATACAAGTATTCCATTAGACATATCCTTCACAAGATAATGAAAATACCATAGTGTGAAAGGATAACTGTAGTAATGCAGTGATAAAGCCACTATGACTCAACACTGTGTAAGTGCTTCTTATAAGGAAACAGAGACTGATGCAAAACCGGTTAAATGACCTAAATGTTGGCTCCTTGTGCGCATAGCATTCCTTTCCCTCAACTACCCCTTTTCCTAAAAAAAATATATCAAAAACTTTTAAGTGCAATTGTAATAGTTTTCGACAAATGTGGAAGCACAAGAAGACAAATAATCTCCGCATTGTCGATCAGGGACGCTCCCGCAGTAATCTCCTGCAGGAACAAGATCGCACAGTGATTTCTTTGAGGAGTTCTGTAGCTTGCATGCATGCATGCGCATATCAGAAGGAGGAAAAATGCGCCGCGCTGGCGCCTCCTGACGACAGTTATGGGCTACTGCCTGTGCACAGAGCTGCAGGAGAGAGGGTCTTTCTCACATTTCCCGATTTCTCCCAGCCGAGTCCGCTCTGCCCGCTTCCACATCACGGCCGACAGCAAACCGAGACGACGTGAGCCCGGCGCGCTTAAATCACCACATTCAACCCGGCCGGCCTCCTGTGCACAACATCCGTGCGTCGTCACATACGGACAAGGTGAGTGAAAATCGACACGACCGCACGGAGCGTCGCGGTGTTTTTGCTATTTGGTAGGCGACCGAAAGCCTCGTCGCTCGGTCTCCCCAGGCCAGGCTAGTTGTCTGGCGCAGACGGAGATGAGGCCAGTTTTTTTTCGGCCTGATCTCCCTCTCTTTCTCTCTCTGCCCACTAGCTGGGAACATAAAGCCCCGGCGTTGTTATTATGGTGGCGGCCCCTCGGCACAGATTTCACGCTCGTCCACGTAGCAGCGGTGATCGAGGGGCTAACGTTATTGTCGTGGAGCGCGTCGGGTGGAAGTTTGTGCTCAGGATAGAACCGCTCCGTGATTTTCACGGGAATTCCTTTATCGAGGGGACCAGACGGCACAGCTCGGCACCGAGCAGAACTGCTTTCTACAACTTTGTGGCTCAGTGTGCACGGTGTTAGGAAATTATCGCCCTCCCATAAGTTTGCGCTATCCGGCCGCAGTGTTAACAGCAGACCTGTTACAGTGCTGTGGTTAAAAAGGCGAATGATAGTGTGCGTAAAATAACAGATTTATGCGAGTGTCTGCTGCGCGTGGCAGAGGTGGACAAAAGATTAGCACGGGAGTGTAACTAGTGCTTTAATATGACTTCATTTGATTTAGGCGATCATATTTTTTTCTTGAAACTTGCTTGTTCAAAGCTGTTATTATGGGATTTATCAGATACCTGTAGGAGTCATCTAAATGCTGGTGTTTGTTTATTGATTTTTCTAATTTACTAACTGTTTACAACTAATAATGTGAAGCTGATTAGGTCAAATTATTAACCAGATGAGGGGTTTTTTGTATTCTGAGAAAGTGGGACATTTTCAAATGCACGAGAAATGCACCCGGTTCTGATATGTTTACATGTGGCTTGGTGGTTGTTGTAAAAGGGCTCCAGCCATGCACAGAAGGAAGGCTCAGATACGATTTGTGTCTTCTCTCTGTGAGCCTGCTTTGTTGCTCTTGTCTGGCGTAAAATAGAGCAAATGCATGCCTCCACCAAGCACCGCATCCGTTAAAAACTATAAACACTTAAAAAAAAAAAAAAAAGAGAGAGAAAAAAGGGGGGTAGGCAGTCCAGACCTGCCTGAAATCTGTTGCCTTGGGGCGTTGGAGCATGGAAGTGTGCACCTCAAGTGACTAAGAGATTACTAAAGAACAGTGACTCACGCTCAGAATGTATTTGGCAAAGTCACAAGGACTTTCCCTGCATTTTGCCTCAGCTGCAGAGCAAATTTTTGCAAGTGAAAAGCAGTGCCCTGCTGATTTTATGTATCAAGAGATTCATTTGACCATTGCTTAACTTTTTTTTCTTTTCCTTTTTTGCTATTCCCAAGCCATGTGTTGTTTATCAAATGTCCCACCCTGCATCTGTAGAGAGAGAGAGAGAGAAAAAAAGTGGGGCTTATTCCATTTTCAGATTATATTTTTTTAAGGAGTGAGGTTGCTGTCATTTGTTTGTCAAAATTTTGTGGAAAGCCAGATCCTAAGTTGTGTTCTATTTATCCGTGCCAACTGTTTGTCTGGTTGTTCTAACCCTCCATCTGACTGCTCCCACTGGCTGCCAACCATGCTGTGATCTAGCGCTTTCAGCTGATGAAGGCTGCCACTGCTGCCGCATCCATTTGATCATATATCAACATCTTTTCACTTAGATATACCTGTGAAACAGCGCAGCAGGGCTACAATGCCTACACGCGCGCACACACACACACACACACATACACGCAGGTTGATAAAATAGCGCGGGTATGATGCTGTATGACAGATCGCGTCACCGAGGCGCGTCTTGAGCGTTTATCAGAATGAGGCATGATCACAGGCAGTATGTCATTGTAGATTTTAAGGTTTTAACAGGGAACAGAGGGAGATCGGCTGTCGATCAGAGGCTCCAGCCCTTCGTCGTTGCTTATCTCCTTGTAGAGGTGGATGTAAATTTAATTGTAAGCAGTAACTATCATCACATTTAAAGCTATGTGCAGTAATTGTTGGGAGCTGCAGGGCCCAACAACTTGCCAGCGCTTGTATTTTTCCATGTCACTGCTCCTTGTAGCTCCACTCTGTGTGTGGGGGGCAGACCTCTCTTTAGTGTGAGGCCGAAGCCAGGCATCTTTCCAAACTCAACTCCCCCCCCAACAACCCTCAACCTTCTCTGCTGGTTATAAGCACTGCTTTGTGCCACAGAGCTGCTCCCTATGGTTTTTATTCACATATTACTACAACACCACTAGCTCCACAAGATACTGGAATCTGCAATTCGACGTAAACCCAGCTAGAGCCTGCTGTCTGACAGACAAAGTCAGATGTTCCCTCATTAAAATGAAGCTTTTGGATTAATAAGCCAGAGTTCGAGAGGCAGATTGCGCCACTGTAGCCTCTAAAAAGTAGATTGCGTTTAAGTGTCTTTTCTGTCCCGGAATGTGGAGGTGGCATTTTTGGGCTTAGGCTGGGCTACCATGAGGCGTATTGGAGAGCAGGAGAAAAGTAAATACATTTCAGACAGCGCAGCACAACCGAGTATTAGCAAATGATCCGATATCATCTGTAATCCTCGGGAAAACCTGGAGAGTTGTCTTTGAATGGCGCTAGCGTCCATCCAGACAGTTGGCAGGCGGTAGGGGTGTCCACATGTGCGAGTGGCTGGCGAGGCTAGCTGAATGCTACAGTATGCAGGCAGATCAGATTACTGAACGATTAGCCATGGCCTCCCATCCCCGGCCCGGGGAAATGATTTTCCACTGTCATAATTCCCTAGACTGAATTACGCCGGCCAGTGACTCAGAGATACTCCGTACTACCAGCCCAAGTACCGCATGGTATAACTGTTGCTCTCTGGGGAGGGGGAGATATGTTGTGACCCTTGTTGCACCAGAGCACAAAATCGTTTTTTTTCTATTTGAATTTCATTAAGAGCTCCGGGACCTGCTTTCATGCACAGATGGCAGTGTGACCTGGCTTCAACTTTGGTTGCACAAAAGGTAGAGTTCAGCGTGATGTTTACTCTTTAGCTGGCAGTGTGACGCAAAGGAGGAAAACTGCCCTCAATACAATAAACTGTTCCTCTATTGTGATGCGTGCTAGGCTGATCGGCGATGAGGCAGTGCGAATCAAGCAGGCCTCTAGTGGAATTTTACTGAATGGAAAGCGGAGGGGGTTGGGGGAGGAGGGTGGAAGAGAGTCGCTGGTGGAGGTAGGACCATGTTTCCGAGGTGCATACCCCCTGAGGCAGGAATCCGATACATTCCAGAGGATCCTGTATCCAGACAAATAATGGTAACTGGGGTGTTGTGTTTCATCAAATGACACATGACTGGAGTATAAGTGCTGGGAAATTAAGACCTATGTCATGGGCTTCGAGGTAGCCGGCTCTAGTTGCCTGAGGGGTCAGAATGAATGCCAGAAAAGCAAGACAGGTCATGAGATATGGCAGGGAACAGGGTTTTTTTTTTTTTATCACACCCATTTCCCCTTACCACTGCTAAGATAGAGACCTTTACATCTCTTTAGTTGACATGCTCATCCAGAAAAAGATACAATGAATGAATGACGTAGTAGGAAAAACATCAGTTGTCTTTAGTACATTAAACTCAATTGTGCTCTGATTAGGCCCACAGCGGGAGTTACACTGAACAAAGATTGGCTGTTAAATTGCTTCTAATGAATAACAAAAGAGCCTCGTTTGGCTACCCTCTGTATAAATTTTGATAAGAAGCTGTTTCTCAGGTCCACGGGCTTCTGAATATTGCGTGACCTTGCTCTTCGTACGGGTTTTTACATCTTCACTTTCCTCCAGATCAACAGCACTAAATCAATGGGTTTAATTTTCTACTTCGAGTGGAGAGTTTTCGTGCTCTCCAGCCCCCAAGCTAAAGGCTATTTATACTGCAGACAGAGAAAAAGTATCTTGTTTTATTTAGTGGTCAAAAAACAAGCTGTCGGGTGTTAATGGACTTCACCTCAGCCTTTCCGGTGGACCCTCGGGGTACTGCGCGTTCGTACGCTCGGCGAGGGAGCTCTCGGCACAGGCCTGTTAATGAAGCCATTTTCAGAGATGGAGAGATGCCGTAATGGGAACGCACCACTTCACCGCCGGATATTTTAACCCCCCCATCCTCATCATAAGTGCTATCAGTCATCGGATATGATTAGATTTTTTTCCCTCCTTTGTCCATTTAGATGTTTGGTTTGCTCTTTTTTTTTTCCAACTGAGTTAGAGATCTGTCAGTGATTTGTCTCGGTGTTGCTTTAAGAAATGCTTTTAACGCATCCAGGTATTTTAAATTTTAAGCCTGTCTTACATATTACACTAGAAATCAATGATGATTATATTTTAAACTATAGGTTTGGTGCTTAAAGCTCATTTACATGAACTTTGAGGGAAGATAGGTAACGGTAGTTGGCGTGGTGGTGGAGGCGGGGATGAGGGTGGTTGTGTTTATTCAGTTGCCGTGGCCCCGGCCGTGTGTGACTGCACTACGCATACCACAAACATACTCTCACCTACTGTCGAACTGGCATGTGTGCACGCTCTCACGCATGCATGTCTCAGTCTGTATACAGTTTAGTTGCAAATAGCATCCATCCCTTACTCTAAATAGAAAAGTTCATCTATTTGCATGTATGTCACTGAGGAACAGACAGTAGGAGAATTTAAGGTTTAAGTGGAATTTTGCAAGATTTGCAAAATTGCATAACTAATAACTAGTAAATTGTTAAGCAGTGCCATATACCAAATATACATTTGACCACTGCTTTTCATGCATGTGAATATAATATGGGGCACCACTTAATAATTACACTTTTTTAAAATTAATCTAATGATTATTTTTTTAATAAGTCAATTAATATAACAGTTGTTCCAAAGGTTAATATGTATTTCCCCACCTGAATACTGCATGTCAGTTATTTAATCTTCACCTAATTTCACTACCTGCCCTGTTAGCACATTAATAATAATACTATTATATTAGCCCTAATAAATAGGACGCCTAATTAGAAAAGTACTGGTCCTGAAATTCAAAAGTATTGCTGTGACACATTGATTAATTGAATTACTTTACGTTACAGCAGCCCTCTCCTTGATTTATATTTAAAAAATTTTTTACTCGGATGATTGTTGTCATAACCAAATTGTTATGACATAGATTAATTTCATTAGTCGGAGTAATGTGCAGTTAAAATAATCTGTGGGCAAGGGAAATAACAGAAATGATTTACATCCTCTACCAACAGTCGTTCATTCAGGCCATTTTCTCGAAATCAATTTTAACGCGTCTGCTACTAACAGAAGAGTTTCTCGTGTTTATAATCGTAATGTACCGTGCTTGGATGAGGACACAAAGTAAACAATACTGTGTCTTGCGCTTGCTGCAGTCTTGACAAAGCACTCTTGGATGCTTTTTCTTCAAGTGCCTGCGCGTAGCAGTCGTACTTGTGATAAGCCATTTTCAATTTGCAGTGCTTGTAGAGCGTCACGTTGTTGGGTCTCTGTCTTAGTACTCACTATAAGTGATCATGGGTGAGTTTAAGCTGCAGCTTGTTCTCCACTGGAATGCATTGTCCGGGCTTTGATTGCGTTGATTACTTGCACCACCCCTAATGTAGTCTCATGCTGTCATTATAAAGTACTTCCCTTTTATGTTTGTCTGACTACAGGCCATGGAAACTACTTCAGTCTCTGCACTGCATTGTTTTGGGTCCCAGTAATCCACCCACCAAGTGTGAAACGGACTCAATGAAGTAGCTTTCACAAAAAGCAAAGACCACACGTGTCACACAAGTACAAGCTCCATCATTTTTTTCTTAATCATGAAGTGAGAATAAATTTAGAATAACCTTTCCAAATTCGGGAGCACTACGGACTACAGCTGCTAACATGCGCACAAATTGTGACCTTCACAAAAGGAGGTGTAGCAGGTTGCATTAGATGTACTTAAGTGTACCAATTTACAGATAACTGACAGTGTAATCAGTGTCTGTACTGTATTTTGCAGTGCTCAGGCCTATGTTCATGCTGTTTGACGGCTCTTCCTCGAGCCTAAACAAGATCACAGCTTTGACCTCACGCTGTCAGGCAACCCGTGTTCTCTGTTTGCCAACTCGAGTTTATGTTTACAGCGCTGTCACGATGAGCCGTGATACTGTGAAAAAAAAAAAAAAAAAGCAGGCAGTGAACACCTACGCAAAGTCAGGTAGAGGTTTTAGTTTTCCTTTGTTAGCCTGTAATGATAGTTGTTGTTCGTTGGGACGGCAATACAACATAAGAGCAGGCAGATCTGTGGCACGCTCTTTTCTGTTCTCCGTCCAGTTGCTTGAGAGTCGACCGCGCCAGAGTGGTGGCATCCCACCAGGACTGCATTGACTTTTGTAGGGCATCTGGTGCCCAGTGCCCCTGTTCTCTTCTCTTTCCCTCTCTCCCGTCTCTTGGCCCCAAAGCAGACGATTTTACCACATCACAGCAAGTCATCTGGTGTCCAGTCGGCTCCCATCTGCGAGTGTATTTGACTTCAGAGCAAACAAAACATTCTAGCATGCAAACGGCCGCTAATACATCTAAACAGCTCGGTCCCGCTTTCTTCCTCCCCCTTCATCTTTGTTTGGAAACTGTGAGTCATCCTCAGGGTTATGGGTCATCTCCATATCAGTTCATAAAATCATACCGAGACACTGAGAATACAGCGCTACAAAGTGACCGCAGCTGATGACACGCCTCTTTTCCATTTTGAATTGCTGAGGTGGAAAGAATTGTGACGGTGCCGACCCCAGGTTTAGCTTCTGGCAGCTCCGCGCGTACCCCTCCACTGATCCGAGGCGGTGCCACGTCTGCCTAGCCTGCTGTCTCTCATTCATCCTGTGTGGCAGAGAGATATGCCTCTGCCTGTGTGTGTGTAGCTGTCCCTGTCTGTGCAGGACAGGTGTTGGCGGAGGTTGGTCCAGACACAGCTGGGGTACCTAGACAGAAGGACGGCTGGAGACTGCAAATGACAGCAGGATGAATGAGCTTTGTTTTGCCAGGTTTTTGGCCAGTTTTTATTCAAAGGGCGCAGCTTCGAGAGGGGTCAGTTGTGACAGTCAGGCGGCATAACGGCTGGCCGCTCTCAGCGGAAAGCGTACGGCAGCGAGCGTTCGGTCCTTGCAGAGAGGCTGGGAGGCTTGTTTGGGTAAAGAAACCAAACTGAAGGAACTTTAGTGGGGTGTGCGAGCCTGAAAACACAAACACAACCCTACCCCCTCTGTGGAGTGTTAAGTGCCCGGATATGTTTGGTGAATGGGACACAGGTGTCTGGGCCGGGCTGTATGTGCCTGGCCAGAGGTCTGTGTTTGTTTTCTCTTAGTAATGGCCTCCAACTCTCTGCTGCAGCTTGACCGAGCTCATTGGCTCTCAGTGGGCCGAGATAGAACCTCCCCCCTTCCCTTTTCCCCCCCCTAAACTGTAGGACTGAGTAGTGGATGAAATAGAGTCAAGAATCTGATAATGATATTCATGACGGGGATCCTGTGAATATACATTGAGCAAGCCTGGCACTTTTTTTTTCACCTTTATTCTTTCCTTTATCCCTCCAATGCCTCTGATCTGCCCCAGCAAAGCAGGCATTTGAAGTTGTGAAGGCTCAGGCTTTTGTGTCGAGTCCTCAAAGTGCTTATGTGACAGGTAGAGCAGAGCTGCAGGGGAGTAATGTGACTCCACTATACGGTCCAAAACCTCCCCATTCGCCATCTTCCACACCCTTGTTTCCCATTTTCTTCCCGCACGCTGGCTTCATCCCCGTACTGACGTCACTTTGCTGAGCTTCCCTTTGTTGAGTGCTAGCCCAAAGGTGCAGTTCAGGCTTTGAGGAAAACACACACACACATATACACTGCTGCCACAACTCTATGCTGTGTCTCCCCTGGGAGTGCAACAGGGTGAGGTAATGACTTGTTAACCCCTCAGTCACCTCCGTGTTTAGCCGTGATAGCGTCAGGAGTGGCAGCTATCATCACCCTCATCTGATTGTTTGAGTAACCCCTTGGTCTTTAGTTGGCCGCGCCCCAGCGCTGGTTTATGATAACCATAGAGTTCATGTCTGGCCTACATAACAGTCTCCCAGTTTCTTGCCCGCCCCTCCACTTTCCTCCAACTCTGCTCTCGTTTCTCCCTGCCACCCTCTGTGCCATTGTTTCTGGTGCCTTCTCCTGAGTGCCCTGTTTTATTTCTTTATTTCACTCATCTTTATAAATTCCAGAATCCATTTCTTTTGCCCCCGGGCACAGTGGGTGATGGCTAGAGAAAGTGTAGCAAATTAAATTTTGTATCCCTATTTTTTTTCTCCCAGGACATTGTTAGGATGGAACAGCAGAAAGAGAAACAACAGCTTAAAAAGCTAGAGGAAAAAGCCCATTTCCCATGCATTACTGTCTCTGTCCTTAGGGTCAAGGATGGAGTAACACCAACACCTCTATCACTTTTTTTCTTTCTCTCTCTTTAATTTTCCTTTTTTAGTTCGCTCTTACTGCTGGTGTTCGCTCTCATGCGGCCTAACCTGAAGGTCTCTCTGCTCTCGCTACCGCCGCTAACACAATCTGACCCAGTTTATTAGTTTGGGTCTAGTAAATCATTAATCGAGGTTATCTAACTGTTCCTGTAATGATTCCGCCTGGACTCGCGTGTCAGAGCCTCTCTGTGTTTGTAACCAATAAAGCTCTACCCTCACGGTTCTTGCTTGCACACATTTGTACTTTATCATAACCATCGAGCAAAAAAAAAAAAAAGCATCGTCCCTCAAGCTAGACTATATGTTTAATAGGTGTGCTGTGCACTGTAATATGTCATTGTGTCAGAGCACAATACGAGGACTAAGTGCACTGAATGCAAATTAATCTTGTGGGATGGCAGCAGCTGAATAGAGTGCGGTTTTGGGGAAGGGAGGGACAGAAGAAGGGCTAACAGTGGCGACAGAGAAGAGAGGGAGAGAAGAGAGCATGTGAGAAGGAGGAGGAGGAGGGGAGTGGGATGTAGTCATCGCCAGGCCCATTCATCATGCAGTGCCTGCTGGGATGCGCTGGGGTCAGTCCCGCACAACACAATTACAGCCTGTTCTGGTGTGTTGTGCTCGGCTTCGCTGTGTTCCGACTGAGTTCTGTTGTCTTTTGTTAGATTTCCTCTGTTCCGATGCGCTCGTCTTCCTCCCTTTGCATGTTTTCGCTTCTCTGCTCTTTTCTGTCCCATCCTGTTCAGTGGCAGATTTCGCATTTTCTTTCTTCTTCTGTTACATATTTTTGAACCTGCTGCTCAAGTTGTCACCACAGCAGTTCTTTGAGCTGAACATCTCAATTAGCTACACATTTGTTGTGTTTTGTTTCATTGAGCCTTAAACTCAAATTTGTCTTTCTGTGTCTGTTTTCCTTTTTAAATAAATTGCCATGTTTTTGTTCGTGCGGTGTAGCTCGTGTCTTCCGTGTCTCGGGCTTCCTTTAACCACTTGAATTGCAGCCACTAGCTTGATTCATGTGATTGACAGGCCTGGCTAGCATGGGGGAGTGAGATGCTAGTAACCATGTTGTTTACCCTGCCTGCCTGACAGACTTCTCTGAGCCTACAGATGTTTTCAAAAAGCCCGACATGTGTTCTGTGTACTCTTATGTCAGTTGGAAGCATGTCTGATCATGAGGATGCCTCAGTCTTTTTGTCCTTGACTGTTTTCCATGCAGGGAAAAAGTTTTTCAGAAGGTCCAAATGTTTCATAAAAAACATTGTGCAAGGATATTTTTGCTTATTTATGCTCACTGGCCCCTTTATTACCAGGTCGGGACCCCTTTTTTTCTTTTAGAATTGCTTCAGTTCTTCATGACACAGATTCAACAAGGTGCTGGAACTTTCCTCATAGATTTTCCAAATTGGTTTAAAAGGAAAAAGCGGAACATTTATATAGTTAAAAGTTGAACTGTGACTTGTTGGTTTTTGTATTATATGATTTATTTATTACATTTTATGTGGAGTGAATAAATAAAAGTATATTTACGGTGGCCCCTACAGACAAAGCACATACAAACTTCAAATCACGTACGGGTAGCTCCATGCCCTCCTGGGTTTAATTGCACCTTAGAACACATATGCATCAACACTACAATGAGCGGGTGGAGGGAGGTTTGGAGTCTTCTCCCACCCCCATTCTCTGCGGCCTGCTGGAGCGGGAGGGCTAGTAGGAGGAGTTGGCCGTCCGACTGCGGTCTGGGGTGTGGGGCCTCCCTGCTGCTGCGGAGTCGGGGTGGTCTGCCTCTCCCCACCGCAGGGAAAAGGGTAACACCACCTGGGTCTGGGTGCAATTCCCCCCTCCAGGGACAAGGGTACCTAGACCCGGTTTGTAGAGTACGCTTGGGGAGTGTGATTGTGTGTACAGCGTCTCTTTATGTCTGTCTCCACGTTGGTTGAGTGTGGAGTGAGTGCATATGAGAGCATGAGGGTGGGAATGGATGTTTGTGTCTGTGTGTGCCTGTATGTCTGTGTCTATATGTCAGGTTGGGTATCAGACGCCACCTCTCTGGGGACACCTCAGGCCCTCCAAGGTTTGGAGGCCTATCTCCACCCACCACCACTTCCCCTGCCGGTGGCGGACTCCCTCAGGTGTCGGTGTGTTGGTGGTTCTTTGTGTCTGGGGGTGGGCGTCCAGGTACACACCGGCTCACTCCTTGGCGGCCGCTTGTCGGGGCCTGGGGCCTGGGGCTCGCTCGGGCCCCTTTGGAGGTGGGGTGCCCCCGGCCTCTCGGCCTGGGGCTCGGTCACTCAGGCCCAGCTGGGGGCCGGCGGAGCTCACGGGCGCGTCACTGCAACTCCCCCTGACTTCTGCTCCGCGGCTGCTGGGCGAGCCCTCATCTGGGACTCTCCTCAGCTCTTACTGGAACAGTGGCTCGGCTGCCCCTCTGTTGGTCTTCCATGGTCTCTTGTGTTCTGGGGGCCTCTGGATGTCTGGAGTTTTGATCTCCTCCATACCCGCTTCACACCCTGGAGGACGGGGCTGTGGCCCCCCCACACTCCCTAGCAGATCATTACATGGAGAAACCTTTGGAATGCAAGCGCGCTGATCCACACAGGTATGCACACATGGGTATTCACAGACGCGGACTAAAGCTTTCTTGGCTGCTACCTCAAAGCACACTGTGCGCTGTCTATCTTGCGTGCTGCACAATATCGTTTATTATTTAGTAAATATTGATATCTATGGCTAGCTAGTTTATTGTGATGGTGCTTTGTTTTCTCTATTATTATGTTGCTCTTTGTTGTTTGCTGTCTCCTCTGTTTGTTTTTTTTGTTTGTTTGTTTTTTTTCTCCATACAGGTGACCCAGGAGTTCTTTTTTTTTTTTTTTTTTCTCTCTCTTCCCCCCCCTTCTCACCGTCTCTTCTCCCCTTTGGTTTTCTTTCTTTCTCTCCCCCTCTTTCTCTCATTCATTCCCCCTGTCCTATTTATTAAAAAAAAAAAAAAAATGACAAAGGATGAACTGAAGCTCTGCCATCACGTAATGTCGCATACTGCTGTTTCTGATGTCATTTAAAAAAAAGAAAAAAAAAAAAAATCACGTACGAACTCTGAAGCACGTAAAAACTCCAAAACACGTAAAAACTCCAAAACTTGTAAAAACTCCAAAACACGTAAATACTCCAGAAGCACGTACAAACTCTGAAGCACATACAAAACACAACAGAAATGCTCCAGGATGCTATGGGCAGTGTTGAGCTTTTGTTACCTAGTGGCTACACAAGCCAGGAAGTACCAACGACCGGATTTGGTGTGTGGTAGTAACAGGTAAATGAACATTTTTTTAAATTATTTGAATATATATGAGTGCTTGTGTATAAATACACAAACCATACACATATGCTTTCAATTGTGTAATTTAAGTGATCTAGGTAGCTCTGATTTGGAAGTTCAGTTCATGCTAGAAATGTGTTTTGGAGTTTGTACGTGCTTTGTCTCTAGGGGCCACCACATATAAAACCACTTTTTTTTACATTAGTAATTCCTTTTGTGCATAATTTTATATTATTGTTAATAATAAGTTAATTAAAGCAACAAAACAACCTGAAGAGCCGGTTCGGAGCCGAAAGAGCCGGCTCTTTTTAGTGAGCCGAGCCAAAAGAGCCAGTTCTCTAAAAAGAGCCGGAAATCCCATCACTATTGGCTGCACATCCTTGATGCTAATCTCCTGTTCTGCCACGTCCCAAAGGTGCTCTATTGGATTGAGATCTAGTGACTATAACGCTGTTTGAGTACAGTGAATCCGTTATTGTGTTCAAGAAACCAGTTTGACATGATTTGAGATTTGTAAAGTGGTGCGTTATACTGCTGGAAGCAGTTATTTGAAGATGGGTTATATTTGCGCTCAGCAAACTTCCTGTTTTATACGTTACAACCAATCGTGTTGAGTCCTCTCGATTTGTGGTCATTGACAAAGGCTCATTCAGACCGATTGCAACATGTTGGCAATCTGCAATATGCAACTTTTTGCAGAAAGGTTGCCTCTTATCAGGCGACCTCTGCAATCATTTTGCGATTAAACGTGGCTGTAATTGTGCAGCACCCTTAAGGTCTGGGTAACCGTTCAATCACCACAATTTGCAATCAGTCGGAGAATGTGGGGAAACAATCAATATAATCACCAGACATCCACTTTTTATATTTTTTTAATAATTTTTTTTTAGTGCAAGCAGGTTGCTGTCCCATTTACCCCTCATGCGACTGAGCCATTCACTTGCTCTGAATTAAGAGGCAGCTTAATTGTGTTGGATGGATTTTAATTTAATGTAATTAATCAGTTTGCTCTGCTGATATTCTCTCAGGATGGTGGTGCAGGAGATAAGTATTTTTATTTATTTAATAAAACATTGATGTTTGGTGTATCAATACAACATCAACACGCAAAATATCATGATGCTATGTTGCACCAATTTTTCTTTCGATTTGTTTTGGGGGTGTTTCCCTAACCCTCGTACATCAGAGGTTTCTGAAATGCTTGTGAAATGGCATGGTTGTTGGTGCCAGGTCGTGTGTCCGTAGTCGCTTAAATCACGTTTCATATCTATTCTAATGCTGAGCTTGATCTTCAGCAAGTCGTCTTGACCACGTCTACTTGCCTAAATGTACTGAGCTGCTGTCATGTGACTTTTTGATTAGGCAAGGCAAGTTTATTTATATAGCACAATTCAACAACAAGGTGATTCAAAGTGCTTTATAAAGACATTAAAAAAATAAAAACATATAAAAAGGATGATTTAAAATAGATGGATAAAATCAGTAGTTAAAATGTAAGTTTTAGAATTTAAACTTAAAAATGAAACATTGCAAATTTGGTGCTTTATTCAAATAAATGAATTCAGCTTCTCCGTGTCTGGTTCTGACTCTGGGAACTGATAAAAAAAAAAAAAACAGATCCAGATGACCTGAGTAGGGATGGGTATCGTTTAGGTTTTATCCGACACCAGTACCAAACCGGTACTTTTGAAATGGTGCTGGTGCTTAAACGGTGCTCGAACCGGTGCTTAAAGAATGGAGAACACACAATTTGTCCAAAAACCTCTCATGTTTAGCTGTTTTTTTGTAAAAAAGATAACAATGCTAGCCTTTTCTGCAGCTATAGGGCATATATGGTATCACTCTTGGCTGGAAGCAGTGCTTAAACAATGGAAAAAACACAAACTTTGTCCAAAAACCTCTCATGTTTAGCTGTTTTCCACTTTTTCTTTGGTCATTTTAGGCTTTTTGGCCAGGGTGAAGGGAGTATCTGCCGTCAAACAAGAAGACAGCTGCATGTAACTACGACGGTGTTTGCTAGTTCACCTTACGTGCATTAATTTAATAACGTGGTTAGCCTACTCAACGTAAATTACACACGAACAACATTAAGCCACTCACTCAGAGAAGAACAGCTGCTGCTGCCATCATCATCTGTCATCATTTCTGCTATACTGGCAGGGCTAGGGGCCAGGACTGTACTCCTCGGGTTCTTGGGGGATGTTGCTAACTCCGCGTCCAATAACAGGCAACCCACCCGCAGTAGATGTGCATGGTGTGAGGGCTCGCAGCAAGCTATCAAATACCGTGCATTTTTCGGCTTTTAACAAAATGCTATGCGTCGCCAGGTGTTTCATCAGATTCGAGGTGTTACCTCCTTTGCACAGTATCAGCATAAAGCACTTGTTGCAGGCTGCTGAGTTTGCATCTTTTGCTGTGAAGTACAGCCAGACTTTTGACCGCTTCGCCTTGGGCATTTTTAATCTGTAGCTCTGCTCTAATAGAACGTACGTACCTGGGCCCGCCTACTACGCTTGCAAAGGTGAAATGATTGGCTAGAATCCAAAGTGTATGACATCTCAGGAAAAAAAAGCACCGAAATAAAGCACCGAAATGTGCGCTGCTTTTCGGTCTGGTTACTACCGTTTATGTCGGAACCGATGCCATTACCGGTACCCATCCCTAGACCTGAGGGATCTGGAAGGTTCAGGTCAGGAGGTCACTGATGTATTTTGGTCCTAAACCATTCAGAGCTTTATAGACCAGCATCAGCAGTCTATCCACTGATTACTGCTGGTAGCAGTTGAGCAGGTGTACCTAACAAAGTGGCTGGTCACTGTATATTGCCATTATACCATGTGCCTGGGTCATTTTGAAATGTGAAAAAAAAGAAAAAGAAAATCCAGCATAAAATCAACCTCTTCATAAATCGTCTTGACTTTAGAGCCCTCAATAAAACAAAAGACTGTTTGTGACTCAAAGGATAATATCACAGCAGTGAGTAACTGTTATTTTCGTTTCATCTTTCTGCTTTTTTCTTACTTGGTGCATAAAGCATTACAAAAGAGTCACAAATGCCTGTTACATAAGGATGGTAATCATTGGCAGTCTACCGATTTGACTCCAATTCAGAATTTATTCTTATTTCAAAACAAATTTTGATTCACTGAAAGAAGGGGTGGCATTTTTATTTTGGCGTCTACCGCGGGCTGTTCATTCTTTGCCAAACCACTGACTCCTATCCTTTGCCCACTGAGCTACAACTGAGGATTTTTGCTTTAACAAAAAAAGCAGTGAAAGGTGTTTGAGGATAACTTGAAGCCATCGTCAAATTGTGAAATAATTGTGGTAGTTAGAGTAATTGCATTAACTTTGAAGAGTACTAAACAATCTTCACCCTGTATGAAATTCAGATTCTGATTCTGTGTGATTTATTAGTGCAGTTCTTCACGGCCAGCCTCTTATCCAGATGGTCTTTTCTTTACTAAAAGGTCAGTGTGTGTTGGCCACCTGGTGTGGATCGGTATTCACAAAATACTTAACCTTGCAATTATGAAGTCAGTACATCTGAAACGTGGTGTTGCACTGCAGCCTCACAGTTCAGAGCTCTTTTCATTGTGTCCCAAACATCTACCACGTGACAAAGAAAAGCAAATCTTTTAGTACACACTGAACGTTGTGAGATTGAATTGCTGCCTTGGATATTTTTGTGTGTCTTGTTAGTTAATGAATTATGGTAGGCTCCCGTTCAGTGTTTTGAGCTTTAATGATGGGCTTGGTTTACATTCGGATGACAAATGGAGCCTTTAATTAATGGTATCATTAGTAGAACTGGCTGCATTTTGTAGTATAGCGTGCTGGCTGTGGAGTAATATTACAAAGGTTAAGTTTATTTTTGATTTGCAGACTTTTGTTTCTAAACCTCATGTTGTTTTGACAGTGAACCTTCCATGAAATGATAAAATAGTCAGTTTCCTCCTAAAAATGTTTTCTTGGTGTTGATAAAGCTGTCTGTTTAACAGCATGTCGACTGTGGGGAACAGGGCATTCCTCTCCTCCTGTTTCAGACTCGCGTTGTTGTGTTCGTTGCATTTAATTGAAACATGTCTCGTTACAAAAGCGAATACAAACGCACCCAAGTGTTCCTGAAGTTCACTTGCTCTCTGCGGATGCTTTGGGTGGTGGCTTGGCTAACAGGAAGCCCCAGCATTGACTGGAAGAATGACAAATCATAGCCAGAAAATGCAACAGTTTAAAGTACGAGAGCATCTGGAAGCAGTTTGAAACAATGGATTGTCTTTAGGAGGCTCCTTGTCAGACTGAATAAATGCTTCTCTTTCCTGACTTTAGGCCTCTTCAGACAACTATCTTAGTTGATGCCAGTGATTGATTTATTATGCTTCGATTTTATATTCATCGCAAAAATCATCATCCTCATGCATGCCGGAATAGTTTTGGTGGTTTGACAGATAGGAATCTTTCCAGATTTTACCCAAACCTGACAGCGTAAAACCAGATGCACTTTCCAGCCTTGTGCTATTTAAGCGTGCGTTTAAATTGTGCGTTTAAATGATCTGGCAAACTACTAAAAACTACTTCAGCATCTACAAAGCTTCAGATATATATAATATAGGTGCATCCCAGATTGAGACACCCCTGTGAAGGTTATCAGGAAGTACCAGAAGTTGATTTGAAAATATGCATTTATGTGAACTCTCCTCGAGAGAGAGAGAGAGACATTCTGATTTTCAGTGCAGTTCAATTCAGTTTATTTATATACTGCCAGTTCATAATAACAGTTACCTCAAGGCTCTTTATTATAGGGCAAAGATATCACAGTATTAGAAAGAAATCCCCAATAACCATGAACGAGTACTTGGAGACAGTGTGGAGGAAAAACTCTTAACAGGAAGAAGCCTGCTGAGCCAGGCTTGGGTAGGGACAGCCATCTACTACGATGGCTCGGTATGATCATTTGCTCATACCGAGGCTGCTGGATTGTGGCTGGCTAGCTCTCAGTAGCTTCACCTTTGTCAGCTTCTGTAAAATGGGCATTTTCAGCTTGGTGAGGGTGATTTAAGTGTCTGTCCAGGTTTGTTGTTATTAACGATGCATGGTGGTCTCCCAGTTATTTACTTTGGCGAACTTTGTGCCTTCACTCACAGCGAGGAGCTCCCATGCTAACCACATGCTAGTGTGTGGCTCTGATTGTGTACATGACTGTTTGCCTGTGCCACCGCACACATGAAATGGACCGGCTTGTAATTGGACATATGTGAGGCTTCCCAGCCGACCACGAGACTCCTGTCCCTGGCCGGTCATCCGATAGACCTCTTGAGGAAATAATACCTTTTTAAGCCCATGGGTAGATTTTAATAATGGGCTGACATCCTGGTACTGCTGAGCTCTAATCAGCTGCAACACAGGTGAAAACTTAAAGCAGCTGACTATAATGTTAAGTGGCCTTTGAGCTCCTGTTATAATCTCTGCTATCAACAATAAATCTGGCCAGTCAAATGTAGGACAAGTTCTAACCGCATCCCATGCCGATATGGTTGCTAAGTATACCTGCTCGAGAGCCTCCCTGGTCTGCAGATGCAGCAGTCTGTCTGTCGTCAAGCTGTCTTTCGTGTGCCCTAATGAAGCTGGGGAAATGTGACGACATGCCTCACATTTCACTCTTCACCTAATTGTGTTGATGTGGAGGCTGATAGGAGTGCTGTGGTGGTTAATCTTCCCAGTGAGAGGAAATGGCGGAGTCATCAAGGGATACGGCTCAGCTAATTAGACTAGTGTACTCTTCCATAAGTGAGGGGAAAGGTGGGGGTGTAGTGAGATCTAGCAAAAACAGAGGGGCGGGGAGGGTTGGTTTTGGAAGTTTTTATTCATTACGTGTGCTTAAAGTTGCTCCAAACTCATGTCTTGAATGTGTGGCACATTCTTTGAATGCCGCTCGGTGATAGAATTCACATCCTGACAAGCAGCAAACCCCAACATTCGTTACAGCTTGACACTTTTACCTCTTGCCACATCACCATTTTGGAGAGCTTGAAACTAAAGTAATTTGAAGTTGCACACACTGGTACGATAATTCCGTGTTTGACTTCATCCTCGCCCAAGAAAAGCTGTTAGTACCTTTGACTGATTAGAGCCTGAAGCCTCTGGCTCTCAATTAGACAGAAGACAAAGCTTCAACCATTGCTGCTGGGAAATCAGAAGCAATGAATTAGTGATAAAGGTTTTAAAGACAACACCGTTAGAGGAGCTCTGAGGAGAAGTTGGACATTTTTTCCCTCTCCTTTCAATTTGCCAAGCAGGTAATTTGAAGTCTGAAGAAATACCAGCAGCATGCTTTGTATTTCCCTTTCTCTGCTTCTTCCCCCTGTCTTTCTCCCTCCAGCTACTAGTGACAGTAATATTAACCTCCTCTCCGCTGCATGGGAATCATGTGACCTGGAAGTCGTCTCTCGTGAGAAGCGGTCAACTGTTCTGCTGCTCAGGGTCTTGAACCTCTGAAGCTCATAATGCATTATGGCTGCATCGCTCGGGGGTGGGCGGATCAAATATTATATTAATATTATGTTGCGAGTTGTCACGCCACACTTAGGTTGAGAAGCGCTACGCTGGCAAAAAAATTTCTGTAGAGTCATGCTCTGATGAGCCCTCATTTCAAAGGCTGCCTTAGGCCCGGTTTGATTTTATTTTAGCTTCCAACCTTTTGCCAGTGTCATCCACACCACTCATCCCCCCCTCCCCCAGTTATTGACCGCCACTAGCGCACACAGCGCCCATATTCATCAGGCTGATAGCGGCAGTGTTTGCCACATTCCCCACCACCCCATCTGTCTGCGCTCCTCTTCGTTTGTGGAGAGAGCTCAGGCCTGTCACCTGAGGGATAAACTGTGTGGTGGAAACTTGTATCCTCTGAGGTATGCGGGGTAGATGCAGACCCTCATTTGGTTCAGCTGTCGTGCCTCGTACAGGCGGGGAAGGCACAGCAGGCCTCCGTCTCTGTTATTGGAGGAGTTACGGGGCTGGGCGAGACATTTACTGTTTGCGAGAAGGTTTTCACGCCTCTTTAAATCTAAATTCGGGTCATGGCGGTCCTTTTTTTCCCTTTTTTTGTGCAGGGGCGTTTTTATTAACTGTGCATTATTTCATTTGCATTGTTTTTATGCAAAGAAATGTCCAAGTTAAGTTGTCTTTTATTCCCCTGTTAAAAAATTAAAAAGAAATCTGCTAGCGCTAAGCAGCCCAGGCTTTAGTGTCTTATGACTGAGTTTTTTCAAAAAACATTTGTTAGTGGTTAGTTGATGGCTATAGCGGCTGGTCTGAGGTCAGCCTGCTTGTGCTGCTGACGGCAGGGTGACAGTTTTTCCTTCATCTTTTTTTATTTTTTTTAACTACCTTAAACTGTAGACTTGCTTATATTTTGACCAAAATACCAAGAATATATTTTTAACGCAGATATTACACAGAATGAGCCCCTTATGAGTAGAGATCACACTGATACATTTCGTCCTCTGTGTGACAGTATAAAGTATACAGAGTGAGTTACAGGAATGCAATCTGCGACTTATTGGCACTGCATCCTTTTCTTTTTAAAGTCTGTGAATATTCGAAGGACTTCCAAAGAGGAATGCTTCTCCAGTGCCTTTTTAATTCATTGACCTCAGGACAGAGAAGCAAAATGTTAACATTTAGCTGCCTTTCCTGCCCAAAGCCAGTACACCGTGCGCAGATTTTCATCTTGCCACAGAGGTCACTCGCTTTCAAATAGCACCACCAAAGATCTGGTGCTTTAGTCAGAGCTAATGATGTGGGAGGAAAGTTCAAAACATCACCCAATGCGTTCTTCCCAAAAACCCTTCTATTGTTTTAGAGAAAGCCGCTCTTCCTTTTTGTCGGGAGCAGAAGTGCCAGTGAGCAAAGTGATAGGATGTTAGAGGTCCTGTCAGTGCTTTCTCCGTCTCTCTCCCAGCCATCACTTTACCTTTCCCCCAGCCTCACCCTTTCGATTGATGGTGAGATCACCCTTTGCATAATGGAATCCAGTCTTCCTTCCAGTCCCTCTTCACTCTCATCAGCTGCTCGCTCTAATTAGATGAGGGTGATTTCAATAAAGTTACCGTCGTCCTCACTCCATTAGTTATATTAACACTCGGATTCCTGCCCCGGAGTTGTCTGTCTATCCTCCGCCTTTCACCGAGGGGGGGGGGCAGTCCTCTTCTTTTCATGGATCTGTGTAACCTAGTTACTGAGGGCCCAGCAGGGGAGGCCAATCAATTAATGAACAAAGGAGACCGCTCACTGAGCAGCAGCGCAAGTCTGGGACTATAAACAGGGCGCTCCCAAAACATGGTCACTGTCAGTTCAGTGCTCAACTGATGGATGTTGTTTTGCTTTGTTGCTTTGCGCGTGTGTAAGTGCGCGTCTGAGAGGACTATTTCAGAGCAGTCCAAAGCAAATGGATACTGTTATCTGTTTGAACACACTGCCAGCCAGACAAAACTCTGCTGTCTATTATTGAGAATGAGAAGTGAAAGATGGGGAAGAATTTGGAACGTTTTTGCTTTTTTTGTCAGGAAAACCCGGAATGCCTTCATCACCATTATGTTTCACCGTATTTGAGACGTGCATAAATGGACGTTGAGCACAAAGCTAACAAATTCTGGGCAAAGGTTAAAAATCCATATTCAGGAGTTCTCCCCCTGGCAACCTTGTGAGCACTGGCAGGTCATCCACCTGTGCTCACAATCTTTCACCACTTTCTCATCCTTCCCCTTTTCTCAATACCTCTTTTCATCCTAGTAAGTCCTCCTTTTTTCACCGCAGCTCACCCTTTAAAAAAAACATCCCTGAGGTCCACCCCTCTTTCTATTCTTTCTTCTCTCCAGCCTCGCAGTCTCTCTGTCATCCCTTTTTTGTTAAATCTGGCTGTTCGTCCCCAGTGTTCCCCTCCCTGGAGTTTCCAGCTCTATCTCCCTGTGTGTGAGATCAGTGAACAGGCTGTTGTAACAAGCTGTTGAATAATGTAAGCACAGGGCTATAGGCCAGAGTTTCATTTAACCCTTTGATCTCTGATCACACAGTGGGTGAGGTGGACACATCGTAAATGACAGCTCGACAGCAGGGAAAAGCATCCTGGAGGCCGTTTTGCTTCTGTCTTCCTTCAGCCCTTAACTGAAGGCTAAAGTTTCCCCATCCGGGTTTCATTGGCAGTGTCTTTGTAAGCAGAAACACAGTGAGCGTCCTTAGCCTTAGTTATCTTAACATTGATGTATAATTAAAGGGTTAGAAAAGGCAATGCTGAATAATTGATATTGGAGCAAAGATGTCGTGGCATCCTGAACCTCATTGTGCTCAGTGTTTTAACTTGCAGTGCAGATAAAAGATTTACCAGTTTGCTTTCTGGTCATCTACTTCAGCTAGCAGTGTTTCATTGTGGTCAATGCTACACTGTGACTGAGGAGCTACATATATATATATATATATATATATATATATATATATATATATATATATATATATATATATATATACATATATATAGATATATATAGATGTACTTTTAGGTTTCAAAACAAGGCCACGGAGTGAAAAGTAAAGCATTACCAATTTTTATCAATCAGCTGACCAAGTCATACGTTTCTAATTCAGAAAGAGAAAGTATTAAGAACATATGGTCACGTTAACCCTTTGTAATCAATACGATTCCTCTCACCTTAAGTGCTTCTACTTAGCTTTTGAGCACCATATCTTGAAGCTTGGGTGTATTGATCTGCCCAGCTGATTGGAAGTTTTCCTTTAGGAGCTATAGTATAGCAGTGGGACTACAAGTGGATGGATCAGTTTACTCCTTCTTACCCCCACTTCCGTCACCACACCTGCCACAGCTAGCAAGAACACACACAAACGGCCCATCTGCGCGTGCAAATCCTCGTGTGTCAGTGCAAGAAGCTGCTTGTGTGCTCAGGAGAGCACACGTCTGAGAGGCGTATTAAATGAGAAATGTGTTACATAGGGTTTATGGTGGCGGCGTGTGCTTGAACCACATTGACTTGAGCAGCTGCTGGGCCTTATTATGGATCCGTGGCAGGAGACAGATTTTAGATTTTTACAGGGCTAACACACTATATGACAGTCTGCTTTTCCGATTGAGTGCTAGAACTCATAACCCACTGCCGATTAACATCCACGCACTCGTGCAGAAACATGCACACTTTTACACCCATAAACAACAACAGCAATATACACTCCATTAAATGGTCAAACAGTAGATATGCATGTCTATATAGGATGCTGTTTATCCACAGGTCTGGCAGTGTCTCTCTTCCCACTTACATATGTCTACTTTTCTCTGATTCTCTTCTTTTATCTAACAGATGCTAAAATATAGTTTGGATTTTTAAAGGTGTTCTGGGATTGACCTCGTGCGTAGCCTCAAGCCTCCCCCTTTTGTAAACTGATATACCTCATGTGTGCGTGCGCGTGCAGGCGTGGTGTCACAGTCGGATACACAGCAGCTGTGGAGGAGGCGGTGAAGAGGGGAAATGGGAATAGCCAGCACAGTAGACAGAGCCCAGATAGACCTGTCAGCTCTGTGACACCCACACATGGCTCAGGCTCTCCTCTGGGATGAGACCAGAGCAAGGGAAAGGAAGCGTGACAGGGTGCAGGTAGAGCCGTAAAGCCACGGCAGAGGTGTGGTACGCGCTGCGTAAATTCTTGCTCCCTTTTGTTCACACAGATCAACAGATTCACAAAAATAAGAAGGGTTTAACTACATGAGTGCTAAATATTTTTAGCTTAAGTCTGCAGTCAGCGGTTACAAGCTAATGTTGGGACTGCACATATAGCTGTGAACAGTAAGTTGCACAGCTACCGCAAGTTTGGAGTCCTGCAACTAATTCTGCGTTGCACAGAGGTCTGGAAGCTGGCTTAGCCACTTTAATAAAATAACATAGCTGTGTTAAAGCCACTCCTGTGTAGCTGTTGGCCTGTGTTTGGGATTTATGTCTTGCTGAAATCAAAACCTTCTCTTTATAGTTTCATAACAGAGATTCCCATAGTTCGTTTTTCCCCTTCTTTTGTTGTTGAATTTATTTTACCTTTACCAAATTATGCTGCAAGGAAGCCCCTCCAAGCATGATTCTGCAGGAACCAGGCTTTGTGGATGAAGGATGAGTTATGATGACATCACACTGTTTGGTTTACATCAAACATAGCATTTAGTGTGATAGAAGGGGGGGGGAGCAAAGCTCATTTTTCTCCTTATTCCAAAAACTATTTCAGCTTTGTTCCAAATTCTCCCACATGCCTTCTGGCAAACGCTAGCTGAGATGGCATCAGTTTTTTTAACAGTGATTTCTCTCTTTTTCAGTCTACCAGAAAACTAGCTGGTAAATCACCCAGGCAACTGTACATTGTCTCTCATCTCTCAGCCATGGAGGCTTGTAGGTTCTTCAAAGTTGCTGCAGACCTCTCGCTTGGCTTCAAAGTAGTGTCCTCCAATGCAGAGATGCTCAGTTTTTGAAGATGGCCATGAATTAAAGTTTTTCAATCACTGGATGGCTTATATAGACGTGTTTAGTATTTCCACTGCTGCTTACCATTTAGTATGTAACACTGCCGGGATTTTTTCTCCCCGGTCCAAAACATGTAACCATTGTGAGAGCTTTTACATTAATATTGACATATGGAGCTAATGCAAAAAAAGGTCGTGGAATTGCATTCAAATGAACTGCTCACATTTGGTCCTTTTTTCTTCTTCTTTCAATTAAGAAACAAGCAGAGACACTCGTGCTGCCACGTTGGAAAAGCTGGAAGTATCGCTGAGCTTGACTGCGGTCGTGTTTTTTCAAACCGCGGCTGTGGAAGAAAGAATTAGAGAGAAAGAGAGAGGAGAGGAAAAAAAAGTCTCAGGCTCAGTTTCAAGCAACACATAGGATTTGTAATAAGATTCACGACTGGGCCTACAATCCGGTGTGTAGTTATTGTTACTGCGATAAGCCAATCACGAGGCTGAGTGTTTCTCTGCAGTTGGATGTGTCAAGTGTGCGCTGTTTGTTTATGTAAAACATACTGTAGACAAATTTCCACTTCCTTCCATTTATCTGCTGTTCTTGATTGTGCGCTGAAAGCAAGCTGATGATTATGAGTGTGTTTTCTTACGGGGGCGTGGGTGGGATCATATCTGTTTGATCTCGCAGGCAAAAATATGGGCAGCACAACAGAATCTCATCTCTTGTGTCAGCTATTCTTCCGCGCTGCGATATTCTCATGGGAACGCGTTTCTGCTGCGCGAATCACAGACAGATCAGTGCGGGCCGGTTCTTATCTGGACATGAAGGACGGGAAGATGGAAGAGGGAAGGTGTAAAAGTGAGGGAGAGGAAAGGAGACGAGAGAGAGGAAGAGATCCTCTGGGAATCATAATACCTGAAATTTGGGTGGGAGGGCGGCGGCTCTTGAATCTAGCCCATCATCATTTCATAAGCAGGTATTTTACTTGCCCCCCTTTTTTTTGCAGGCCGGGATGCAAGCTCACCTCGGCTGCGTTCCCTCTGTTTCCCCTCAGATTGAGCAGATTAGACAGTTATATTGTTTATGCGAGTGCCACGACTCGTGTAACAGCCTGCCTGGAGATTTTGTTATTAGTTTGATCGCTTTCTTTTCTATTCGTCTGCGGCCATCATGCGCGTTGTTGCCGTTTGATAGCATCTCTGGTTCATGTCAGGTCAGCAGATCTCTTATTGCTGTTCTGCTGCAGGTGGGGAGGTCCTAATAAAACCGTTGTGCTTCAGTCAGACATTCTGCGGGGCACTACGTAGGGTTTTCTCAGCTGAATGGGCATTTGATCAGCAGACCCTGCAGCATCAAACCACGCTGACACTTAAGTGCTGTTGTCTCTACGTTCCCCTTCCACTCAGGAACCCTCGACTCCCACACTCACATTCACGGAGACGTGCGTTATTCGCGAACAGTGCGACTTTCACCTCTGAGTGATGTGTATTGTCTGCATAAAGAGAGACCCGTCAGGGATCTTCAGTTCCCGATGGAGACATCAGGCTGCCCGCCATGCTCTCTTGTCCTTCACTAGCATCCTGAGATGACAGTAGATAAACAATGGGAACAAACAGGCACTCCCACCAGCATTGATCTGGCTGGCTCACCCCTCCCTGCTTTCACCAACAACGCCACATTGATTCCACCTACACTCAATTTATATGAAAGCCCCCCCCCTCCCAGCCCACCTCCCTTTTCTACCAGGACTGACAAAAATGATAAATGACCAACCCCTTCCTCCCTCTTCCGCCACCTCCCTCTGCCTCACGTTGGCTGTCCGAGGCTCTACAAACCTATTTTCTACCCTCAGAAATCCAATAGAGTGTGCTTGCCTTTTTTCCCCTTTCTCTGAAGTGTAGTTTTTGCCGGTGTGCGGGTTGTTCACCACCTTTGCAGTAATTTCCACACATAAACATGTCACTGGGTATAATTTCAACCCTGCAGGACGCCCATATCCGTGATGTCAGAGCATTAAGGAAGACAAATGAAGGAAATTAATATGCATTTTCAATGGCAGACGCCGTAGGATCGCTTTACCCTGCGGCTAATGCCTCTGATAGTCTGCTGTGTCACTTAAAGAAGTAATCATATGCACAGTTTCCAAAATGATGTCAATTATTTTCTTCTCTTTGGCTTAATCAGACCGTCGTCTCATTATGTAATTATTATCTGGTTAATTTGTCCCCTGTGTAAATCGCACGATCGAGTTTGTGGTTCGACTGTCCATCTTAATACACGTTCAGCTTTTTATACATATTCTTTTTCTGATCCAGTGTCCCCCTATGCCTGTAAATGGGACACGGAGCGTCTATAAATAGATATACTGTGGCACCGAGCTGCTGGTGTGTGCGCGTGTGTGTACTGCTTTTCACATGTTCCGTGGAAGTGATCGAGGCCATTGATGAGGATGCCGGTTCCACTCTCGGCCCCTCCATCCTGCTGCCCAGGGGTGCAATACCATTTCACATCTCACTTAGACCCTTCCCTAATGATCCTTCTCCGCTCAGCCACAGTTTTCCCATGGCTCCCAACTCCGCACTGCTTTTCCCACTGTGAGGTGATCCATTTTACACTTCCCTCTGCTCTCAGATACCCACTGGAAAACTAAAGGAAGGTGGCAGCCAGGTTTGTGAGCCTCCAAGATGAAAATGACTCACGAGTGCCATGTATAATTTATTCCCTGCTCCTCCTGTTTCTTATTCATTTCGGTCTTAATCATTCTCACATATTATAAATGTGTAATCATGCCATTATGCCAACGCCTACTTAGGTTGTCTCCCTTGACGATGATGTTTGTGTTGATGGGATCTGATGTGATCTCTTAAATATAGAAGTCTGAGGACAGGGTTACCGTCTTCCCATTCTCTCGATAATTGCTCCTAGGTAAAGATTCCACTACCTCGTGCGCATTTGAAGATAATTCCCTCCTTGTCCCGTTACTATGTCAAAGAATAGCATTGCAATCATTTCAATTATGACAGCGCTGGGATCGAGGTCATCGAGTGGGGCCTTGAGAAGTAATTGGAAGGGCATGGGCGAACCGAGGAAAGGCATTTTTCTTCTGCGAAATTGCCTCAGTCTTGGGGACAGTAAATTGAGGTGCTGAAAAATGATGTGATAATTCAGCCACATGGTTTGGTAAGGGGAAATTGTCTGAAAGGCACTTTCTGGAGAATTAGAAGGCAAAACTACATTTCCCTCCCGAGTCCTCTGTCCTTCACGCAGTGGCATGAAATGAATTGATGAGACGGAGGGAGAGGGAAGTGTCGGTGTAAATGTTTGCAGCTAAAATGAAGCTGCCTGCTCGCGCATTCAGATTGGCTGAAGGGTGAGAGGCGGTAGCCCGAGCGAGGATACGGTACTCCGCTCCACACTATTTCACGGCCTAAGCCTTTAATCGCAGCAGCTACAATGAATGCATAAAATGGAATTCAAATTTCAGATTGATTGATTTTATATTGATGAATGCCAAGGCTGGCTTAAGGGGAAAAAGAACTGTGACTGTGGCTTTTTTTAAACGTAACCTCTTTAAGAAGGCGAGTCCTTGCTGCTCTCATGTGCCCGTTTGTTGCTTTTAGATGTGCTTCAAAAGAAATATGAAAAATTCTTGCTTTTTGAAGTTTAATCTCTCTTAAGAAAGGGTAGGAGGCAGAATGCAAATGTGGAAATTTGCTCCGGCTTTGCTATTTACTGCTTGAGACTTGGGCATCTTGTAGCCGCGGACAGTCAGCATTTCGAAAATGTCAGGCTTTTGAGTGAGCCTTCTGAGCGAGCGTCGTGGACATCTCAGTTCTCAAATCAAAAACATGGCTGCCATCCCAGCCTCCCTCCCAATGTACTGTCAAAACTTCACCATAGTGGCTCTATTGTGTCTCATTTCTTAATCCCTTCAAGGTATCTCACACAGTAACAGAGCTGCCATAAGCACATTTGGTGCTGTTTGCAGATTAACAGGATTACAGATTATGGATTACACTAGCGTCATTCTTACCCATTTAACCTTGACGCATGCCCTGCTGAAAAATTTCAGGCCTTTGCAAACACAAGACCAAGTTCAGTGTTAGTGTTTGAACACGATACTTGGCAGTGTTGTCCAGGACTGAACGCAAACAAGCCTATCTACTATTGGAGTGTCTTGTGTGTGTTTGCGTATGTGGTCACACCAGCAGCCCTTCGATGAGGGTCCTATGGATTAGCGCCCTCACTGTTTTTCCTTCGCCACAGCTTCCATGCCTTTGAACGCAACCCAACTCCAGCGTTTCCATGGGAAACGTGCAGTTGCCAAGTCCTGTGGCGATTGAGCGCTGAGGGTCATCGTTTATTTCTGTCTGACAGGAGCAAAGGGGGCAGATTGGAGAGGGGACAGCAGGGGGGGAGAAGAGGGGGAACTGTTGGGTCCTGAGGGGATGTGGAGGGCCTAAATCTCCTTTAAAAGTTTATTTGTCCAAGGGATCGCCTACGGCGGAGTCTGACACTGGTTTGTTGGTGTTAATGTACCGACTGTCCTCGCAAATCCCTCAGACACTTAGTCGTATTCACACTTTAAAAGAAGTGCAGCAGCAGTGCCGGGGAGGGGGCAAAAAAGGGGGGGAGACGTGTGAAGCCGCATATGGTCGACCGTAGCGTTGTTTTTCCAGAGAGTTGTTACAGCTGAGGACTAGCCTCCATCCCCCTGCTCCTCTTTGTCTCTCATTAATCTAGCACTATGGCTCTGGCTTGTTTCCAGCGATGTAGAGCGAGCAGGTTTAAGTGACCACCCACCCTGAGGAAAAGCATCAGTCTGCCCCCGGTGTCACCTGCTAGTGTTTCTGCCTACATTTCACTCTGTCGCCTCGTGTCTATCAGCCGCTCTAAAATAATGAGCAAAGTGCTTTAATTGTAGTTTTCGAAGCGTCGGGATTGATGGTTATACTTTGGGATGAATCTCTCGCTAATTTCTCTTGTCTTGTACGAGTTGATCAACTTGTCCTTTCATTTGCTATTGTCTTTCATTTTTTCCTTTCTTACTACTCTGGTCTGCCACCTCTATTTAGGGAGGCTTTAGTCCACATGTGCAATTACAGAGTTCATATTTGGTCTGAGCTCTTTCCATCACCAAGAATGAAAAGGTTGGCTATGGGATCTGTGTTAGTCTCCTACTGCCGCTCCTTTATGCATGAGTTAGGACTCTGGCAGACTGGAACACCGTGGTGTCTGTGAACCCTTTTGGCTTCTCTTCACCTTACCCAATATGTCTGCTGGCTATACCGCTCATCAGCTTCTGCAAAGCATGAAATATTCATGTCCCCCTTGCTTTCTCCCTCTGCATTTTTGAATCTATTATTTTGAAGAAAGGAGCACAGGCACGTTTCCAGCTCTATCTCGGCCTCTTCCAAGGTATACGTAGCACATTAGGTGAGATGGGCATGCAGACATTTTGAGATCCATTAGCCATTATTCGGTTTAGGTGCTTTATCTTCAGCCCCATCATGGTCTAATGTATTGTACTCTCTATTTAACGGGTCTGACCTCACTGCTTCGCACTCAAGGCCTTGAGATTTCCCTTTATTTGTGTCTGCTTCTCTCACTCCGCCTCTCAGGCCTTCTCTTTCTCTCTGCCTTCTTCCTTTCTTCAGCTGTAGCTCACTGCATCGCAGTGTGAAGGTCAACATTGGGAGGCGGTCATCTCTACTGTGATTTGGGCAAGAAATGTGGTTTCCTGTGAGTCTGCTCAGTCTTTCCGCGCTGCCATTAGATCTGCTTCCAAGCCATGTTAACAGTGTCATTAAAGTCACAGCAGTGCTTATTGTCTCCCTGCAGACACGGCCAAAGATAGCATGTCTTCAGTCTGATTACACATTAACAGGAATTGACTTTAATATAGCTCTGATCGGGGCAGGCCACTATGGCTGGAAATGGAGAAATCTGAAAATATATACATCATTAGAAGGTTTATCATTTGGGGAGGAAACATTTTACTAATTAGCGTTCAACCAAACCGGTTAGGATTAATTTGTTTCTCTTTTTTGTTTCTTCCTGTTTTAAAAACAAATCTTTTGGCATTTGACTATTCGTCAGAACAAAATAAATCTTTAGTGTCCATGTTCTTAATAGACCACTATAAATGTGTTACTTTGTTGTTAAATCTACATTGTTGTTTCTCTTATCACAAATATTCTTGTGTATTTCAATGTTTCTTCCTGCATATCTGCTGACATACGCTCACCGGCCAGTTCATTAGGTACACGTTGGACCCCCTTTTGCCTTTAAAACTGGAAGCACTCCTCAGAGATTTTGGTCCATATTGACATGACAGCATCACACAGCTGCTGCTGAATTGTCAGCTGCACGTCCGCGATATAAATCTTGTAATGTAGATTCCTCCACATCCCAGAGGTGCTTTATTGGATTGACAATCTGGTGATTGTAGGGGTCATTTGAGTACAGTGAACTCATTGTCATGTTCAAGAAAGCAGTTTGAGATGATTTGAACTTTGTGAAATGGTGTCTTATCTTGCTTAAAGCAGCCATAAGTAGACTGCTTCACTATGCATAAAGGGATGGACATGGTTGGCAACAATACTGCCAAGAAAATAATCCCACACCTTTACTGCAATCAGCAGCCTGAACCAATACAAGGCATATATCCGTGCTTTTATGTTGTTTATGCCAAATTCTGACCCCACAATCTGAATGCTGCTGCAGAAATCAAGACTCATTTTTTTCTGTTCTTGTCTGATATGATTGATACCCGTTGTGGTCTTCTGCTGCTGTCGCCCATCTGCTTCCAGGTTGGATGTGTTGTGTATTCATCGATCTTCCTCTGCATACCTTTGTTGTAACAAGCAGTTATTTAAGTTGCTGTTCCCATCTTATCAGCTCACAGCAGCCTGGCCATTCTCCTCTGACCTCTGGCATCATGGCATTTTTCTCCCAGAGAGCTGCCACTCACTGGATATATTCTCTGTAAACTCTAGCGATGGTTGTGCGGGAAATTTCCAGTAGATCAGCAGTTTCTGAAATACTCAGACCAGCCCATCTGGCACCAACAACCATACCACATTTAAAGTAACTTAAATCACCTTTCTTCTCCATTTCAATAGTAAGTTTGAACTTCAGCCGGTATTCGCAATCATGCCTCTATGCTCATTGAACAAAACAACTTAGAGCTAGCTGCTTATTTAGTTTAATGTCCAATAGTACATTAAACTAAATAAGGTGAGCATATGCCAAAAGGCATATGCTCACATATTTAAAAGGAGGAAAACTATAAACTTACTATAATTTAAAACTAGGAACTCACTGTGGTGAGGTGAAAAGATACTACAACAGAGGACAAGGGGGGACAGCAAGTATATCTACACAGGAGGGTGATGGGGGGAGTGGAAACAGCTGCGGAGAATGAGACACCGTTAAACCAAATCACAGTGAACAAGACAAAGGAAGCAAAAGTAAAAACAAAGCACCAGGACTACAAACTCTCAAAGTAAAACAGGAACTGATGACTTAATGAGGAAAACATCATACACGAGACATGAATAAACTAAATGCAAGAGGCTTGACACGGGAGGGAGGAAAAGAGAACTAGACTAAATTCGCTAGGAGAAGGAATACAAGACATAATCTAAACCTCACACAACCCTGAGATCTCAATATATATCGAGTAAATAAACAAAACTAGAAAGTCCAAAAACTCAAATGCTGGGAAAACAAACCCATGACCATAAAACCATAACACATCATCGTGATACAATTTTAAGATCAAGTGAATAAGGTTTGTTGATTAATATTCTGGTCCTCATTATTGGAGCCATGTAGATTTCTGAAGCATCTTGACGCTGAGAAATCTAAAAAGAAAACTGTGCTTCTTTACAGTGGTAATAGTTGTCACCCTGGTCATGTCCTCTGCTTCACTGTTTCCATCAGGAGTCACTTCCTGTGGCTAATCATACTTTGATATGCTGTGGCACGAACCCTGGCTCCATAAGAAAGGAACAAACAAGGTACCCGGGGATCTTCAAGCAACCAGCTCTGTTGGTTTTTGTCTGCACCGCTGTGATATATTCTCTGAACACCCACTGTTTTTTTTCACGGCCTCTCTTTACATTAGTCTCTGCATCCCCATGAAGGGAGAAGTTGGACACGACTCAGAGAAAAAAGACGTGCAATTTCTTCCACAGATCTTGCAGGAGGCAGATTTAAGGCATCCTGTTAAGCTTAGCTGGAAGGATAGCCGGGGCAGAGACACTTGCCAGACCTTGATTCTCATTAAAAGGACACCGGATGCACTTGATTTTCTCCACTTTGGAATTCCGTTTGAGCCGAGCTCAGCGCGGCCACTTGTGTATTTTTGACGTTACTGCTTACTTTTAATTAAACCTAGGTTTATCGGGTTACCAATAAACCCTTTAATGGCATTATTACATCTACTTTATGTCCCCTTTGTGTCTTGCTGGGTTTCGTGGTCACTGTTTAATGTCTTCGGGTTGAGGGGTATGTGTCTCTAATGCAGCATCTATGGTTTTTACACAGGGATGTGTGCACGGTGCAATAGCTCTTCCCGCTTAATGGTCAGACCATTTTCCATGCAAAGGTAATGATGCTCCATCTCATTTCTCCACCAGGAGACTTAATGGAGAAATGATGTTTTTGTAAGTGACTCGCTCATACCATTCTCATGCTGGATGCTTTACTTTTCACACTTGGCTTGATGGAGGTTGCCTAAAGGGCTGGTATATTATGTTAGGTCTGCTGAGGGTATGGAAATGTATATAGAGTGTGATAAGGGATTTTTTCCAAGAGTAAAGGATCCTTTTGTTGCCAGGTCTGTCTGTCACTCCCATCCACTCCTCTGCTCTTGGATCGCTTCCCTTCCATCGGCTTGTTTTTCCTTTCTTCTCTCCGTTTTGGTTCCGATACTGTGCGGATTTGAGAGAAATAGAAGGCGAATGTCCCCATGGGTGATGGCTTCACTTGCACGCAGTCACACAATTCTGAGCTGAACTGGGAATTGGCTCACCCTGAAGCTTTGTCACTCAAATTTTGCCTATTGATTGTGTGGAGGCTGCGTGAGCGGGTGATTTGTGTGTGTGTGTGTGTGTGTTATGTTTGCACACACAGGGGTTAGGCGTGTGTGTGTGTGTAGGGGAAAACTGGCAGCTCTTACTTTGTGTAGGTGAATGCAAGGACTACTTTGGAGCGAACTTTTGGAGTGCTGGCACTGCCAGTATGCAACATCTCCCACACACGGCTAATCCCACTCAACAAAAGAACGGGATATGCTGTTTGTTCTATAGGAGCTGATGCTTGTGCTGTTAGAGTTTAACGCTATTTCCTTCTGTCTTGCCGTTTTTCTAGGTCAGGAGATTTAATCCTGGGGGAATGCTGTTGAGATGACCTGCGTGGCCTTTGTTTCCTCAAGAGATTATTCTCCAATCAAAAGAGTGGAGCAAAATCGAGCCAGGACATGCTTGACAGGTTTACATGATGGACAGGTGATGGAGTCTTCCATCATCTTTCTCCACCAGTGACTCGGCCTGCCAGCTCTCCCCGCGAGGCATAAGTGTGTACCAGCAGTCCAAGGCCCCTTATTTGTTTGCCATGGTGACATAAGCAGTGCTGCAATATGAGGGAGAACCAAAACCGCCTCATTTCTTTCTCCAGTAGCTCCTGCAGCTGCTATCTTAATGCTTCTTATATTTAGCTCCATAACAAGGCTGACCTTGCTCTGAGAATCCCCTGCTCGCTGTCCTCTATCCACACCGAGAGAGAGACTGTCCCCCAAGGTGTGCTGCTGAGCCGGCGCGGCAGAGCGGTGTGGCGTGAGACGATGCTGGGATGTGTGACCCGCCTCCGTCGGCAGGTCCGTCTCCTCCCCCTGCAGACCTCGCTGATACTTCTCTTCCTCTTCTGCACCGTCAGCGTCTTCATCTCAGCCTACTTCCTATATGGCGTCAAGCGGGAGCTGGAGCCATCAGGAGGGGGTGTATCCGGAGCCGAGGGAGCATCCGCCGACACCGATGACCCAAGGGTCACTCCATCCCGACTGCTGCCTTTGCGGCCTGTCTCAGGGGGCCCTGGGGCAGATCCTGGAGGGACAAGGACAGAACCTGTTGTCCTGGTGTTTGTGGAAAGCCAATATTCTCAACTGGGGCAGGAGATTGTGGCCATTTTGGAGTCTGGCCGATTCAGGTACCGGACTGAAATCTCTCCTGGCAAAGGGGACATGCCCACATTGACGGACAAAGAAAAGGGGCGTTTTACACTTGTTATTTATGAGAACATTCTCAAGTATGTCAACTTGGACGCCTGGAACCGAGAGCTGCTGGACAAATACTGTGTGGAATATGGAGTAGGCATCATTGGCTTCTTCAAGGTTAGGACAACACCACACTCCTTCTGCCTCCCCCTTTCTCTCCCCTCTCTCACTCACACCTTCTGCCCTGTCCATCTGGCTCCACCGTCTCTAAGGAGATGGGATTCACAGAGTTGGAAAGACCTGCCTGGTTCAATATCACTCTGTCCCACGGCAGTGTCTTCTGTCTCTCTTATGTTCTCTGTATCAATGTTTTTCTTTATTCTGCAATCTGGCCTTCTTCTCTTTTCTTCCTCAGTGTCTTATTTCTCTGCTTTGTTTTAACCTACACATGCATTCCCCAGCCTCCTTCTCCCTCTGTGTTTCTCTCATGCTCTCTCCTTTTTCCTCTAGATCAGTAAATCCGTAGATGCTTATGTTTGCCCAAGGCCAGCTTTTTTTTTCTTTCTTCTAAGGTGTTATGGTTTTAATCACCATTTCTGAGCCATGTACAGAAGATCTAGAGATGTAGAAGAAATTTTAGGCAGGTCATGGTTTCCTGGCAGAATTTACCACAAGGAGAAAGAGAAAGCAACCAGTACACTTACACATCTGCATGATTGATGTCGTTGTCCCGTTTTGGCCTTTCCTTGATGGATATCAGCGAGTTTGTTACATACACATGAAGTCCACTACAGACGCAGATGCATTGCTTCTAATTAGACTCCAGCTGTACAACAGTGGACTTGCATCTGCTCTGCATCTGTAATTAGCTTTGGCTACTTTTTTCATGTAGCCCTACAAAGTTTATTTGGATTATTTGTGATTTACAACTCTGTGTTGTTTACAGTTAAAACTCTACAGGGTTCACATGACCGTGAACACGAGTAGCATGTCTCCAGAGTTTTGCACACTGTAGAATTTCCCGTATAGCAAACATGATATGGTATGTTTTTGGTCATGTGTAGTCTGTGCAGAATAAAATAGTTGTTTTTTTAAATGAAATAAAATATTTCGACTGATATAGTGGCTGATATTAGCCATTTGCCAATATATCGATATTGTTTTCTCATATTAATAAAGACTCATAAATAACTACATCTAACAACTGTTAGGGAAATCATAAAAATTCTGTGTATTAGTGAGGCTTCATCTCCTTCATAAAGCACGCCTGATATATGGAAAAGGAAATTGATGTTGCATGTGTGCTTGTTTATTTTTCTACATATTAGGTGCTGATAAGATAAAATACAAAGAAAAATAAATACAATTAGATAGTTAAGCATTGCAATAGTTGTTATCTACAGCCTCGGGGTAATTTAACTCCAAATGATGCGGGGCAAAAGAAGCCAGAATGAACGAATGGTTAAAGAAAATCAGCTGATTTGTTTTTTATTAGATTTTTAAAACTACTAAATATGATCAGAGATGTAACGTATAGTTTGCACACATGAATGGGAAAAACGGTGACGTGACACCACGCAGTTTGTGTTAGTGTCAACTTTTCTCGCTAACACCCACGCGCTGTTTTGTATTTCTAAAGGAAGACTTAAGTTGTGCAACATGAAGTGACTGTAAGTAATCATACAGCAAATCAAGCGAATACACTTTTTGTCACGTGTAGTCTGCGGAGAATAAAATGCTCCTTTTCAATGAAATTCGAGCTTGACTGAAATGTTGGCCAAGTTTTCTGCCCTGTCGGCATCGGCCACGAACACAACGGCAAACGGCTGATTGGAGCAGAGTCGGGCGGAGCGTAAACGAGTAATCCACGACATAAACAAGATTATATTTAAATGGTTTCCTTATGGTTTGTTAATAGGGACTCATAAATGACTGCACATACCAAACGTTAGGGAAAGGCGTTTATATTTTGTGCATCTAAAAGAAAAAAAAATCTGACTTTTAAATCACCAAATATTTGTAATTTTGTCAATCTCAAAAATCTAATGTCAGACAGGCTCTAAATGCAGTCTACCTCACAGAGCAGGCCTAATTTGTAATTAGTATTTGTATCACTTTCTTCATATTAGTTTCTGATAAGATGTGATGAAAAGAAAAATCAATTAGATGACATGGGTAATCACTTTATTTACATCCACAGCCTCGAGGTAAATGAGTGTAACAAATGAACGTTTCTTTAGATATAATCACCATCATGTGGACACTGCACAGTGTATATTAGTGTTAATGTTTCTAACTAACACCCAAACACTGTGTTGAAATTCTAAGGAAGAGTTATGTTGAAGTGCAAGATGAAGTAAGAGAGAATCAGGGAATGGCAAGTTTTGGCGGGGAAATTTCATTAAGCCTTTGCTGAAGTCTCA
Organism: Astatotilapia calliptera; assembly: GCF_964374335.1. Classification (NCBI taxonomy): domain Eukaryota; kingdom Metazoa; phylum Chordata; class Actinopteri; order Cichliformes; family Cichlidae; genus Astatotilapia; species Astatotilapia calliptera. The sequence continues at coordinate 29,224,705 of NC_137423.1, forward strand.
GTCTCAGAGTCTTTGAGAACACAGCAGGAGGTTATTCGTTTTGACTGCAATCTCAGGGCATAGCAGATTGAGCATAGCAGGTAGAAGCTGCCTCATGCCTTCACGTTTGAGCAGGCCTGACATTCCTTATTTCACACATGACTGGAGAAATTGGGGAATTATTTCCAATGCATTTCTGTCTTCATCACTCCAGTGTATGATGAATCTGTGTGATTTCTCTCTCGTCTCTGTCTCTCTGTGTTGATCAGGCCAATGAAAACAGCCTGCTCAGTGCACAGCTGAAAGGCTTCCCCCTCTTTCTTCACTCTAACCTGGGTCTGAAGGACTGCACGGTCAACCCCAAGTCCCCGCTTCTCTTTATCACTCGATCTGGGCAGCCGCTGCCAGGTCCTCTCCCCGGAGATGACTGGACCGTCTTTCAGTCCAACCACTCAACATACGAACCCGTGTTACTGGCCAAGACCCAATCAGCTGAGAGCGTCGCGTCGATGGGGCAGAATGCTGCTCTGTTGCCGTCAGTGGTGCAGGACCTGGGGCTTCACGACGGCATCCAGAGGGTCTTGTTCGGCAACAATCTGGCTTTCTGGCTGCACAAGCTGGTGTTTGTGGACGCTGTGGCCTTTTTGACAGGGAAGCGACTCTCGCTTTCTCTGGAGCGCTACATCCTTGTGGATATAGATGACATCTTTGTGGGCAGAGAGGGTACCCGCATGAAGGTGCCTGACGTAAAGGTGAGTTTGTGTTTCAAAGTGCTAAAAAAAGAAAAACATCTTCTCAGAATAGTAACTGAACCCACTTATCTATTCATCAGCCGCTGTTTTTCAACAGCCCTTTGCTGGAAAATAAAAAATTGCCTCACACATAGCATGTTCTACCCTCTGCCAGTCATACAGAAACCCCTTCTTCTCACTCCTCTACTCCTTTTGAATGCATTCGTCCCAGTAGGCTGCTCAAAGCTGACAGGCCCCACTGCTCACACTGTCACAGAAGCTCCACAGCAATGAATATTTCAGGGGCCCAGAGACATACAAAGAATGTTGAAAAGCTCCTTGCTTGCGTCCCCTCAGAGCAGAACAGGCTCGCCTCACATGTGGAGGCAGAGGGTATGAGAAAAAGTTATGGAAGAGGCATCAAGGCCCCCCTCACTGGCAGCGCAGCAGCTAGCTTTTAGAGACGCATCACACCCTGACATGATGGAGAAATCTGAGCGAGAGAGAGGGGGTGTGCACTGGGAGCCTCATCCAGCACGGAGATCAAATGAAACAAACACCCGAATCAGAGGAGAGCAAAATATCAAACAGAATGGAGGAGAGGAGTGAGGCAACTGGGAGTGGATGCTGGATGTTTACCGAAAGAAACTTTCAGAATAAAATATGCATGTGGGCACAAGACCGAACGGGTGTTCGCGCTTTCTCATTAATGCGCTCGTGCACCGGTTTCAGCGCATCGTGTATTGACTCACCCTCCTCTCCTCCTACTGTTTCAGGCCCTGCTGGAGACACAGAGGGAGCTGCGCACCCATGTGCCCAACTTCACCTTCAATCTGGGCTTCTCAGGGAAATTCTTTCACGCTGGTGAGATGCAACCCGACGAGAACTTTTGCCAGTTGCTGAGATAAACTAAAATAAATAAAACTTCAAGCTGGTGAAGTCGTGATTCATATTCTTTAATTTTGCTTCTCCTCTCTGTCCTCTCTGTCATGCCCTGACTTTGTCCATTTCCTGCTTCTCATTTCTCAAATGCTTCCTTCTAATATTTGAACTCTGTCTCTCCCTTTGCCTTGCTGACTTTCATTTCCTCTCCCTGTCATCACTCGCTCCATTTTACCTTTGCCTCTTCTTTGTCATCTCCCATTTTTATATCTTCAATTTCCTCATAACCCACCGCCCCTCATTTTTGCGCTAACCCCGTTCATCTCCCTCCATCTCCCCCTCTTCCTTTCCCATGCTATTCTCTCTTACGTCCAGGATCTGATGAGGAGGACCTGGGAGATGACCTGCTGCTTTCCTATGTGAAGGATTTCTGGTGGTTTCCTCACATGTGGAGCCACATGCAGCCCCATCTATTTCATAACCAGTCCGTGCTGGCCGAGCAGATGTTGCTCAACAAGAAATTTGCCATGGTGAGTCAGCTTGGGGGTAAAGGTCACATCGCTGTTTTGAGTAAACACAGTGATCGGCCTTATCTTTTGCATATCCTGCTGTTTTGATTTAAATAGGCAGTCTCGGACGAGCTGGTGACGTTTTTGCAAGTAAAAAAACCCAAAAACAATAAAGATTGAAGCTCACTTCAGTTAGCGGCACACGTGCCTCGAGCAGCTGTTTTGTCTGTAATACAAAAGGGCATCTGGTGCATCTGTGCCTGTAGCCAAAAAAAAGTCTTGCGTTGTTTTGATTAAGAATGCAAAACTAGTGCAATTTTAATCAGATGTGAAGATTCGGACCTGCATGTCTTCTGTGCAAGAAGACGCTGTGGAAGTAGGCTTGCTGAGGCGTCGTTCGGCTCTTATCTAATATCTCGCTGTGGCTGCTCTTTCCTTCCTCACTGCTCGCTCACTCACTCCTCAAACAGAGACGCATAAAAATGAACTTGTTCAAAAAGAATGATTTCCATCTCCACTAACAATGTTAGCACGTGCGACGCATCTTCTATGACCCCTTTAACAGTTAAAAAACAAGTCTAAGATTTAACTGCACAGCAGCAACGGGAAATTATAGGTTTGGTAGAGCTCTTAAATGGTGTAATATGAGCAACAGAACAGCGAGCCCGTTATTAGTTGCATAAATTTGCACATGCTGCATTGTTTTCCTGTGAATTCCTTCTGCTTATACAGTCAGTGTGAATACAGCAAAGAAAACGCAGACACCCTTTTCAAATTCAGACAATTCTCAATATCCCCAGAGCTTGACGGGTGTCGTTAAACCTCGCCTCGTTTTCTTTTTCATCCCCAGGAGCAGGGGATCCCCACTAACATGGGCTACGCGGTGGCTCCTCACCACTCGGGCGTTTACCCTGTGCACATACAGCTGTACGACGCCTGGAAGAAGGTGTGGGGCATCAAGGTGACCAGCACAGAAGAGTACCCGCATCTAAAGCCTGCTCGCTTCCGGCGAGGTTTCATCCATAGCGGCATCAGTGTAAGGCAACTTTTCATACACCCAGGCATTCGAAAAAGCCTCGTTATCTTCTTACCTCTGGCTTGTTAGCTTTCTCTCCACTTGGCTTTTCAACATCCATTACCTTCTGAGCCAATAATCCCTTTCAGGGGGCTCTTCTACTATTTATCTTCTACTATTTACATATTTTATCACTCCCCCCTCCTCCTTCAGTTCTTTTATATTTATTCCTCTCTTATGACCAACTCTCTTTTCAACCTGTTCTTTTGCCCCTCATCTACTGCTCTCAGCGTGCCCGCTTTTCCTAGATGATAATTGTGATGACAGTGTTATTATTTTCCATCTTTGGAATCAGGAGTCCTGCAAAAGGCCAGTCCTGCTTGGTTGTATTTCCTATCGAGTGCCAAATGATAATGTAGTCAAGTGAACCAGTCTTGCATGAGACACCTGTCTAGATTGCGCTGCCTAGGAGGCCTCAGCAGCATAATGGAGACTGACATCCTTGGCAACAGCATAGCGAGTGTCTGCATACAGCAATCATTGAAATGTCAGCACTCCCTCCTCCAAAAAAAAAACCAGAAAGAAAAATACACTTGACTTTATTCAGCTTCGGATCCGAGTTGGTGCTGAAGAGAGCAAAATTAAAGATGAATAGAATACATTCAGGAGGTTTTAAAAGGTGGGTGGGTGAAGGGGGGATCTTATCCATTTCTTTCCCAGGTTGACCTTCACTGCTGATAAGAGGCAGTGCAGCCTCAGTCCAGTTGCTTTGTAGTGCTGGCATTCAGTCAGCCTGTGTGGTCCCACAGTTCTGTTCCTGTCCTTGAGATAGAGCAGTCTGAATGGACAGTCTCCACTGCTTACTGATGATTGATATTCAGTTCCCCTGACACTCCAAACTGTAAACGCATTTCCATGAATTTCCATATAGACTCGGAGTGAATAAGAGGTTTGCCTTGGCTAGATGAGCTGCATAATATGAATGTTATTGGAAGCAAACAATGTGTGGGGTAACTGCTTGGAGTACTGACAGCTTCGCTCTGCTCTCAGCGGAGGGCTGATGGTGTGTATTTATTTGTGACAATGCACTTCTCATGATCCTTTTTTTTTTTAACGTGAGTGTGTAACTTCATTCCCTTTTTGTTTCCTCGCTCTTGGTTTGGTGACTTTGTGTTTTTGTTCGTGTCGCAGGTGCTGCCCAGACAGACCTGTGGTCTTTTCACGCACACTATCTTCTACAAAGACTACCCGGGCAGTCCGAATGAGCTGGACAAGCTCATCAATGGTGGAGAGCTCTTCCTCACTGTTCTTCTGAACCCCGTGAGTCAATTACACATCCGCACAGCACCTCGATAGTCTTGCGAGCTTGGAAAAACCGTTTTACTGACGGTGTAAATTGAAATTTAAACGAGGGACGGGACAATGACTAGTCGGTGAGTCACACAGGGATGTCTGCATCAAGCGCACTCTTTTTTTTTTACTCTGCTGCGAAAGCTTCTGTCGCTGGAGCAAAAACAGTGTTGAGAATTCGTTGTGTTTGTCAGCATGTTTTGTTTGAGATGATATAAATGGGTTAGTCTGGTCTGAAGATAATTTTTGCAAGGCTTTACTTTTTAAGTGAGACTTGTTTGTGTCACATAATTATAAAGTGTTGTTTCAACAGTTTTTTTTTCTTTTTTTAAACTGCCACTTCCTCTTTTGCTCGAAACCTTTTCCCTCATACTGCGTATAATTAACTGTGATCCAGGAAAAGTTCATCTGAAGGTTTTAGTGGCTTATTGAGAACTGGGGCAGCATGCTCTAATATTTAAAGTCTATTATACTGTATAGTGATAGTAATGAATGTCAGAGTCATTCATCTGTGATTAATATGTTTATTTTTATTTTTTTAATAATGTAGTGCAAAAGTCTCGAACCACCCCTCATTTCTTTATATTTTGCTAGGAAAATGCAGTAAAGCATAAATAGAAAATAGTATCCGGGGCAAAACCACAGTTTGTACAATTTGAAAACATGCGGAGGTCAAATTTTAGACTGACCACATCAGGCAAAACATTGTTAGGCAAGCTCTGTTGTCATCTTTTTTTATGTAGTTTTCAGGAAAAGCTCTCCAGGCTTCTCGAAAGACATTCAAAGCTCATTTTGGGGTGTTGGCTGTGTTTTGCTATGTCCTTTGTTAAGATGTTCCCACACTGTTTCAATAATATTGAGGTCTGGACCAATCCATGACTGATAGTGCTGCATTTTTTGTTTTTGTTTTTCTGACCGTTTACTGCATTGGTCCATTCGTTTGCGTTTCTTGTCATGCTGAAAAGGGAAGCTGTTGCCAATCAGATGCTTTCTGGATGCTATCACATGGTGGATCCAAATCTGTCGATACATTTCTGTGTTCATAGTTCACTTTTGACAAGAGCCCAGCCCCTCGAACCATGACAGAGTCTCCATTGTGTTGGGCTCCTGACCCCCTCCGTACGTCTCAAGAGTGATTTGAAATTAAAAAAAATTATGTTTCAGTTCATCACCCTGTAAGACCTTTTGTCACCTTTTTTCAGTTCAGTTCTTGGGTAATTTTGCTTACCATTTTTGCTTACCACTTCTTCTTTTGTCTTTCAGTTATCTAGTTTCCTTAAACTGTTTTGTTATGTTTTGCTTTGGGGTTTTCAAAGAACACACTGTACACTGTGGTGAGGTATGCCGATAGCTCTTTGGAAATCACATTTGTGTTGCAAGAATACTATTTTACTTGTGTAAAACTCTTTTATCTTGCACATTTTTGCACAAAGTAACAAAGTGCCTGAAGATGCACTTCAAAACTGCTAAGTTGCCTTATGTTATGTGTAGGCTCGACTGGTTCATCACTTGAGTTCGGGGCCTTTTTGTGCTTGAATGATTCATAGGTCAGTGTTTAGTGTCATTCCTCTGAGAACATTCCTCTGATAATGGTAAGAAAAAGTGAAAGACCTTCATAAAACCTTGCAATAAAATCTGGCTACTTGGAAGCAAAATATTTTTCTAAAAGACAGGTGGCTCAAGACTTTTTCACAGTACTGTAGTACTGTTGGCAAAGTGTGCTCATAATAATGTACCAGAGTTAGGATTTGCTTTTGTTTGACATAGGCAGACATTTCTCACTTGAAAAGCTGGACTCACTAAATGTTTGTCATTTTCTGTTCATGAACTAATCAATTAATCAACTAATTGTTTTATTTCCTGTCAAATTCACATAATCACAGACAGTTACATAATGTACACAGTTTACCACGTTTTCAGTTCAGACCATATTTTGTTTGTCTTCTTCCCCTTTTATAACTCTCTCTCCACGTTTCCCTCTCCGTTCGCAGATCAGCATCTTCATGACCCATTTGTCCAACTATGGGAACGACCGCCTCGGCCTATACACCTTCAAAAGCCTGGTCATGTTTGTCAAAACATGGACCAACCTGAAAATGCAGACCCTGCCGCCTGTCCAGCTGGCTCAGAAGTACTTCAGCCTGTTCCCATCTGAGAGAGATCCCCTCTGGCAGGTGAAAAGAACATACTGAGTGTAATATTCCTTATTTTTTATATTTTACTGAAACTCACAAAGGAGGGACGATTCCAGAACCTGCTCCAAGTCTGCGCACGTATTCTTAGAGCTATGAAAATGAGAAAAACAGCATATGTTCACAGTGGCAGCTATTGCATAGCTTAATGAGCAGGCTAGATACAATTACAGCCCATTACGGGGGTATCATCCTTGCTGTAGTCAGTATACACCATATATCACCACCGCACAGGCCTATCGCAATTGTTGAGATTTGCAACACTGCAACGTGTAGTTAGATTTTCCCAAGTTAGGCCGTGTCATAAATCAAGCAAAGCCTGTGCGTAATACCTTAATGATGGCCACTTCACCATTTGGTTGCTCTCATATCTGTTAAAAATTTGTAACACTGGATGTTTTTTCAATGTGTTTTCTGTTGGCTACAGGATCCTTGCGAGGACAAAAGGCACAAGGACATCTGGTCCAAAGAGAAAACATGTGACCGCTTCCCCAAACTGCTCGTCATTGGTCCTCAGAAGACAGGTGAGAAGCAGTACTTCAACACCCTCTACAGGACATAGCTAGAAGTGATTAAATGTGACGATTGCCATTGTTATTGTATCTTTATTTCAGACATATACAGAAAAAACAATATATACATGTTTAGCTTTACTCAGTACATTCAGCCATTCAGTTCAAAAGCAGAAGTTATCTTATGAGAGGTTGTCACCGTGGTTGACTGTAGATGTCTGTTACATTACACTTAAATCTGCTTTCTAATTATATTGTTAGAGACTTCCTCTTTCTTCCTCTCACCATCTTCATCATGTCAGTGACGCTTGCTGTGCTGTTCTTCACTCAGGGACAACAGCACTCTACCTGTTTCTTGGCATGCACCCTGATCTGACCAGTAACTACCCCAGCAAGGAGACTTTTGAGGAGATCCAGTTCTTCAATGGGCATAACTACCACAGAGGCATTGACTGGTATGTATTTTTACACTCGCCTCTTTTTTGTGCAGTGGGAAGTAACACTTCACGAGTCAGAAATATCCCCATAATATAATTAATGTTCACATTTTTTCACCCCACCCCCCCCTTGTCTGGTGTGATGCTGCAGCATCGAAGCAACTGACAGCAACTGTTCACAGTGCTCTTAATTTAACATCCCTCTTCGGCGTGTTGGCATATACGCTGGACTGTGAGTGGAAAAAGGCAGTTTTCACTTGTAATTATAGTCACAGTTGCTTCACAACTTTGCTGCACCTGCATCTGGAGTTACGTTCTCCCATATGTGTAGGTAGGAGCACAGGTTAGATCATTTGCAGTTAAATCAAAAGAAAAAAAAACACAAAGTGGCAACGGCAGTGAACAATTTATTTTCACTTTGTTAGTAAAAAGCAAAAAAAAAAAAAAAAAAAGCAAACGACGCCACCTCACAACAACAAATCCACTCATTTGTGACATTGCCGAGAGCAAGACCAGCAACGCAATTAACACCCATTCATCTAAAAAAAAGTCACTGTTTTGAGTTTCCTGCAGGTTTAATTGACTTCGAGCAGCATTAAAGTGAAGCTTCACGCGCCACTGCAGACAATCTGAAAACAATCCAACACAAAATTTACTTGGCAGGCTGGAAATTTCTATGAGTGGGCTGCCCAAATATTAACATTGTATAACACTATAGAGTGATGGTTTTTTTGTACTCGGGGTGCCAAGCTGTTGTGCATGGTCAATCACCCACACAGTGAACAGAGAAATAATCCTTATCTGCAGGTTGCAAATTGGACCAGATCAACTCTGGCTGCTTGTAATTTTTTTGCTGTGTTTTTGTGTGTTTTTTTAATGCATTAGGTATATGGAATACTTCCCTCTGCCTTCCAATACTAGCTCAGACTACTACTTTGAGAAGAGTGCTAACTACTTTGACTCTGAGGTGGCAGCTCAGAGGGCTGCAGCTCTCCTACCCAAAGCCAAGATCATCACCATCCTCATCAGCCCAGCAGACAGAGCTTACTCGTGGTACCAGGTTGGTGACCTGCTACTCCACTAATCTCCAAACTTTTGAATAAACGCTGCTGTATTATAGTTAGAGAATTATTTCATCCCAATTAAAATACTCTCTTCACCTTTTGTGTCTGTATGCAGCACCAAAGAGCCCACGATGACCCAGTGGCATTGAAATATTCTTTCCACAACGTCATCACTGCAGGGCGTGATGCTCCTGTCAAACTACGGGTCCTCCAGAATCGCTGTCTGGTGCCAGGCTGGTATGCCATCCATCTGGAGCGCTGGCTTAATTTCTACCACTCCAGCCAGGTACCGAGGGGAGGATGCTTTGTTTAGTGGGGGGGAAATGTGCAGATGCACCCAAAGTCATTATAACAAACTAAAACAATGCTAGATGTGAAAAAACTTTACCACTACTATGAAAAAATAAAGATAACTACCTGAAAAGGTTTTGTGGACTTTGAACACTAACAAAAATAAAATAAGAATACAGAATAATTGAATATTTCTGTCCTTCTATTATTTATTAATTTGGCAAAACTTTAAACTAAAACAAGCAAACACACTTAAACTAAACTGAAATAAAATCAAAGAATAAAAATGCTAAACTAATTACAAAGTATACAACTAATTTAATAGTTGAATTTAAATGAATTTAACACTCAGGTTGTATAAATGTAGGTATGGTAAATCACTTGTGGTAAGGGTGGCTTGTTCTCTCTTTGGTATTCCTCATAGTCAGTGTTTCAAATGCGGGTGACCTTGAAGAAAGAGAGCTGCTCTTTGGGGACACTCAACAGCAAAGTGAACACTTGTTGCTCAAAATCTCTAAGCTGCACAATGAGTCGGGATTAACTGTGAGCGTCATTACTGAACAAGAACGTCCATAAGAGTCAGCTCTGGTGGATTCTGGCTAACAGATCATTATATTCAGACTTGTAGGTCTAAAATATGATCATTTATAATAAATAATACTTCTAAAGCTTGACTAATATATTGGCCAATATGTTAGTCCTATTGAGAAATTAGAATTTAAAAAATAAAGAAGTGGCTGGAGGATCTCTCTTCAACCATGTTTATAGTGTTCGTGTTCATAGTTTGCTCACTAGAGGGAACTACACAACTTTCCTGTCCGTGACACGTTTCCACACGCCAAACAACCAGCTGGTCCAAGCAGAGTTGGGCAGATCGTAAAGCACAATTTCATGTGAAGTTTAAATAAGATATGTTTTTTATTTCATTGCCATATTATCCTAGTAAAGACTCATAATTAACTACGCATATCAAACTTTATGGAAATCTGTTTATGCGTCATATGAAAGGAAATATCGGCCGATAAACCTGATTCTTAAATGAGCAAATAAACTGGTATCAGTCTTAAAACTCCTTTATCAGCTCTGCTCATTATTAATTTGAGAGTGTCTTATAGCTTTCTGCATACCCAACTATCCTCTTCCTGTTCACATACTGTTTCCCAGGTGTTAGTTTTGGATGGACAGATGCTGAAAACCGAGCCTGCTTCAGTCATGGACAAAATCCAGAAGTTTCTTGGCCTCACTAACATTATCAACTACCACAAGATCTTAGCGTAAGTATCTTCATCCCAGCATGTTGCTTTCAGCTGCCAAGTTTACAGATGAACTTGCAGCTGCATTAATAGCTTTCCTGCCTTCAAATGTAAATACAAAGATGGGATTTGAGTCATTAGCTTATTAAAAAACCTTAGCTATCAACAGCTCCCGCTAGTAAAGAATTAAGACATTTAAAAAATCATTACATTAAAAAAAATCTAAATCACTTGGCTTTTAAAAATGTGTTTGTCTCATGGTTAATTTGAAGGTTTGTCAGCTCAAAAAAAGATTTCTCCCACCCTCCTAAAATACATGCTGAAAGTTCTAAGTGTGAACATCACACTTCTTTAAGTTGCTTATTGGAATGGGATTATTTGTGGAGCCGTCAAACATGCTCATATGTCCACGCGCTAGAAAACAGCACGTGGACATATGAGCAAAGAAAATATGACGGAAACACAGTAACTGGGGGGAGATTTTAGATTTTCAATATTAGAATTGAAATTCTAAATAGTCGTTTCTTATTTCTCAGTGTATTCTTGTGTTTTTTACGTCCAGGTTCGACCCTAAAAAAGGTTTTTGGTGTCAGCTGCTGGAGGGGGGGAAGACAAAGTGTTTAGGAAAGAGTAAAGGACGCAGGTACCCTGATATGGACCCTGAGGTAGGAAGAATTATCACATTATAGTATGATCTTTTTTTAATTGCTATATTTTAGTTTAATATTTGCTCTATTTTTGCGTTCTCCAGTCCCAGGCGTTCCTCAGGGAGTACTATAGGGATCATAACATTGAGCTGTCTAAGCTGCTCTACAGGATGGGACAGCCTCTACCAAGCTGGCTCCGAGAAGAGCTGGTCCACACCAGGTAGCAGCACCACAGGGGAAAACCACACCTCCTCATACTGAACCACTAATATTCCCTGCTGGGGCTCACTGGCCTCATGGCCTGAAGTGTTGAAGATCCCAATTTGTTTTGACTGAGATTTGAGGATGAGACATCCGCATACAACTCAAGACTCAACTGTGATCTTCCTAAATAGGGCAACAGTGAGCAAACCAGGAACATGGAAGCCTTAACGGTGTGCACTGAAGAAGAGACCGGGGAAGACTCAAGAGGACGCACACGAGGAATTGTCGGTGTTTGATAATCACATGGCCGTTCTCCTCAATCAAACTTATCATCACTTGAACTTCTTCCTGGAAATCAGAGGAAGGGAATAAAGTCTGAAATTTCAGTTGTGGGACACAGGTGATGGAGAGCATCACCTGTGTCCCCGCCAATGAATTTTCACGTAAGGAGCACATTAAAGCAGGCTTAATGGATGATATCCCGATCGCCTGAGAGACATTGGTTCCAAATGCCTTTGATGCACGTGTTTGTATGAAGGGAGAATGGGACGTCTGAAGTCTTGACTTAGGCTGCATGTTGTAGCCTTATTTGATAGGCCTTGGTAGAATCTAGTTATCACGTTACAAGTGCCAGGACAAGAATCTTCCTTAAACTATTACCACATGGACTTTTCATGGCTCTTTTTTTTTAAAGTGTTTTTTTTCCTTTACTTTGATTTTAACGTCTCTGTAATGCGGATGGCAATGCATTGCTGTAGAATGTACCAAAATTAAACACTTTAGCGCCATTGGTTTCATATGGGCCAGATGTACAGTACAGTTGCGTACACTGTTTTCAGCTTAGCATGCTCTGTAGCCAGTTTTACAACCATTTGATTGGCTACAGCAGGAACATAGGACGGGTGATGAAAGCACATTGTTTGAAGATAAAAGGTTACTGGAAAGCACACTCACGAAATTGTTCCTACTACAATCTGTGAAGAAGAAGATCATAAGCTAGCTACTGTATGTTAACGCCACACTCTGGTCCCACAAGATTCAGAAGATTGTGCATCTCAAAATCTGGTGTCAGCATTGTTGTTGTTTTTTGTTTGTTTGTTTTGTTTTGTTTTTTAATCACAGCTGTTTATGTTTTCTTATGTTCTGTTTCATGTCACTCAATAGAAAAGGTTTTGTTTGGGAGATTAAAAGCTGACTCTGCTTATTTAAAAACAGAACAAACACTTAAAGTCACCCGGCAAACCAACAGTTCGCCCAGAGAGACCGCTCAGACATTTTGGTTGTCGGTCAAGGTGTTACCACTGCAACTAGATGTCAAACGTAGGTAACAAAAAGCTGCTCTTCTTGCAATAGTTTTGTACGATGTTCTGATGTTATAACAATGCACATGACGGTGACTTTATAATGTAAATAATGCGAAAACCCTCTGTAGACCTAAATTATTGAATGTGTTTGGGTTTACACTCTCCATCAGCCCATTGTGTGAAATGTCAGTGCTCTACTGAGGGGGAGTGTGGAAATTTTTATTTTATTTTATTTTATTTTTCTCCTCACTGTGCAGAGGTGTGTCGCTGAGATTCTTTCCTCTCATGTCCTCTCACTGCCAACTGTTGTACAAAGGTACTGAGTCTCTCCATATAAAGTATTAAATGATAACACATAACAGCAACGATGGTACTAATCTCCTGGACTGTATGATAAAGATTTGTAATTGTTGTCAATAATTTTTACAGTGTAACTAATATTGTCGGTGCTTTTTAATTTGCAAATAAAACACCACTGTATTTTTCAGTAGTTGGATCTTTTTTCCTCTCCTTTCTCTGCTGTTTGGCTTCCAGCTGTTTTTGTTTGTTTGTTTTACATAAACAGCTCTTTCATTTAATAAAGTCATGCAAAAGCCTACCTCATGCTATGATTATATAAGAATATGGAAACAAGATTAAACAGTGGCGGATCTAGAAAACTCTACATTTGGGTGGGGGCAAGAGGTCTAGGCAGGGTGGCACATACCTCTTCAGTGAAGGTTGTGAGAATCCCTTATCAGAATCAGAATACTTTATTGATCCCTGGGGGAAATTATTTATATGAATATGTCAACAAAATATCCACAAAACACTTTAAATTATTAAGTGCATGATCTCTTCTAAGAAAACAAAGACAATTAGGTTGAGAAAATTAGTTGGGGACAGAAAATTGGGGTGGGGGGAGCACGGATCTACAGCATTGGGTCAGTTGCCCCCCTTTGCCTCCCTGTAGATCCACCCCTGAGATTAGAAGATGAGCCTAGTGTCAAAATGCTCACAGAGTCTTGTGAAAAGGGAAGTTTCTTCCAGGGTTGGATGCAGTCCTGTGAAGTCCATCCATAGGAATTAAGGAGTGTAAGCAACTTTGTGTTGCTGCTAGCTAAAAGCTAATTGCTTGAAAACAGTCTGATCACCTCTAGAACAGCAGTTTTGGTGGTTTGATGGTTTTATAGCATTCGTTTGTGTCTTGTAACACAATACTACAAATTTCCCAGGTGTGAAAGTCCCGTCAAAGACACCCTAAAGGTCAGTCAGTACAATGCTCAGATACTGCACACAACAAAAGGCCAACAGCTACATGTCAGACTCTTCAGGCCTCTGTTAGCATGTTAAATGTTCATGACGGTATAATTGGAAAAAGACTGAACAAGTATGGCTTGTTTAAGGTTTTGCCAGCCAAAAGCCTCTTCTCTCTAAAATGAACATGTCACCACAGCTTAAGTTTGGAAAGTTGAACAAACCACAAGATTGTTTTGAACGGTCTTGTCTGTCTAAAGGACAAAGTAGAAATGTTTCACCAGAGTCACATTTGGTGAAAAGCAAACGTAGCATATTAGCACAAACACCTCATAGCAGCTGTCAAGCATAGTTGGCAAGAGGATTTGGGCTTGGTTTGGAGCCACAATACCTGGTCACCTACAGTTACTGAGTCAACCATAAACTCCTCTGTATACTGAAGTATTCCAGTCAAATGAGAGGCCATCTGTCCGGCAGCTAAAGCTCGGACAAAACTAGGTCATGCAACATCGCAGTGATCCCAAGCACAGCAGCAAATCTACAACAGAATGGCAAAAAAGAAATGTCCTAATCAAAGTTCAGATCTCAATCTGATTGAATTGCTGGGGTGGGACCTCAAGAGAGCTGTGCATAAACTAACACCTGCAAACATCAACGGACGGTTAGTGCTACCAAAGGTGGCCTGTACTCTGTACTTTCTTTTTTGCATTACTATAAAAGGACACCTTTCTGATGCTGGCTTGTTTTAACTAGCCACTCACTTCCACTCTACTTCCACTCCACTAACTCTTTCTTAACCAAAATGTACATTTGAAAGTATTTTTTTCCAGTGAATTATAAAGACTTGAGTATTAAATTGTGACACGAAGTGCATGCAGTTTTTAACAGAGCGTAAATATGTTTTTCAGCCCTGAAAATATCATTATGGGTATAAGAAGCCTAAAAATATTTTGGTTATAATTAGTTGGCTTAAAGACCTCCTAATTTTGACCCAGCCTTATAAGCACCAAGGTCATGTGACTGTAAAAATGTTAACGTGTGGTAGTAAATTTTGCAGTCCTAAATAAGTCCTTAAATATATTACAGTCCACAGGTGGGAGTTTGTATGAACTATTATTTTAGGGGTAGCTGTAAATTATAAGCATTCAACGTGATGATGACCATTATGCAGAGATTTCTAGAAGCTTCCCAGTCTCCTGGTTTGGATTGAAAAACAAACTGTTTTTCTTTTTGTTTCACTTTATGGAGACGTGAAGCAGACAAACCAAATCCCTTGATAGCACATTCAGCACTAACTTTTATTAAGTAAAAACTTTTACTTACTTACATAAGTCTTTTACTCTAAAGTCCACCAGATTTACAAGTAATTCATATTTCTTCTTTTCGTTTCCTCATTGGGGAAAACACCTTAAAGTGTACAAAGAAGTCTCATCTTATTCCTAAAAAGGCCAACATAAAAAGTAGACAAATGTACTCACCACATTTCCCTTAATATTGTTGTAATTGTAATGTCTAAAACTTTGTTTTAAAAGAACACTGCATATTACTATGATTTGATTCACTGTTTCTTTATTCTTTAAGCTATAATAGTAATATTAGCCTTTATTTGTAATTATGGGAATATTATTATAATATTTTCAATTATATAACATGTACTTTATCTACTAATACAACTACCTAAATGTCATAATGTGCAGTAGTAATGAAACCTAAAGTATGTATTTTCACTGATGTAGTAATTCAGTCATCTAATAAACTACTGTAGTATTATTACTAGCAGCATTATCTATATTTACAAATAATTAATGTTTACTTGCTAGAATTAGCAGAGGCAACTGAAAATACTATACTATCAAACAATAATGGTAAATTCTAGATCTTAAACCGTCGCTTATGTCGCTGCTGTCTGCCTCTGTCAACAGATGATGCTATTAAATCAGCCAATCAGAGTGGCGCTAGTGATCCGTCCCACAACTTCTTGTTCTTTTTTTTTTTTAAATAGAGAGGCTTTCTGTGGAACCCGTCTGGTTTTCTTTTCCTCATTTTGTAGGCAATTTATGCTCTAGACGTGTTGCTCTTTGTTCAGTTTGTTGCTTGAAGGAACGGAAAGAACTCCTAACACAGATGGCCCACTCTCCAGACGATGCACCCCTGGCCAGGGGAAACCTGGCAGACAGTGAGGAGACGCTTCTTCCCCTTGCAGCACCAAGAGGGTGAGAAGAGTGTACTTTATCCATAGCAGCTGTTTGTGCTGTATCTTTAAAAATTATTATTATTTTCAATAAAGTGCACCTTTTTAAATTGGCTCACACAGATAGAGCAGAATAAATTTAAAAAACTGAAGTTTTTCACCAAAGGTTAGTTGCTTACATGCAGCAGTATCACATTTCCTTTAATTTCATTTAGCAATAGCAAAGATACATTTTATGACATTTAACTTTGAAGGTAGGCCTATCTGTTTCAGATTTGCACTTATTCCTTTTTAGTTAAAAGAGCAGTAAAATTATTTCGTTTTTATCTTTTATAATTATATATTATAATATTATTTATGTATGTATTCATGTTTACAACAAATAATGCTTTTAAAACATTTCGTTTTACTTCTTAATTTCACTGAACCGCACTTCCCCTTTCAGCCAGGACAAGGCGTCTGCCTAGTAACTGGTGACGCAGCAGTTGTTATTGGCTAATAGAGAAAAGAAAATGCCTTTTTTTTGGGAACAATTCAAGTTAGAAATAAATACAGTCTACAAGAATTACAACTTAATAATCGATTAGAATCTGATTTATGAATAAACGTTTTGTGTGGACTGTTGATTGGAAATAATAGATAAACAAACTTTATATTTTCCTTTACGACACAGATTATATTGGCGGTATACATGAATTTATGATAAACAAATAAAAAAATAAATTGCATCGAACAGACTAATGTCGCAATTTAAAAAGCGGATATGTAAACATATGACTTTCTGACTTTCACTATTAATGTTTTCCAGCAATAATGAAAAAGTAACATTGTCCTTATACGTTTGCATTTGAGAAAAATCATTTTACACCTATCTACCTTTGTTTAATTTGCAAGTTGAACTTGAATCATAGTTGAATATGACTTCCTGCTGAAGCCAGAAGAATGTATCTGCCTAGTAACTAGTGATACTCACATTCTATTGGCTGAAATAAAAGAAGGAGCAGTAATTAGATCTGAGATCACTCTTTTTTATCTAATCTAATTTTTTTTTAATTATATATTTCCCAGATTTGCTGCTCTTTACATGATGGAAAATAATTGTTTTTTTATGGTTTACTGATTTGATTCCCAGACA
This sequence comes from Astatotilapia calliptera, assembly GCF_964374335.1. Taxonomy (NCBI): domain Eukaryota; kingdom Metazoa; phylum Chordata; class Actinopteri; order Cichliformes; family Cichlidae; genus Astatotilapia; species Astatotilapia calliptera. Next base: position 29,241,637 of record NC_137423.1, read on the forward strand.
GCTGGATCGCAGCTGTATGTTATATCTCTCCTCCCCAACATATCCTACCCATTTTCAACTCCTGCCCCCCACACTCAAAAACCAAACAAATATCTTTAAAGATTCAAATTAAAAAAAGGAACAAAAGAAAATAAATTTTAAAGGAAATTCAAAGGCAAACAAAGGAGAGACAAAGGCCAATCCCCCCCTCCCCCTCCTTGTTTTCTTCACAGATTTGTCCCTTCCTTTACATCACGTAATGTGCGGTAAATTAACATTTTACACACTAATCATGATCATTTTTCATCATCTACAGGTTTGACTAAAGGAAACTGTGGCTTTCCTTTTTTTTGTTATTGTATTTTTGTGTGTGGACTGTCCAAAATCCAAATGACTCACCCAGGCCTTAAAAATGTCACACACTTATAGAAATCCCCTCACGTCACTTTCATACCAAGAATTTTTTTATTGGAATCCCATGTTTTGTTTTACCGTTTTTTATGTCCTTCATTTCTTCCACCAAACCTCCTGATTTACCTCCAACCTTTTAGTGACACATACTTTTCTATTTCTCACAGAGGCTCCAACAGTCGTGCCTTGAAAATTGCGGGTCTGACAACCTTGGCTTGCCTGCTGGTGGCCAGCCAGGTCTTCACTGCCTACACGGTGTTTAGCCAAAAGCAGCAGATCCACACTCTACAGAAGAACTCGGACAGAATTAACAAACAGCTGACCCGCTCATCTCACGGTAAAGTCGAGCGCTAAAACCTTAATGGCCACACAGAGCCCTAAGGGGATGTGTCATTTTGAGTGATAGTTTTAATTAGACAGGCGGACGCGGGCTGGAACGCTGAGGAGGGAAGTGAGAGTTTACTTTACAGAAGCTGAGTTTGAAGGTGGATGGAGAAATGGAAAGTTTATTGTGACTCATGGGGAGAAAAAGGTTAACTGTGTGATATTTTTATGTTAATAGCATTAAAACAAGATTTCAAACAGAGGCGTCTCGAGAGATACTGTTAAACAAAGAAACAAAAACACATTCCTTTTTTAATTCTCTATTTATTATGTAGTCCAACTTTTCAATTTGTTTCTGCTGAGCATTAATAATTTAGACATAAAAAGAGCTACTTTTTCTTGTACTTGCATTTATTTAAGTTTTTTGTTGTTGTCGCTGATTTTTTTTTCTTCTTTTTAATTTTTTTTTTCAGCTGTGGCTCCAGTGAGGATGGCCATGCCCATGAACAGCCTGCCCCTCCTCATGGACTTCACCGAGGACTCCACAGCACCCAAGACCCCCTTGACTGTAAGTGCACACCATCTTCTGGGAAAAAGTTCATATTTGTGTGCAGCTGGGATTCATTTAAGGCTTCAAATTAATTGCTAATGCTTGGATTTAAAAGTTGAATAATTAATTTCAACTTGAATGCTCCCTTCCTCCAGAAACTGCAGAACACTGCCATTGTCAGTGTGGAGAAACAGCTGATGGATCTCATGCAGGTAGGTTGCAAACACTGTCTAGCCTCACATTCCTTACCTGCGTGTTGATGTGTTGCTGACGGTAAGCTCTCGAACGTGCTCTGAACAGGACTCCGAGCTGCCTCAGTTCAACGAGACCTTCCTGGCCAACCTGCAAACCCTGAAGCAGCAGATGAACGATAGCGAGTGGAAGGTGAAGCGTCACACGCAGTGATCACATTGCTAACGTAGCTAAAATAGAAATGAAAAATGGCGACTGTCCTTTTAGCCATGCTTATCTAACACTTTCTGTATTGTAGAGCTTTGAGACCTGGATGCGCTACTGGCTTATCTTCAACATGGCCCAGCAGCAGCCTGCAACCCCCACACCTCAGTCAGGTTAGCTCAACTTTTCTTTCCTTCACTTTTAAGTGTTTTATTACCCAAATAGTTGCTATAACAGCAAATACAGATTTTCCTGTTTTACTAGTATGCACTAGTTTGGCATTTAAGTCATTTTTTTTAGAGATTTATATATAAAAAAAGAAAGAAATACAAAATGTTGAAAAATTATTGGATGTTGTTCATGCGTGTTTCATGTTTGTGAGCTGTGCTAAGCTATCTGAGATCTGTATTCCCATTAAACTCTCAACAAAATGTCTTTTTTTTTACAGTCTTTATTAACGACTTTTTAATTTTTAACTGGTAAATAAAACCAAAACGAATGTCTGAATATTCTCCGCTCAGCCACTACCATCAAGACCAAATGCCAGGTGGAGGCAGCACCCGGACCCAGCAAGATTGGTTCATACAAGCCCCAGTGTGACGAGCAGGGCCGCTACAAGCCAATGCAGTGCTGGCACGCCACCGGCTACTGCTGGTGCGTGGATAGCGAGGGCCATCCCATCGAGGGAACCACCATGCGTGGCCGTCCCGAGTGCCAGAGAGGTAGAGGACACGGATTAAAGGATCTTTTCTTACATGTGTAGTTTTGGTGAGGCTGTTGTGAATGACACCAGATGGGTTTTTTCCTGTTAACTTTAGCTGCATTTCCTCGTCGCATGATGGTTGCACCCAGGCTGATGCAGAAGACATACGACATGGATGGTGAGTGCTTCAGATTAGTTTCTTTGTTTTTGATGATTTTTCATTTGTGAGATTTTTCACTGGCATCATCATCATGATCACTTTGTTGTTTGCTGTTTTCATCTCTTTTTCCAGATGAAAAACAAAAGTGAAGCAAATCTTGAAGAAAGATTTCATCCAGCAATCTCTGCAAATGACAGACGTCATGCCGCACTTCAATTATTAACGCTTCTATCCCTGATGAGCTCGTTTTGCGTGGAATCTCGTGATTTTAACCATTTTTTTGTGGCTGCTTGAAATCGGATCAATAGAGGCCTGTTACACCTTAGTGCATTTAATTTTGAAAAAAAAATTGCCTTTACGTCAGATTTGTTTTGGGGTATATTTGTATAATCTACAATAAGTACATTAAACTATGTGAGTGTTTAATATGTTTGGTTCTGATGAATGCTTAAAGGGTAGGTTTACCGCATCTCCTTCTCTTAAACTCAATGCAGGAAAATGGAAGCTTGGTTGTGATGCTCTGAACATTGAAAAATTGCATTTATTAATGTAAACCAGCCTAATTTCTTCCCGTGCTGGTCTGATAATCCAAACCTCACAGAGGGCAGTTTAAATAGGTTCTAATATTTTGCTAGAAAGTAGTGTCAGGAAAAAAACCCAAAGCAACTAGGAACAATCTGGAAAGAGATGTTGCTATTTTACATATAAATAAATGAATAATTTGCATTTCCAACTAGAAATCTAGCTAGTATAAATCTACATACCATAAATACATACCATAAACTGTGGGCTAACCTATCCTTCACAGGATGTGAATATGATAAAGTTACTCTTTTATGACATGTTTGTTTTAATAAGGTTGATGAATAAAGTTTTCCTATTAACACCGCTTGCATTACATCTTTCACATTATCTACAGTTAAGAGAAATCATTGCTTAAGCTGTAATCAAAATAAGGTCTGAATAAACTTTAACCTGATTAGATGCAGTGACGCTGCTCACTCAGTCCTGGATTTTGTGGCATTTTTTTAAAAATTAGACACTTTGACACTCAATACATTTGCCGTTAAAGAACCTGAAATGTGCATGAGTGCACCGACTCATCCTTTTAGTTCTTTTAGAAATTGAGTTCTCTCACATTTTCTTAAAAAAAAAAGAGTGCCCCCATCTTTTTTTAAGCACCACTCTCACTATCAGTCATCAAATTAACACGATCTAACAGGCAAAGGTGAAAACCACGGTGCTCGCTTCTGTCCCTTCTGTTTTGACAGTTACCCAAGATCATGTTAAGAGTGCAAATTTGCCCACTTGAGGCTCGCATATCTGGGACGACGGGTGCAAAAGTGTGAATTTATTTTCTTCGTCATTAGTGGTGAAGATGTACAAAACATTAGGTTTTTTCTCAGTGAGTCCTCTTTTAAAAAAAAAAAAAAAAAAGATGTGAAGAAAAGGAAAATAACTGATGGATTAAGCCAGTTGCACATACCTGCTCCAACTTGGTGAACAGCTCACACAAAAAATACTCATCCATGTCTAAACTGGCTGGACATGAAAACACATAAGATCCACGTTTAGCTACAGATTTGTTCTCCCATATCCATCCATCCACTATCTTAACCACTGGCTGGAGCCTGTCCCAGCTGGCATGCAGTGAGATGCAGGATATACCCGGACACGGCGCCAGTCTATTACAGAGATATTCTTCTGGCAACCAAAAGGTCTCAAGCTGTAAAAAGTGGATGTTAAGAGTTTATAACTCTGCTTGGCTTCACTGTACGACAAGGAAACCCTTAAAAAATATGAATAAAAAACAAAAATGTGTACTTAAAGAACCATTTCAAACTGTCAAATAAAGCAAACACGTATTATAATGAAATTTTATGTGGATTCTCTGAGATTAAAGTTTCTCTTAGTTCCAGTTCCTTTTTTAATATTAACAGGAATTCTTTTCCTTTATTAAAACATTTTTTGTTGTATTTGAAGCCGTAAATTTAAACGCTGAAACCATGACATATTATCTTCTCTAGATCTGATACTTTTTATCTTCTGCTGACTCACTGAGTCATCCGTTTCATTTGAGGCTTATTACCACTTTAAGAGCAGCCACTTCAGTTTGCTTTTTAAGCAAGGATAAGATTTGCTTTAAGTTTAGTCGTGAAACCCACAAAGTGTATTTATTACCAGGCTTTTCAGCTTTGCGCAAACTGGAGCAGAATGATATTCTTTATGCCAGCAGTAGCCCCATTAGTGGGATGCCATCATCTTCCTGGATAACACAGACAAGTGTGTAGTGGAGGACTTGCCTGAGAACTTGTATGCGACACACCAGCAGCCCAGCGGGAGACTCTGATAATGAATTTGTGTCTTGAAGCATGTGAAGCCGAGCAGCGGGATGCAACATCACACTTGATTTTTGACACTATTTATTTTTGCCCACATTTACAGCATCCATCTTTGTTGGGTTCTACTTTCAACTTTTATAAAGGGTCTAATTAGAGGTTTCATAATAATAATAATCTATAACAAAAAGTTTCAGGGCTGTGAGGAAGTCTTTTGAATCCATCCAGAGTAGAGGAGAAGTCTATTGACAACTTATTAACTATTTATTAAAAGAGTTTGTGGATCTTTTTTGCTCTCCCAATTGAGTCTTAAATTATTAAGTGAACGTCTTTGGGAGGAAGCCAGAATACCTGGAAGAAACCCTCAAAGGCACGGGGAAACTCATGGTCTGGACTCCCAGATGGAGTCCAGACCAGGAGCCTTCTTGCTATTGTCAGGGCTCTGTGTGCAGGCAGGTGGAAATGTGGATCCAAATGCAGGACTCCGAGACGAAATGTAACTAAAACCACAGCTTTTATTGCTGGCATGAAACAAAAACCAAACCAACCATGAAACCAAGCAGGAACACACAGGCAGGGTCTGAGGGTACGACACAACACTGAGCACAGGAAAACACAGGGCTAATATACACAGGGTGGTAATCAGGAAATGGCCAACAGGAGGGAGACACAGCTGGGAGAGATCAGGGTTAACGAGACGGGGGGAACCAAGCTGCACACACTAACATAAGACAAGACTTTCACAATAAAACAGGAAACATGAATTACTAAACAAGCACGCAGACTTTACACTGAGAGACAGACAGACAGAGAATGACACATGGAACCTGAACTAAACTAAACGTGAGATATAACCGAGAACAAATCCTTAAGCACGGATAAACAGAAACAAGAAACTAATAATAATCATCATCACTACGAGAAAAAGAAAACAATCCATGAAGCAGAATTAAACCGAAATATAATAAACTCAAAATACTGGGTCCAATGGATATTATATATATGGCCAATTTTTCAAATAAATAATGGCTATCACCCTTATGTTTCCTACAAGGTTAAGTCAGTAGAACACAAGCAGCATGTTCTTGCAATTAATAATTAACCATGGTATAACCATTGTATAGCCATTATTTAACTTACAACCCTTGTATAAAGTGTGCCTTCTCATAAAAAGGGCAATAGAAGACAAATGAGTTTTTAATTATACTGTCACAGCTGTTGTATTTCTCTAGTGTGTACAAACTGTATATGTGATCATGGAGCGAGTCTTCATAAATCCTATTTTATTTTTCCCTGCCTAAAAAGATAGTACTGCTGATCAGTGACCCCATTTCTGACCGCTCTGTCCGTCTTGGTAACAGAACCCTGCTCACTTTCACCAGTGGAAGTAGCCTCTGGATCATTAATAATTCATCCATCTGAAATGAAATCCAGGTGCGCCAGTGGCTGTCAGACGCAGGATGGCCACTGTTAACATGGATGCACCTGTGAGTATTCATATTCTACACAGTATATAAATAGCATCTTTTTAAAGCAGGGGTATATTTACATCAGAATAATGCAGAATTTAAAGGCACTCTTGTTGGAGTCTCTGTCATTGATCTTTAATGTTTTAGGGAGCTGACGCAGTGAGAGTGGGAGTTGTACTTACAACAAAACCAGGTAAGGCTGGGACAGTGACAGTATACCTGTATATTTGCTATACTGTCACTGGAGAATGACTGTAACTCGGTTTTGAATGCACAGAGAGTAAAGAATCTGTTGTTATTGATGAAGAAGGACATAGTGTTTACTACAAATCATCAAATAATGAGGTAAGTCATTTGACTTCACACACATGCTTCAGAAAGTATTTGTTAATTTGCTTTCAAGCTTGCTTACATTCTTTCAAACAGGCAGCCAAGGCCTTCTCTTTCGACCAAGTCGTGACTGTTGACAGCATAAAGGTACAAAACAGCTCCTGACCTCTTATTTTAACCCTTTTCTGCTCCACTGCACATATTTTCACTACCTGATATTTTGATGGCTGGAAACTGAAAGACTTGAGTGTAAATCTGCAGAGTTTTCACCCTGAGCTCCTGCAGCCTCTCACCGAGTACATGTCCAGTGGGTGTAACGCAGCACTGCTGATATGTGGAGCCTCCACAGAGACGACGAGAGCTCTTATTGACAGCAGTGTCATCAGACAGGTGGAGCTCTAAACAAAACTGCATTTAATATTTGCAGATTTTATGTGTTTATATTTTCAATCATACCCTTGATTTGCTTGTAGGTCGTGGCTAACCTGTTCAGCTGTATGGAGTCAAGAGTGAAAGGCGAGTTATTCATCTCTGTGTCATCCCTTCAGGTTTGTCCTTGTATTCAGTAGCAGAGCCCCAAAGGATAATAGATGCAATAAAACACATGATGACAGCTAATGTTTTTCAATGTCAGTTTTATCCAGACGGCAGTGCAGTGGATCTCTTGAGCCTCAACAGACAGACTCTACAACCTGTAACACATCCAGCGCTTGGAAGGTGTGTCACAATTTTGCATTTTAATGATAAACAAAGACCTCATATAAAACATATACACACTGAAGCTGTATTATATATGCTCATGCCTGCTTTTCTCTCTCAGTCTCATAGGAGGATTATGTGAGGTGTGTGTGCGTTCAGCTGAAGACGCTTATAACCTGTACGAAACATGCAGGGAAACACTGAAGGCGAACACAGGCTCCATTTCCAGCCGGTAGGTCATACAAAGCACAACTTTTATGAACTCTAATCCATTTACAAAATCACTTTGGATCCATTCATTAAATTGGTTAATTGCAATAAATCCAAGTGCCTGAGCGATAAAAAATTTACTTCTGGCTTTTATGATTGAGTTGTTCTGCACGGTGTCAGTCAGCTTGCCCTTTTTTTCATAAATTTCCATATGAACTTGTCAAATGTTTATGCTGTGTTTCTCTCAGATGTAGCTCCCTGTTCATGGTGACTGTTGAGTGGAAACTCCATCCAGAGGAGGTGGAGTCAGATGTCTGCCGCAGCAGATTTCAGCTGTTCAGCCTGGCAGGAGGAGCCAGTAGGACTGACCTCAGAGGGTCAGTGACATAGCCAGTGAGATCTCTATTACATGGGCAAGTGGAACTTGAAATGATCTACCACAAACTGATAAAGCATTATTCTGATTGTGGTCATCATCTGGAGGGAGATGTGCTATATTTATTTATTTATTTTACCTCTGGCTGTAGGCATAGATTATAGGAGATAAGTAGTATATATTGCTATTCCTGAACAAAATCCTCTTGTAGGAACAACTGCTTTTCTTGATGGATTCTTGTAGTTGAGGAATGTACCTCTTGTGACTTTCTGAGTAGGTGTTTTTGTAATAGAGTGATGTTGGGGCCAAATCTACACCAGTCAAAAGTGATTCTATATCTGTCCTATAAACAACTTTAAGGTAGCCAAAGTGTATCATCTGCCCCCCGTCTCACACTATCCCTTGGATTGTAATCTTATCTAAGGTCTTCCTCTTTCCCTCCCATCTGGGAGCTCAATGTTCAACATCCTTTGTCCAATTTATGCAGAATCCTTCCTCTGCACATATTGAAACCCTCTCAGCCTTGCCTCATTAACTTTGTCTCCAAACCACTCAACCTGAGCTGTCCCTCTGATGTTCTCATTTCTAATCCTGTCCGTTCTGGTCACTTCTATTGAAAATCTGAGACTCTCCACCTCTGCTTCCTGTCTTTTTTATGTCAGTGTCAGCACCTCCAAACCATACATCACAGCAGGTCTCATTACCATCTTGTAAACCTTCCCTTTCACTTCTTTACCACCCCTGAACCTTGTCTCCGCTCACTCCACTTGCCTCTTCTTCACCTCTTTGGATGGTTGAAACAAACCAAGTTTTTTTTTTTTTTTTAACTCATCTGCTTTCACCACCTCTGCTCCTTACAGCTTCACCTTTCCACCGGTGTCCCTCTTATTCACACACATGTATTCTGTCTTGCTTCTAACCCTACCTCATCCAGCGTGCTCTCTACTCTCACTAAAGACCACAATGTTGCCTACAAACACTATAGTCCAAGGACACTCCTGCCTGACCTCATCTGTCAGCCTGTCCATCATCATTGCAAACAAAAATCTATATGACACTAATGTTATTTCACTCAGCAAACCAGCTTCAGATCTTCATCTCTACAAGAAAACATATCCAACTCAACAGGGAGTGAATTTGACTCAGAGCCTACAGGTAGATGCTGGGGTGGGGGATGGCCTTTTGAAATATGTTCAGTAACAATGGAAGGAAGTAGCGGCATAGCTTTTGGGGAAAGCAGTGTTCACAGGCAGGCAGTGAAAGAATGAGCAGGGAACTGACAGCTTATACCAGCATGATTAAAAGGGTGTTGGGTATGTGAGGGGAGTATGCCAATGCGAGTGCCGCAGTACACTAGAGTGATTGCCTGAAGTATCTTGCAGCCTTCACCTCATTAGTAAAACCTGTACTTTTCTGGCTGCGATGAGTCAAAAATGTCTGCAGTTATATGGTCCTGTTAATTAGGTCAGATCAACAGGGAGGACAGCATTTGCCTCAGAAATGTAATTTTTTGATATCAGTTCTCTTTATGAGTAGAAGCTTTATTCAAGCTAAAAATTATTAATTCTACATTTTACAGCATGGTTTCTTATGTCGGTGTGCTAGAGCATGAACACAACACAAACCGCCTTTTCAATCTCAGCAGGTCATTTGGAATTGGCTTTTAGCATGGCTGCTCTCTCCCTTAGAGGTAAGGTGCAGAGTTCAGTCATTTGGGAGGGGCTCAGAGTAGAGCCGCTACTCCTCCACATCAAAGAGAGCTGGCTGAGGTTAGTCAGGTATCTGACTAAGAGGCCTCCTGGATGCCTCCCAGGTGAGATGCTTCAGGCATGTCCTACCAGGGGAAGGCCCCGGGGCAGACCAGGACATGCCAGAGAGATGATGTCTCTCTGTTGGCTCAGTGTTCTTTCAGATAAGCTGGGGAGAGGGAGGTGTGGGCTTCTCTGCTAAGTCTTCTCCCCCTGCAACATGAAGATGGGTGGATGGTGTACTTAGTTTTTCAGATACTTCCTTTGCATTTTGCCTTAGTTTTTTGATAAAATAATAATAATACGATGTAATTTGTCATGTGTTGTAATTCAGCTCAAGTTGTTTTTACCTCATTTTAAAAGACCTGTAAAGGCCTAGATATCTTTATGTATTGATTTTATACCCAGATTAATTTCTGATATGATATTATATGCTATTACTATATTATATTATGTCCTGATATCTTAGAGACAGGGTGAAGAGCTCCGAGTAGAGCTGCTAATCCTTCATATCAAAAAGAGCCAGCTAAGGTTGTTTAGGTTTCTGACTAGGATCCCTTCTGAATGAGGTGTTTCAGGCATGTCCTACCAGGAGAAGACCCAGATCCAGGCCCATTATGTGTCTCAGCTGGCTTGGGAATGTATTGGTGTTCCCCTGAAGGAAGTGGAGGAAGTGGATGGGGAGAGGGAGGTCTGGGCATCTTTGGGACCTGAACCCAGATTAACGGCAAAAAAAAAATATATATATAAATAACTGGATGGTTGGATAGCATATCCACTTTGTGATATTTGATATATATTTTCAGAGTGAACCCACTGCTGAAGGTCCTGGACCAAATCCCAAATCCTGCTGCTAATATCAGTGTGAGCCTCCTGCCTCATTTGCTTAATGATGCCTTAAAAGGAAATAGCAGGACTGTCCTCATTTACTGCATTAACCCTCAAGGTACTGAGCTACACCACATCAACATACAAAGAAATAAATATGCATGTGTGATTTACAAAACAAAAATAACCCTCCTTCTTTCAGGTCTTCTAGATAACGAGACACCTTCTGCTTTAAATCTGGCCCAGAAAGTGAGAGGTTTTGCAACTAAGCCCACCACTGGTTGCTGGAGTCCAAGGGCAACTGAGCAAAAGATTCGTGACAGCATCACTGATCTAAGAAGCGTGATAATGTCACAGGGGGACAGTGAAGTTCACAGCATCTACGAGCTGGCCGAGCTCACGCAAAACCTGCAGGTAATTCATAAAATCAGCCTCATGGAAAATAATGCTTCCCAAATAATGAGTTTGAGTCTGTGCTGTGATCACCACAACAGATGGTGAAAAATCAATCATGGGAGAAGAGACGGGAAGAATCAGAAAAGATAAAAGTCAAAATAAAGGTTTATATCCGAATTATTACATTTATTCACAAGTGTAGCAAAAACTAGAACACAAAGTGTCTTCAACACAATAAAATGAGCTCCATGTTTTATATTACTTGGCAGACTTGCAAGACCTCAAATAGCAATCTGCTGTTTTCTGGAGATCATCACCCCAACAGCAGGCAGGGTACAGATACAATGAAATGTCTACAGGACCAGCTGAGGCAGGAAATGGAAGAACATATTACAGGTAAAATACTCAGATTCAAAAGTCACGGTTCCATATGGCTAACCACAGCCGGTGTATTCTGTTTGTTTCTCATATTCCCAGAAGGTAAAGAGAATGCAGAAAAGGTCCAGGAGAGAGTAGCGAGAATCCAGCAGCTGAAGGAGGCTCTCAGGGAGGAGACACTCAAGAGTGGAGCTGCTACTGGGAATTCCCCTGCCTGTCAACAAGTAAAGCACATCATCTGGCATTACAAACTCTAATTTATTACAGATCATTTAGAAAATACTCAGACCCCTTCACTACTTGAATACCCTATGATGTAGATGGGGAATATAGTCCCACATATGCTGCAGTGAAGCATATGCATAGCACGATTCTGCCACTGAAATGCTTTTCCTTGGGGATGAGATGAGCAGTGTTACTCTTTTTTTTGAAACATCTGAACTTAGTCCTTTCAGTGAGCTCCAAGCAAGTAGGTGTTTGTCTTTTATGCACGACCAGCTTCCATCTAGCCTCTCTATAGGCATGATGTTGGAGTAATGCTGACCTTCAGCTCACTTCGGTTGAAACACCAACTCATCAAAGTTTTAAGCTTCCACTTCAATTTGGCTCCTGGTAACAGTTGAAATGTTGGAAGATGTTCAACACTCCTGCCCTGATCGACGCAAGTCTACAGCGAATTTCTTGGACTTCTAGGTTTTAACCTGACGTCCAGATTTGGTTTTCCGACAACATGTTAAAATGTGCAAGAACAAAAGGGGTTTGGGCATTTTCCAAAACCATGCATGTGGTTGGATAATGCAGTAACAAGGCTGAATCAATAATCTTTTCACCATCTAAAAATTATTTATGTGCACAAGAGTGGGCAGCCCACACAACGGCATTTGTTTTGCCAATTTAATGATTAGTCTCAGTTGGAATACAACAAAGCAGAGGAACGGAGGAGGCAACTTAAGGAGGATCATGGGAGATTAATTCAGCAGGAGGTGGAGAAGATGGAGAGAGACTTGGCACAGGAAAACCTACCGGTGAGATAATGAGATACACTAACACTATTCTGTTTGTGATCCATCTTAACTGAGGTTGCTGAGTCAGTTTGAATTAATGCAAGGCTGGATTTATGGCAGGCAGTGGAATTCACTGTATAATTATGTTATTTTCTTGAATAATTTTATGGTTTGTGCATTCCTGTATTAGAAAGAAGGTCCTCAGAGGGACTTGCTGGTACTGACCAGAGAGAGACAGGTCCTAGTACTGCAGATAGAGGCCTTGCGTGCCGAGGCCCAGCAAGCTGAAAAAGACCTACAGGATCAATATGACAGACACCGAGCAGAGCTGCACTGTCTCAGGGAGGAGAGCCTGCAGGTGGGAGAAATAACCATGATTCAAATAACAGGACTTATTCACATTTAATCAGTTTGTTACTTTCAGCAAACTCATGTCTGCCTGAACTGCCTCTGAAATTAAAAACACCAAAGTTACATTTCTATCTTCATAAGGACGATCAGAATTTGTGACTCAGTCTTGGAAATCAATACCATGTGTAAATTTTTAGCTGTCATCAATTCGTCTGGATTTCCAGATTATTTAAGAGAGGTCGTAGCTATGCATGTAAATATTGTTCTTCTCGATAACTACAATTGCGTAAAACACAAGCTGACATTTAACTCTTTGATTTAAAAATGTGCAACAAGTTTTATAGTAGCTGAGCTATCAAATACAAGATTTCCCTTTAGCTCAAAAGACAGTATCTATATCCTAGCGCCTGTTAGCTAACTTTTGATGAAAGGTGGGGGATACACTCAGGACAGGCAGCCAGGTCATCACAGGGCATGACAACACATAGTGATGACAAGTTATTGTAAACATGCGTATGAACTTGCCTGTAAATGTTTTATGGAAAGTTAATCAAATTAACAGCAATTAAATTTACTGTATAACTTTATTAAAAATATGTATCTTTGTATGGTTGATTACTATATTCCTGTATCCGTTAGGATTTATGTACAGTAAACATCACATATTTATATTTGGAAGCACTGCCATAGACCGTAATACTCTGATGATGGATAATGCAGCGCTGACACATCCCCCCCGAGTGATGATATTTGCTGATTCAGCTGTATGAGGAGGGAGGAGTCACGTATATAAAGTTCATATTTTGCATCTTTTCCTGCTCTTAGTACTTCAGACTTACATTAAAATTATTAAGCATTTCGCCTAGTGTTGCTGTGTGTTGCTATAAACATGGCAATTAAGAATGCAAGCGAGACAGACCATCGTGACATTTAAAAGAGTAGGTTATTCCTACAGAGAAATCCACAGAAAGAAAGCCACACATACTCAGAAGATGAGTTTTTGAAGTTAACAGCTTGTAAGGCAGCTTACAAGACCACAGTTTGATATTGATCATAGTAAGCAAATACCAGTTTTGACTTTAAAGAGAAGACTATGCTCTATATAAAATGACTTTGTTAGCTGCTTCATAAAAATACTTGTATAAAGCTTTACTAAATGATATCCTTTCTACATTGCCCCCCTGCTGTTATCTCCCTAGGTGTTCAGAGTGTTTCGTCAGGTAGGCGAAGAGCAGAGAAAGATTTCAGAGGGCAGATACAGAAGTGTGCTGCTGGAAGCGGTGCAGGATGCCATCTACTTGTCTGCACAGAACCAGCAGCTGCAGGCAGAGAATAAGCAACTCCGTAAATGTCAGTTTGAAATTATGTAACCTTTGCTAGATGTGTGGTTGTATAACTAAATGCTTAAAAAAATGTTTTTTTTATTTAAACAGCAGCAGCAGAACTGAAGGATATGCTAGCTGCACAAGGTGATCCCATGGCTGATCCCCCGTCAACACTGAATGTGTGACTTGAATGTCTTTACGCAGCAGTGTGCGGACTGTAAATCATGAGAAATAAATGTCAAATAAAAAAAAACTATTTTTTGACAGTTTATTGGTTATTAAAACACTGCATAACACTTTATCTCTGATGTTGTTCTTGGCAGAGAAGGTGATAAAAAATGAAAGAAAAAAAAATAGCAGCAGTCATCGGAAATAATTCACTCCATATAACATTTGTTTACTGTCTGATCTGAATTTACTGCAGTGTAACACAATCGGAAAGTCAAATTAGGCAACATGACTTAACAGGTATGAGCAATATGGTCACAAACACGTGTTGAATCCAAATAAAAAAAAGAAGAGTTTCAAGTTTCAGATGGAAGATAAGGCATTAAAAAACCCTAAAAAACAAAAGTTTAGGTAGCCTCCACTGAGAGCTTTTGTGGGGTCAAACTGTGCTGGTGGTTCTTTTATTAAAGACTGCACTATCTGTAGTAAAGGTAAGCTGCCAATCCAATCATAGCAACAGGTACTGGGAATAAAGCAGTCAGCTGCAAACCTAAGGTGGACCAAGACAACAGAGCATTAACCAGCATGGAGCAGGAAATGACAAACAGTCTGGTGATCCCACTGCCATGTTTGAGAACCACAGACATCAGGAGTCCATTTGCTGCTTGTCCTGCAATGATAACCCAAACCACCCACGAGTAGCCTTCCAGAAAGCCTTTGTCACTTGCCGCAGAGGAAAAAGATGACAGTCCATTGATTACCACACCAAATATATAGAGGTAGAGGTTCTGTAGGCTCAGGGGAAGCTGCTGGCTCTTCAGTATCCCCTCTGTGTAAACTGCTGCCAGCCCTGAAACACAGCAGTACACCAGCACAAGGAAAAGCCCCCAGGCTGTGATATGAAGCCTTTCAACTTCCTCAGCTTCACCCTTTTCAGGTTCCTCCAAATCCAGGTTACTGTAACTGTGGAACACGCCTGCAAACATGAGGAGCCCCAGGCCTAACCACTGAGCAGGCCGGAAGCTCTTGCCCAAACAGAGGGAGTAAAGCAGGGCAGTGGAGGCAATTTTAAGATTTGACAGTACCTGGAATGAACTTGGGTCCATGTAGGCCTGCATCAGAACAACCAGGTTGTTGTTGAGGGCGTAAAGTATAGCAGGGACTGCATAGGGTGCCACGAAGGCAAGGCGTGGAAAAGCACACAAGTTTGATGTACCACCAGTGAGAACAAGAGTCATCAGAGAGATGAGCAGTTTAGCTAACTCAATCATTACAACACACGAGGAAGGGTTAAAAGGGACTTTACCATCTACCTTAGTGAGAGTGATGAGTGGTGCATGAGAACCATAGATGAGAACCATAAGCCCCAGGAGAAACCCCCACCTAATTCTTTTCACCAACTGCCTCTTAATCCTTGCTGGGGGACTGGGCCCCACATTATCAATCACAATCATAATCGATGACACACAATAAATACTTATTTTCCAACAATCTGAACCTCAAGCTTTGCTAAAGTGCATCAACCCCCCCACTTAAGGTTACTTTGAAATGACAAGCAGCAAATTACAGCCATTTAAATGGTAATTGCACAATAGATAGATATTTCTCTATGTAGCATGTTTTAGCTGAACAATAAAGATGTAGGAAATATTTTCAATTGTTTTTATATGACTACTTCAAAATCTGACAGGTGTAAACAGCTGGACCAAAACTAAGACAGGTCATGAAATATAAAGGCTCAAGGTCAGGGTTAACATTGGACAGATGCAAGTGGAACAGTAGCATGTAACTTCCCTCACAACAAAAATGCAAGAAAAAAAAGAAGAAGCAAGAATTCAGTCCCCAGTAAAATTTGAGTTAAATGTTTACATCCATAATTCAGTCTACGCAAAAGTCCTGATCTATCACGAGCCGGGAACTCCAAGAGTAGTACTTCTGTAAAGTCACTGGAAAGACAAACAGTCAACCCAGATTACTTTGGTCCTTTCTTCAAGTTGTTCATGTACTCCTTAAAGGTCCTTTCAATGTTGGGCACTTGATAATTCTGCGCTGCATACATGCCAGTGACTGTTCCCAGCAGTACTCCCAGGAAGGCAGATGAACGTAGTCTGGCCACCACATAACCGGCCAAAAAGCCTTTCAAAAATGGCGATCCCAACACTGAACCACCCTACAAGGCAAAACAATATACACAAATGAAGATATTTCATTAAGGGTAAATATATATTCTGCATAGACCACAATCACAATTTAGCTTCCGTTAGTCTGAATGAGTGACCAGTATTCACTTTTATTCATCAGTCGTAATACAACTGCTAACGGAAATGCTTTACATTTACAATGATATACACTCTCCGGTCACTTTATTAGGTATACCCACTCAACTGCTCATGAACACAAATATCCAGTCAGCCAGTCACATGGCAGCAACTCAGTGCATTTAGCCATATAGACGTCGTGAAGACAAGACGCTGAAGTTCAAACAAAGCATCAGGGTAAGGAAGAAAGGTGATTTTAAGTGACTTTGAATGTGGCATGATTGTTGGTGCTAGGTGAGCTTGTCTTGGAGATTAAGTATCGGAATTTCAGAAGCGGGACCACGCCTCTATACACGCTCCTTTCGGTTCTCACCTATTTAGGTTTCCCCAGTCCGACAAGCTGTTTGTTCTCAAAATTATTGTCAGTTTTGTTTTTGGTATTTTGAACTATACTTATCTGTTGTGTCTCTGATGAAAATGTGGGGAATGGATGACTTATTACAGACAAAATCTTCCTACAGGTAGACAAAGTATCTCAAACCTGATGTCACAAAGCTCAAATCATGTCAAACTGGTTTCTTGAAAGCCACAATGAGTTCATGCCACTTAAATGTCAGCTGATCTCAATGGAATAGAGCACCTTTGGGACGTGGTGTGACATTTGATCAACAAATCTGATGCTTACATGTCAAGATGGGGGGGAAAAAAAGCTGTCAGTAATGTTTCCAGTAGCTTGTTTAATCTGTGCCATAAAGAATGGAGACAGAAAAGATCCAACTCGGTAATAGCATCATATACCTTATAAAGTGGCCACCGACTGTATATTCCTACAGCAAGATTAGACAAGGAGAACGTGCTTCAAGGTACTGACCACTTATCTGGGACACTTGTAATAACTTACCTGGGGAATTCCTGCAGATACTTCGTGCTCTACTCGCCTCTGGATCTCATCCAGCTGATTTTTGAGCTGTGTTAGATCTCTTAACTGTTTCAGAGGATCCTGTAATAAAAGCAGTTAATCAAATTCCCATTAGAAATGATATGATAGTTCGAAATTAATCTACCCGAGGACAGGTGTCAGCCTAAACTTGTCTCCAGCGGTTTTACGAAGAGCACATTTGTTTTTTTCCAACAAACTCCACACTTCTGTCGAAGTTATCACAGCTACAAGCGGTAATACTAAAGCCGAACAATTTCATGTAAAAGTGATCCCTACCCTGTTAAAATAAACGCCAAAATAAACGCTGTTAACAGAAAAATATATTTTATTGTTCTAGCAGTCGCTAACATACGATGAAGCGCACAACATAAACATTTTAAGACTGACCACACTCTCACTAACCTTGTCATCCGCCATTTTTGCTCGGTGCGTTAATCGGCATTCGGCTCATAAGTCTGTGCTGCAGCTGTTTGTCCGCTCGATTGGTATAGCCTGGAAATCAATGCTTTGCAATACGTTAGTTATACAAATGGAAATTTGGTGCTGTTGGCAGGCGTATGAGAAAGTACGGTTAGAAAAAGTTTGGAGTTTCCCTTCCATATCGCTGTCGTGCAAAGTTATGAAAATCATTGTCAGGATGCACGTCATTTAAACTTTTCAAATGCATTTCTTTGGCTTTGGGATTTATGGGGAATATTTAATTTTTAAATGCGTCCGATTTATGTATCCCACTCAAAGCCACTCTCTACCCTGTTATTCTACTGTAGCCCCTCTAGAGGCATTTAACCGGAAACAATTGCGCTTGCTTGTGTCCACAAGCACTACTCCGTAGGACGCACACTGCACTTTCACGTGGCAAAAACGTCTTACGTGATTGGTTTAATGTATACATTCTGGAATGTGATTGGTTAATGACAATGGCAACAAACCGCCATCTTTTTTCATGAGACGACTAGCAACGAGGCTACTTTACACCTTTACTAGCGTCGTGAAATTCTTTATCTAATGTAAAGAACAGGCAACACGTAGCATTACTTAGCATAATAACACAATGCATGGACATTTTCGGCGACTTCTAAACGTTGTTCAGAGTAGTTTGTAGTACCTTGGGCCGTCGTAGGTAAGACTTCAATAAGAAGGCATTTCATTGGATAACTGACTGACCGTGCGGGCAGTATTAACACACGCCATTAAACCTACCTTTAAAACGAGGAAGGAGCGGTGGTTTTTACATGTTTGTTTGGTTTAGTATCTCTCTCCCTGAGCAATGTGGATAAAAGTGCATGGCATTTTTGCAGCGATATATTCAAATAATAACCTTTAGTCACACTCCAGTACTTTTATTAGTATTATTTTTCATTAGTTATAGCCTTTATGAGCACCTCTGCTTGCCTCTCATCACCCGAGGAAAGGAGGTGAAATAAACTTTATGTCAACAGCACTGCAGTTACTATGTAAAATCACCCTTGTCATACTGTTCAAACATTGTGCCCGCTAATGATTTGTGCCTTAGTTGCATGTTATTGTGTTATTAGGCATAAAATAGCTAAGATGTGCAAACATGGAATTTCATAAAAACAAATTTGCAAGTTGTTTCCAATTTGAGCTTTAGAATTTACTGCATGCGAACGAGATATTGTATTCACTCGTCTAATGTGTGTTTTTGTCTGTTCTTATCGTTTGTGTTTTTATTTACAACTATTTTACTGCTCTCTTGGCAAGTTAACTGCCGAATAAGAGATCTTTATTCTCCCTGAGACTTTTACTTGGTTAAATAAAGCCTAAATGCTTCTATTTTTGGTGCTTCCCTTTTTGAAGTGAAGTGGAGATGGGTACGCTTTGACACAACACCCCTGCAATAAATTCCATCTTCTTGACAGTTCAAACATGGATCCCCTGCTGTGTGTCATTTTTGTCCTAGATCTTTGGAAACATGGACAAAGTGGAGCTTTTTGAGGTTGTTAAAGTGACAGAAGAGGTGGAGAGTGCCTACAGCCAAATGGAGGTGACATCCTTTAAAAAGAGGAAGAGCAAACCTCAAGATGACAGTGTGGAGAAACCTAAGAAGCCTAGGTAACATGAATAAAATGGTTTTCAACCCTTCTCTCATCACTGGCTGAGCTTCAAAGGCATTAAAAATGTCTTAAAAATGTCATGTTCTAATTGTAGACTTGGAATGTGTTGTCTGCCTTAGGTCTGCCTATCTGCTATACTACTTTGATGTTCACCAGATTATGCAACTCGGAGTCTCTAATATGCCACAGTCTGAGATCAACAAGCGTATCAGTGAGAGCTGGAAACGACTCAGCGTAGCTGAGAAAAGCTACTACCTGGAAAAAGCCAAGTTGGAGAAGGAGGGCATAGATACAGTAAGCTGCAGTCTCAACTTTTTTTTAAAAAATGTAAACAAACCAGCGTATCGGATTAGCTGAGAAGACCATATTATTTAAATCCATTAATCTGTAGACTAAACCTTCTTAAACACTTATGCTAGAATTCAAAACTGGCGCACTTTCACCTGGCAATATGAGTCTGTTACAAATAAATTAGAAAAATACTTAGTTCAATATATGGGAAAAAAGATTTAATTTACATTTAAGACCTTCCTCAATAGTATTTGACTATCTTTCAAAATATGTATATATTCCTACATAGTGAACAATAGTGTCAGAACGTTGAAAAATGTCTGCAGCCTTCATAAACGCAGGTACATAACCTTACTTTTGCTATATGTGAACATGCAGTCATCCTTTGAAGTATACAAGTCATTTCCAAGGGACGACTTACTATGATCGTAGAATATGATTTTATAAATATAATAGGAGGGCCCCATCACTGCAGCCAATCACATCATGAAAAACAATCACTTTTTATAACTTCTAAACAGTGAGTGATGTTAACATTTTCAGTGAAGATCTGAGAATAAATCTAGCATGTCCACAGATATGCTAGATCTCTTTCTCTTACAAGGATAACAGCTTGTGAATGTGAGTGTGAATGGTTGTCTGTCCTTGTGTGTTAGCCCTGCGACAGACTGGCGACCTGTCCAGGGTGTACCCTGCCTCTCGCCCTATGACAGCTGGGATAGGCTCCAGCGCCCCCTGCGACCCTGAAAAGGATAAGCGGAAGCCAATGGATGGATGGATGGATATCTTCTTTGAAATATCAGCTATGAATCAACAAAAGAAACCATGTAACCGTGTTTAGCTGGACGTGAAGAGTCAGAATTTGTTACTATGGTAACTGATTCAGATTTTAAATTACTCCTGTTTTCTGAACAAAACATCCAGATTTTCCCTCATCTGAGTTAAAAAGTTCAGTAAAAACTTAACAGTAAAAAGTATTTTTATTATAATAAATAAATGATGTTATTCCTATTTATTCTATTTATCCCCTTTGTATATTTTATTTATATTTGTCTCTGTATTTATATATGTGTGTGTGTGTGTGTGTGTATATATATATATATAACAGTTCTGTAACTGTAACTTCGGTCGTTGCTGTGCTTTTTTTGGAAGTCGAATTTCCCAGAGGAACCCACCCGAGGGATTAATAAAGTTCTATCTTATCTTATCTTATCTTATCTTATCTTATCTTAAATACTGTACTAGTAGACACTCTAGTAGTAAATTAATCATTATTCCACAAAGTCAACCTGTCTTTTTAAAAACATTGCCACTGGTAGACAGCTGATTAAAAAGCCCTTCCTCCAGTGAGATTCATTTATTTCCTTTATCATGAATTCTTTTGGCCATAAAAAAATGTCTCGATTGTGCTTTTTCCTCAGTCATCTGTTAGTCTCTCCAAAGATCTGCCAGGCTTCCGCAAAATCCTACCAAGAACCAGTTACTTTGTATTGTCCAAAGGCTGCTCTTCAAGTCTCCAGCCGGGAAGCTCTCAATCAGAGCTCAGCATTGAGTCTACGGAGAATCCACCTGAAAATGGCTTGCCCTCAGTCTCCCTTATTCAGGAACCCCGGTTGACACCTTTAGGGTTGGCTGGTAAGGTTGAACTCTCTGAACACCCCATTGTTGTTGATGAAATAACAGGGGAAACAGCAGTAGTGTCACCTGCCCTCCAAGGAATTCCACCCACCTCTTCCTCCTCCTCTGTCTCACCGAAAGCAACAGCTTCTGGAGACTCCAGTGTCTCACAGAGCTCTGGTGACTGTATGGCAAATCGGGTCATACTGAAAGGAAATGAGGCAAAAGCTGGCAGTAGTAGTTACAGTGCATCGATGGTACAGCAAACACAGGGGGAAACCACACAGGTGGTGGCCATCATACCCACCCAGGTACAACCTAAATGTCCTCCATCTTCTGCCAGGTTGTAGACTGATATTCATTAACTTATATAATCACCTAATTTTAATAACAGCACATGTATTTTGCTTACTTCTTGCCTTACCCTAGAACCTACTGGAGCCCAAGTCTTTGGCAACTGTGAGCTCTGTGGGCCCGGTGGTGATGGTCCCTGTTAGAGCAAGCATAGAGCAAAGTGTCAAACCTTCATATAAAATGGTAAGCATGCATATTAGTCAAATAAAGAAAAATCTTGTATCTGGAAGAGTACACATTTAATTTTTAGGACTTGAAAGACCTGAAGTTACATATTTTCTTCTTCTCATCAGTCTGTGAAGACATACACTCGGAGAGGTCGAGGGAGGTGTCTGAATCCTGGCTGTTCATTTGTCTACGTTACCCGCCACAAGCCACCAACATGCCCCGAGTGTGGGAGCCACTTGGGTGGTAAATGGATACCCGCTGTAAGTGTTAATGAAACCTAAGAAAAAAATATTCACTATTTACTTGTGATTCTAATCAGTTAGTTTTGGCTGCCATTTTCTTAATAGGCAAAAAAGTCACACGAGAAGCAAGCTGCTTCAAGGCAAAAAGCTAAAAAAAAAGCTAATAAAAGCTGTCAAACCACACAACCAACAACTCAGAAGGCAGGTGCTGCTGTCAGCAAAATAAATACTACTGGAGTCAACAAAGAAGGACAAGTTGTGAGGCGCGCCAGAAAGCAGCCTGTTCGTTCAGCTGGATTGCCACAAGAGGGCAGCAGCACCAAACAACCGGCTCAAACAAGGTGCGTGTCATTTCTGCAGATTATTACATTTTTCTTCAATACTTTCTTTTAATGTTCAAAGTCATTTTGAGTATTAATTCTCAGGGCTTTCTGAAGGACTATCAACATTTTTCGTTAACTCATTTTAATCTCGTACTTGAATTTTTTTTAATATTTGTTAAGCCATGTAACAATAATATCAGAATAACTGAAGCATAAAAAGGCACTAAAATCAATGGCATGTACCTGTATTTGTAGATTTGTATCTGTATGCCCGTATTTGTCATTTTCCTACTAAATGTCAAGAAATTTGAGGTGGCTCAATGCTTTTTCACAGCACTGTATGTGCATTAGTGGATTTGTTTATTTTTAAAAATGCACACTTATCTTGTTTTTTCTCTTTTAACTTACTGTACCTTCCTTAATAACAAGAACTGCCAAAAATGTGTGGAAAAAAGGGCCATTTTGAAAATGTGGATGAAGTTGAATTATACTCATTTCCTCTTTGTGCTGTTAAAACAGCTGCCTGCTGCCCTCTGTGTTTTGACACTAGACTGTATCTGACTTGACATACTTACTCTTTTATTTCTAGACAAGTGAAAGACAATCCTAAAAGTGCCTCAATCCAAGGCCAGGAAAAGAGCAGTACCACTGTGCAGAAGAGGCCTGTGAGGCCCATCCTTCCTGCCTGCTACAACACAGGTGAAATGAAACAGAGCCAGCAGTAATGTTTTGGTGCATGTGCTTAATTGGGCTCTTACAGCGTCAACATATGTGTTTGTGTTTTAGGTCGTGCTGTGTTTCAGATCATAACTGTTCCACCTGACAAAGAGAAATGTCAGTATTCACACAACAATAATTCACCGAATGGTAATGATCATTTGACTGTATTTCTAATTATTCTTCATTCTGTGCAATTTCCACATTTGTGGCTTCTGTCTGGTTTTATTACATGTCTGCTCTGTACTTGTTCTTGACACATGCAGACCAATTTTATCATGAAGTGTCTCGATGTGACTGTATTTTCTGAGGTTTTAGCTCTCAGTTGATCTGGTTCTTTTTTAACCACAGTGCCACCAGAGAGTTTCTCAGGTCTCAAACCCAGCACTTTAAAGCAGCTCGGCCACGCTGTCCCAACGACCACAGCTAACCAGGTTAACACATACATATGGTTACACACACAGAGAAAAACCTCACACAGAACTGCAAAACAGCAGAGTTAATTCTTCTTTCTAACTGTCTGCATGCATTTGCATAGGATTTTCCGGGCGCAGCTGACAGAGGCCAGCCCACGTCTTCTCTGACTGACAGGAGAGTGAATATCCTGTCAGTTGTGCCTTTCAAACAGCAAACAGTTTCCAGTTTTGTGAGTATCTTCTTTGCAGTTTATTTTGCTGTAATTGTGTACAAACCTGTACTTTTGTCCCTCTATATTGCTTGTTTGTTGATATTTAGGTAATTTACTTCTTTATTCTTTAAGGATTTGGGACTGTCCACAGCACGAGGCAGGGGTCGGTGTAAGAACCCATCTTGCGACTATATTTATAAGAACAGGCACAAACCTGCAGTGTGCCCGAAATGTGGCTGCGAGCTGACCCAGAAGAATGCCAAGGCAACAAAGGTACACAAAACCTTCCTTCCTCCAATTTTTCTCCAAAGTGCAGGTGCTGTAAGGTGCTGTTACAGCTGTAACACTTTCGTTTACTTGTCTTCACTATAATTATTGCAGAAACCTTTAGCAACTTCTGAACACAAATGTATTAAATGCTTTACTTTTACTTTAAAACCAACATTTTTGTATTTTTCAATACGGATCCATTTGTCTCCATTGATTTCTTAATTTCCCCTTTTCAGTCTGAGACTCTGCTGTGTCCATACAATCCCCTTAGTCCTGCCCAAAAAGACATCCAGCGTCAAAATACGGTGCAGCTGCTGCGCAGCTCTTTGCAGATTCCTGAGAATGAGGCTGAGCTTCAGGAAACATTAACCCTCATCCAGGAGCTCAACACTTTCCAGGTTGTCTTTGTTCAAGTGGCTGATCAGGAGCAGGAAAACAGCGCCGAGGCAGAGACCATGCTTCAGTCTAGGTGGCCTCAGTACTACGAGTCAGCAGCTACTCACTGTGGCCTGTGTAACTACCCTCTCTTCAAAGGTGATCAGAGGTAAGAAGATGCATGACAAGATTAGTTTTAATATCTTTAGTATTCTCCCACCTTGATTATTGTAGTTCACTTTTCACATGTGTCTCCCAGTCCTCCATATCTAACCCCCAGTTACAGCAGGACAGCAGCAAGGCTGCTTACAAAAACTAGTCAGCAGTCACATATTACACCTATTCTCTGATTCCTTCACTGGCTTTCAGTGAATTTGAGAATCCACTTTAAAATTCTGACCTCTGCTTAAATAGCAGAGCTTCTGAAACCTCGTCACTGCAGCCGGCCTCTCCGATCCTTAAACCAGGGTTTTAAAAATAGAGGTGATTGTGCATTTGAGGTTGTTGCACCTAAACTGTGGATTAGCCTTCCACACTCATCAGGTCAACTTCACTGTTACTGGTTTTAACTGCTGAAAAGTCATTTTTATAGGTTAGCTTTCCCTTAATATTTTCCCCCTTGACTTTGACCGTAATTTGCAACTATTTGCTTGTATGTTGGAATGAGTGTCTGACCGTATATGGTTGATTTTGTTTCTGTGTGGTTATCATCACTCTGTGGCTTTTATTCAAACTGTTAAGCACTTTGTAACTCTGTGTTTTGAAAAATGCTAAAAAAGTTATTATTGTAATATCTGGTATCTTACATTATCTGTATCTGTACATTTTAGCACTGTTGCAGGACAGGAGAACTGCTGGCTGCTCACTGAAACTCTAATGCAGACAGTCTCTCTGCAGCTCAAGGTTTGTCTCAATGTTCAGTGTCTGGCCCTGCACAGCTTCACTGACCTTCATCCAGGTAAGCAGAGCCAATTGAAGGTATATTGCACATATAATTATGGGATTTGTTTGAATTAAATAAAGATTCTTCAGGAGACTGGCTACCTTTTGTCTGCAGAAGCTCTCAGTAGGCACAAGCTGGCACATATGTAGTAATGACCAGAAATTTACATTCAGTTATCATAGGCATGAATGCCATGGTAATTTTAATTATTTATTTGAACTGTTCTTTTTCAAAGAAGTATTGGTTCTGAATTTATTCTGGATTTTCTCTAATCCAGACAGGGTCAAAAACATACACAGACTCATCTAAATCTTTCAATAAGTGGTGCTGAGGTTCTACTGTGTTTTTTAACGTGATGAGGCCAAAGCCTATTAAATTCTCGCTGGTGATCCCAAACAACATCAAAACTGGTTTTGAAAGGATAAAACAAGCTGACATTAGACTTCTGGAATGGTCTTCCTAAAGCCCCAGCTTAAACGTTTTTAAAAATGAATGAACTAACCTTATGCTTAAAATGCATAAAACCTTTGACTCTATGTGGATTAGAGAAAATTTAAAATAAATTCAATCCTATGCACCAGTTCTTGTTTTCTAAAGTTGTTAAAGATGTATGCTTCACAATCATTACACCCTGAAAAACAGCTAAAAAATCAACAATACCCCAAAATACCACGACATTTATGCTGTATGTAAACTTCTGACAACATCTGTACATTTATAGGCCCATGCTCCCAATTTGACTTATCCAGTTTTTAGTACACTGTGCTTCTGTGATCCACTGGACAGAAAAGAAGTTGGCAAAGTCTTCAGTCGTGATGGAAATTCCAGTGTTACCAAAACAGCAATGCTATTATGAGTAACGGTGGCTCTGTGAGACCAAAACAGTAAAACTAAGAAGGGTGCTGCAATTCTGTTTGCTTAAAATGTTAGAAAAGACAGCAGTCCACTACTTTTAGCCTTGCTACTCATCAGTCGCTCCTTTTTCAAAAAATAAATTGGTGCTTGTTCAAATGTTAACTCCATCAGTACCTGCCCTGGGATAGCTCTTCTTCAAAAAGTGCCCTTAAAGGTCAGCTTCTGCAGTAAAATGTTGCATTTACCAGTTGCAGTAATTATTTCACTGATTGGTTAAAAGCCTAGCATATAAGACTCCAGTGAATGCAAATCTATCAGTATTTTCAAAAACTGTTGTCATCGTCTTTCAACTCCATACTAACCTTTAATAATATAAGGACAGGTTAACGTTTCAACCTGCCTCAATATGGTCAAAGTATCAGATGGGGTTGTTGATGATGTTGATGACTTTTGGCTGACCATGGAGAAACAATATTTTCCTTGTGTATTCATACCAAAAGCATTGAGTGGATATAAACAGCTCTTACTGAGGAAGCTTTTTTATAAGGTGTGGTTTAGCCTGTAGCCATATTCTCTGGCGTCGAGTGGATGAATCTTTCTTTATTCTAACAGGTCTGTTCAACATTGGGAACAGACTGCTGGTGAGCATTGACCTCTTTCTGAAGATCAGGGCCAGCATCAAACTAGGCCAGTCACCCTATCAGGCAGCCAAGACTATAGTGGACCACGTCCCCAGTCATCCTGGTAAAATCCTCTATTACACTCAGCATTTATTGCTTCTACTTTGTAAGGGTCTACATTTTTAAAAATGGCTTTGACAGTCTGTTTTCTCCTTTGGTTTTGGCCCCCAGTCCATTCTCTTAATCCAGATGAATCATCTCAAATTCAAGAGCTTCTCCTGAGTGGCTACTGGGCCTTTGAGTGCCTCACCATCCGAGATTACAACGATATGATCTGTGGCATTTGCGGCGTTGCTCCAAAGATAGAAATTGCACAGAGACACACAAACAATGTCCTGGAGCTCAAGAATGTAGAAGTGAGAGTTTGGTGATAACAACTGTAATTAATGCCACATAACTTTTGTTTTGGCAATGGCTGCTTTGTTTAGATATGTGTTTGACTGTGTGCTCTTTTGTTGTGTCCTCTTGTGACCTTTCTGCAGTTTACCTGGCCTGAGTTTTCAGTGTCAGATGAGGTACATGTGGATGACTTCTGGCTGACCATGGAGAGTGAGGCTATTGAGCAAGCAGCTTTCCCCACAGACATCCCTATCACACGGGTAGATGCTTCCATAATTGCTCCCTTCATTCCACCTTTGATGAGGAGCCCCACTGTTATCAACACAGAAAAGGACAAGGTCTTGCCACACCCTGAGCAGTCCTCGGGTATGTTCTTCCTGTAAATTACTGCTGATTTTAATCTCCACATGCATAAATCATTTTTATTAAGGGGTGTCCGATGTTCCAGTGATTAAATTCTAGTGCAATAAGTACTATATTCAAGCAAATATAATAGAGATTTTTAAGGCTAAAAGAACATAAATGCGTAATAGTGTTTAAAAAAAACAGTTTTGTAGTAAACACATCTCACATGACCATTCATGTGCACTGTATGTGCGTAAGATGCTGTAAACAGGAAACGGAGGATTAAAAACATACTAAAAGTGAGATCAAGGATTTCTTTACTCGGACTGCCGATAACATGGAAATGTTACAGAACCACAGGAGCGGCGGGAGAACATAGATTAGGGGATTGTTGCACCAATATGGTGATTTAGTAACGGATATTAGATCGGTATCCACTGCTAGAAGAAGTCATTGCAATGAAAAAGCAAAACTATGAAATCTCACAGGTAGCCTAGCCATAATATTTGAGCTTAATATACCCTCACTGGCCACTTTATTAGATATACTGGTTCAACAGGTCATTAATACATGTGTAAACCAATCATCTGACAGCAACTCGATGCATTTAAGCATGTAGACGTGGCCAAGACAACCTGCTGAAGATCAAACACATCATTAGAATTATGATTTAAATGACTTTGACTGGGGCATTGTTGCCACGTGGGGTGGTAATTTGCAAACTGCTAATGTACTGGAATTTTCCTAAACAACAGCATCTCACAGAGATGGTTTACAGAGAATAATTTGAAGAAGAGGAAAAATCCATCATCATCATCAGCATCTTGCCGCACAGCAAGAAGGTGCTGTTCAATTCCACCATCAGGCTGGGGTCTTTCTGTGTGAAGTTTGCAGGTTCTCCCCGTGTTTGCGTGGGTTCCCTCCGGGTACTCCGGCTTCCTCCCACAGTCCAAAGACATGCAGTTAGTGGGGATAGGTTAATTGGTTAATCCAAATTGCCCATAGGTGTGAATGCAGGAGTGAATGTGAGCAGATGGGCCACTTTAGTAGGAGAGCACATGGTTTTCACGCCTGTTAGTTAACAACAGGAAACCAAGGCTACAATAAGACCACAGAAGACTGGTCTGAGGAGTCTGGACTTTTGCTGCCACGTTTAGATTTTAGGGTGAGAATCTGGCATAAACAACATGGAAGCATGGATCCATCCAGTGTACCCATCTTCTAATGTATAATACACCATGTCACAAAGCTCAAATCATCTTAAACATCTTTATTGAACATGACAGTGAGTTCACTGCACTCAAATGGCCTTAGCAGTAAAAAATCTCGTTGTGATAGAGCACCTCTGGGATGTGGTTGAACCGGAGAGTCACATCATTCATGTCAGTATGGACTAAAATCCCTGAGGAATGTTTCCAGCACTTTGTTGTATCTGTCACCATTTGGACAATAAAGTGCAACCCAGTACTAGGAAAATGTATCTAATAATGTTACTAGTGACTGTATATGACTGAGAAGAAATCAAGGTTGTCTGCATCATCATTTCGGAAAGTCTCAGTTTTGTCTCGCCAGACTTGAATACAGACCTACAGATTTCTAATGAAAACTGAAGGCAGCATTTGCAAAAGTTGGAGTAGTGTGGATCTGAAATATATGTTAACTTGCTTTAAGATGATGGAGTAGGGATGTAGCCATTTTTTAAGACAGCATTGTTCATCATGTGCTTCAGGAGATCCATCAGTTTTGGTACGCCTCATTCACGACAGTCAGCTGAGACTCGACAAGATTGAAGATCACACTGAGGACGAGTTGAGAAAAGTCCTGGACTGCTGTGGGGCAAACATCGCCCCAGGTTCCACTAAGGTACGTGTGTGTGTGTGTGTGTGTCACTTTTTTCCTACTAAATAACTGGAACTGGAACTAAATTTACTACTTATGAAGCAAAATCTTCAAAAATCTGTTTTCTTGATCATTAATTTGCTTTGTTAATTCGTTCATTTTCTCATATTTGTGTGAGAGTTTGTAATAATAAAACCCTGCTTTCTGTCTCCATTTGAATGAATTAGAATGAGCTGCTGGCCTCTCTGATCTCCTTATACGCAGTCGTTCATAGCGGCCTCTCCACTGCCACACAACCCCCTGCACACCTCACTGCTGGCAAGCTGTCCAAAGTCTGCCCCCACAAGGTAAAAACAGCAGCCAGATGTTATCCAGATGTGTCAAAACAAATGAATTAAATGGATCAACTTGTATCACATGCATCCATCTGCAAGTGTCATTTGGCGCAAACACACCAAAGTATTTTAAAGAAGTAACAAACAAAAGTGATTTTACACACTTTAAAAAGTATAATTGTTTTCTCTGTGATGCCTGTGCCCAGGTCATGTGCGCGTCTAAGTACTTGGTGAAAGGAGAGACGGCTCGTGACCATGTTGATCTGCTGCTGTCATCTCGCTACTGGCCTCCAGTCTATGTTTGTGACAGTGCTCGTCAGGTGGCCCTTTGCACTGACCTGCAGTACCCACAGCTGGCGAAACAAATGTGGGGCAGAAATCAAGGCTGCTTCTCTGACCCTTTTGAAAAACCAGTGGTGTGTGATTCCAGTGTTTAGTGTGATTGAAATAAGCTGTTATTATAGTAGTTTGCATTCAAAAGTTACGAGGTAAACACTCTGTGTGGTGCCTTCCTCAGACAAACTGTCCTTTGTCTTCTTTAGCTCGTGTCATGTCCGGAGCTCCAGGACCAGCTGTACAGTGCTGACCTGTCCTCCGGAGCAGAGAACCAGCAGGTCCACCCCATCACCAAGTCCTCTTCCTGCTGGCTGGTTCATCCTCCACAGGAAACCCAGAAGCCTGCTGCTCCAGAACATCATTCTATGGTCGTCTGCAAAGACCTCGAGCCCTATGTTAGCCTGGTAGCTGAGATAGAGATGGAGAAGGGCGAGGAAGATGACAAGAGTGCTCCGGATAAAGAACAGTCAGATACACTGAAGAGTGACTCCACAGAAAGTTCTTCTAGCGTTCCTTCTGTGAGCCGTGCGCTGAAACAACCTATTGTTTTCAACAACACTGCTTATTATTACCTGTACAACCGTCTGGTGGATTTTCTCACCAGCAGAGACATCGTGAGCCAGCAGATCAGTCAAGTTGTAAAGGCCTGCCAGCCTGGAGAGGTCGTGATCAGGGATTCTCTGTACCGACTGGGAGTGGCGCAGATAAAAACGGATGGCGAGGAAGATGAAGGAAGTGGGGTGGAGGGACAGGCACAGGAGGAAGTAATAGAGACGTTTGAGGTTGTTCTGGATGAATAAGCTAATTTGGCTTAGAAAGCGAGATATGTGAGCAAGCAGGCAGGGAGGTGGACTGAATGTATAATGGCTGCAAAAATTTAGAAACATGCAAGTTCTACTAGTGATTGTAGTGATTGTAGGGTTAACCCTGACAATAGTAGTATTTTTAAGATGGTGATCTTGTATCAAGTTGTTGAAACAGTTTTAGAGATGTTTAAGTGTGAGAACAAGTAGATCAGATTGATGGTAATGAAATGTCAAAGCTGTCCTTCTCAGTTGACTAAATGAATGTAACCTATGTATATATATGTTTTTTTAGCAACAGGAAATAAAGATTGAAAAAAGAACAGAACATATATGTAATGTATGTAAGTAACCTTGAGTCCTGCTCGTAAATGAGTGCTTTCCTCTGACTGAAAGAATGTAAGCAGGGTTTTATTCACTCAGCTACGACTTCAAACATGAAAGTAAATATTTAGCTTTGAATTATTTGGTATATTTATAACCCTTTGGCGTTCCTGCTTTACATTTTTACACTCTTACCTCTCAACTGCCACCCGCTGCCTTTTGGACTGATGTTTATTTTGGGAAGCGATTATAAAATGTTAATTGTAATATATGATAATGTGGTGATAGACCCTTGTTGGTAGTTTTTGCTTTAATTTGTGCCACACTGAATGAGTTGGGTTGACTCAAGTGAAGTAGCCAACCTTTAAAGAAACAGCTGCATAAAAGATATGTAATATATCTGTCTATGTGAAGTATTCGTGTTTTTTTTTTTTCATTTTTTCTGGTGTTGATAAAGATAACGTAGACTTTGCCTGGCAGTTAAAATGAACAATGCATGAACAGAATCTCTATGGAAGTATTGGGGCTGCAGAGTTGTTAGTAGGGACACCTGTTGATCAAGTGGCACCGAAGCAGCCGTGTATGGTAATATGCAAAAGTAGTCTGTAAATTAAACTGCTTCTGTCACAAATAAATGTGTGAGTCAACTTTTCTTGCGAGAGACAGAGAGAGGCGTTGAAAGACTGCTCCAACGGAACTTATTGTTTTCGGAGGAAAACACGAACACGGTGTACAGTCGAGTCTTAATAGCTTACTTACAACTGGGCTCGTCAGGCACTCTTCTTGGCTGAAGTGGTTATTATTATATTTACATGCTTCCAGCTCCCGTTTTTCCTCGATGACAACTCCAACCTTTCCACTCCCCTTTTTCTCCCTCCTCGCGCTCACAGACCCATAACGTGTATGGCAGTCCATTCTTCCTGCAGCACGGACTACACTGCCCATGATGCTACATTCTTTAGAGCTATGCTTGTAGCATTCTGCCTGTTAGCTTAGCACAACAACAACAACAACAACAACAACGAAAAGGCGCTCTCTCACCCAGGAAACACACAGTCGCAGAGAGGGAGAGAGAGCGTCGCCCTGTAACCATGGCAACCGTAACGCTGCCGCCTGGAACAACAGAACGTAGCTGTCAAACAAAACCCAAGCAGTCCTGACCCGCGACAAAATGAAACAGGAAAGTACCGCAGTGTAATCCATTTATTTCAACAAAGTAACTGTATTCTGAATACCACCTTTTTAAACGGTAACTGTAACGGAATACAGTTACTCATATTTTGTATTTTAAATACGTAACGGCGGTACATGTATTCCGTTACTCCCCAACACTGTGTATAAATAACATGTGTATAAACTGATAAACTTAGACTTGACAACAGGAAATCTAAAACTTTGTAACGGTTTAATGTCTGCTACTGTAAATCTGTTGTCTGTGAAGTTTCCTTACTCAGTTCTACATCAAAGCCACCCACAAGCAACACTGACATTCAGAATTACAAGAAGTCATCACATGAAAGAGGCTGCAAACATCAGGATGGTTTTTGAAGTCCCACAAAGGTAAAAGAAGTGAAACAGCTCCAGGATATAGTTTCTGACATCATTCATTGCTTGAGGAAATGAAGAGAGGTTTACAAGTAAGCAAATTCCTAATTAAGTTATTAATTCAGTCAATGTTGGGTGTACTTTGGGGGATTAATGAATTAATATATAATTAGGGCTGCTCGATTATGGCAAAAATGATAATCACGATTATTTTCACTGAAATTGAGATCTCGATTATTTGACGATATTTATTTAACCCTTTAAGACCTACCATAGAACCAAGTCCGCCAGAGCTTATATTATATTTTTACATGTTGTAGTGCCATTTGTGGGAGCATTTCAAGTTGCTATACAACTATTATAGCCCATATTTTAATAATATGTATGCATTAAGTCCATATTAACTACATTAATTGCAAAAAAGTGCAATAAACTACAAAAAAAAATTGAAAATCATTTTTGTTTTTTTTGCATATATTTCTACTTGGAGAAATTTAAGAGGCTTATCCTTCAAAACTTTAAATACAAAAAAGTTGCAAAAAATAGTTTACAACAGGAAATTTATTTTGAGTGTCTTCATAGTTTTATTTTGGAGATACATCAATTTTTATATACTGCAGGAAAAATGAAAAAACAATCCTATGATGCAAATTTGCAAAGAAAACAGCATCAAAATAAACTATTTCCAGCAGTGCAATTCGAGTTCTAAGCATCCCAGAAACTATTCAGAAAAGTCAAACATGACCAGTATAGGCTTTCAAGGCCTACAAGTAAAAAAACTACAATTTCCGCGAAAATGACGTCACTTCCGGTTTCGGGCAGGAAATGGCGGACATGTGACAGTTCGCGCTGACGTCTGTTTAACTGTGGGAAGTGTTACGAACAGCTGATCGGATCGGCAAAGCTGTTTCTGGAATATTATGTTTTTGTTCCTGCAAGCGCTTTTTATGCAGTTTTTGCAAAGCTTTATGTGGAAGGAAACCGTGACCGAGGACAAGCTGATGGCATCAGATGTAAGTACAACTCCTCCGGTTTCATATGCAAAACAAATTATTGCGCTAGCTTACACTGTCCAGGTTCTACAGGGATTTAAAAATAGTTATGCAAAACGGAGCGTGCTGCTCTGACCGGATCTAAAGGGTTAACAATGACTTTAAAAAATAATATAAAATAGTGTGCAACACCACTGAAGTTTTTTTTACCTCTTTTTTCAACCAGCGGCAGTCACTCTCCTCTCCAAATAACTTCTGCTTAGCTTTCCGAGCTTCCCTCGGGTCCTCTTAATCAGCGGTCTCCAACCTTTTTTGCGCCACGGACGGTTTATGCCCGACAATATTTTCACGGACCGGCCTTTAAGGTGTCGCGGATAAATGAGGGAGGGGCCAATTAGGGCTGCTCGATTATGGCAAAAATGATAATCACGATTATTTTCACTGAAATTGAGATCACGATTATTTGACGATATTTATTTAACCCTTTAAGACCTACTATAGAACCAAGTCCACCAGAGCTTATATTATTATTTTTTTTACATGCTGTAGTGCCATTTGTGGGAGCATTTCAAGTTGCTATACATCAATACAACTGTTATAGCCCATATTTTAATAATATGTATGCATTAAGTCCATAGTAATTACATAAATTGCAAAAAAGTGCAATAAACTACAAAAAAAATTGAAAATCGTTTTTGTTTTGTTTACATATATTTCTACTTGGAGAAATTTAAGAGGTTTATCCCTCAAAACTTTAAATACAATAAAGTTGCAAAAAAATAGTTTCCCACCACAGGAAATTTATTTTGAGTGTCTTCATAGTTTTATTTTGGAGATACAGCAATTTTTATATACTGCAGGAAAAACAAAAAACAATCCTATGATGCAAATTTGCAAAGAAAACAGCATGTGCATCATTTTACTGTGGGAAGTGTTACGAACAGCTGATAGTAACGGCAAAGCGTGTTTCTGGAATATTATGTTTTTGTTCCTGCAAGCGCTTTTTATGCAATTTTTGCAAAGCTATATGTGGAACGAAACCGTGACCGAGGACAAGCTGATGGCATCAGATGTAAGTACAACTCCTCCGGTTTCATATGCAAAACAAATTATTGTGCTAGCTTACACGGTTCAGATTCTACAGGGATTTAAAAATAGTTATGCAAAACGGAGCGTGCTGCTCTGACCGGATCTAAAGGGTTAACAATGACTTTAAAAAAAGAATATAAAATAGTGTGCAACACCACTGAAGTTTTTTTTTTTTTTAAACTCTCTTTTCAACCAACGGCAGTCACTCTCCTCTCCAAATAACTTCTGCTTAGCTTTCCGAGCTTCCCTCGGGTCCTCTTAATCAGCGGTCTCCACCCTTTTTTGCGCCACGGACGGTTTATGCCCGACAATATTTTCACAGACGGCCTTTAAGGTGTCGCGGATAAATGAGGGAGGGGCTAATAATCGGCTCAGTCATTTTTAATGATCGTTGAAAGCCCAGATCGTAATCGTGATTAAAATTCGATTAATTGAGCAGCCCTATATATAATTATGATTAATTAATATATAATTAGATGATTAGAATAGAATAGATGTGAAGGGGAAAAAAGCAAGTTTCTGTTGTTTTTTTACAACACTGGATTTTTAATCAAATATTAAGTATACAATTAGACGGCAAGCATTCAGCTTTAATTGAAGGGGTTTATAAAAGTTGTGAATTTACTTGAAAATCCTTTGTAGTGAATAACTACCTTAAGTCTAGAATCCATGGACATCAACAAATTCTGTCTTCTACCTTGAGATGATTTGCCTTCAGTAACTGAATAGATGCTCCGTACTAATCCAAACATTACAACAATTCTGTCACTAATTAGCTAAAATAAACTCATTTAAATGTATTAGCGGCAACAACCAACAGACCATCCCAGTGACATAATGTTTTATACAGGCATAGGAAGGTGCTACACATGCTCTCAAATCTTACACTTTAACCACTTAAACATTTCTTCAATCCAGTGTCACAGACAACTTTTTATATGCTTCCTTTAGCTGGTATCATTCAATCTTTTAGCAACCTGTCTTATCATTTTTATGCTGATGACATTCAGCTCCATATGTCCTTTAAGCCTCATCAGCTGGATAGGCTGTCCACCCTAGTCCAGTGCTTAACCCAGGTTTCTGATTGGCTTTCAAGCAACTACCTCGTTCTAAATACTAACAAGACCGAGACCATGATCATAGCTCCTCCTGAGCTACATTCTAAAATCAGTCAGGTTCTTGCCTCTTTCACAGGGAACGGTTCTGGCTCCGTTCCTCTTCACCATCTACACTGCAGACTTCTCCCACAATTCCACCCAGTGCTTCCTGCAGAAGTTCTCTGATGACTCTGCAATAGTCGGCCTCATCACTGATGGGGACGACAAGGAGTACAGAGGATTGACTCAAGACTTTGTGGACTGGTGCCAGCTGAACTACCTCCAGATCAATGCCAGTAAAACCAAGGAGCTGGTGGTAGACTTCCGCAGGCACAAGCATTCTCCACTGCAACCACTGAACATCCAGGGTATGGACATTGAGGCTGTGGACAGCTACAGGTACCTTGGTGTTCATCTGAACAACAGACTGGACTGGACTCATAACTCAGACGCCCTCTACAGGAAAGGGCAGAGCAGGCTGTACCTGCTCCGGAGACTCAGGTCGTTTGGGGTGGAGGGCCCACTCCTGAAGACCTTCTATGACTCTGTGGTGGCTTCTGCTATCTTTTATGGTGTGGTCTGCTGGGGCAGCAGCATCTCTGCTGGGGACAGGAAGAGACTGAACAGGGTGATCCGAAGGGCCAGCTCTGTTCTAGGATGCCCTCTGGACCCAGTGGAGGTGGTGAGTGACAGGAGAATGGCGGCTAAGCTGTCATCCCTGTTGGACAACGTCTCCCACCCCATGCAGCAGACTGTGACAGCACTGAGCAGCTCCTTCAGTGGGAGACTGCGGCACCCACGGTGTGGGACGGAGAGATTTCGCAGGTCTTTCCTCCCCACTGCTGTCAGACTCCACAACAAAGACTTTAACTGAACAAACACACACATCCACACATGTGCAATAACACTAAGTGCAATAATCTTTTCTGGCATCGTTGTATTTTTACTCAGTTGTATATAGCATTCGTATTCTATTTTTATCTTATTGTATATTTTTATTCTATTTTATTCTACTGTATATAGTATATTATTTTATTCTATTCTGTACAGCTGTGTACTGTATTTATTCTTATTGTATTCTAATTTTTGCGTCATAACTTTTGCACTGTCCACTTCCTGCTGTGACAAAACAAATTTCCCACGTGTGGGACTAATAAAGGTTATCTTATCTTATCTTATCTTATCTTTCTGTCCATCTGTCAAGTCAAATATTCGAAATCTTGGAGTAATATTTGACTCTTCTCTGAGCCTTGACTCTCATGTAAAATCTTTGTCTCGTTCCTGTTTCTATTATTTAAGAAACATATCTAAACTGCGACATATGGTTTCCTCAGCTGAACTGGAAAAACTCATTCATGCATTTGTGTCATCACGCTTAGATTACTGTAATTCCCTGTTTACTAGCTTGGATAAATCATCTCTCTCCCGCCTCCAGACAATACAAAACGCAGCAGCCAGATTACTAACTCGCTCTACTAAGCGTGTTCACATCACTCCCATCTTATATTCTTTACATTGGCTCCCAATAGAGTTTAGAATTCGCTTTAAAATTCTTGTTTTAACATACAGAGCACTAAATGGCCAGATTACTTATCCAAGCGTCTTATAAAATACACTGCTGCTCGTCATCTCCGCTCACAGACTCAGAGTCTCTTAGTTGTTCCCCGTACACGACTGAAGACAAAAGGGGACAGAGCCTTTCAGTCTGTTGCACCAAGGCTGTGGAACAGTTTACCACTACAATTACGTTTGCTTGACTCTGTGGATTCTTTTAAAAAACAGTTAAAAACTCTTCTGTTCAAACAAACCTTTTGTTGATCTACATATTTTATATTTTTTACATTATTTACATTTGATCTTTTACATTGTATATAATGTCTATTGATTTTATTGTTTATTTTAATACTTTAATATTTGTGTACAGCGCTTTGTGATTGTCTGTCTGTGAAAAGCGCTTAATAAATAAAGCTTACTTACTTACTTACTTACAACTATTTCAGTTTTTGAGAGCAGCGCTCCACAATGTGTGTTAGCCTCGATATGTGTAGTGTTTCATGTCCTCTTTAACATTAGAATAAGAAGTGCAAGTTCAACCATATATTTTTTTCCCCTGCATGATAAAGAAATGCTGCTGAAGTAAATGAACTCCATCTGCATGACTCTTTGGAGTTAAATTGCAAGAAATAAATGTATAAAATTACAGAAAAAAGTTGTGCTGGCTTATTTTCAAGAATGCCCAGAAACTATAAAATTGAAAGATTTTGTTAATTCACAGATAATGTGAATTCATTTTTTAGTATTATTATTATGGATTCATTAAAAAACACACATTTCGGTAGATTTTTGGGGGAAAAAATGAACTTTTTTGTGATTTCCTTTTTTATCTATTACAAAATTACTTTAATGTAATATGAGGAAGTTTGAGGAAGCCATGAGGAAGTTTTTTAAAAAAAAATAAATATCCAAAGCTGTATAAGATATTACATATACATAAATGTAGTTAGAAGTCCAAAATTAACGCCTTCCCTCACATTTTCCAAAGTTATCCAGGGGGCTAGATCGGAGCCTTTGCCGTGCCGATTCTGGCCCCAGGAACTTCTGTTTGACACCCCTGGTATAACCTGACCATTATTGTCTTTTTAAAAAATTTACATTCATTTAATTTATTTTTTATTCATTTATTTATTTATTTATTTTTTAGCAGCAAGGTGCTGATGATCAGATGCACCTGATTCACCTTATTAGCATTAGTGTGAGCACTTCTATAAAAGTATTGGCTTGGTTGACACATTCAAGTGCCATTAAGGACATCAGGCTTTAGACTTCAGCAATGATGTTAAAGGAGCAGCTGTTGCTATTCATCAGAGAATGATTATAATTGTAATCTGGGACCAATTTGAAGTTCATCATTCTACAGTGAGAAAGATTATGAAAAAAAAAAAGAAGCAGTTGGCAGTATTCCCAAGAGTCAGTTCACCCCAAGGTCAGAGAAACTGCAAGAATAAAAAGCGTGACATGTCAAACTCTACAGGCACAGTTAACACATTAGACGTTAAAGTTCATGAAAGTGCAATTAAAAAATGAACGAACAAATATATCTCGACCTTAAACTTTTTTAAGTATACTGTATGTTGGTGTAAAACCTCTATTTCCACTCATAATTGCAGAGCTTGAAAACAATGTGACTTCTTCTGACTCAGGACTTCCTTTAGTTAGATGTTGTGAAGATCTTCATGCACTTGAGTTGTCCTCTGAGGTCTTTCAGGCCTGTTGGTGTTGCTGAGCTGGTCATTGCATTCATTCCTGTTGCTTTGGACACTCCTAAACCTTTTACTCTTTCTCTTCATTTTTTTTTCCAGTATAATGATGTCGTTCTTCACACTGAGATCTCTTTGAGTATCACATTTAAAATTACAATGAAAAACTATAAAATTCAAATTTGACACTTGGAATCAACAGATATTAAGTCTGCTTCGTTTTTTTTTTAAAATAACACCCTGTCAATAAATTGTCCAGTTAATTCTGAGAAAATGGGTGACTGTGTAGAAAAATTGCCGCAATTTCTTCCAGCAAATTATGAACCTCATTACGCACATGAACTTCCTCTTGTAATCAAGGCATGAAGAGAAGCATCTATGAAGTCCCAGCAAATGCTTAAAAGCTAAAATGTAAACAGAAGTACTGTTATTTACTCCACGACTTTCACGTTTTTCATGAGAAATAAGATTCAAATCTGAACCAGCTTCTTGATAAAACATTTATATTCATTTAAAATAAAGTAGGAACAATTTGAGTGGACAAAACAGATACTTTACAGTTTGTCATATGTTTCAAGCCACAGTAAGAACGCACGTCACATATATGAGAGTAGATTCTTTTAAAGTTTTACACACAGCAGCTGACAAAAAGAGTACAACCCAGTGACGATAGTGATGATGATCATGCTTTGCTCAAAATCAGTAATATCTCAGCTTCTTGATAGAGCAAATTTCAGCACCTGATAAAGTAGAGCAAGATAGTTCCTGAAAAGTGTCTGAAACTGATAGAGAATGAAATAGGTTTCTAACTGAACCCACACGGAGAAGGAAAAGAGTCCAGACTGACATAGAAACTGAAGCCGGATTATTACTTCCCTATAAAGATTTTAGAGTTGCGCAATTGTTGACAGACACTGTGGGAAATGTGGACTGGATGTTATCCAATAAAAACAGGAAGCGAGGAGAGAAGAACACGAAGGAAACAGTTTCTGTCGGCACAGTTAGGAACAACAAAGGAAAAAATGGTGTGAAATACAACATTTCAGTTGGATAATATAAAACTTTACATTGAAACACAGAGTTTCGGTGATAAATCTTTTAATGAACGCCTCTGCAGTTATGCAACAACTTAATTTGCAGCTTTTTTGTTGATTGTCTCATTTGCACAAAAGAAAAAAACGAGACATAACACATCTATGAAATATTCATGTTTCTCTTCTAAGTGAAAATAAAGATCATTCTTGATTCATGTGTTATATGTACATTATTCGACATCTCACTTCTGTTTCATTCAGATACAAGCACATTTAAAGTAGCCAAAGTCACAGAAATTGGCAGTCTCTGTCTCTCGTATAGCTTATATATATATATATTTATATGATCATATAATCTTCATACATTTGGCAGTGTAGGCTGACTGCTACATACACATGTGCATGAAACTTATCATGTAACGCTACAGGAAAGTACAAGATTCAGCTGCACCCTGCTAACCCCATCAACCCCAAACACCAAACATTGTTCTTTTGCTCCATAAGACATCTACCGATTTCCCTGCTCAGCTCAGTCGTACTCCTTGTTCTAAAATCACGCTGACTAATTAGATTGAAGTCGAACAATCACATGCTGCAACCCACTAACAGCTACTGCAAGTGTGTCACAAGAAATACAGCCGTGACCAAAGCCCAGCGAGGAAAACACTGCACTCATTATCTGCCTCCTCTTTGGCTCCTTTAGCATGTTTTAATCAAGGGAAAAACTTGAGCGCTTTATATTTTTTGATTGTAATTAATATAACACAAGTTGTCTGGAGAGAAGAAAGGCTCTCATTGTTTTAATTCAGTGTTTCCGACTGTTGTACCCCCAAAATAATGAAAGACAGTGATCCTGATGGAAGAACACATAATTCTGAGTCTCCTTTGGCGGTAATAAAAAGTATAATAAACATGGTGTGCAATAGATAATTAAGAGCACACTCACAAGTATAAAACAAAAGAATCAGGCGGATTCTTGCTTGGAAAAACTGACAGATTTGACCTCAAATAGAGAACAGAAGAAGGGCTAATAAACAGTCTGCCATGGAGCAATCTTTAGAATAAACTACCCTTTGATACCTTGTGTGACTTGTTGACATTGTTTCCTCCTTTCATTTTAGACGTGGCAATTTCTAGTCATGGATCGCATGCAAAAGAGGCAGGTCACATGCTTGCCGCAGCTGCTCGTCTGTCTGGAGAGCAGGCACGACAGGCAAAAAATAGCTGATAAGACGACTCTCCGGCAATTGAAACAAGCTGCAAACTAGAGATCATGCCAGTTTTCTGATCCTTGTTGAAGAGTGATTGGTTTGCTGATTGATTTGAGCGTAAGGCCTTTCAACAAAACTGGTAGTTGTTGGTCTTCATCAGAGGCTGCTCTTCTTCTTGGTGGTCACAAGACTGGTCACAGGGGCTGTCGAAGCACTCGTCACACCCTTCACCCTCCGTGACCTGCTCCTGCACATTCTGGTACATTAACTGCGGAAGAGGTATCATCAAGATGGTGAGAGTTACACAAAACATGATTACAGAGTTTATATTTTAGACTGACATAAATAGTGGCATTGTGAGTATCTTCAGTTGGAACAACACCCAAACAGACATTATCGCAAAGAATCTAAATCGTGTAATTGGTCTTGGACTTCACAACTAAATTTGCTGTCTCTTAAGGAGCATTAAAAGAAACAGGGTTTCCCGAGGTCATCTTGGCCGGGCCGCCACATGTTTTTCTCCCTGGGTGCTTTCTCCCACACTGCACATGCAGACTAACTCACCTGTCCCTGCTCAGGTTGGTCCCCGAGTAGCCTTTGAATCATGTGACAGATTTTGCTGAAGGTGGGACGCTCTGTCGGCTCCAGATTCCAGCACATCTTCATGATACCGTAGCTGAAATCAAAAAGAGTTCTTTCAGAGAAACAATTCATGGTGTACATTAAAGGGGTTTTGCACTCTTATTTTCACTCCTCAGACTGTGTGGTGTAAAGCCGAGTTAGATGAATAAGGAGAGGCTTATGGAGGCGGTGACGCAGTTAAAAAAAAAAAGACAGACTTGTTTATAAGGACCCCTGCCCCTCCAGTTCCATTTAGTTGCCATGAAATAGCAGTTACATGGCTCTCTAGCTTTGAGATCATGTGGCTAACAGGCAGAACTGAGGCCTGACTCACAGCAGAACAAGAAATGAATTGGCCCTGACTCAGATTCAGTCTATTTCCACAGCACATTTATTCCTGGCTAGTGTGACATGCCATGGCAAATCAGCACACACAGATGTTAGGGCTGTATCGCAAAAAAATAAAATCGTTTTTTTTTTTAAATTTCGATGGCTTGCAAAGTTTGGAGTTTGGACTTATTTAGTTTTAGGTTTGAGGTCAAGGGAGAACCCAAAAGCAAATGAAATTCATGAATAATGGAAGTGCATTATGAGGTTATCTCATCTGTCGGTTATTTCAGATGTCAGATAGCCCGCGAGACTGCAGGAAGGGGAAAAAATAGGATCTTTGTTCATTCATAAAGACCATTTAGAAAGCAGACTGTTTGAACTTTGGGAGGCTAGCGCCTATTCACAATCAGCTACATTAATAAGTCTGTTATATTAAATTAACCTATTACTAGTCAAAAGTCACCGCATGTTATCAGCTGATCTCACTGGTTAGTAAGCATAACCATAGTATTACTCCTACTATTGCTTAACTACGTGTCAGGAGCTGATACGAAGGCCTTTAATTGGATTATTTGTCATTGTATCAGTCGTAAAAACTCTGCTGATAGTCACTTGAAACGCCCGTAAAACTCAACTGATAATCAGGTGATGGTTAGCAGGATAAGAGCCTCAGACAAAATAAAGTGTTTGAGAAAAAGGGGAAGCAGTGACTCATCCCTGAATGAGCCATGCTGCTGAAGTGTCAAACTTACATTTCAGGTGGAGCAAAGTCTGGTTGGGACATCTGGTAGCCACGCTTCACCATCTTGTAGAACCTAGTGTCCACAGCCATGCTGGGGTAGGGGCTTTTGCCTAGTAGTGAATAACATGTGATTTTCAGCACCAACCCATGAAATAAATACAAGCACAGATCACATGTTTACGCATTCTTACCTAAAGAGAAGATCTCCCACAAGAGGATGCCATAGGACCAGACGTCACTCTGAACGGTGTACACGCAGTCAAAGATGCTCTCGGGAGCCATCCACTTCACTGGCAGACGTGCCTTTGCACAAAACAACACACAAACAAATTAAGTGATTTGCAGTGGATACCATGTAAGCAATATTTAGCTCTTATCAGATCAAATGCTTACATTGCCTTTCACCACATAGTTGGAGTCATTCATGATGTCCCGTGCCAGACCGAAGTCACAGATCTTTGCCTCTCTGCGACTGGTCAGGAGCACATTCCTCGCAGCCACATCTCTGTGAATACACTGCACACACGCATTTCACACAGTTTGTTTCTGCTTGTAGAGCTTTGCCCAGTGAAAGACAATAAGATCAGTGGAAGGCTTAATTTAGAACGAAAGATCTCCATTAAGAAATGTACAACGTC
Organism: Astatotilapia calliptera; assembly: GCF_964374335.1. Lineage (NCBI taxonomy): Eukaryota > Metazoa > Chordata > Actinopteri > Cichliformes > Cichlidae > Astatotilapia > Astatotilapia calliptera. The sequence goes on from NC_137423.1 coordinate 29,285,394, forward strand.
AAACTATGACTAAATATGTGATGGGAAATACCCACCAGAGGAGTGGTTTAACACACAGGGACGCTGTGTAAAAACAAATGAAAGCTGAAAGCAATGTTTTTGTAAGACATTAAGACCCCTTTTTTTTTAAACAGCAAAAAGGAAATAAAAAAGATTTTAAAACTGAAAGAAATATATGATTTTGATATCAGCTTTAAAAACATGGAAAGGGGACTGGTCACAGCAGGTTGTCTCACCTTATGAGATAAAAGATTTCAAATGCATTCTTTGTCACATTTTTTTTTAAATCAGATAATGCCTCATATTCATAATTCTTGCTATGGAGCCACACTCCAGCAATACATGCATAATGTGGGTTTGCATTTTTATGTCCATTTAAAGCTCCCCCTGTTCCCATAAAGATTTTTAAATTAGCCAAACCACAGTTCCTCTTCGTTGTCTATTTTTATTGGAATGTCACTTACGGATTAAAGATCAGCCATTGCTCCTTGTATGATTTTTATAATGACATTATGTATCTTAGATAATCTACTATCTACATCATCTGCAATATTAAACAGAGAAACATTATCCTAAACTGTTTGGTGACGCTCTCCACATTGTTACTTCTAAAAGTCTGAGCCTTTCCTGGAAGCTTCTTAATGAAATCATGTTACACCTGCGGTCAGTTAAATGGCCTGTATTTATATAGCGCTTTACTAGTCCCTAAGGACCCCAAAGCGCTTTACATATCCAGTCATCCACCCATTCACACACACATTCACACACTGGTGATGGCAAGCTACATTGTAGCCAGCGCGACCCTGGGGCGCACTGACAGAGGCGAGGCTGCCTGACACTGGCGCCACCGGGCCCTCTGACCAGTTAACCTCACATCCATCCTGCTTTCCAATGCATGATTTTTTTTGTCTCTGGTATGAAATTGAAATCATGAAATAATTTGTCATATAAAAAAACAACAAAGTTTCAGCATTGTTGTGTTGTACTATTTCAAATTAAATGCGGTGCTGTAACAATTTGTGAATCACATTCTGTTCTTATTCACAAACCAGAAAGCGTCAAATTTCTAATTTGTTAATGGAGTGTTAAACTCACATTTTTCCTGGCCAAAAAGTCGAGGCCCTGAGCTACTTGGAAGGAAAATCTGAGCAGGTCATCAATATCCAGCGGCCAGTCACCACTCTCCTCACAGACAAGGTCTAGAAAAGAATCAGATAGGAATAAAATCCTGCGATCAGCACACTGATCTGATCATTTTCAACAATTTAAACCTCAGGCTGATGACGAGCTTACCTTCAGATGATTCCACAGTTGGCAACTCTGCTAAGCGGCTGGGTCTCATCTCCAAGTAGGTGCTCGAGGTTTCACTGGAGATCCCGCTATCGCTGTTAAAAGTAAACAGAGATATCAGTGCTTGGATACATTTCACATGTCCTCTTTCATTAAGTGTGTTTGCTGATGTACCTTCGAATGAACTGCTTCTGATTGCAGATGTTCTTGTAGTCGGTAGAATTTTCCATGATGTCGGGAATATTCATGACAAAGTTCACAAATGTCTCTGCCTTCTGGCGAAGGAAGTTCAGGAGGTCGCCGAGGCTGCAGTACTCAGTGATCACAAGCACTGGACCTGATGAGGAAACCCGCTATCTTATGACCGTTGAAATGAGCTTGCATGCTTAGTTAAACAGGATTTTCCATGATATGGATGACTTCTAATTTTAACACAAGTTTTTGCAGTATTTCCGTTTCATCTGCGTTCTCTGACCTCCATAGGTGCAGGCTCCAAGTAGGTTGACGATGTTCTGGTGGTGACCCAGGTGACTCAAGATCTTCAGTTCAGACATTAGAGCCTCCCTCTCATCTGAATGGGCACGGGCTGCAGAAACAGGTTTTTTTTCAGAGGTCTAAATATAATGTCTTTTACACAGAGTCAGTCTGACTTGCTCATGTGGACAATAACCTCTCAGTTAGGTCCTATTTTCCATGAAAGATCTGTCACGCTCAACTCAAAAAAACTCACAGTGCAACAGTGGATCCAAACCTTTTAACATTTTCACAGCTACGCGCATCACATTGTCTTCCTTTCCCATTCCATAAGCAGTGGCCTCAACAACTTTTCCAAATGCGCCTGCACCCAGGATCTTCCCTGTTTGTAGAGAAAATACACAGAGGAGCATTTTGACTTCAACCTAGTCTGCAATTTACAATCAAATATTCAATTATTATTATTTTGATGTAATATAATGAGAATTTAGTCAATTTGACAAACACGTTGCACACCTAATTTGAGCTTGTCTCTAGGGAACTCCCACTTTTCATTGTAGGGCAGCTGCGTGGGGTCAATGAAGGTGTAATTGTTCCCATCTCTCGCCTCAATGATCTTCCAGCGGATCTCATACCTCGGTTTCTTAAAAATAAAGTCAGTAAAGAATGGAGTAACTGCTTTCATAAATGTTTTTGGGCGTCATATTTGGATGTTGGAGATGCTTCTTACAGTTTATTTTGCGATGTTATTTTTTAAGAATTGACTCAACCTACCTGCTTGTATTTGTAAAACAGGAAAATGAGGAGCACAAGAAGGATGGTCAAAATCGCTGCCGCTCCAATCAGAAGGGAAGTAAAGGGCCAGTCTGTTCATAGAGAGAGATTTCAATGTGAGTTAACCTCATTAAGACTGGCTGTGTGACATACAAGCTGATGTCCTTAAACAGAATTTATCTAGCACTTGCATATTTATTGAGGATAATTAATAAACATGCTCAGAAAAGAAGAGAAATAACATTTTTTTTCTTTCCATGAAAGAAACATTAGATTAGATCTGAACCACATCCAGTAATGGTACTCTAGAGAAATTAGAAATTTAGAGAGCAGCCTTAAAATGGACATATGATCGAGTGCTCACCGTTAACGTTCACAGCAAGAGTGTCACTGCTGACGCCAGCGAGGTTGAAAGCCACACACTCAACCGTCATCCTCCTGTTGGAAAACGCCACAGTGAGGACGCTTTCCACTTCCACAGCCCCGTACTCCTCCCTCTGGACCTTCACTGTAGGAGCTCGGAGAGGGATTGCCAGCTGCAGTCCAGTATTGTTTTCATTGCACCTGCACAGATAGAGAAAGGCAATAAACTGACAGAAACGTCAGTGCTTAACCTTATCTCAGAGAGAAATCACTAAAATCACTACAGTTTGTGTTCATTCACAGGGTCAGAGACTGGGTGAGGTCTTTTATGCGCAGTTATACTTACGTGGGTCGGATTCCAAAACACTGATACCAGAGGATTCTGGGAGGAGGATAGCCATGCGAAGTGCAAGTAAGTGTGGTTACATTTTCCCATTTCATGACAGCAATTGGTCTCTCTGCCAGTGGGAAGAAATGAGGGGGAAAAACAATAATTAGTCAACAGTGAATGATCGAGATATACGACCAGTTGACAAAGAAAAAAATTAAACGATGTTAGTTTGTGTTTCTGTCACGTACGATACATCTGGACTTGAAATGTGATGGATGCGTTGGTCATTTCACTCTGAGCATAGAAGGTGTACTGGCCCTGCTCCTGTATATTCATTCTTTTCAGCTGCAGAATAGCATGGTATCTAAAACAAAAATAAATAAATGGTGAAAAAGAGGAATATCTACAGAACCAGAAGTGACTAATTTGGTGTCTTGAATTCAGACAGCTTCTATGCATCATTGGTGAAATAAAAAGAGAACAGCACTCTTCCCTCTTTGAGTTTCATGACCTGAGGAAATATAATGACCTGGTCAGATTTACACAGAATGCAAGGACAGCAAATCTCAAATTTAGTAAAACTTCCTCTTCCTGTAGTACACTTGATTTTCGCACTTTTCTAACTGTACTGCTGAGATACCAGAATGATGAGTAGGGGTATTGCACGTTTCTTTCCCATGAAGCTATTTTAGTCCACCTGTTGTTGTATCGGATGAGCTTGTTCTCCTGTGTGGCTGTGTTGAGAGATGTCGGCGTGTCCCATCTGTGCTTTGTGATGTGGGGGTATGCTTCGATGAGCACGCTGAGCTCCAGATCGTCTCCCTCGTTCACCTCGACCGAGAGGCCCTTGTGGGCCAGCTTAGGCGACAGCTGGGGTGATAGTCTGATGTAAGGCTTGTCTGCTCAAACAATGAAGAGACAAACATTTTAGTTTATTGAAATCATTAAACAGTTTATAAAGTGAATACTTTAGGCTCTTCTTTATAAATTCCAAGAGGTTTTAGCTGTTGGGTGTTTTTTTGTGGCTTACCCACAACCAGCAGGTATGTGGTCGAAGTGTTCACCCCTGCTTCGTTAGAACCGATGCAGGAGATGTTTCCTGTGTCTGCCAGGTTCACAGCAGCGATAGTCAGTGTGCTCTCTATGTCCAGGCGATTTTCACCATTGGAGCGAACTATCTCAGTGATTTTTGGGACCTGAAGACAAATACATAAAGATGTTTAAAGAAGAAAAAGAAAAAATTAAAATTTTGATTAGTATCACTGTAAAACGTAGAAATATCTTGTACTGACTGATTTGGTTGTGTATTTCCAGGTGACGTTGTAGTAGAAGTTGGGATTGTGTGTTGTGCATGGGATCTTGAGTTCTTCCCCAACTATGCGTACATATTCCTCTGTCTCCAAGAAGACGTATGGAGGGAAACGGAGCTCTAGAAAAAGAGAAAAATCATACCCAAATGTCAAAATAGACACAAGTGGTAATGGGCTGATTCTTATATTTGTGTTTTGAGTGCCTACTTGAGCACTCAAAGCACATTTTTCTACACCTAAGTGCTTTCTATCTAATATTCACACATATTCAAATCCTATAAACGCATCAGAGAGCAACTTGGGTTGAGCATCTTGCCCAAGGATACTTAGGCATGCAGACCAGAGACAGAAGCAGCCAGTGACTGAACCACCTGCTCTACCTCCTGAGTTACAGCCACCCCAGACAAGTTTCAGTTTAGAGGAATTCTAAAAAAAAAAAAAAAGCTTTGGGAAATTATTTTTCTCACTCTGAATGACATTGATGGAAAAGGCCTTAGAAGTCATCTCCACTCCGTTGACCCTGGCCGTGCACATGTAGTCAGCATTAAAGCTGGGGTGAAGGCTGTGGATGAGAATGCCACGGTCTCTGAAGATGGTAAAGTTCATTCCTGGTGGCACAGAAGTGCCATTGTTCATGCGCAGGCTTATGTCTGTAGCTTCTGGGTTGGTCAGTAGGCAGGGCAGCAGGTAGCTCTCACCCTCCTTCGCTACCACCTGCAGGGATGTGCTGCTGGTCCAGAAAACATGACTTGGATCTGGAAGAAGGATTTTCAAACAATTAACTAATGCGAAACTTAGCCTGAACACTAATAAACATCCAGCTAAGCACAAACTTCAGGAAGCTTGCAGCAGAACAACAGAAGCTCACCTTTTACATACACATACACCGAGGAGTCACGATGGGACCCGCTGGTGTAATAACACTTGTACGTTCCAGTGAATTCTGCGGTGGGACGTTCGACTTTAAAAGTACGGACAGTCCCATTGCCCCTGGATATGTAGCGTCTGTGTTTGGGTAGTCTGGTTTGCCAGATTACAGGTGCTTCACCCTCACACCTCAGATCCAGAGGTCTTCCAGCTCTGACCACCACCTCAGCGCTCTTAACCACCTTGGAGTTTAACTTGATCACTGGACGCCTCCACTCAGCTAAAAATAAGAAAATGGCACAAATTAAAATGACATAGAAAAATAGGGTAAAACGATTTAATGAACTGAATTTGTTCCTGATGGTCTCTGAGGGTTTTTATTTATTTTATTTTTTTTGTGTTGCATATTATTTTTGTTCTCGCCATTTCATTATCTCATCTGCTCTGTGACTCAGAATTATTTTAAGAGTATGATTCAGGAAACAGATTGAAGACTCTTGGCTCCATCTATACTTGATACTTCTGCTTTTCACATTGTTGTTATAGCTCAACAGTGGGGGTAAAAAAACAGTTACTATGGGAAACTTCAAATATTACTGCTGTAATTTTTGCTTAGACCCTTTGCCTTTGACATCAAAAATAAAACTAGAGACACATTTAAGAATTTTAAACACATGAGAGCGGAGAAATATTTATTAGCCATTTCTGAGGAAGGGATTTCGTGTAATGGGCCAAACCCTGAGGGGTTAATAAAGCATATTTTTTTTGCAACAAAGAACACTGATTTCTTTGATTACTTTGGTGAGAATCTGGACGTTTTTAAAAACTGGATAGTGCATTACGCCAAATTACCGACACTGGAGAAGCTGAGACGTCTTTCCAGTTAGAGGTCATAAAATGTTCCATTCGGCCTTTCTTACAGTGCGTGTTGAATCTTGAAGCAGAACTGAGATTCCACGTTCAGCATTTTGTATTCGCCACATAGCACAATGTAAGACACTGAAAATTAAATGTCATGTGAAGCCAGCATTTTATTTCTGATGTCCTGCTCAGCAGTGTAAACAGCTACCTTTGCCCCAAAGTCCTTCAGCTGTTTAAAAGAGCTATTCATGCAACCTCAATATGACCCATTATAAACGTTATACAATAATCAACCAGAAAGCAAAGCTAATTCATTTAGACCTAACTCAGCGAAACAAGAGATGCTTTTATCTATTAAAATGCAAATAAATGAAATTGCAATTGGATGGCTGTCGGGTGATACTTATATTTGTGATGTTAAATATTATCACAAGAACAACCCTAAACCCCCAAAACTGAAGACAATCAACAGCTGAGAAGGCTGTCAGCTCTTCTCTGCTGTGAGTACAAGTGCATCAGTCCAAATATGATGAGTATGTTGTTGACATGTTTACATCTCACATTTAAAAACATAAACAGATGAATGCTATTTTCTGTAAGCACATTTAATTTGATTTCACTAACTTAATCTTTTAGTGTTACACAAACTTTACTCACACAGTACTTTTCATTCTTTAAGTCTATCGGGGAATGTGACAGTTACGTGCTTTACCCAGTCATCTTTCACATCTAACAAATTGTGGTTTTAACATGTAAGTCCACATTAGTTTTCAAAAACAAGACAAAAATGAAAAGCAAACATCTGATATAAGGGGGCAAAATCACAGCAATTGAAATTGTTGCTTTTCAGAGCTTACCTGAAGCAGTGGAGGCCACAAGCCACAGCATAAGGTAGGACAACATCCTTGATCAACTCAGACCTGGAGTTTAAACATTGTTACTTATTAGCGCAGGAAGAAAAAACCTGATTTGTAGTGATGGGTGCGAGCTTAAAAACAAAACCCCCCAAAGAAGCAACTGTTGCTATCACTGAATTTCATCTTTTACTTCTTTCTGAATGATCAAGAAAAACACTGAACAAACTGTTTCCATTATTATTACCAGTGTAATAAAACCAGAATTGAAATATTAAAACTTGAGATCATAAAAACAATTAAAGAATGACATACCCCGAGAAAGAATTTCATTGGTGCATGTATTAAAAGTAAAGAGTCACTCTAACTTGAAACACAGAATTATGAATTATAGAAGCAGCCCATATTTCTTTCCAGTGTTTTCACCTGCAGATGTCTTCAGCTTGGATCTAATAACTTCCCTGAGTCAGAAGTTTCCAGCATCCAGAGCTGACACAGCTGAGTTCCTCGTTCCCTTTCTGTGCGTCTCCGCGCTCCTTCTTCTTTCTTGTTTACAGGCTTTTTGCCACAAGTCACACAGCAATCAGAAAGTTGTCTTGAGAGCAAGTGGTAGAGGGGTGGAGGAACAATGTGTGTGTGTGTGTGTGTGAGAGAGAGGCGACATGTTGGGGGTGGGGGGGCAGTCAGCATATCATGCTCAACAAATTAATGAGGCAGTGTCAATTGGCCTCTGAAAGGCACAATAATATCGAAACATCCACAGAGGTGAGACCAATCATCTTCATTTCCGCTGAACTTTGGACATGCGTCAGGCTTAGAAATGCAGCTCGGTAATAAACTGTGAAAATGGAGAGTGAGAAAATTAAATCACAGAAATATTACAGAAAGTTTTCCTTTTTTTAATGTGCTTGAGTTTCATTAACAGCAGAAATGACAGTGAGAGACACCAAAGAAAACACCAGTTATCCAAGCAATACTACGATTATACACTTTATTGTCACATTTACAACATAGAAAATGACACATATAAAAAATACATTTGTAAACGTTAAGAAGAGCTTTGGTACCATAGCTTGTGATAACAGTGATCTTGTGCATTTTACATAGAGTAAGAAAGGCTACAGGACATAAAAAGACGTGTTCTTCCTTTAAGTGGTGAATTACGTTGAAACACAGTTAGTGTTATCCAAAGCAACAGAAGACTACAGGTATTTTTTTTTTTTTTTTTAGATTTTTTTCATGTGTACATATTTATGGCTATCTATTTCTTGAGCAGCAGCCCTTCATATGCAAGCAACAACAGCCCGAGACAACAATCAGTCTATACAAAGGCACTCATCTGTGCCATCTTGTGCTAAGGCAGTGATATGCTGTATTTATTGTTTTCACTTGAGAGTCACAGAAACTGCATATCATAATCACTCTAACATTAGATCCCCAGTTGCTGCGATGTAACTTTCACATAATTGAAATTATTTTTTTGTTATGAATATCCACATTTTCTACATAAAGTGCAAATCTGGCACAGAACTATGAGTTAAGCATACAGGACAAAAAGTTTTCATACACACACATCACATACAAGATAATATTCAAAATACACAAATAAAAACACAGACGCTGTGGCATATTAAACTAAAAAATAAAGTATATCTCACATTAAAACAGTGCATGTGGAACCTGTTTGTATTTACTACGATTAGTCCTCTTGACTGTACCCAAGGTAAGGTTTTCATTTATATATCGCCATTTCACATCTGATCATGCTTTAGGACAAAATGTTGTCATGTTGTCGAACTTGTCATTTAAAGGCAAATTAACTTCTTTTCAGGTTCTTGAGGATGTTTAACCTCTTACCTGAAAAGCCTCTTTAGCTCTAAAAACCCTGATGTGGGTTAGCAGGTCTTTAACCTCACGCCTGATTGTCATCTGTAGGTGGTCCTCATCATGTGAGTCATTAGGGAAACATGGGTGAAACTCACACTTTGACCCATGCCTTGGGTCTGGTGATCCTAAGAACTCACATGATAACAGGGTGGGTGAGCAACTCTTAGGACTACCTCCAAGGAGCCTTTCAGATGAGAGGTGAAATGTCTTCAGAAACCTAAATAGAAGTCTAGTTGGCTTCAATCGGCCACTTAAGCCTGTTGCAACGTGGACGAATTCTACACAGAAAAATGGATTCGAGGTTTTCTCACAATATTGTGTCAATGATTTCGTACTTTTTAAAAAAAGGAAATGCAGCCTACTTTTGAACAGTGAATATGGGGAACAGTTGTTGATTAGTTATCTAAAAGATAAAGCACTTATTTAATAAGGCCTCATAAGCCTCACTACACATTGTAAACTAAGTGTAAATTGTGAGGAGGGTACCGCATTAATTTGTAGCAAATTTCCTAATACAACCGAATGACAGAAGACAATTTTGTAGTTAACTACTTGTAGTTAAAAAACAAAAGAAGAAACTTTCTGTGTGCTTAGTGAAAATACAGAGATTTCCATCTCAGTCTCTATGCTACATTTTAGTTTATTCACGTTCCCTTTTCAGCCCCAGAAAGGAAATCTGTTTCCTCTGGGCTCCTACATCTGGCTACAGGAAGCTGTCTTCTACCTCGGGTGTCCCGGAGGAGCCCAACAGAGCGTCTCTCTCGCTGGTCTCTTCCAGCCGGTCCTCCTCTGGAAGGGTGTCAGCAGTGTCCTGAGACATGGAGTCGGTCTCCTCCCCCACAACTACAGAGCTGAAGGTGAAAAAAACCATTCACAAATTCACACAGTGCATTTAATCACAAAGTCGTACACAGACGGCTCTTTTTGAGGTGTTGTTCTAGATGAAGTATTTCAACATGAACTTGTTCATAAAAAGGTTCATAAAAACCACCAAAACATATATTGGTGGTATAAAAGCCCAAGGTGCTAGCTGTCTTATTATATCCGTATATATTATTTTCATATGCCAGCTAAATGGTGGATGTTTATTTGGTTTTTATTACCAAATATGATCTAAAAAAAATCAGTGATCTGTGTCAGTGATCTTGGACAAAGGTTACAAGGTAAGACTTCAAATATAAAACAAAAACATTTCCATCACTGGTTTGGATCACTTCCAAACTGGGAAAAAAAATCTATGTTCAAGTTAAATGTGACTAAAACTAAAACTTTGGTGGTTCAAACATTCATTTTCTCATTAATGCTGAGTGTGTGTTTATCTAAGCAGTAAAAACACTTCTCCATAATACGGCTATTGTTTCAGCTCAACATCTGGATGAGTGGGTGTTTGGATGAAAAAACTGCTTGGGTTAAGCAAACACGAATTCATCTTTGTTTCAATCCCTGCTCTTGGCACACATTTGCAGCATCCTTTCAGTGACTCTGTACCTTCCAGGACTTTCCGATGGCACGTCAGTGAAAGCGTCTTCTGGCTTCGGGTCCGGAATGGGAATGATGTACTCGTTGTATGACGGTATGACTTCCTGTGCCTCTTGTCTGAAGTCTTGTCTAGGCCTTGAGTTTTGGTTGTAGGCATCCAGTGGAGATTGGAGTGTGACAGGAGATGGGGTGCCAAATGCTGGGTTGGTGATTGGAAAGGGTGAGGTCAGCTGAGGTTTGGTGCGGGCGACTGCCGGGTGGTCACTCTTCGTGAAGTTTTCGTTGGCTTGGTTGTATCTCTGTTGTCAGGAGAGAGAGTTTGATTACCTTAACAGCGTAGGAGCAGTCTGATGAGCTTGTAAGAAGAATGATGATGAGCATTTTAGTGAAATTACTTGTGTTTTTTATTGACTGTGACAAACCTAAACTCAGGAAGGGGTAATTTCTTTAACCTCTGATGATGATTTAATATATTCAAAAGAGAGCTACATCAATACTTACTGGAATAAATAAAATATTACTAAATAAATCATTCAGTATTTCTATTCTGTTTTCTGTTTGTCAAAAATATCAAAATTGTTAGAAAGATTTTTAAATATTGTGATTTCATTTTGAGGTTATATTGCCAACACTTTCTGAAAACACTTGCAACATATGTAATATGTGTTACTTATAAAATATGTATTAATGGTAAATGACTGTAAAAGAGTTTAAAAATATATTTAAATCACTGTATTGGTGGGAGGTAATACAAATACTGAATAAAAGAAGGGGTTAGGGTTTAGTGTGGAACTGCTTTATTTTAAAGAATAAAAAACAAGTAACTATTATTGCTAATGTCATAAGGTGACTGAAAAAGAACTTAAAAAACACCAGATTTCCATCTGAGTTTGGCTGAAGCAGAAGCATAAAAATATAACCATAAAACTGAAGTACAATTTGTTTTTGTTTTTTTACAAATTTTTTACAGTTCAATTTTAAGGTTAAAGTGAAATTACTGTGAAATTGCACCAATGTAAAGTACTTGAATGCTTGCCAATATCTCATCCAGCTACTAGGAAGTGTTATTATGTACCTTTTTATAGCTGTCTGTCAGCATATTCCCCACGCTGTGGACCAGAAATGAGAACTCGGGCCTTTTCTCATACTTTTCATCCCAGCATTTCTTCATAATCTCATAACTGCAACATGAGCAACATGAAATAAGGAAATAAGTGTGTTTCTTTTCAAAAGTTGTTGAAAAGGCAAGAAAATGTCACGGTGAAAGTGAGACTCACACGTCATCGGAGGCATGGGTGGGTTTGGCCATTCGGTAGCCTCTCTTCAAAGCACTGTAGAATAATTCATTCATGGGCAAATCAGGGTAGGGGGTCCCTCCTGCAGAGAACATTTGAGATCATTCAAAAGCTGACTTAGAAATCAGAAGCAAAGGCTAGGAATCTAATTGAGATCTGTATCCAACATAATGCAACCTTGCACACAGAATTACATTGTTTCAGCCTATGAGACACTGAGACATTGAGTGAATTTAATGGGTTTTCCAAGAAGCAGAACACTGACTTATTATTTCAACTTCAGTAAAGTAAAGTATTTATTCTGACCCAGATCTGTGAGAAAAATTGACCCATAAAGTCCAGTTAATTTCACATTTAGACAAGGAAATACAGAGAATTTCGTAAGTGTCTCGCTTACAAAAGTGGATTGTATGTTTTCACCACTCTTGCTTACAAGTGCAAACTGTCAACTTTGTTTTTATGGTACTTTCAAAAAAATGGTGAAAGGATGCTTAAAAACAAACAACAAAAAACTCACAATACTCTGAGTAAGGAAATGCTGATTTCAAAGCTTGACTGTGCCTAATTGGAAGACTGACCTCATATGAAGCTTCAAAGAAACTGGTACGTACTTGCAATCAGACATAGAACAGAAGATTTGCCATGGCCTCCTATACTCTCCTTTACTGTCACATGGAAATTGTATGTCTCTTTATTGGTTACACTTTAGGATAGAGAAGTTTGTAAAGAGTCCAGGAGAGTTCTAACCTGAATTGAAATTAAGATTAATACACTAACAATTCTGTTTTGCAGTGTTAGTCAGTAAGTGACTGGCTGCTCCCGTATGGGATTAGAACGATGCCCCCTTATCCCATAGTCCAGCCTATAATGCAATTCACACTTGTATATACGCAGCTAATCAACGTCGTTGACAGGCTATGACAGCGTCCTTATGTGCCGACACCTGTGTTTTAGCTAGCAAAGCGGCGTGGCTGATGTGGAGTGAAGCCACGTTAATGACAACGTGTACAATCATCTCCGATGATTGTACACGTTGTGTGGACTTTATACTAGTTTTGGACTTTATACTAGAGTGTGGACTTTATACTAGTTTTTAAATTGTGTCGATAGGCCACGTAAAACCAGAGTTATGATAAAAATATCTGCAATGTTTGGTTTTCTTCCTGAATATTATCATTGTTTATATTTACTGCAGGAAGAAACGGTAAAAACAGCGTTTTATTAGGAAAACGCTCGAAAGCACTCTCCGCCTGTGAACAAAAACAACACCAAAAAACCCCACCCTTTCCTATTGGTGGAAAAATGTACCATGTCGACAAATCAAAAAATGATATGGCAACATGGTATTTAGATGTTTAGGAAGAGGGAAGTTTTAGGAGTGACGGAGGTGTTTTGAGATGTGAGAGATTTGCAATGTTTAGTGCAAATCTTGTGTAGTTAGTGTGTAGTGTAGTCAATAGTTTTGTTGTGTGTCAGAACAATGAGGCGAATACTGAATGCTACAGGTGTTACAGGAGTGATACAGCTCCTGTTGTCAGGCCTGCAGGTATCAGGCTGTTGTTCTCCTTTATCTCATAGTGGACAGAAATTATTTTTTGGAGTGGCACAAATAATTTGTGTGGCATCAAATTTCATGCAGAAGAGCTGATTGTTCTGTAAATAGTTTGAAATGTATATTTAAAAAAAACACCTTGGCTGCATTTTTAAGTAAATAGCTGCAAAAAACTTTTCTGTTTGCATAACTCAGTTACTTTTTTGAAGAAGTAACTATATAATTAATTGCCCAACATTGGTCATTATACACTGTACAAAAAGAAAAAAAAAGTTTTGTTTTCAAAATTGGAGTTCAAGTTATTTTTACTTCCAATAGTGTTAACATACTACACAGGACATGAACAAGATTTTTTTTAATTTTCATTGTAAGTGGGTTAAAGCAGTTAATTAAAAGTAGTCTAACAAAAATGTAAATGCTGTAATTTGATTATTTTAATAATAAATAATAAATATAATAATAAACCATGTAACTTGGATGCTGGCATGACCACAGTGCACACGTCTGCTGTTGCTCACAGTTGTCCAAGGGATCGCTCAGGGAGTTTGCGTGTTCGCTCAGACACATGAAAATTTAGTGGGAACATTGGAACAAAGTGTCCTATATTATCACTTACAAATAAGGTGATTCTCTTCTACAATATGAATACAGCACTTCAGTAGTAGGACTAAAAGCTTTTTGTGTGTTGATGTGAGTGTGCCTGAACTGACCCAGTGTGAAAATCTCCCAAAGAAGAATGCCATATGACCACACATCGCTTAGGGTGGTATACAAATTATGGAAAATGCTTTCAGGTGCCATCCACTTCAAGGGAAGGAACGTCTGAATGAAAGAAGAAACACATCTTATTAAAGAACCACTGTTCCTAATTTGAAACATGCAACAGTCAGGAGGGCTAAAAGAGTCCAGCTAGAATTTATTTGCTGCTATTAAATTTCTGTTATACGCGGATAAAAAGCCAAAACAGGTGAAAACTTGTCAGAACAGAATAGAATAACTTTCCATAAGTTTTTCCATAAACCACTGGGTTTTTTTTATACTTACGTTGCCTTTAGAGATGTAGTTGGAGTCATGCATGATGTCTCTGGCCAGGCCGAAGTCACAAATCTTCACCAGCTTGCCCTCACAGATCAGGACGTTCCTGGCAGCCAGGTCACGATGGACACACTGCGGAGGAGGAAAACGAATATACCTGTTGTAATCATCATGAGGTTGCCACATAAGCACAATTTTTCCTTTTACATATTGCTGCAAATTTGGATGCTGATTAGCTGATCTCTATTTCTTCTGTCTTCTTTTGACACAGTCAGGCTACCTGCTTTCTCCAGTTTCTTTTCTCTGTTTCAAAATTTTTTTATGCTAAACTAAGCTTCCAATTCTTCTCTACATAATCGGAAAATTAAGACTAATTTTCTAATTTCATCTTTGTTTAAATGGGCACAAAATGGCAGTTATCTAGAAGGTTGAGATGAGTATTTTATAAAATATCATACGTTCTTAGAGGCAAGGAACTCCATCCCCTTCGCCACTTGGTAGCTGAATCCTAAAAGATCTTCGTAGGTGAGACTGGGAGAGTCGCTGATCACCAGGTCTAATCTGTTGACTCCTGAACACAGTGACAAGGTGAAAGGATCAGCAGGAGAAAAAAAAAAGGAAGGTGATGAACATGAATGAAGACATTGTCTTTTGTGATGGGGGAACTCTGGCTGTCCTGTGACTGCCTGGGTAAAAAGAGATCAGGCTCTTTATATGTTGCCACATTTGTCTGTACATTATCTCCAGCATTTGATCAGTTAAGAAAACACGTATTCATTAGTCTATTATATGTAAAGCACTGTGCTTTTCAACCAGAAGTACAGCTTATAGTGGCAGAGTTCATCATCCATCATGGTTAAAGTGATTTTAAAACAGTGGTAAACTGGCTCAAATCAAACCTTGTTCCTGGTAGAAGCCGTGTTGGTAGAGAGCCTCGTACGGAGAAGGCTGGATATCTGCATATTTGATGGAATCTATCTGCTCTTGCATGGGAACGTAGACTGAGGGCTCATCTTTGCTCATGTCCATGTATCCTCCATCACTCTCACTTCCGAAAGACACATAGCTGGAGGGATGGAGATATATATATATATTTATTGTGTCTGAAAAGTGCACTAAACTGACCTTAAAGGCATATTTGTTTATTTATGCTCCTTCATCATCTGAAACTTTACAACAGAAAAATATCCCCTTAGGAATCAATAAAGTATATTTACCTAATGTTTCAAAGTACATAAGAGGAGGTTTTAATAAAAAGAACCTCCCACATCATACAAAAACGCCCTTTGTGCAGCTCTGAAAGCTCCAGTCTGCTTCGCTCACCCTTTCCTCTGGCTGAGAGGGGTGCTTCCTCTGGAGATGAGACAACTGTAGTCCTGGTTTTTCTCAGCATAGTACTGCAGGAACGTGTGCTTGTTCCTGTGCAGGTAGTCCACCAGGTCGCCATAGCGACAGTACTCAGTCACCAGGTACAAAGGGCCTGTGATCAGGGAACAAGAAGTAAAACAATAACAATATTAATACAATATGTTCTTTATACTTGTATGTATTATGTATGCCTCATAAAATCAACTATAACTTTCAAAAATATAGAGCTTTTATACAGTACTTTTTTCACTGTGTGGCTGACTCTATGCTTTGAGCATATTTAACTGAGGGACTCTCTTTTGCTGCTTCTCTTTGCAAAAGCAGCTGTTCTAGATGTAAAAAAAACCCCCACTTGTAAGCTCTGATGTGTTACAGTTAATGCACTTGGCTGTTTTCTTTCATTCAGCATTCTTTAAAGAAATTCCACAGCTATTTAAAGTGCAAGACATGCCAACACTCATTAACTCATTATCCAAAGTGCAATGTAATGTGAATTATATAATCTAGAGCAGGAGTTCTCACATCGTTACCCAAAAAAAGTGGGGTGGGAGTAGAATAATGGATACTTTTTTCTGTTGTAGAGTCAGTAGAGTCAGGGATAGCTCAGTAGGTAAAGTGGTCGCCCCATGATCGGAAGGTCGGCGGTTCGAATCCACTTAACGGCTACCCTGAGGTACCCCTGAGCAAGGTACCGTCCCTACACACTGCTCCCCGGGCGCCTGCTTAGTGGGCTGCCCACTGCTTCACTGAGTGAATGGGTCAAATGCAGAGAAAAACAAGTAATTTCCCCATGGGGATCAATAAAGTATCCATTATTTTTATTATTATTAGTCAGTAGTGATGTGAGTATATTCACTATTAGATGTAGCAAACTTTTACATTTCCAAGGGTATTATTCTGAGAACCCTTTTGCTATGAATGGTAGAGTCACACTCAGAAGCATTGCATGCCATTTTAGGGTAAATCAAAGCACTGTTTTAAGAAGTTAGACAAGGGTTTAGGAAGTCTGGTGAGGTAGTATAAAGAGCCATTTAGAAAGGTCCATTTAAAAAGCATGCTATGGTAAATGGGTTACATCAAATTTCTAACAAACAGGCTGGTTCAAAACCTTATTTTTACTTGGTTGACTAATTTTGTCCATTTTATTATGCTTTCAGTTTCCAGTAGTTTTGTTTTTAATCATGTGTAAGAAAGCCAAGAATGCTTTTCTATTCCTTTGACCAGTGAAATAAACTTGTTTCTGTGCAAGAAAAGCAAACTTCCAAAATGATAAATTGTACTTTTCTATATTTAAAAAATCATTTTCTATTAGTCACATTTTCTTGTAACCTTTTGTACTGATTATTTTGATGGTAAATGTATTGTGACTTTAATGTTAAAAAAATATAGGCCAATCCAGCACCAAATGCCACTGAACTTCCCGCCTTTGACTTAAACAAATCTTCACCACTATTATCCGGTACCTTTTGCATTAAACAAAGCTAAAATGAGCAGACAGACATGTGTATCAAAGCAGTTTTCCACAGTTTGTCATTGTGATGCATGCTCACCATGTTTGGTACAAGCCCCTAGCAAGTTTACGATGTTGAGGTGAGGACCCAGATGACTCATGATCTTTAATTCTGACATCAGGGCCTGAGTTTCACTCCTTCTGGCTGTAGCTGGATGTCAGAAGATGGAAAAAGAAGGGAAGAAAAAGCTGGAAAAATTAGATGCATAAACTTAGGGTAGTTGGAAATAGATACCCTGAGAGCAGGACACACTGTGCCTTTGCCAAACTGCTCAATGACCTGTGAGCTATGACTTGAATCAGGCTGGCAAGCAAACTAAAGCTCAGCAGGCTGCTGCTCTCTATGAGCCCAAAGGAATATGGCACTGGTGTCACAACATCTGACAGCTATGCGGGGGTTCATATACTGTTCACACAAATTACGCACATGGCTTTCTGCTTTGTTTTTATATTGTAGGGCTTACATTTCAGCATTTTCACTGCCACCTTTGTGCTGGACTGCGAATGCGTGAGACCATACGCAGTTGCCTCGACCACCCTGCCAAACGCTCCTGATCCAAGAGTGCGACCTGAAACACAAAGAGGAGCTCAGAAGGACAGAGTCTGAATGGGGCCCACATTGGACCTGCAAAAGTAACGGAGACCATTTTTAACTAAAATATTGGTGTCAGCAAATGTATGTTATTTTCTGAAGAAGGGAAGATTATTGCAGATAAATAGTATTTATTAAGAGCATATGATGTTTTTCTCGATGTTGAGATGTGTCCTGTTTGTAGGTGAGCAGCTGACTATGAACATGTCAGTCATTAGACATGAAGGTTTAAAAGCTCTCTGTGAATAGGGCTTTAAAAATGAAGTGCCACTGGAGCTGATAAGAGACGTTTAACAAGGTTTGTTTAGTATTCCAGTGTCGACTGTGCCCAGACAACACAAACCACCCACAGCACTAGAGCTACCGGGCAAAAGCTCCAGTTTAAAATGTCTGGAAGCAAATGCATCTATTAAGACAAATAAAAAGTGACAAGCTGAAAATTTAGCTGTAGCTAACAACGAATTAGTGTCCTCAGTTGACTAGGCTAATTTTAATGCGTAAGATAATAAATATTTGTTCAATCCTCAGTGTGTTGATGCTTTAATAGATTTAAAACTCTGTTTTTTGAACCACATAATTTTTTTCATATTTTTTTAACCACACATAATATTTTACCATTTATGGAAAACCTCTATTAAAAAGGTTTAATGTAGTGGGAGAAAATTACAAAGACATTTTCTGTTCTGTTTCTTTTTTTCTCTTTTTTTTTTTTTAAATTATTTTTTAATAGTTTAATCTAATTTAATTTGGTTATGCCATTTAAATTTGTTATTATGCTTCACAACATAAAAATATGATTCATATTTTTATGTTGTTGTTGCCTTTGTTTTCAGCATCATTTGTAACACTGCAATTTCTGATCTTCATTAAGTTGGGTTTCCCTAATTTGCATGAACGGGAGCAGATTTAAGTTAAACTGCACACATGCAAGATATTAGGATTTCCATCAGGACTAGTTTTTTTTAGCTGAGCTTAGCTCATCATCTCTCTTAACTGAGGACTCACCCAGCACTAGATGGTCACGGCGCATTTCCCAGGCCAGGTCATAGGGCAGGTGGATGGGGTCCACGTAGATATACTCATGCCCATCCTGGCTCACAGATTCTATCACCTTCCATCTGATCTCATAGCGAGGTTTCTGAGAACAAACAGTATTGCTTTTGAAGAAAGGAAAATTGAAAAATGGAAACTAAAAAATGTTTGAGTTTCTCTTACCTTCCTCCAGATTGCAATGAGGATGATGAAAGACATGATAACAATGACCACTAAGGCTAAAACAGCAGCCAACACTGCCACCTGGGAGAAAAGGGCTGCAATAGGCAAGAGTACACAGAACATTAAACACAATATAAATAACATGAATCTCCACATGCTGGAAATTAATTTATAAGTATAAATGAAGCTATGTTTTGTCTAAGACATACAGTCTACTAAAGGATACAAAGTTTGCTTTGTGTCTCTATAAACTTATCAGACTTTCCTATAGTGTTTGTGCAGTTTAAGCCAAATACAATTTAATTTAATCCTATATTATCATTTACCCATTTAATAGTAAAGTGGCATAGTCTATATTTGTATAATAAAAAAAATGACAAACTTAAAGTATAATGTTCTATAATATCCTTCATCTATCCTAATATATATATATATATATATATATATATATATATATATATATATATATATATATATATATATATAGATAAATAATCCCATGACACCTACAGCTGAATACCAGTTTGATGTCCCGCCTGCTGATGAGCCCCTCTTGATTGCTGGTCTCACACCGAACTGCGGCCTGCTGAGGTGTCTGGAAGGTCAGCTGGCTGCGAACCTGACTGACCTTTCTTGTCTCATTGTAGCTCACGTTCGTATGGATGCTCAGCACCTCTGGCTCTGGTGTCAGCGGCTTCCACACCTCTGTCTGGTTGCTACACCTGCAGAAGAACATTAGATCGGAGGGTGAAATATTTCCAGTCAAATACAGACGCACTGAAAGCAAAGCGTGTTTTGGTCAGCCACCTAGTGTTCCTTCTGTGACAGTTCAATGGAGAAATGGGTGGTAGGGACTCACTTGAGCATGCTGCCACAGCTGTACCATTGTATGGTTGGGGCTGGCACCCCTTCTGCAACACAGGTCACCAAGTGTTTTTTCCCTGGGAGACTGTGGTCGGTCAGGTCTTTAATCTGAGCGGGAACTAAACACAGGGTGGCAGCAGCCATTAATCATTGCTGACTCGGAGAAAAACACAATCTGTCCTCAGCTTTTTTCCATTCACAAACACCACTTTCAGACAGTCGGTCAAAAAATATAAAACACCACACAAAACCCCACAGCACACAAAACACGTGGGAACATTTCAGCTTAAAAAAAAGGCTCACCTTGGACCTCCAGGTCAAAGGTCATTTCCTTTGAGTCGTCTCCATTGGTAACAAGGACAGTGTAGAGGCCCTTCTGGTCTGTCCTCACCCTCACCAAGGTGAGGACACTGACATACCTGAGGTACAAAAAATTCATTTTTAAAAAATAAAATATACACTTTTTCTTCCAGTACTGAAAATGTTGACTATTTGTCTGGAGAAATCAAAGCTGACTGGCAAAAAGTTACAAATTTAATCAGACCTACTTTAATAAGAGACACAACACTCTTAAACCAAAAAGCAGCAACACTGTTTAAAATGTAAATAAAAACAAAATGCAATGATCCATGTGTAAAATCATTTTTTTAATTTTACTGTTATGTAAAAATATTGTAAATTTAAATATTAATTATGTTTTTCATGTTCTGTTGTGAAAAAATGTGGTTATATAAAATTTCTAAATCAGTGAATTCTGTTTGCATTTACATTTCATACAGTGTTCCAGCTTTTGTGGAAATGGGGCTGAACACTAAATGAACTGTTCTTTAGATATGAGAGCAAACTCATTTCTAAAGTCTTCAAGAGACTTTGTAAGATATGAAAATATTAAGAAGCACCCCGGGTTAAAATTTTAAACAACACAAAAGAAGATATAAAGTTTATGATGTACCTCATTATCAGGGGACATGACAGTTTTGTCTCATGTGTTGTACATAGCTGTCAGCATGGAGGTGGTGACTTTTTCTCTCTATTTGTGAACTACTAGAAAAAAAACAGCTTGATGTTTCTCTTTCTTATTTATTACGGCCGGAGACTTCATGGAACTCGTTAACATGGGTTGTTTCTTTCTAGCTACCTATCATCATCCCTGTGGTTGATATCTCACTTAGATATTTAATGTGTGTTGGCAGGAATGTGAAAACATAGCCTTCAAATTTAAGCTTTATTTGACATCCGTTTGAAAGACACAACTCAGTAAGTTGTGACAAGCATTTGGTGTTTATGGTTCCTGTGTGATGAACGATGGCGTCCAGCCCTCCAGAGGGTATCGTGTTTCTCTCTGTGGAGACCCTTATCTGGCGATGACTGACAGGAGCAGACTGACCTGTGGAGGCTGTCGCCCTATCATAGGTCCTGTGCTAATTGTTTAAATGTATCAAGGCCGTAGACGTGTTTGGGTGCTTTGTGGTGTGCGTGAAACTAAATACTGGTTGGATGTTCTACCTTATTTCATGCTCTTGTCTCGTGTTGATGATTTTGTCTCCCTTGATGGTGGCGCCATCCTTGGTCCAGTAAACCTGTGGGGGAGGGTACGCCTCCATCGCCACTCTCAGCTCCACGTTCTCTTGTAGCTTGACGGAAATGTTTCGTTGCTGAGGCGGTTTGATGTCCACAAAGCCGTTTTCTAACAAGAAAAAGAGCAAAGTATATATGCAATGCACTAAATGTAGTAAATTATTTTTCTCTTTAGCTTAACTACAGTACTGTGAAAAAGTCTGTTGCCAAAGCTCATTTTTTTACATTTTCCTAGGAAAATAAAAAACACATGTAGTGACTTATTGATGCACGTGCAAACATTCCAAGAGGTACAGCAAGTATTCTTCAGGAATAGTTCTCTCAGACTACTTAATGAACATTCAAGGTTCTTCTTTAGATGTTGGCGCTTTTTGTTTCATGACAGAGTATCAGCTGTATTCTACAGATGGCTGTAGACTCTCACTGCTTAAGTCCCGTTGCCACTGATTTTCAGTCCAGTTTGTGTGTAATTTGGCATACTTGAGTCTTTTCCTTATTTCCTTTCCTAAAGAATGGCTTCTACCACTGAGACCATTATGATGAGGCATCAGAGAACAATAGATGGATCAAATAAAGGCAAAGATGCATCTCTCAGATCCTGCTTCAGGTCTTTGTTGGATTGTTTTCCTATTTCTTAAAGACATAACTTTCAGGTCCTGTTCATCTGCTCTAGGTTATTTTTTAGGCCTGTGACTTCTCTTTTATTCTTCTCTTATTCAGATTTCCTCAATTTTTTTAAGGACATGCTGCACATCCTGCTTAGGTATTCCCAGTTTTTGGCTAAAGCCTCTTTGGGAATCACCTTGTCAGTGCAAAAATACTATTTTATGTCTGTCAAACTGTCTTATCTTTGGAATTTTTCATAGCTTTAACCAGAAAACAACAACAACAACAACAATAACAACAACAACAGGATGATGCTTCAAAATACAATTTAAAATTGGACAGAAAATGAGTTGGAAAAGCAGCCAGTATCAAAATCTTAATTATCTTAATTTTCATCTTAAGGAAGCCTGGAAAACTATTACTCAAGACCACTTTAAAAGAAATTCAAAGCAAGTCTGTCTCCTAGGAAGCAAAATATAAAGACATAAGAGGTGGCACAAGACTTTTGCAGAATACCTACTCTCCACTCCACTGATATTTTTGCAACCAAAGATTTTGTCCAGGAGAGCAGTGAGACTGAACCAAAACCAAAACTCTGCAGGCCAGAGAATAAAAAGAAAAATCCTAAAAGATACTTTCTAGTTTCACATAGCTGGGCTCTACTTTCCCCTGTTTCTATTCAGACTGCTTTTCTTGGTCTAAGGCTTTTTGATGTGACCATTTCTCTGTACAAAACCATTTATTAAGCTGCTTCTGTACTGCTGCTCTACATTCTTGAACCTCTGTGGTCAGACACTATGCATCTTTTCCACTGAGATGTCCAGTGTCCACCATTAAACTGTCCTGGCCTCCTGTCTCTACTAAACATGGAGCTTCGAGCTTGTATAAATATAACACACCTCAGTGCAGGTGGAATAAGCATTAACTGACCTATACGGCATGCAGTGACGGTCAGGAGACAGAGCATTAAGAGTACATATGATGAATCCCGCTTACCTTAGCAGCTAAGATGCTGACTTTCTGTATGTTAACATTTGAAGTCAAACCCCAGTTACATAAACACTGTGAGTCTAAATATAAAGTTGCTGTACCCACTGATTTACAGCTCTGTTTCTCAATGTATCACTCGAGGGATCCACACCGTGTCAAAAGTTTATTTCACACTTTGAAGAAAAACAAATAGAAGTGATCTTCATTTCCTTTAAAAGTAACTCCTCTCCCACCGTAACATCCAGAGGTTGACATAATAAGCAGTCTTTCCTATGTCAGCAAAAGGTAATAATAATCTGCACAGCATCAGTTTGTTTTACTTTTGTGTCTATGTGTGTGTGTGGGAGGAAGGTGGGAGAAAGGTTGGGGGTGTGCAAGGGGGGTTTTATCTTACCAAGCACAGTGATGTTGACGCTGGCAGAGGCTCTCTGGTCTTGTATGCCCTCATGGACGTGGCAGACATATTTTCCACTGTGGTCCACCGTGGCCTGGGAGAAGACCAGGCAGGAGCGCATGCTCGTGGGGGACAGGACATCAGTCAGTGGCTCATAGAAGTCAAGCTTAGAGACAAGTACAAGAATAAGATGTGATGTTTTAATATGAATTTATTGAAATCGGACTTTCAGTGAGCTCTTATTTTTGCAGTCAGACTTATTAGGAAAAGCTGTGAGTTTGTTTTAAAACATGTTCTAATAAAGCCATAAAAATAAAACTTCATCATCAAAGATAAAACGGAAACATTTCAGCTTCGCTGTTATCCAAACAAGGACCTACAGAGACCCAGTTATTACAATACCAGCCTAATGTGAGCTGTGAGTAAAGTTTCACAGCAGAATAAAAACTATGAGGTGTGTCTCCACATCTTGATATAATTTGGGCTTGGTCCAGAGGCCTTAGAGTGATCACAAAGGGAAAACGGAACAATAGCGCTTGTTCTGCTCCACTCCTACTCACCCCTCTATTGGGAATATCCCAAGAAAAATTCACCAGCTCCACTCCGTGCACTGTGCAGTTTACTGTCAGTGGTTCACCCTGCTTCAGGACCGTCTTCGAGGCATTGATGTAGGCGTCAATGGCCTCTGGGACTGGGACGAGAAGAGAAAACACAAGGGAGAAGTGAAAAGGGTGTGGTAATGTAATGTAACTAAACAATAATGTCTGCACTAAGGCTGATCAAGTTATTAAGTTGGAAAGAACTACTTCTAAAACAAGCTCTTCAACCTGAACACCTACCCACAATGCTGAAGACATAGAAAGCCTGAGACTCTCGCACTTCCTCGTTCAGCTTTCCCCGACACACATAATTCCTGTCCTCCACCGGCGCCTTGTAGCCCTCACTAGGAACATACACCCCACTTACGGGTATGTCAGTGTCCCTCTCGTGCAAGGTGACAGTGATTTTTGGATTGGTGACCACACAGGGGATGGTGCTTTCTTCACTGGTCTTTGTTACCATGCCGTGAGAGCTCTCTATGAACCACACGTCAGGATCTGCAGACAGACACATTTTTTATGACAAAAAATATTTTTCTATTGATTTACTGCGTCTTCCTCAAAGAACTTCCTGGAGGTTTTTCACCTTACTCTTCTTCAGAGCGCTTTCAAAATCACAGTGTTTTCAGAAGCTCTTTATTTACATGCAGCATGGAACTTAGACAGTTTTTGTTCAATTGTACTGTACAGTTAGCTTTGCAAACTCTGAATCAGGAAGGTAAACCAAAGGTAAGCAAACCAGGCCCCACCTGGGACAAACACAGCCACCTCCTCTGTGTCTCGCGTGCGCTGATCAATGCACTGATACACGCCTGTGTGCTTCCAGCTCACATTGAACAACGTCAGAACGCTGGATGTGGCTCCGCTTTGCACGATCTCGTAACTCTGGTGACCCGGTTTAGATGGTTCCAGCTGAAAGTACGGCACGTCGTCCATCTTAAACTTCCACGTGGTCTCCCCTGAGCCGCTGCAGGTAAGGGTAAGAGAGGAGCCCTCGGCCAGAACAAACTCTTTGTCACCGGGCGTGATCTCCAGGCAGCGCAGCTCAGTGCAGAAACACAGCAGAGCTGCAGTTTGCACAGCAAGACAAAAAAAGGTCAGGATGGAGGTCACAGAGACTGCAGCAGGAGGTGAAAGGTTAAATCAACAGTGTTAGTCCTGCGCTATCTTTAAATGATGAAGGATGTGAGTTGTCTGCAGCAATTTAGTGGGAGGGCGACGACGCCTTGTCACTGATAAATACATTTAAATTGAAAGAGGTGAGTGAATGCATCAGTTGTGTTGTGAAATCCCACAGCTAATGAATCACAGAAGAAGTCGCTGTATTCTTTAAACATTCTGAACAGAATGACTTCATACTTACTTAATAAAACCTGAAACATGCTGTCCCCATAATCCTGACCACATGTTTTGCAAATTTAATAAGATATAAGTTATAACCCATTGAATTATATCCATTTTTTATATTAAATTGTTATATTAGATATCCAAATCATATTAAGTGTGATTTGTTATAAAAGAGTCCCAGTCTTGCAGTATCTATTTCCCCTAATTGTAAAATACTCCATCCAAACTTAGCTTCAAGCTTCTTGCTTCCCTGCAAATGACTTTTGCTTCTTCTTACACAGTTTCACTTTTTGTTGCTGAAGTAAAATTTAGGCCTCACCTGTAAATGTGACTGTTAGGTGGAGCGGGGATGCTGTCACCTTCCTCATCACGGAGGCCTTCAAGTCACTTTGTTCTGCAAAAAGAAAAACAAACAAACAACAAGAGTGATCCTTTTCAGAAGTATTTTGCCTCAACAGTTAAGTGAAAATGAACACAACAGCAAAATTCTGTTTTCTATTCAAATCAATGAAGACAAATCTTGAACAGACTTAATATCTGTCCATGTGAGGATGAGCTTCATATCATGATGGATTGGTTTCTGCTCTCGCAGGCTCCACAAAGTCAGGTTAAGTGAGAAAATAAATTGTGTGTGTCAGAACAAACGGCGTCAAATGAAAGAGAATGATACCAAACTATGCTTTTCTCCCACTAAATAGAAACAAAAAGTATTGAGTTTGTTATCAGGCTGCTTTCTTTAATAGCGACTGGCCCTCACAGAGAAACTGAGGTACCGATGCAACTCATCAGGTATTTGATGCCTCGCTGCACCAGGACAGAGCAACAATGTCTGGCTCTTTTTGTTCCCGGTTCACCAGCATTCTGCCCGCTAACAAACGGGTCACTGTGTTCGGCTTTGCAACGCGCTCGCTGGCAACAATGCTGCGTCCGAGCTATTCCACAGCCATGCTGAGCCATTAATTGGTTTTGCTAAAAACAAAAGTAAAAATGAGGGCAGTCACAAAAGCTGCTGACAAAGCAACCTTTGAAAGGTTGCTATGGTTTGGCATTACTAATAGGGTATCGAGTTGTACAGCAAAGCAATGTCAGCATCAATGGATTCAGCACTTGGGGGGGTCAAAGTTGACCCATGCTTACCATCATTGAAACTGTTATCAAAGACCTTGAAGTTCTAATTGTACAGCACAGTGAGAGGCCAAAGGAAAGTGGGGAGAGGTGGTTTGCTGTTATGTTTAGGATAGGGGTTAAGGCCTGCAGCACAGAGGCGTCTGGAAACAGTTAAGGATGGATCACAGGCCTATACGAGGGTGGGAAAAAGAGAGGGCGGAAGACTGATTCTTGGGAAGAGCGAGGGTGGAGAAGGAAGAGAGGGAGTGAGCCAATGGAAAAATTGTGAAATGTATCTCTAGAAATCGCTCCCCAATTTAACATTTTTATAAGATAATGTACACCAATTGCACCACCTCTATTTTAAGAAACTGGGCCATTTTCCTGCATTACATAATAGAACACATGTTTTGAAGATTACATCTCTCCATCTAATCACGAACAAAAAGGCTTCACGCTTCATTCATCAACTAAATATCTTTGGCAAGACCTCCTTTGCTGTATCCATCGAGCTGCACAACGTTACTAAAGGTGGTGTTTTGAGGTTTAAACAAGACGACACAGCTGATTAGTTTGATAGTGGTGGTGAAGCACAAAAAGTTCTGTGACTAACCCAAGGACATTTACTCAAACCAGATACATGTTGTCTCTCTAAATTAACTGCCTCTGGCACTTCCGCTCCCAAAACGAAAAGCTCACAGCTCTTGAGTTGCTCCAAAAACATGACTGGTCCATTTCCTCCCCTGCCTCTTGCTTCCAATAAAAAAGGGTGAAGGAGAAACAGACAGAGAGAGCAAGAGCGAGTGAAAGAGATGTTATGTTTTTATTGTGTCGTAGTTCATTCACATGTGCACGTAAACATTCTTAGTGGCACATAATGGATACTGGATGCATATAATGTACACACAGACACATGCTGTACAAGAGTCCTGTCATACATACAACTTACACACACACACAGAAACACTCGCCAGACCTCTCCTGCCTTTTCCCCTTTTTGTCACTGATTTGGGTGTACAGTTCACATTCCCACAGAAAAACTGAAACTTTCCCAGGGCTGCTGATACACTGGGGACCCTGCTGGTGATGACGGCAGAAGAGGAGGGGTCACCTCATCCCCGGGGGACCCCGCCAACATGCGACAAGGTCCGGTCCGCCGAGGAAGCCATACATCAGCACTCTACAAGTACTAGTAACCTCAGTGTCAACGATAGCGACAACAGCCAAACGCAGAGATGCCAAAGGCATGTGTCTTTTGGCAGTATGAAAACAAAACAAATAGCTCTGTGACTGGCTGCTGATGATATGTTTGCTAAAACAAGCCAAACTGGTACATTAAGGGCTACTACAGGATGTAAATTCACATCTAAAAATCAAACAACAGAGATCATGCTGAGATTAACAAGAGTCGAGGTGTTTTCATTAGGCTTGAGAAGGGACAGAAAAACAATGTTTGGTTGTTCCAACACTGGTTGATGGGCATTGGGACAACATGACCAGAGAACACTGAGAGGGAAAAGCTACTTTCAGCTGCCCCCATACTCACAGGAGTCACTACAGTGGGTGTTTGATTGGTTAAAGTTCTTATGCTGGATCCTCTTCCTGAACCCTTTTGTGCTTTCTTCCAGGTTCAAACCAATTATCTTTTGCTTGTTAAGCAAACGTGTAAAGCACTACACTGTGGAGCCACTGACCTCAAAGTGGGATGTGCTCTCAAGGATCATGGCCCAAAGGAGTCAGAAGACCACTTACACAGGAGTTAGGAGAGTGAACATTACCACAGGAGGGATACTTTTAACACTGAGATTAATGCTCATCTTTGCCTTGGTCAGATCTTTGTGCGAGATGGGAACAAACAGTGTTATGAAGCCTTAAAAGGGTCAGGCCACTAGTGAATCTGCCAAGAATGCTTGGCAACCTTTCAGAGATGTTAATAAAGCACTTGGTAACAGTTTGATCCCTGAACCACAGGACAGCTCTTTGTCTGCACCACAGAGGCAAAAGAGTCATTTACAGTAAGAAAGGTCCATAAACTAAGTGAAGGGCTTCTCAATCTGAGAATTAGAACGTGTAGAGGATCTTAAAGGATCTCAAAAGCATTTTTCTAACCCAGACGTTTATTGGTGTCTTTTGAATCTTTGAAATGGTATACTGCATTCCTGTAGTAATCTTGGAGGTCTGGAAAAAACAACAACAACAAAAAAAACAAACAAAAAACCACAAGTGATATTTGTGTTAGTGATGGCATAGTAATCACAATGGGGGATAAATTCTTATCACTCTGCATGAGGTTTCCCACAGATGCTTGGGAATTTGGTGGCTGATTGACCCTTCCCAGTTTTCATAAACAATCCTACTACACTCAAAGTGTCACCAGCTAATGAGGAAGAATGCTAAAGTCAACCTCCTTGGGATGCACGCAGCCCACGCTCAGCCTCAGGATTCAGCTAAGTGTGTAAACGCCAGTCCCCAGCACCCCGTAATCCCACTCCAGGGATTATCTATATATACTGTAGCTCCATGTTTCAGTTAAACATCTGGCAATGATAAAGCAGTCCTCGATGAGGTGGGAACGACTGTCAGAACCACATTTGTAGCAAACTGTTTGCTTGAGCGTCTCCCGAGCGGGGGTACGCTTGCACTTGGAAAAAAGGGAGGGGGGGGAAAGTGTAATCTCTAACAAAAGAGAAGGATTTTCGAAAAGCCTCCCAAAGTGCAGCTGGAAGGCTCCGACTTCCTGTTTCTGGGAAATTTTGCGGTCCTGTGTGGGTGTTAACCAAATGTGTGTCATGGACACAGCAGACCATCACAACCACCAATCCAAATAGGCTCAGAAACAACAATCAGTAGAAATCTAACAGCAATAAGACTTCTACAAGGAGGAAAAAAACATTCTTTGATTCACCAGCTTCACAGACGAAAGATGTAAACTCACCACCAGATATGAAAAACAACAGAGAAACAGAAACAAAACAACGGCAGGCAAGAATAGACCAATTAAACCAATGACAAAGCATGACAAACCATTAACACACCACAAAAAAAACTGCACACATCACCAGACCAGACGGTGGGATAAACAGCAAAGGGAGCACGCAAACATACGGAATATACCTTATGGGTAAAACCACATCAAAGAACGGAGTGAGCCAGCAGAAGGCGCACACACGCAGACTTGCATCACAGACTGTGATGTTTACTCTGCTGAAGTGCCCAGGAAGCCACCATACAAAAAAAACAATCTTTCCAATGAAAACAATTATAGCTCAGAATGTGAACTATTGCTGACAATCAAGATTTTTATAGGGCATGCAGTGTATCATTAGACTATCTACAGTGCAGAATAAATGCACATGCCACATTTGTCTTTTTTAGTTTTTGTTTTTTGAAGGATGCGACGTTTTCCTGACGTATCTCTGAACAGCAGGACTTGGCAAGCTCTGTGGGAAAAAACTGACCCAGTGATTCTTTGTTAAAATAAACCTCCATTTTTATCACTCATCTTGAACTGATCATCCCCCCTGAGGAAAACCTTCTGGTCTCTCTGTAGCAGACCCATGATGCACTATTCCCACCCCAGGCGGCCTCATTGTCCATCAACTCCAATAACTCTACTAATGCACACTTTGTACATTACAGGAGCTGTAAAAATGATAGCACAGTGAAGCCCTATGAAAGGTTCGGCTACAATCTCATACAACTGATTTTTAGCAGGAACTGCTTTTGGAGATTGTGTGAAACTGAATACTTTTTGATTTACAAATACAACTGCAATGGAAATTGTTCTTTTCTTTGATTTGTAGTATAATCTTGGAACAATATATTGCATTTAAAGTAACATTAATTAATGTTATTGGCAACCAGGGACCAGCAGAAAAAAGCAGCTAGACACAAGCAGCTAGGATGTCCTTTGATGATTACGTAAAAGAAAATCAGTGCAGTGCAATTAATCTTAAGACACAAATTAAAATGCTACAAAAATACAACAATTTTTTTTTCTTAATTTCTAGTGAAATGTGCATCTTATATCTACATTTGTAAATAAAAGATTACCAAAGTCTACAGAGGTTGCATTATGCTATCAAAAATAAATGTTTAAGTTCAAAGTAGCAGGAAAAATATTATTTTAAACTCTGAGATCATCTTCTAGCAAAAAAGAAAAAGAAAAAAAGAAAAAGAAAGATATTGTAATGCTACAGGCATTAGATCCAGGGTCAAATTACCGAAAAAGGAAACGAGGCTCTTCTTTCAGGGATCACAGAGGACACTGACCACCAGGGTATCTGGTGAGATGACCTGCTCTTAACTGGGAGGAGAGTCCTCATGTCTCAGAAAGCACTTGAAAAAATACCATAACATGCTTAAAAGTGACATACTAGAATGACACAGAGTTAATACTTTGGCCTGTAATCAGTGATTCCCTTCAAATGTGGGGACCCGTCTCTCTATCAAGACTCTCTTTGCCAAGACTCTTCACTGAAAGGCTTCAAGTTGTCTGATCTGCACTTTGCAGTGCACGTTGATCAAACATACTGGCTGCGACTCATGATGTTTACTCAGTTATTCCAGAAGTGTTTCATTCATGCACTGCACCCCTGAACTCCTCAAGACATTGGAAGACCACTAAGAATAATGATGTCTGAATCCAATCCAGTTTTATTCATACAGCACTTTGTACATTACACCAAAACATCAAACAGCTAATTCTCAACCTAATATGGGCAGAGATGACTCCAGAGAAAAAAAGCACAGTTGCAACTGGTATTCAGTTTAATCTTAGAGACTCCACAAATCTCAATGACCTTGATGTGAAATGTGTAGTCAATAGCTCAGCCATATATCTTGGTGCTGATTTAAAATAAATAAAAATGTTAAAAGAATCCTAAAACGACTGGGGAGTCAGGGGAAGGAGGCTGAGTGGAAAAGTCGCTCCTCTTTATAAGTATTTGATTAAAGATTAGCAGCATTTTGACAACTGTGCAAATAAAATGTTGTTAAGGAAGTGTAACTCTTCAAATGAGTTGTAAAACTGATAAGATTTCACCTTGGATAAAAGCCTCTGTGAGAGAATTCATCTCCTTATCTAGTTTAAGATCAGACTCAGGTTTGACATTTAAGGTTGGTTATTGTGGGTTTTACATATGGCCCAAGTCCAAGAGAGGATCAGCACAATCACCACTGGGTCTGAACACAATTGCCTTAGTTTTACTTTCACTGAAATATTAAAAAAAATTAAGCATATCGATGCTTTTATGTCCTGATATCATTTCTTTTTACTGAAATGTAAATGCAGATCATCTGCATAAAAATGACAGGAGAAGACTTTACCTTATCATTCCCCAGGTTAAAGTCCATATAATCTCCTACTGAGTCCACGTGTGAATAAAGCAGTTTTACTGCCCGGAAAATTTGCACACCCTCCTCAGCCTCGGCAGAAAGCTTAGAGCACACAGGGAGCAGCTCTTAAACGTTGGTCTGAATCAGGGTCACTTTCTTTAAAGATATAACTGCACTTTTTGAGTGTCCTTCCAGTTGATCTCATCTATCTAATTTTAGCATCTTTAACAAACTAAACAAATTTAATCTCTAACCTCTCACTCACTGATGATCTAACAGTTGCCATTTGCCAATAATGCACATGTCATACCCCACATGTCTTTCCACTCCAGAGCCTTTGGTGTCATGATGTATTTTCATGCCAGCCAACTTGTATAAAGGGCATTTTTTTGTGTTTTTGTGGTCATGACTAAAAAGGTTTCTTCAGATGTGTGACTCACTTGTTCTGACCTCAAAGTAGGTTTCACTATTATGCAGCAGGACACTATTAGAAAACTGTTAGACTATTAGAAAAGTCTCTGCTGGACAAAAAGTGCTTGTACGCTGAAACTTAAAAAGCTACAGCTGCACTGAAACCATCTCAAGTTTGCATTATCAGCACTGAAAAATCTGCCTAGTACCCTGTAACAGGTTTCCTTCTGTTCGGTATTTGGACACAGTGCTTGTGAGGTCTTATCACAGAAACCAAAGTAACTCTATACTCATGCTGAGGCAACACATGTTTGGGAGACTGCGGATTTTGGTTCAGTGCCTTTTAAACAGAGTTGTAAATGCTGTGTGTAGTGGCAGTCGGGGGAGATGTAAAGAGCTTCTGTGTGAAACCCATGGATGTAGAATGACAGCCTTAGATGTGGCTAGCGTTTGAGATCAATTTAATGACTTTTCAGGAACCAAAATGAAGGAAAAAGGGATTACGATTTACAAACTTAAGCAGCCTCTGTCATTGAAGTCAGTTTTCCTCTTTCAAATCAGCTGGATGTGATTTTGTCACTGCCAGTCAACTCAATAAAATTGCTTATAGGGTATACAGATAATGCAGCTCATGCAGATACATTTGCTAGCATAAGCGACACAACATCCTTCAAAGATTTTCCTCCAAAAACGTCTCCACCCATGTTCATTGTGGTACCCTCCTTTTTTGCTGCACGATATGAGACCCCCTGCCTCATGAGAAATGAAATACGCCTACACACACTTCCAGTCCCTGCACTCCCTCCCAAAAAGAAAGAAATTGAAACAGCTGAATACAATTAGGACTGACTGACTTTAAATTCCATCTGTTTACCTAAAAAAAAAAAAAACCCAAGGAGACGGAGAAGGAAGAATAACAGTCACAGGGAATTTCTTTTTAGTGGATAACTTGTGCTATTTGTGCATAAATTCTGTAATTTTAACTGCTGTGCAGTTTCCCACATTTTTGTGTCTTGCTTTCAGTGAAGCTAAACTGTGCAGATTAACTTAACAAAATGCTCCTTCATTTTTAACTGTGCAAAATATTCTTATCTCACAAAAGACTGTTTTCCTTTATCCTCCTTTCTCATTGCACTGCATCACCATTTCCAACATGTTTTTGTTGGAAAGAGGACAGAACAAACTCCAGGGAGAAAGCCTGGTGCTTTAAACGAATCTGATGGAGACCAAAACTTCCTGTTGAAAGTAAGCCTGTATTAATCCTTATGCAATAAATCCAGAGAGGAACTCATAATAACACCTTACTAATGTTACACTCATACAAGGTTGGACACAGCTGTCAAGTCATTTACTTGAGTAAAGGCAGGAAAATCAATAAAAAAAGACCACATTATAAGTCAAAGTCCTACACTTTAAATAAAAGCTCAATATTTTGTGAAATAAATATTTTTCATCTTTTGCAAAGAGTTCAGTGAAAACATTAATGCAACTCTGGGGGTACTGATTAGCTTAGCTTAGCACATAGACTGAAAACAAGGGAAAGATGTAGTGGACCTTTCTCATCAGTTTCTTGGTTTTACACTTATTTAAGCTTTATTTATCTTTTTTTACACTATATTTTTGTAATATGTGGATTTAGTGTAGTTTTGCATTCAAAGTGTATTGTGGTTTTATGTAAATGAATGATATAAATTTTCTTTTTGCACAAAAAGCCCAACAAAAGACAAGGGTTGGAAATAAGCAATAGGTATAAACTGTGTGCAGCACATCAGTCCCATGCTCTATACTGGCCTTATGTCAAACTGCATTTAGTTACATAAATAAATAAAAAATATTTATTTCAGAAATGCATCAAAAGATACAACAAGCTCATTTGTGTCAGGCTGTTATTTCCCTTTAGCGACAACTCAGCAGCTGTTATTAGATCTTAGTTAAAATGTTACTAAATCTTGATCTGAGGAAACCTGGAACGTGACTGGGTGTTTACAACAAGATAAGTCATTATGGAGGAAGTAGTCTCTTAATAGTCTTCTAGTATTTTTCTGTACTGTATTCACAGTGCAATGTTTTTTTTTTCCATGATTATGACACCTTTCTTTGCGATTTTAGGCTGATCCCCTTTCAAAAGTTTGTTATTGTGCGACAAGAGTATATATATAATAAATCAAATGAATGTTTCCTCAATGAACAAACTCACTTCCTGTCTTAAGATGAGATGCAGCTGCCTGACAGCTCTGTGTGAGTGGGAGGGAAACAATGAGGGGGAGGCCAGATGGACAGCCATACAGGATGCTTTACTGCAGCACCACTTGGTGCTTTTCATTAAAGCTGTGTGACTCAAGTATAAAATCTAAGTACAACATGAAAGAACCAGCGACGTAAAAAGAGGCTCTAGACTGATAGTGTTAAGAAAAGCAACAGCTCATTCAAAAAATATTGGTGGTGGATAATGAGTAAGCCAATGAGTGTCCACCAGGGGATGAGTCAGAGTTTGTTCTGTGAATCTGAAAAACGAACCAATCCGTGTCACGACAACATGATGTGAGAGTGTGTAAGTATTTTAACTCAGTGTTTCCTCTGTAAACAAGTTTTTTTAGATGAGGGTTGCTCAACTTTGAGTTGAAGTCACAGAGGATAAATGAAAACAGGACAGAATGGGATCAGTATTTTTCAAAAGTTGTTGTTGAGCTCAAAATGTTACATATCTGCACATGTGAGTTAAATCAGACTCCTGGCATGCTTTCTGCATGGTCATAATGTGAAGCACATTTTCTCAAAGCTGCTGGCATGCAGAAGGCCTAGAGAGCCAGGAAACAGCTGATGTCGACGGATTAGGTCCGGGCCAGGGGGAATGGAGCCGGCTGGGCTGCACTCCGCTGGAGTACATACCAGCAGCCTGACGCAAGACAGGAAAATCCCCACTTGTCAGAGTCAAAACTAAACTAAGTTTTGCAAATCTTACAATAAAGATTTGTCACAGCTGATCAAGTGTTTTATAAGTTGGTGCCGTGAAAGTAGAAGCCGACTTTAAAGCTATGAAACGAATGCAATGCAGTCTAGCACCATTGATGGTAAAAGTATGACATGCATGCAGTCTTCCAGCGGTTCATCTACAAAAACAATGCCAGACAGTGCCTGGAGTGAAACATCCACAGCGCCAGAGAAGATCAAAAACTTCAAAAGGACACTCCTGTCTGTAGAGGAGGAGAAGAGCATCCACAAAACACATGCCAACAACATTTTGATTACAGCAGATGTCAAAAAGGTCCCCTGTATGCAGAAGATGAATGTGCAGCTAACGAACCCAACAACAAATACCAAAGTCACCATACACAACAGTCAGGCGGGAAGGCTTTCAGGTGCAAAACATGTGTTGGAATATACTGAAAAGACATGTATGCCACATGTGTCACAGCCATTAAAATGGCTCACAGTGCTATAATATAACTCGTTCCAGCTACTAAAATCTTCTGATGAACAGGAAGCGATGATTCAACTAATTATGCCGGCTGGACTCGGCATTCTTGAGATGAGACCAGGTTGCTGGTTTTACGACATATCTACATTACAAAAGGGAGACTGAGTAACACAACTATAAATTTAGGGTGGTATGTGTTAACACTTAAAGGGAATTCCTCCAAAGAGGATGCTGTTGACAGTGATAGATGCTGATATCAGTTCACAGCCATTGCTCTTCAATGAGCTTCTCCATGAATCAATGCAGAGAAGATTGAAAAGGGAGGAAAGTGACCAATGGTTTGGTGTAGAGGACTCCCGGTTCACTCTGGGTGACTGAAGAGGGCTGTACAAACAAGCCCTTTAGCAGCGAAGCACAAAGTGGAGAGCGTACAAACAGCTTGTACTATAAACCCTACTGTGTTTGTGTGTACGCTAGACCCCGGGACACCTTGTCAAATGCATTCTGTTAGTGGGAAAATAAACAATGTTAAAGTTGTCCAATGTCAAAGTGTCAAACAGTTGCCGTGTACAGAGATGCAAGCCATCACTTTGCTGATGTTTGAACAGGTTGCTTACGCTCTTTCACGCAGCGTTGCAATGGCTGTTGTGTATACACAGACACACACACACACACACACACACACACACACACACACACACACACACACACACACACACACACACACACACACACACAAGTATGTGGGTAACGAACACCACCAAGAGACAGCAACAACATCACAAAGACATACAGTTGTTCTCTTGTCAAATCGAATCAGATTTTTTGTTTAAAAAAGCTATAAGAAACTTGGGTCCAGTGTTCAGGATGAAGTGCGTCTATGTCAGATGGCTGTGAAAGTCAATCTGTCACAGTGGGCTTCCCGTACAGGATAAGTGAATTTTCAACACTTTGCACAGCCCTTTTTTACTTCTGCCAGCAGCTGTCGAGCAGCTGGAACTTATACTAAAATACTTGACGGTGACAGAGAAGTATGCTTCTTACCTTCAGACGAACCCCAGAAACACAGAAGAATCTTTCCTCTTTGACCAAGAAGGTTGCCGGCCAGCAGAAGGAAATTGGAGAGACTTCCAGTGAGATGTCTCTACAGGGGCTGCTGCTTCAAATGTATAGATCCCTCTGATGTTCACTCTGAGGTTAATCTCTCCTGTCCCAGGAGTCCGTTGGAGGAGGTACTGCAGTGAGCCCGGCCGTTTGTTTAGTCAAATCACATCACCGCGGGTGTCTCTCTCTCTCTCTCTCCACTCTCACACCCAGAAAGAGTGTTCTAAGAAAAAAAAAGTTCCCAACAGAAACATGCACACACACGCACACACAAACTGTGCACACTCCACCCCTGACAGATCCACACTAAGCAGAGCGCCAGTGTCCACCCCTGCTGAAGCTGAGAGAGAGCAGGACGAGGGAGAGGAGGGAGGGAGCAGTGAAACAGAGCTGAAGCAGAAAGCAAGAAGTTTCTAGCAGGGCGACGAAACTTCAAAATACAAATCCAGTTCTGCTTGTTGTTCTAAGGTAGAGGCTCAGAGGTCTGAGCCGGAGCGATTTGTTTATGAATGGAGTGGAGGTGAACTGAGACTGTCTCTATTGGCAACGGCAATCTGGACCGCATCTAACCCCCTCCATAAAACAACAAACACAATAAAAAGGAGGAGAAAGAGTGAGAGAGTGAGTGAGTGGTCCAGCCAGGAGAAAAAAAAAAGGTTTTGGCAGCGCTGATTGCACCCTGCTTTGGAAACAAACATGGAAGTCTCAGTTTCTCAGGAAAAATAACTTCCCTTACATAATCACACTCTTAAAAACAGGTATAAAAGTGGTTAAAAGTGGGGACTTTAGCTTTAGTGAACCAACTTTTTTTTTACATCGCTTTTTATATCATATTTTTTTCACGTGTTTTCTTTTTCCCCTGCATGAAATAACTCAACAACTCCCACCATCCCCACTCCCTCTTTCTCCCTTTTTTTCCCTTGGCCTTTTATCCTCTCTTTTATAAACACAAGCAAAACCATGTAAATATGTCTGCTCTCAATACTAGCTTTCTTCCTAATTCAATCCTTTCCCAGGATATGAGAGGATGATCTGAGATTCGCTACGCAACACTGCAGCTGAATAAAGACCTGTTCTATCTAACAAGCAGGTTGGGGCAGATGGGGGGAGGGGAGGGGAACAGGAGCTAAATTGGAAACTAACATGTTCTCCTTTAATTGAGAGGGCAAATCTAAAAGACCTGCTCGCACTAATTAGAGTGCCAGCAAGCCCCCTCCAGTTATTAGATAGGAGGGGAGCAACACCACACAGGGACAGTTCCTCCTTTTACATCTTTCTAATTCTACCTATGTAATTAGCACCTACTTGCAATAAACCTGCTCTAAATCCACTTATTTGAACTCTTGAATCTATTTGTAGGCGTTTCATTGCTTGTAATGTCAATAAAACTGTAGACCCAAAAGATAAAAAGGCAGTAATACAGCAATAACGTGCTCGTCAGTCACGTATGTAAACACTCATGAACACACGATTCTTTATCAGCATGAGATGTATAATTTTAGCATCTTTTTACAAAGCAGTGCTGGAGAGAGTCCACAACGGGATGTCTACTGCTCTATATATGGCAGCAGTCCTTGTTTACCCCCACAGAGTGGAGCAGCTCTTAACAAGTGGGATTCCAAAATATTCTGCCTCAACAATACTGAGTCTCTTCAGCCTGTCAGCAGCTAACAAGTAGTTTCTCTCACTGCTGATCTGAATTAGTGTTATAGCTTGAGTGCAAAGCAGTGCAAACACACTATACGCTTGTTTTCCTGCTGGGTTTCAGGAAAAGGTAAAAGTTACACCGCTGTGTTTGTCAAGCACAGGCCATTATAGAGGTACAAGAGTTGAGACAAAGACCTGGAGAGGCAGGGAGCATATATACTCTAGACCTGGAGCTGAACCTGCTGGACCTCTGATAGATGAAGACTGACAGAAATGTCTGAACTACGGCTGCCTCCATTTCAAGTTGTCCCGATAAAGGATATATGACTTTGGGGCACCTTAAAGCTTGATTTCGGCAATGTGATGGGACTAAATCTGAGAATGAACCACAGTTATAAGACATTCGAGATAGACATTCGAGATAGACGAGATAGCAAAAATCAAGAAGAAGCAATACAACATATAACATCATCATAACAGCATCATCACATATGAGATAATAAAACACGATAACAAAAGGACCCGAAGAACACAGCCTTACAAGTCAGCTGATATTTATTTGCAGGGCTTTTATTAGCGCAGCCTTCCAGTTGCCTTTGTTGCTCCACACCACACACAACAACTCCTGTCAAGTCTCAGCAACCTACTGAAATAGGGAAGGCTAGCTGTGTTGGTCAACCTCCCCTAACGCCATTTCCTGAACCCTTTACTCCACCCCCCACCCCCACTGCAGCTGATCTGCAAACTACACCCCGCCGCAAACACACATCCATCCACTTTCTTCTCCTTATCCAGTTTGGCGTCTTAGGGGCCCTGGAGCCTATCCCAGCTAATATACACCAAAAGACGACATACAACTTGGTGAAGCTGCTATCACTCGCTAAGACACAGAAACAGACAGCTCACATTCACACCTAAAGCCGGTTTAGAATCACCAGTTAACATAAGATGCATGACTTTAGATTGTGGAACTGTGTACCCACAGAGAACCCATGATGCAACGACAGGAAAACCTACAAACACCACAAAGAAAGGCCCCAGCTGGGTGCTGGATTCAAACCCAGAGTTTCCTTCCGTGAAGCAATATTGTTAACAATGGTTAATGGTTAATCAACTAGTTTATAAACTAAACCAAAAACAGAAAACCTTCTATGGTTCAGGCTTCTCCAGTGCAAAAGAGTTTCTGCTTGTCTTAGCCAAATGTTGTGATCAATTTACAGATATTTAGTTTAGGGCTACTGTTCAAATGGAACGATTTGTTTGATCTGTTACTCCAAGAACTAGTTATGGGAATGAATGAGATTACTGGAGGAGAAATGACAGAAACTGCATCCGCGCCCTCTCTCTACACTCACATCTTAGTGCAATTTAGTTGCATGGTGTCTAACACATTGTCAAAAAAGAGAAGACAAAGTGGGACAGACAACAAAACAACAATGCATTGCTATCTATTTTGCATTTAGGGAGTGTGGTTGGCTTAAATTTAAACTAAATATATAACTTACCATGATGCTGATTGTAAAGGGTAAAACATTCCTTATACCAGCTCTCTTTTTGGAGCGGTGATTTTTGAATAGATTAAAAAAGGAAACAGGCATCTTAAGGTTAAACAGATTTAAACTAAATCTCTATATATGGAATTATAACTATACAGTAATAGAAATGTTTAGGGTTTATCGAGGTCAAACTTTACTTTGTACATTAAGACATACCCTCATAAGTGCTTTTACCACATTTATTTATTTTCAGGCAAGCTGGCTTGCATTGTGGTCGCCATCAATGTATTTCAAGCGTTGGATGATATGTTTTCATGTTTATGTTGCAATTTCCTTAATGATCAGGCCATTTCCATTAACTTCAGCCAGCTTCCTGCTAACAGCTGATAGGCACTGTAGCTTAGAATGATTATCTTGATAGTGACATGAATCTTTTATGATCGTTTTATATAGAGGACCTCATGCACGGACTTGATAAGTGCAATATATAGCATAAGGCACAGTGTCAACAGAAGATGGAAAGAATAAAAAGCTAACAGTGAGAATGATGATGACAAATAAACTGTGTGCATCTTGTTAACGACAGGTCAGTTGTATGACTGAACTTGAAAGACTCCAAACCAGGAAAGTTATCTGCTATTATTCAGCTTTTTGCTGCCCTCATATGGACGTTTTGAGCCATGACATAGCGGGGAGCAAAGCAACTTTGCTTTTGCTTGACCTATGTCACTATTGGTCTTACATCAGAGCAGACTATAAATGATAAAGAGCACTGGAGTGGTTTTTCAGGATTTTTATCATTTGTTTTTCTGGTTAATCAAGCTCACAACACAAAGAGTTACAAAGGAGAACCATGTTCGATTTTGTTTTGTGAGAAACTAAAAAAGAAAAAGACAAAATAGGAGAAAAACCTATGTAGTCTGAAGGACTACAAATGTATATTAAACAGCTTAAGAGAATAAAAAATTCTTTATATTTGCCATAATGATGATACTGAAGTGTATTATCTGGTCAGAGCCATAGCTGCCACTGAAGGGAAGCAGCCCATTTCTACAGCTATGTTTTCTACATGTTCTAATGTTCCTGTGATGTATAGAATTAAAATATGGACTTTAACTAATTTAATTACATGTACATTTTCCATGTTTTTTTCAATACAGTATGCAAATGTAATATGCTTGATTGGTTTACATTTAGTTCATACAATGCACGTTTTTCCTCACGATTTCTTATTTGAGTAAATAAACCTTTAATTTTATATATTTAAGTTGTATCTTACTCAAATGTTTTACTTGCATGTTTATTGGGGTTGAATAATTAAGTTCTTTTTAGTGTATGAAGATTAAGTTGACAGTGAAGAAAAACAACATTTAAGCTTTAAAATAAGAAGCTAAACTATATCAAAATAAAAATATAAATTAATAAATGAATGTGCATTTTTTTAAATCTTCGGCATGGCTAGACGAGGTCTTTATGGGTAACCGGAAATCCTGACCTGATCATTTTTCAACATATGTAATTTTATATTTTAAAATTTTCCTTGCTTTGAAAAAAACAAACAAACATATAGTGGTATGTTTTCCTGCTTGTTTGTTTGTGTATTTGTTTCCTTCCACCTCTGTCCGTATTATTATTATTATTATTATTATTATTATTATTATTATTATTGGTGTTGACCTGTAGTCTCTGCGCTGAATCTAAGCCCCCTATATACATGCACGCGGAGGCACATGGACTTCCCACGCATTCCACACATTGTACCGCCTTATCAAAATGATTCATCAGGGCAAACCTGGTAAATCGGGGTCATTGCCCTGACGTCGCAAAGACCAGCAGGCAGGTGAGTCTCAGGTAAAGCGTGACGTCAGGATGATACTTT
Organism: Astatotilapia calliptera; assembly: GCF_964374335.1. Taxonomy (NCBI): domain Eukaryota; kingdom Metazoa; phylum Chordata; class Actinopteri; order Cichliformes; family Cichlidae; genus Astatotilapia; species Astatotilapia calliptera. The sequence continues at coordinate 29,327,228 of NC_137423.1, forward strand.
CGAACTCCTTGCCAGTAAATCTATAAAGGTGTGTAGTCTTACTGCACAGGTAGCCTGAACCTTAGACTGAAATGAAAACAGAGCTTGCTGAAGATAAACTCGGGGGCCTAACATGCTCTTGGAGGTTTGATTTTTCCAGGTCTTCCAGAGATTCACCCTACCTGTCGAGCGAGGATACCGGGATGTACCCGAGCTCTGCTTCTATCAGACAAACGGCTCAGGCTCTGTCACTGAACAGTCAGTACATTCCGCCTCCGTATGACTTCCCCAGCTACCACCATCACGTCACGGGAGTCGGTGATTTGTCGGCAAGTACCTGGAACCCCCTTTACGCGCCCCGGGAGGAGTATCCCTACAGCTTCCCGGGGTCAAGCCCCAACACCGCGCAGGTCAACTTCACCTACCCGGATCTGAGCAACGTTCCTTCCGCCGCTGGAGGGGGATCGCTCACCCCTTACAATTTCATCTCTGGACAGGATCCCCTCATTCCCAGGAAAAGACCACAGGAGCCCGTTAAACAAACAACTTCAGGTGGGACTTTACTTTGTCATACTTATTCTTAATCATAGGCTTATTTTGGTCTGCATAATGTATTCAGTGAATTATACAGATATAAAGAACATTTGTAACATCTTCATCTAAAGTTGCTTCGTGCATACAAATATCTGTTATCTGGAGTACTTCAAACGCACTTGTCTCTGTTTTTTTTTCTTCTTCTTCTTCATTCTCGTGACTGATCACATATTAGCTGTCACTGTGTTAACAAGTGTTAACAAGTGACACAAACAGGAAATGCAGCATCTTGATAAGACACATCCTATAGGGGAAGGAGATTACACAACCTCCTGGGTTACCTTTGTAGCTGTCACTGTGGTTGCATGACTAACTAAACCTAAAAAAAAACGTACAAGTATGGGTAACACATGAGAAACACATGCAAACCTGTTTTAAGTGAAAAACAAACCCAACTTCAGCAGGCGCACATTCATCAAGGTGTTCGCCTCTCTTTGGACAATCATGCTGTGAGATGTCAATGCAAAGCTAACAGTGGAGGCCATGAAGTCTACACAAGTCTCACACCCCACCCTCTCTGTCCACTGGGTGGGTGTGAGATGGTGACAAACTGGATAGATAACACTGGAAGTGCAGGAAGTCTGCAGAAGTTAAACGAAGTCTCCTCTAGAGGCTAACCCTCTCTTAACCCTCTTGTGTGTATCTGTGTGTGTGGGTGTGGCTGGATCAATGCTGTCACATGAGTTAGTTTTCTGATCAATAACTGTGACTCCTAGTTTCTTGAGTGTGTATGTGAACATGCGTGTCAATGAATAGCTGCCTATGTAAAGAGCTGTGTAGACAGCACTCACGGTGATAAGGAGAAGCACTGATGCAATGCAGTGGGGAGTCTTTGCCTTCGTTATAGTGTGAGCACGATTAGTAGAATTGATGAGGTTTTAAGTGGCGCCTGAACTTGAACGTGGCACCAGACTGTTTGGTCACGACACACACATTTCGTGACTCACTGACACAAAATTATTAATTCCTGAAAAAGATGTGGGCCATACACATGAATAAAAAATGACTCTATTTACTTACATTCACTGTCTTTATTTTTGTGCTTATGTTTACTATTCTTAATATTTATTGATTTTTTACTAAAAAGCAATTTTTTTGTCTGATTTAGGTGGGAAGACTCGCACTAAGGACAAGTACAGGGTGGTGTACACTGACCACCAAAGGATGGAGCTTGAGAAAGAGTTTCAGTTCAACCGCTATATCACAATGAGAAGGAAGTCAGAGCTGTCAATGGCACTCAGCCTTTCCGAGAGGCAGGTGAGAAGATTAGAGTAAATAAATGGTCAATGTAGAAAATATATAGAAACTGTCTAGGACAGTGAGAATGTGTAACTTTTGCGTTCTCTCTTCACATTCAAAGAATTACAAACGCCTAACACTTTTAAAGTAGCCAACCACATGTTCTGTTTTTCTTTTTTTAGGTTCCTCCTTAAGAGGAACGAATGAGATAAACTAAACTCACAGCAGAAAAACCCCATGAAGCAATGAGACAGAGTGTGTTTCGTTACTGTTGAAACTCAGTTAGGAAACAGAATGTGGGATTTGTTCGGGCAAACCCCCCATGGTTTGCCCGAACAAATCTATAGGCCAAGGCCAAGAAGTATATATTTGTCACCCCCTTTTGTGAGTGACAATAATAAGGAAGGTCACTGCAAATTTAACATGTTTATGTTAGGGGTATAAAAAATATGCCCTAATTTTTTTTAACCTTGTAAAGCCAGAACCACAAAATAATGACATTTTTTTTTAGTTACCGGAGTTTAACCTTTATCTTTATCATTATCTCAAAGAAATCCACTTAACTGCCAAAAATGCTGAAGTATGTTTAAAGTTTGCTGAACAATATTTAGACATGCCTGTGAAATACTGTACCAAGACTTTTTTGAGGAAAATCTTCTGCCATCTACCAGGATGATGATGATGAAACGAGGGGTGGACGTTTCAGAAAGACAATGATCCCAAACACAAAGCCAAGGAAACTCTTGACTGGTTTCAGAAACAGAAAATAAAGCTGCTAAAAATAGCCCAGCCAATCACATGACCCGAATCCAGTTGAAAATCTATAGAAAGAACTAAACCCCAGAGTTCATAGAAGAGGCCAACAGAGCCTTCAGGATTTGAATTTCTGTTTGTGTGCGACTAGTTTCTCCACACAGGAGGCATCTTGAAGCTGTCATCACCAACAAAAGCTTTTGTGCGAAGTATTAAATAAATGTCAGTAAATGTGTTCAATACTTTTTCCCTGTGTCACTTCTTATTATTACACATAGTTTATGGACATCCGCAGTTTAATTTGTCTTTGCATGTGCAGACTGGTTGGGTTGTTACTGACATCTGGTCAGAATTTCATACCATGTGAAATATATTTTGCTTTGAAAACTGGTGATGTGTTCAATACTTATTATACCCCATGTGTATAAACACACATGGGGTATAACAAAAATGATCTTGGCATTTTTGTGGAATTTCATGCTCACCGCATAAATCTGCATATACTGCAGATATCTGATTGTAAACAGTATACCACTGATGATGCACAGATCTCAAATATGGCATTAACTTTGTGTTACAGGGTTATTATCTCATTTGTGGGTTTCTTTTTTTTTCTTATGTGAGATAACAGGGAAGGTGGAGCTTGGATTTATTTTGTTGATGTTATTGTGCATTAGAAAAAAAACCCTGCATCTGCAGGCCATCTATTACCACTGTGCTGTATTTTACTTATTCCCATGGTTAAGTGTAGGGTTTCTACTAATGCAGCACATGTGAGCACAATGTTCTCAAACAATCCCCTCTGGAGAAACGAGCTCCAGAGAAAAAAACAAATTCTGCAAACCGTAATGTTAACATATGTGGCCAAACGCATAAGTAGTGTTAATGGTGAAACCCTCAATCTTACTGTCATTATGCTGTTCTTGTTGTTTCTTCTGCCTGCCCTTGCAGCTTCTTAAAACCACAGCTGAGTGCAATTGTTGTAGCTCCCAGAGTAATTCTGGGAAAGTCAGAGATTACTAAATTTCAAGTAGATGAAGCAAGGCAAGGGAACGTTACCACAGAAAGCAAAGTCGCTGCAGTTTTCAACTTCCTTTTAATGCAGCAAATAAGCGATTTATAGAAGAAATGAAAACGATAATGATGTGCTGTTTCTTTTGATGTTGTTTAGGGAACAAGCCATAATGCTCCCTAACTGAGAAACGTTCTTGATGCTGATATCTCATGCATGTATGTCTCAGGTGAAGATCTGGTTTCAGAACAGACGTGCCAAGGAGAGGAAGATCAACAGGAAGAAGTTGCAGCATTCCCAGCAGGCCTCAACAACCACACCCACCCCACCTGTACTGTGTGCACACAGTGACACCCACAACCCCGTGAGCCCCAGCAGGAACATTTTGTCAGACGCAGTATCGGAGGAGTACTAGGTGAAGTCTATGTGAAAGACTGGCACTGTATCTGTGTGTGTAAATAATGTTTTTAATAGTTGTACAAGTTCACCACAGAACGAATGAAAAAGATTCACATGAAGATCACCTCTATTTTACAATGTCACCACCACACGTTTGTCACATGGATCGAGTCGAGTGGGCATTTATTCCACTTGCTTGTGTTAATCATTATCAACGTCAAGATAGCGTTTTAACAGTGCATGCCCAAGAAAGAGGATTAGTGTCTTTCTTGTTGTCTTTTCCTTGTATATGTATCCATTAACAGGAATATAATGCAAATGCAGATATAAAAAAGAAAAAAAACTGACAGCCCTTCTTCTTGTTTCCAAGGCAGTACCGTGACACTAACACGCCTTTTTTATGACAACTTGAAGTTACAGGAAATCAGATGGGGAAAGCAGATATCTAATTCGAAAGGTGGTTAAATTGTTCTTTTTGTTTTTCTGAAAACATGCATTTACTCTACATTTTAGCTGCAGCAAAGCAAGGGCAGCATTATTAAAAGTGTCACTGGTTTTAGACATTCAGACAGGAGAGTTTAGCCACATCCTGAAAAACTGCTGAAGATTGCTCAACTGCATGACTCGTGATTTACAGTCGCTGTGGCACAGACATTCAGCTCTGGCATGGAGCTGGATATATTCGTTTTATTTTAAAAAATGTCTACACTTGTCTATTTTTTTTAGAACCCAATGTCTGTATATATGAAATGTTAAAGGATGTGCTGTACAAGCAAGAAATGCTGACACATTTTGATACTTCTTCACTGTAATGTTAAAGAAAAGGAAGGAGAAACAAAAGATGTGGAAATTTAGTAGGTATGAGTCATCTAACGATTAAAGGTTTTTCCATTTCTAAATAAATGACTGACTTATCAACAGTGCAGTGTGTGCAGTTGTGTAATCACAAATGTTTAGAGTGTAAGAAAGTCACTGTTTTCTAATTTAGCTCTTCCGAATTTCAGTGTGTTTGTGCATGCTTTTGTGTGTTTCAAGTGGAGTTTATGTTGGCTTTGCAGCTTAAACCCTCTCCTCAGCACTGAGGTTTTATTGATTTAGAGTTGTATTTTCTGTTAATTTGCTCTAGCCACATTCATGTGGATCAATTTGCTTTTCATACAACACAGTTTCTACAGGAAAAGGCTTCTTGATGAAGAAATATAACATTAGTATGAAGTTCTATCTATAAATGCGCAAAACGAATACATTGGCTTCCTGTCATCACTTTTAAGACTCTAAATGAGCCTACAACGCTTTATTTGTTAGATCTTTTTTTATGTTCACACTCCTGTCAGAGGTCTTCCAATCAGATGTGACTTCCATAAACTAGACTTAAAAATAAAGGTGACTTACGATTTCACACTAGAACTGCAGAATCTGTTTCTACATTTGAGTCTTTGCTCCAGCCTCATTTCTACTCTCTGGCCTTTAATTCGATCTAAACCTTGACATTTCCTTTTTGTTATGTTTTATTATTGGCTGCCTGTGAAGCACTTTGGTCAACTCCGGTTGTTTTAAAGGTGCTATATAAATAAACATGACCTTGACCTTGACATGAAATTCATCACAATAAAGCCTAAGATGACCTCAATTGTATATCCTTAAATTACAAAAAAAATAACAATAAATAAACACATTTACATTCCTTAACAATCTTTTTTCTTCTTTTTTTATTGTGTGAAAAAAGGAAAACAATTTTCAATTTGTACAAGGTGTATTAAAGGTTACAGAAAGAGAGGAAAGACACAGGACTATTTTGGTTTTCGGTTTTGTAATTTGCATTATTTATTAGGCAGTTGCCACTTTAAGGCATAAGTGTGTGTGTTTGTTTTGTGCTGTTTGTGCATGCATGCGTGAATGCGGTTTGTATGTATGGCTGAGTGTCTGTGTGCATGTGTCTATAACTGTCTGTGGAAAAACAAAGTCTTACATACACACTTTGTCTTACAGAAAAAAAGTACCAATTAAACTACAAAATCTGTACTGTACAATACTAAAGAAAAAAACATGTAAAAATGTTTTCATTCTCTTGCATTAAAAATATAAATGATATTCTGTTTGAAAAGTATTTATAGTTCAAGGCTTTTATCAATTTAAAAACTGAAGTGCTAAAGACCAGAGAACTGGCGCCAGTCTGGTTTTATAGTTTAACAGCTTTGGCATTGCGAGGCAGCATCACATGATCATGTCACGACAATTATAAAATCCCCTGGTGTGTATGTGCTTCAGCTTCTCAATAGTGAATGTGCAACAGTTCACTCGTTTGCATTTCCTATGCCACACACGCATTAAAAGGTAAAAACAACGTTGCTCATACTGGCGCGCTCTGATGTACAAAGCAGCATTTGCTGACTGATCACATGATCAAAAAATAAACTCTGAGGAAACTACAACTGTAATGGACCATAAACACCAATTTTATGGCAGTATGAATCAGCATAAAGTCAGTGCATGGTTATCAATCTTTAACCCCATATCTAACCAAATGTATTTCATCTGTTTTGTGCCAACAGTTGCAACTTCTGCATTTGTCAGGTGACAAAAATATTACCAGTATTTTGGAGCAAACACTCAACCATGAAAGGTATTTTCTTCTTTTTATATAACAGTCTAAATGCAGAAAAGAGGAACTGAAATGGGCAAACATTACAGTAAACCGAACGGGACCAAACTCATTCGGCGCCATTTCATTTAAAATATGGTTTATACAAATGTGTTATCGGCCTTCCTGTGCTTCAAATAGACGCGATAGTCGGCCTGACCGTGTTCACACCCACACCAAGGATGCCGGGACTGTGAATGACCCTATTTAGAATTACTCTGCATCTGTAAGAAAAGGTTCACCGTGCAGTGCTCTGCACGTGCATCTGTCTGAGACTCAAACAGCAATGAAACGTTTGAATCTTGAATCTCTGTAATCTCTGATTAATAACTTGGTCTAAACATGTGCATTATCCTGTTTTCAACGGTGATTCTCCTTTTAACAGCTATTCATCTTAAACATAATTACTTAGTTTTAGTTTTAACACAGGCCAAAATAATTTTCCATCCATGACTCTCACTCCACCTCCTGATTAACGCTAAAACATCTGCTTCAGCTGATTTTTGTTCAGCTGACCTTTTATTAATTTAAAATCATTTGAATGGATAACGGCAGTTCTTCAAACCTGCAAGTTAGAACCTTATATTTGATTAAAAACCATGCACTGTTTGAAGAGACTGATGATGTCATCTCTGTTTTTTTTTGACAGGTACAACTTAAACTCGAACCGCAAACACGTAGGAAGTGTAATTGAACTAAATATAGAAAACATAAGTTGATGCTGTTAAATGATAAACAGGTGGCTTCAGCTCAGAATCTCACATGCAGTAAAACAACTTTCTTCCTCAAACTACAGCTAGTTCACTGAACTCCTTTTAGTGTAGTCACAAATCATCAACACAAACATTTAAAGTACAGTTTAAAAATGAAAAGTAGAGGTGTCTTTACATTTTAAAATTGAATTTCTGAATCAATTTTACATTTGAAGGCAATTAGGAGACAGTATTTATAAGATTGCTGGTCTTGATACACTGAAACAAAACGTATTCTTTTTTTTTTAACAACCAGTGTCACGATTAAACCTACACAGCCCACTCCACTGTATTATTGCTCTAAGTGGTTATTGAACTTTGATCTTATCCAAACGGTTTGAGCAGAAAACAAAAGAAGAAAGAATGAAAACCAACGTCTGAGAAAAAAGCAGAAGTATTTGCATCATGGAAACAAATCCCCTCTCTCGTCTGCTTACTGTGAACTTCCTGAAACACTTCGCTGTAAATTTATCTTTGGACTGAAGAGCCAAAGGAAGACAACCTCCACCTACAAACTACACTGTTAGTAATTAGGTTTGTGTAAATCACAAGTCATTAACCACATGTGTTTAATAATCACACTTTAAATGGAATTTTTTTTTGTGGCATTAGATTGAAATTGGTCGTTTTAGGATAAATGAGTGCATCATGTATTGTTAAAACTATAGTAATAATGCAGTTTATCAGTGTTTAGACAATAAATAAGATAAAACATATCCATAAATTATAACTACGATTAAAACTATTACAACATCCTATAAATATAAAAGCTAATAGAAAAATATGAATAATTATGTTTAGAAATGTTAAATAGCTACAAAACTACCGCAGCTTGTGTAGCGTCATATGAAATGATAACCCAGATGTCACCTAAGTCTGAGTGTGCTGATGCTCTTTTATATAACAGAATCACAGTGAAAGCAAAGAAAATCAATACGTATGAAATCTGAAGGTTTTTTATTTTTCTGATGGGAAATTGAATTAAATAAAAGACCTTTTGGCATCTTGACATCATCTCTTCTCTCCACGGACATTCAGTCTGTGTGAACACACCAATAACCTAAATCACCGGAATCTTTGGACCTTTGCATACATACAATCATCTCCTGTTGGTTCAGTGTGCCGAGATCGCCTCGAAAACTTGACTTGGCCGTACTCCACCTCCACCTCCGCCTCTGTTGCTTGCACCGCTGGCTTCCCCTGTTGCTTCATGATCCTGACATCAGCATAGGTTACATCTTGGTCACATTCATCCTCTGCAGAGTAGCAAGAAGATTGTTACAAGGAGACTATTACAGATGGTTAACAGCTAAAGGTTTTTAATTTTTGTGAAGTTTTTTTGCTTTCTTTATAAGAGTTTCAAAAATATTTTCACAGTGATATCTGCTGCAGAAAGACCTGGTTAGCTTCAGCTCATAGACTAGAGAAAATGAGTCAGATACAAAAATGGGTTTTAAAATGAGTTCTTTGGCAATGCTTTAAGACAGACTTTGTTACCTTTGTACACAGCGGTCTACTCGGCTTTTGTGTTGAAGCTTATTAGTTAACAATACCCACAGATTTTATATGTGACAGAAGAATTTTTGTACCTTTTGGTTTTGTAGGTTTGTTGTTTTGTTTTTTCCTCTGAGCACAGATGACTGCCACACCCACAAGTAAGAAAAATACCAGTGCTGAGAGAACACCACCGATCAGTGGCAAATTGGCTGTTTCAAAAGTAAAATACATAAAAACAGATGTTTCAGTTATCAAAGGTATGTTTTTTGTAAAGGAACATAAAGAAAGAGAAAGTGACATCAGTGGATCTAGTTAGTTTTCACTTACTAATGTACCATTGGTCATCACTGTTGGAAGTCACAGTTTCATTGTTGAATTGTGTAATTGACACTGTGCCAGTCTCCTTACCCACAGAAGTTGGTGTGACTGGGGTAGGTTCTGTTGTTGGTTCAATACACAGGCTGTTACTGTCCACAGGCACCCACCCTAATATCTGTGTCCCATTGATTGAGGTGCAGTTAATGAAGCCTGGCAGAAAAAAACAAATAATTTGAGAAAGATGTTTGAAGTGAAATAGTTGTTATTATTGACTTTCATTCATAATGTTGTCACTCACGACAGGTCTTCTGTTCTTCTGAGACATCACTGACGTTGTTCCTCACTGAGCAGACCAGACGTCCTGAGACGTGCTGTTTCAGAGTGATGATGTTAGTCTCATTATTTATAGAAAGGAGCTGAGCATCTGTCAGTGTGCGTCCATCCAGAGTCCAGCTGTACTGAGGACTGTCCCCTCCCTTAGAGGAGCAGGACACCCTCATCTCTTCCTGGGACAGACACTCAGAGAGCAGCAGGACAGAGGACACAGGAGCTGAGAGAAACACACACAGATGACTTAGATTTCAAATTTAAATCTTTGTCATTGTTGATACTCTCTAATGAAGAACAGGGAAAGCATAAAATACATGTAGCTTGTGTATTTTGTGCTATGTCACTAAGGTTATCAAAACAATATCAAATTTATATCTATAATTTGTTCCGAACAGAGAAAAAAAAATACCTTGAATAAACAACTGTAAAGTCCGCACGCCTGATGATGTTCCATCTGAACCAAAGGTTTCAAGGGTATAATTACCACCGTCATTCCTACTCAGGTTATTGATCCTAAATGTTCCATTACTGGGGAAAAAGCTAGATCTATGTGCCATGGTATTAGAAGTAACGTTATTATTTAAGATGTAACCATTATTTAGTATTTTTAATGAATTCTTTAACAGTTGGTATCGAGGTATTTTTGAGGTGCTGTCCATCAGCTGGATGTCCACAGTTCCTCCCAAAGCTCCATAACACTGAGCTCCAGCCTGTCTGCTATCACAGTGAGTTTCCACACCTGCATGGAAAATGTATAAGTAAACAAAAGCAAAAACTAAAAAAACAGTAATGATTCAGCTAACAGCTCCACCTGACATTTAAGTTTAAATGTTTTAGAAGAACATTTAACAAACCATCTTAAATCAGTTATATCAGTAGAAGTACAGATGTATGTCTGAGTTTTGAATTTTGCAAGTCGCCCAGTGTTTTTCTAAAAAAAAATCCTTTAGTGAATTTTTCAATTTTAGCGTTTTAAAAATATATTTAACTCACCCTATAATTATGATATTGTGTTGTTTATGAAAATGATTGATGTTAAAGCTAGAATGTTTTCATTTTTTAGTTTTTGTTATCATACTGTCTGTATAATACATTTTACTGTAGTAAAATAACCCTAAAAATTTGTTAGAGTGCACATTCATGTTAAAATGTTGAAATGATATTAGAATGTAGCATTATTGTAAAGTTAAAGACTTCAGAAAATAGCACTGTTATTATGTTCGACATGTCATGAACTGAATTTATTTAATAATTTCTTTTTTAAAACGTCTGTCATTGACAGTCTTGGATCCTGTAATTGCAAAACATGCTATTTATGCACAGAAACGAAGTATGATGAATTACAACATGAAAAGCTCACCATGAGAGAATCCGAGCCACATCAGTAGCAGTCCAACTACAGCTTCCATGTCAGCTGCTGAGCTTCTGTTGATCGTCAGCAGCTTTCAAACCCTTTTCCTCAAAACAAATATGTGTGTGCCGCTCTGAACAGACTGCAGTGTTAGTGATCAGCCTCAGAGGAGAATGTGTGAAAATCTTTACGTGAGGTCGTATTGAAGTTACCTTTTCATGCACTGAGAGGATGAAAGGAAGTGGTATCAGTTTTTCTTCCCCTTTTAGCCCTGACGAAAAGAAAATTCATGTGTGATAGACTGAGAGGAAGAGAAGGAAACGTTTATCATTTATACTAAAAGACGTTTTGACTAAGACATATTATAGATTAACATGGAAACAATCAATCACACAAACATGTTTAGGTGGCCGAATAATAATACATCATGGCTTATAACAATGATAATAATAATCCAGCGTTCTAAACCACTTAAGCTTTCCTTACCAAACTGGTAGAAGTTACAACAACATTATGAGTAATGATTGTTTACACACACTGCATACTAGAAGACTTCAGTATTTTAAAACTCATTAGATAAAACTTAGATAATTGGAAAAAAAAGGGTGTGTGGGGTGGACAGCACTGAAAATGTAAGTGCAAATCTTAAGAATGTATGCATATCTTTTAATAAAGAAAGACAGTTTTATATAATAAAACAGATTACAGTTATACTAAACAGAGGTAGAGGTTTTATTATTTGATTTTAAAACCTGAACAATAATGATCACGGGGTTGTTTTTTGTTTGTTTTTTACACAATGTCTCCCTCTAGTGGTAATGAATTATACAGCCTCGGAATTTACTGGATGCACATGTTGCTTATTTGACTTCTTTGTTTGTGGCAGCTTCACAGATACTTTTTAGATTTAATATTGTCAGTTGTAAATCTCATCACATTATCACCCCCCCCCCCCCCCCCAAAAAAAAAAACAACAACAAAAAAAACAAAACTTTTTTAAAAAGTGTTTTGAGGGAAGAGCTTGCTGTGTCTGGGTGGGCAGTCAGAAATAACAGGATGACCACCTGATTGAGTCACATACTCAAGGTTAGAGCAGGTCAGTAGTAACATGCAGGCTGCTGGTTTGTGTTCCTTTTCATATAAGAATAATTAACATCCCGACTAAAGTAATTTTAAGAAAACTAGTTTTTTCCAGTCTACAGGTGTTTTTCATTGGATGAAGACCAGCAGTCAGTACAGAAAATCAGCATCTTTACATTTACCTTCTGTAAGAGGAGCACAGTTACACAAATCTTTCTAAACCCTCACAGCAATGATCAGGCCTTTTGCTTACTACAATTACTGATAACAATTAACATGGTTAAAGTTGTAATAAAAGCTTGATGAAAATAACAATTGAACAGAGTTAATATTCACTGAAACAAATGTGACGTCATGGTTCACCTTCTGGTTTACTTATAAATATAACCTTTCATTGTTTCATAGTTTTAACATGAAAATACCAAGACAAAACCATAACTTACATTTAAGGAAGGGTTAGCAGTAGAAGGCTCTCTTTCAGTGTCCTGCTGCCACTCAGAAAGTATGCAAATACAAGTTAAACATTTAAGAAATCTATCATTAAAACTGGTAGCTTAGCCAAATGTCCGAATGTGTGTTTGTGTGCGTGTGACATAAAGAGAGAGAGAGAGAGGGGGGGGGAGAAATCCTATGAGCACAGCTCACTAACATAGCCAAATATTTAAATTATTTTACTGGGTCCAGTTAGCAAAGCATAAAACTTCATCAAAATCCTTTTTGCACCAAATGTATTCATGTAATTGTAAATTACGGACAATGTTAAACCGATTGGTGGCAGCTCATTATCACATTACCACTGATATCCAAAGAGTTCAGTGTCTGAAAATATATACATTAACAGTAGCTCTGTGTGTCTCTTATGTGTCATGGTAGATGTAACCAGGTTTTTACTTGCATGTTGGAGAATGATCACTCGGATGAGGCCTTGATGTCTCTAATAACAGGAGAATGGAAATCCTTAATCTGCAAGTCTGCTGTTGTGCTCTTTTTATAAGCTGGTAGTTATTAAACAAGAACACCACCACCACCAACAACAACAACAATAAAAACAACAACAACTGCAGGTTTCCCCAATCTTATAAACAGTACATTTGCATAATGACTGAAACTAGCACCACTGAAGGAACAATGGGCTGGGAGGTCACCTTCATCATAATTATGCAAATTCTCATGACCACTGATCAATGGCCATGTACCATTCACAGAGAGTTGAGGAATGGCTGCAATCACAGCATTGTAAGATGGCGAAAGATGTGCACATCCTCATCATTGTAGGTGTAAATAGACTGCAGAGTCCTGGCCTGACGAGGTAGCTGTTCTGTGCTGTGCCATCCGCTTCGCCAGAGGTTGTTTGGTTTCCCCAATGTATAAATCCTGGCAATCCTCCTGGCACGTAACAGCGTACACTACGGTTGTGTCCAAATTCATGGGCTGCATCCTCCTGAGGACCCAGCCTTCGCAGTCTACGTGGGCCGGGCCCTCAGAAGGTCGGGTAGGCCGGAAGTAAACAGCTGTGAAATTGGACAGTCTAGCCTTCAGATTTGTGTCACTGCTGTCTCGGTGGAGTTTAATAAACTCAGCTGTCTGCTCCTTGCTATCTAAATATAACAGGACACTGGTGTAAATTCTGGACCATCTCACACTTCTGTTTAATCAGTTTTCGGTTTGACGTTTATTCAGTTGTATGAAAACAAAGAAGGAACCCACCCGGGGGATTAATAAAGTTTTATCTAATCTAATCTAATCTAATCTAATCTAATCTAATCTAATCTAATCTAATCTAATCTAATCTAATATAATCTAATATAATCTAATATAATCTAATCTAATAACTTTAATCTCAGCCAAACCGATTTACTCACAAACAAATAAAATACTGAAAAAAGCCAAACAATAACATTTTAGGTTGTCTAAGTGACTTATATATTATGTTTAACCTGAGTAGTAAAAGACCACGGTGATCTGAAAATGATGTGCCGGGAGTTTGCCGTTCTCGGCGGCTCTAGTGACCCTCAAGCTCCCGGCTAGCTATTGAGCTGGTGGGTAACAGACGTCTCCGAAAACGTCAGAGCACTTTTGCAAATATGTGATATCTTGATAAACTGAGCAGATATTTGAAGTTTACACAGCTACATTCTCGCCTGAAAATATGTTAAAAGTTTATTTTGCGATCCAGAAAGAGTAATATTAAAAACTTAGTAGCGGCCGCCATTGTTTAAAACTGGAATTGGCTAGGCCACGGTATGAATTCTGGGATATGGTGGGCCACGAAGGATACACCCGAACCATCCTTCAAATTTGGGGAAAAGGAGGACACATTTGTCGGCTGCATTTGGAGAAGTCTACAAATTTGGACAGCCTTCATCGCGTTGCTGTGACGTAATCGGCCTACAAATGCGGCCTCAAGTAGCTCTGTTTGTGTCGGGGTTCTAATCCTTGGGGTTGACCAAGTTTTGGCGCAGCGTGCTTTGGGGTTTAAAAGCCACAGAGATCCAGTGTTTAGAAAAAAGTGCTTCTCAGCTGTTCCGATACTCCTGACACATAAGGGATCACTTAGCGGTTGTCTTTCTCTCCTGGATCAGCTGGAGCTTTCTTTTGGTGCCTTAACCACATTTACTCAGGGCCTCCTTGATGTGATGTTCTTCTGCTTTCCTGGCCACTGTGTCAGTGTGGATGGTGTTCACTCTATGTCTTAGTGTCCTGATGACACCCAGTTTATGCTCCAGTGGACGATGAGAGTCAAACCTTAAATACTGATCCGTATGCGTAGGTTTACGGTACACATCTGCTTTTACATGTCCCCCATTACTGATGGAAATCTCACAGTCTAAGAGGGCTAACCTGCAACTTTTCATATCATCCCTGATGAATTTGATGTGTTGGTCCACCGAGTTAATGTGATCCATGAATTGTGGTACGTCCTGAGATTTGATTTTCACCCAGGTGTCATCCACATACCTGAACATACTTGGTGGTGTTCCAGGGTAGGATAACAAAGCCCTCTTTTCCACTTCTTCCATGTACAAATTGGCCACGATGGGTGAAACTGGGGAGCCCATGGCACACCCATGTTTCTGCCTGTAGAACTGACCCTTGTATGTGAACTAGGTGGAATGAAGACACGGTTCCAAAAAGCAAACACACTTGGTCGATGCTGAGAGTGGTCCTGTTGCTGAGGTTGGGGTCATCCTGTAATCTCTTATGAACTACTTTCAACTCTTCCGTGACTGGGATGCAAGTGAAGAGAGATGTAACATCGTACAAGACCATCATCTGTCTCCATAATGACATCTCTAACCTTTTCAACAAAATCCAGGGTGTTCTGGATGTGGTGTTCAGAGCTGCCTACCAGTGGGTTGAGGATCGAGGCCAGAAACTTGGAGATGTTATAGGTGACCAAGTTGATCATGCAGACAATCGGTCTTAAAGGTGCAACCCGTTTGTGTATCTTCGGTAAACCATACAGACTTGGTGTAGATTCGCCTGGGTATAGCCTGTGGTATGAGGTCTGGTCAATAGCATTTTCTTCTTCTAACTGCTTCAGACAGTCTATCACCCTCTTCCTGTAACAACTTCCTGGGTTTCGTTTCAGGGGCTCATAAGTATTTTCGTCACTGAGCGTGACAGCAAAATTCAACCCTTTAGCAAGGATGTATTTCTCTGTTTGGGTGAGCTGTCTGTCAGACAAATTCTTCACCCACTTGTCCACATCCTCGGTGTCGCATCCTTCTCTCTTCTGGTCGCTGAAGACACTCTCCATATTTTGCTGTGGTTTCCGATGTACAACAAGTAAGTCAAACTTCCTTTGTTGCCTGGTCTTAGACGTCTTATGCTGTGCTAGATGAGCCTTCTCAGTGAAGTCAAACACCCTTTTAAGAGTATTCTCATCTAGAAGCATGGTAAGTCTCTGTCGAATCTGCTCCTCTTGAGATTTTAGGATGTCGATGGTAAAATGCCTCACCCTGCATCTGAGGCTGAATTTCAGGTGGTTCCTGTAATCTGCCATCTTATGTGCTGTCTACTCATACTGACGTACAAGCTTTAGGCAGTCCTTGCCAAAGTGGGTTAAAACTTCTTGATGCATGTTCAATCATCCAGGTAAGCAAATCTCCAAAAGTTGATTCTGTTCATTTGGACATAACGTTTTCAGTGGGAGAAACATTTCGTCACTCATCCAAGTGACTTCTTTAGTCTCAGCTGACTGCAGGTTTCCCCAATTTTATAAACAGTGTATTTGCATAATGACTGAAACTCGCACCACTGAAGGAACAATGGACTGTGAGGTCTTAGATAAATAACAACATTGTCTAAAGAGTTTTAACCCATGTAATGATTCATCTGCTTTTTTGCATTTTGCAGAAGAGGGAAGACCCCTGGATTTAGTGATGGAGTACATGCAGAGGGTTAATGTGACAGAAGAGGTTAGGGTTAGGGCTGGGTATCGTCACTGATTTCTAGAATCGATTCGATTCCGATTCACAAGGTCCCGAATCGATTCGATCCACGATTCGATTCAATTCGATTTGAATCTGGGAAATTTTGAAAGTCAGATATATTACAATTCAGATCAGTACATTTCCATATTTTTATATCTATAAAAAGAAAACTGACACTTGCAAGACTTTATCAAAGGTGTAAGCATCACAGCAGATGCCTTTGTGTCAAAGTAGCTGAGGATAAAACACAGGAAAACATGAAGGTGATTTTCCTGGCCTGGGATTTTATAAAAATATTCTGCAGTAGATCAAAAAGGAAAGAAACCCATTGACCAACATATGAACATTACCTGATGCTGCTGAAGTGAAACAGAGCAAAGTTACTGAGGTTTTACTAGAGACACAGCGAAGCGTTTTGCAATTTTGCATAATTGTAAAAAAGTTAAAATTTGTTCAGTAGCCAATTGAAAATAGGCAGAAATTAGGTTTTCTTTTCGGAAGTAAGTAAAAGGAAAACAACAGCGGCCGACAGCGCTGTAAACAACGGCAGACTTGTGCGCAACAAGCAAGCAAATAATGCAGAAAACAGATTTTAGACGCGAAACTGTTCTTGAAGTATACAGAGAGAGAGAGAGAGAGAGAGAGAGAGAGAGCAATTCACACTGTGCAGGACAGTGATTTATCCAAGCTAGAATCGATTTTAATCAATAAATCGATCATCAAAACCCACCCCTATTATGAAATACATAAATAAAATTTTAAAATAAAATAAAAATAATTTGATATTTACTACTTTGCTATAGTGATATCTTATGATAGCTACTAGGCGATAGCTCTGGTGACCAGACTATAATACTGTCTGACAGTGACATAGCTGTTTAAAGAAAAATAAACATTTATTCAGTATTATTATTTATTTATGGCAACTTACTAAATAATTGGTTTCTTAAGTAAATTCCAATGTTGTCTAAAAAGTTCTACTACATTTTTTTATTGATCTATTTTTTGCATTTTGCAGGGTTAAGATGGTTTAGGCATATGCAGAGGAGGGATAGTTGATATATTGGACAAAGGATTTTTAAGAATAAGCTGCCAGGGAATAGAAGACCACAGAGAAATAGTCATTGATGTATTACTCACAGCATCATTAGTTCACTGCCCTGGGTGGTACTGCTGACTGCCTGGGTAAAACACACAGTTTGGGAGTTCACCGCTGCCAACAGCTAGCTGAGTGTCAGAGGAAGTCCTCAGTTCCTCATTAAAGGAAGCACTGACAAGGTGTGAAAACATGTGCATTAACACTGTGCCAATGCACATATTTTCACACTGGCCTTTAGCTTATGATTATTTCCTGTTCTGAAGTCAAACTGTATTTATTATACCTTCTTATGTTCTCTCTCTTATGGTTTTGTCCAACACTTGTGATTTATTGTGATATAATGCTTTGCATGTATGTTTTGCACTGCTTTGCCCCTGCATGCACAAGTTTAGATAATAGTTTTCCTTAAAAATACTTCTAAATGTTTAAGAAGGTGTTTAGCTGAATATGTAAATATATGTATGTAACACCACTGTGAAGCAGGAAGTGAAACTTCACAGCTATGACTTTCAGATTTTGTTCATTTCTCAGCTCTCACAAGACTTTCACATAAATGCTGTTTTAATCATGACAGCAACGGACCAACATCTGTAATTAGACCCATATGAGACAAATACAGAAAGTTTTTTAATAATTAAAGACAGAATTTAAAAGACATTTGGTAAAATCAACATTTAGGAAGATCTACTAAATGCAAACATGAAGCTATGAGTGTATAATAAACCCCACAGAAAGTTTTATTTGTTGAACCTCGAAACAATGTAAAAATCTAAAATTGCCAAATTATGTGTTGGATCATCCGATGCTCAGCATACAATAAAGGTGCAATCTGTGATTATAAGGGTAGCTCACTAAACATGAAGACATATCCTTGGATGTGTGTGGTAAGACTGAGCTGAATCAATGCATTGAGAAGTTTGTACTCCAGACATGAGGTCAAGCAAGGACTGAGACAATATATACATACATTACAGATTGTAAGACACAGGAAGTGGAACTACACTCAAAGAACAAGAGACTAAATCCACCAAAGTAAAACAGGAAGTTGATGGCAGACTCAAAACATGCAACCTTGACAGAAACACAAGAGATAAACACGAAAACAAGACTGAAGACACATAATGGAAATACAAATGATAACACAGATAACAGGAACATAACCATCACCCGATAGACAGAAAGCTATGGAGCTCAAAGAAAAAATTTCATCTCAAAACCCAGAATTAACATCAAGACCTTTGGAACAGAAGCCCAAAACAAACACAAAGATGATCAAGAATCCCAAACTAGAGAAAAACTAAACATCCCAAAAAACCCTCAAAAATCAGGAAACATAATATGACTAAGTACAAATAACATGCCAAGATGTTGAAAACAAATCCAGAATATTATCAGTATTGTGAGTAATATGTCTATAACAAGCACTTTGATGTTGCTTAAATCTATTACTGTAAGCTGTTTCTTGAGCTGAACATGAAGACATGAAGATGAAGCTGTGGTGACTTGGATAACCTTTGTTCTGTTAGAGATTCAACTGTACACAAAGACAGAAATTAAATGACCTTTAGGATCACAATATCACCTCCTCCCTCTGTGAACCTTTATTGGTGCAGTCCGTGTAAAAGCACTGACCACTTATATCACCTGACTTTCTGTATCTTGGC
Organism: Astatotilapia calliptera; assembly: GCF_964374335.1. Taxonomy (NCBI): domain Eukaryota; kingdom Metazoa; phylum Chordata; class Actinopteri; order Cichliformes; family Cichlidae; genus Astatotilapia; species Astatotilapia calliptera. The sequence continues at coordinate 29,346,372 of NC_137423.1, forward strand.
ATACATACAGTCATCTCCTCTTAGTTCAGTGTGCCGAGGTCGCTTTGAAAACTTGACTTGGCCGTACTCCACCTCTGCCTCCGCCTTTGCTGTTTGTTCCATCCAGTTCCCCTGTTGTTTCATGACCCTGACATCAGCGTAGGTTACTTTCTGGTCATCTTCTTCATTTGCAATAAGGCATAACAATCAGGTGTGGCAAAAACGTAGAATGATTGTACTTATTCGCTTTCTTGATAAGAATTTAAAAAAAATGTTCACTTTTAAAAGTTTCCGTTGGTGAAGTGTAATATTGTTACTTTTGGGCAGACGTGTTTCCTCACATTTCTAGTTTAAGCTATGAGGAATAGTGATACTTGCAAATATCACTCACATGAGACACAGTGATCAATAAACTTTGCTCAACAGCAAAAAAACCAAACAAACAAAAAAAACCTGCAAAAAAGAAAAATATGCAAACTGAGTTAGCAAAAATTTAGTTTTGTACCTTTTTCTTTAGTTGGTTTGTTGTTTGGCTTTTTCCACTGAGCAAAGATGACTGATGCACCCACAACAATGAAAAATACCAGTGCTGAGAGAACACTCTCCTCTCTCCCTGGGACAGACACTCAGAGTCCAGCAGGACAGAGGACACAGGAGCTGAGAGAAACACACACAGATGAGTTTAGATCTGAAATTTAAATCTTTTTCATTGTTTAGAGTCTCTAATGAAGAACAGGAAAAGCAAAAAATATGTTTATCTTGTGTATTTTGTGCTATATTAATAAGGTTATCAAAACAATGTTTCTATTTCAAAAAGGAAAAAATACCTTGAATAAACAACTGTAAAATCTGCTCGCCTGATGACTTTCTATCTGAATCAAAGGTTTGAAGGGTATAATTACCACTGTCTGTCCTGTTTGATCCTAAGTGTTCTATTACAGGAAAAAAGCATAAATATGTGTTTTACGTTTTTAGAAATAACATTATTTCTGACAAATAGTATTGGTGATGAATTCTTCAAAAGTTGGTATCTAGATATTTCTGCAGTGCTGTCCATCAGCTGGATGTCCACAGTTCCTCCCAAAGCTCCATAACTCCGAGCTCCATCCTGTCTGCCATCACAGTGAGTTTCCACACCTGCAAATAAACAAAAATAAATAAGCAAAACTTTTAGAATTTTGAGTGTTTTGTCCCACAAGAATGACTGTGGCAACATTTACAAAAACAAAAACAATGGTTTTGTTGCTACTTTGCCTCTTTGAATCCAAACTATGAAAAAAAAAAAAAAAAACCCATACATTGTTGTGCAGTCACAGATTATACAGATCTGTGACAAAAATACATTTAAGGCTTTTTTTTTCACAGAGATGTGTTTTCAAGAAGAACATAATAACATTTCTGAAGCGAAAAATTCTTCTGAGTTCACTGTTGTGCATGGTACTTGTTCTTCTTACTTCGTAATGGGCAACTATGATACTTAAAACAGTAATTTTAAATGCTACATGTAGCCTGTAAATTGTTTTTTAAAAAAAGAAAAACGTGTCTCTTCATTCTCCCAGGTACTGTAAAAAAATGTTTTCACACTTTTGTTATTTGCAGCAAAATCCTAAAGAAAATATAAAATTACGTAAAAGACAGAAAATTTAAATTTGAATATATATGTGTGTGCTGCTCTGAACATATTGCAGTGTGTCCTGTTATAGATCAGCCTCAGACAACAGGTGAAAATGTTGCTGTCGGGTTTTATTGAAGTCGTCCTGAACTGTATTTGCTGAGTGCATGAAAGGAATAGACACAGCTTTTATTATGAAGCTTATCCATAAGTTCAGTAAGGAAGATCTGTAATCAGTAATCTGCCTGGTTCCTGGCTGCTTTTCTGTTCTCTTCATCACTACTACTAACATCTAGACTCACCACCAAGTAGATTAATTATCTCTCTCTCTCAATAAATCATGTTAAATTCTTTCAAGTGATCTCTGCTTATTGAGCCTCTTTTAGTCTTCAAGAAAGGGAGAATTCATGTGTGACTGACTGAGAGGAAAAGAGAGAAACATTCCTTATTTCTAGTAAAAGAGCGTTTGAGACTCATAGCATAAATTCCTCAGACACCCATGCTGAGCTGGCATTCTCTTAAATGATAGATCTTGAAACCATATACTATCAATACATCTATTAAAAATGTATTTATCATAATAAAATGATATCATTGGCAGCATACAGTAGTGTGTATTTTACCTGCCCCCTTTCTACCCACACGTCTGAGGATAGTTTCTTCCAAAGTCAGTTATCATGTGGGATTTAAAAAAAAAAACATAAGATAGAGCTTCCACACTTTTTTGTAACGTCTGTGTTCAGTATTATTAGCATTAATACCGACATGGAGTCATGGAGGCTCATTGCTAGCCACACTCAGCAGGAACCCTCAGACAAGGAGACAAGAACACACTGGAGTCCACATCATGAACTAACAATAACAAGACCAACATAACATAACTGTGATAAATCTCATAACTGTAACTGTAACACAGTCGGCTTAACACAGGTCCGTACACTAGTGTGCCCTTCCCCTCAAATGAACTGAACAGGTGGGACAGGGGAAAACATTAAAATCAAATCCCAGCTTTTATGCACATTGTCACTGTATGTTCAGCCAGTTCAGCATGAAAACACTGTAGTTAACTTTAAAATAGCTGAGACAGAGGTTAGCTTTAGCAGCAGCTCACAACCAATATTCATACATGCAGGGCCGTGGTAGATGTTGGTGAAGGCAGGAAAAGAAGGAGTTCATCAGGAAAACAGACAGAGAGATGGAAAGAATGAGAGCACCCAATCACAAAATATGCCATCTCAAAGGACTTCAGCACCAAAGGCCTCACACTATAAGGTAAACCTACCAGTAGCAGCTGGTCATATTAAATTGTATTTGGGCTTTGCAGTGGTTGTCATACAAGTAATCATGGATTGTGTGATCACTCTGGGGAATTTTTTTAATGTTTTGTTTGTGAAAATGGTGCTTTTAACATTTTGTCATTTAAGCATTAACAACATGGCAGAAGTACACATGATGATAAAATATGTACATTCACACTTCTGAACCTCGTAGGTTTCATCTAATGATCCTCTTCTGTCCTGTTGTTTGTGATTTTAGATGACATTATGTCACCCAACACTGGAAACTTATCATTTAAAGAAACATAATGCTGTGAATGTAACTTTTGCGTTGTTTTGCTTCTGCTAGCATTCATTAAATATTTGCATGTTTTTAACAGTTTCACTAAATACAGAAGCATGCATATGCAACAGTAACACCTCTGTAAACCATTAGATGGAAACTTCACGCTTCCCCATCTGAAGACATGTTGCTTACTTCCCAGCAGAAGTTGCCAATGTGTCTGTGAGCAAAGTGTCAGCAAAAGCCAACTTAGATAAACTGAGACATATTGCTTCAAAAATAAAGAGAGAAATGTTAATAAAGCTTTAAGTTGGGTGTTTAAACAAAGGTAATATAGCATAATGTAGCTAATATTTAACCAGAGATTTTTCTTTCCCTTCCAAAGTAAGACTATAAAACATTAGGGAGTATTATTTTATTATATTATTATATTTCTCATATCTGGTTACACTTTAACAGAGCTAGAAATATAGTTCAATACCTGCACCATATTATTTTTAAAGAAGAAGTATTTATTTCTATATTTATCTGTTTTTTTCCACATTCAGTGAAGTATCGTGTTTGTAGCACCTCTGGCCTTTCTTCAGTGAAAACAGTGTTCACAAGTGGCCTCCAGCTAATTCCTTTAGTTTGATTTTTATATCAAGTTAAGCTGCTGCTTTTAGTGTTTTTGGTTTAGGTTTCTTATTAAGGCTTTTGTAAAACTAACTGTAATTATTGTCATTTACTGTAATTTAATTTTGCTTCTGAACCTGTTTTTCTTTCCCTAGTGGGTCCAGCCCTGTTATTTGATCTATTCCACTATTTGATCTAATATTGGAATTAACTTGATTTCAGATCTTGACTTTGTCAGCAATGAGTTTTTGTGCCTCACAGTCATTTTCCAGTATAATTAAGGGTTGTTATTGGCTAATATTTTCTGGGGTGTAAACCACCAGGTGGTGTTGCTGTTCCTTTTCAATTATATTACTCCTGAGCTTCAGCACATTTGAGCCAGGAGTGAACGATTCAGTGACGCAGAAATGAAAGGTCATGTTAGGTCTGTCACAGGCAGGGTTTCACTTTGATTGATAGTTACAAGCCTGTAATGTCAAACTTCATTGAACCCCATGGTTGATTGTGACGGTGGCTTATTAACTTAAGAAAATGACACATTAAGGCAACTAAATTAAACTAAACTAAAGATGACTTTTAAATGGTTATTAGCAAGGAAGTTAGATTCAAGTTAGATAAGAAACAAAATTCATTGTTGTATCAGCTAGTCATTTAACAGTATCTGCAAGTCATACGCTTCAATAATAATTGAAGTTTTTTTTTAAGTCGCAATAATTATCAAAGCTCTGATTATCAGCTTTTTTTGTTGTTCTCACTCGTCACAGGGAGATAGATATCCTCTCCTCTTTGGAGACACACATATTGATGTTGCTGTTTACTGAGCAGGCAAGATGTCCTGAGACGTGCTGTTTCAGAGTGATTACGTTACTCTCATTATTTCCAGAAAGGAGCTCACCATCTGTCAGTGTTCGTCCATCCGGAGTCCAGCTGTACTGAGGACTGTCCCCTCCCTCAGAGGAGCAGGACACCCTCATCTGTAAATTGTTAAAAAAAAATTCACAGATGAGGGTGAATGTCTAGTGTTGTTGCTGGCGGGAAAAATCGTTTTATTCACGATAATGTCTTATAACATGTTAAATGGACTGATTCTTATAAAGCGGTTTTCTAGATCACACCAGCACTTTTAAGTTCTTTCTAACTAACATTCACACACAGTCATACTCCAATAGATGCATTGCAACTTGGGGTAAGCGTGCAGACTGGGGGAGCCAAAACTCGAACCCCCAACCTTCCAATCAGTAGATGACCTGCTCTACCTCCTGAGCTACAGCCCACCATTATGCTCAATAATACACTACAATCATCAAATTAATAATAAGCTGATTTTCAGCTTTATCATTTCATTTTGCAAAGCTGAACATTGAAGGCATATCACAACTACCACAATTTCTTTTCCAAATATAATGGCACCCTCTAGTGGTAAATAATAATAACACTGCTCCATTGTTGGCCATTATTAGCTTTGATGCCTGTTTTCAGCTCTGACTTTGGGTCTGAGAATGTCACACTGGTAAGAAATGTATTATCTTCAGCACTAGACCTCATCACAGTGTCATATCATTCAATTTCAAACAAGTGTGTTTTTGTAAGAAAAATCCTCCTGTTTGTTTATTATGTTACCCTCCACTGTTCATTTGTGATGTACGGAAATATGATTCCTGGCTCAAAGACTAATGGGAATTGGGAGACAAACAGACACGATAAGTTATTAGGTATTTTCCCCCTTAAACATCAGGCATTTGTTAGCAGTGTTAGTCCTAGTATGCTTGGATGAGGTGCAGTCTGTGTTACGATGATGGGTCTTATGGCCCAGCAGTTTCAGTTTCTTGTGTCTTTTTTCCATTTTGAATTATGGTTTGAGTCCACCTTGTTAGTTTAAAGGTTAGTCAATAGTCCCTTGGTTCTTATGTTTAGCTTTTGGTTGTTAGATTTCCCCGTGTCTTTGCTCCTGTGTCTCCCTCTGTGTATCTAGTAAGGAATACCAGGAGGAGTTAGCCCTCCGGTTACAGAGGATGATCTCCGGACTCCCTTGGCTATTTGGCGTGCTACACCTGCTTATTCAGGGCTTCCTCGTCTCCACCATGCACGTCCACCAAGAGCAGCAGCTTTAGTCCGGCCCGGTGTTCCAGATTAACTGGCGTCGCAGATCAACTGGCGTTGGTCGAACAGATGTGTGACTTGCTTTTCAGGAGCTGCTACCGACAAACCAGCAAATAAACACTAAATATGTCATCTGTGACATGTTGCTGACAGGTTACCTCAACACAGTCCGTCAGTCGAGTTGTGTGGTGAATTTAATAAACATTTTTAAGGAGATGGCAATTACTGTGAATTTACAGCAGTTACACAGTGATTAGTAAAAAACAGCCAGTGTGATTGAGTCGCTCGTGAGTAGAATAAAGAAAGTGAGTGACTCAGGTGTGTCAGTTGGTTTGTCATGTGCTTTTGAGAGTTAGCATATTTATATTTTAAAGCTAAGTTTAGAATATTTCCAAAATTTGCATATCATCATGAATTTTAAGAAAAACAATCAATACAGGAATGAACATATATACATTTATTTTTTATGAGAGCAATTTGCATACAGGTCTTCATAAGAATCAGTGACTAACTATATGCTATAAGCAATACTGTTAAACCTGCAGAAACATTTTGATTAAAAGACTGAATTAGAAAATAAGTAAAGGGAGGAGCAGCAATCTGCTGTGAGTGTTGGGGGTGAGAGGAGGAAGACAGGTCCAAACAGATGCTAAGAGCAAGAGATTTATGAAAATGGCCATTAAATACAAAGTGGTGTATAAACACCGAAATACCAATTTTAAACCATAACTTGTATTTAAAGGAAAAGTGAGAAGCAGACACTAAGAAAAGACATAATTAAATTGACACTGTTAGCTTAACTAAATAAAAATACAATAAAGAACAAACTGAGTCATCTATACTGGAACAGGTTGTGATATTTGGGACAGATTTTGTGAATTTGTAAATATCTATGGACACTAAAAAAATTACATTCTAAATACAAAGCTAAAGGGTAGTAATACAGAAGCCAAACATACTTAGTACAGTGTTTATTTCACACTTCAAACATTTAGTAAGCAATTAAGCAAATACAAGTAATTTGCAATCAATTACAGGTAGTAAGAAAATAAACTGCTAACTTTTTTACGCTACGTCCACACCTATACGGGTATTTTTGGAAAACGCAGCTGTTCCGTCCACATGTAAACGGCGTTTGGAATCACCGAAAACTGAGATTTTTAAAAACTCCTTTTTTGCGTTTATGTGTGGACAAGGAATACACAGTTCGTCAGACAACGTCAAAGGTATGTGCTTTTTTCACGTCACGCTATGCACCACATTATTGTTTACATGAGATGAATTGCAGAATGGCAGATAGTCAGATTAACAGTATTTTGTCTCTATCTTCAGTTTTTACAGGCTTACATATACACACGCAGTTAATGTCCCTCTATTTAGAAAGGCAGAGGCGTCACGGTGTAATTATTTTACGTGTAGTTGTTTTTTTTTCCTGTTTAATAATATTCAACATTGCTATCAATGCATTTTTAAAAAAAATGCCTCTCTGTGCAAAATGGGTTTAAAACCATAAACAGCTGTGGGATCCTGTTTGTCCGTGATTTAGACAAGGGGAACAAATCGTGGCAGGATCAGCCTGATGTTATTTGTATCCCACTGTAACTTCACTGTATAAAGAGCTAACATCTCCAAAATGTCAGGAGTAGTTAGTCATTACAACAAGGGTTTGTGAACTAAAAATCAAGAATGTGGGATACTGTTTGTCCGTGATTTGAAGAGCCCAGCGCTGCTCCCAACAAAGGAAAGACCAGTTAAGCAGGGGAGACCTACCTTGGCACTTGTGCAGGTGAAACCAAAGGGAAGATATGCTTCACCATATTTTCTAGTGTTTGTCTTAGAATAAGGTTGGTTTGGAAACATATTCAGCGATGCTTCATCTCCTGCTTTGCGTTTGTGTAGGAGCCCCGTGCTAGCAGTGTCCAAGCATTGTTTTGTTTTTTTTCCCTTTTCATACCGCGCCCCCCCTGCAATGGCTCTGCGCCCCCCCTAGGGGGCGGGCCCCACACTTTGGGAAGGTCTGACTTAGTACATGTATTATTATTATAATTTATTAACAATAATGAGTTATTAAATTATTGTTTTTATTCAATATGTAAATTTGTATCACTGTAAAGTGTTGCTGCAGTGAAATTTGTCAAACAATTCTGTTTTTCAATTTTACCTTATTCTTTTAACGAGATAAGTGAAAAACTTGTCACGCTGACATGATGACAGGAGGAAATCTCAGATCTTTAACAGAATACAAATGAAAAATAAAATAATAAACTCATGGTGCTTGTAATTGAGAGCCACCTAATACAGTATGGATTTATGCCTTGTTATGAACAACAAGTGCAGTGAAAGTGAAGAAAATCAATATGCATGAGCTTTGATGTGAAAAGCTCATACACTGAAAATCACAATAAATGAGAGACATTCACACATCTTGACAACAAGACCTCCCTCTGTGGCTCTTCAGTGGTTATTCTGCATAGAAGCTCTTAATTCACCTGACTTTATGAACTCTGGCATACAAGCAATCATCTTCTGTAGGTTCAGTGTGCTGAAGCGGCTTTGAAAAGTGGACTTGGCCATACTCCACCTCTGCTTCCACCTGTCCTGTTTGCTCCACTCGCTTCTCCTGCTGTTTCATGACCCCTAGATTAGCATATGTTACTTCGTGCTCACCTTCTTCATCTGCAAATTAGCAAGAAATGTGAGAAATTGTGAGACTTCTTTGCTTTTTTTTTTTGATAGGAGTGAAATAAAAATATTCACTGTCATGTCTGCTGTGGAAACAGCTGTTTCGTTTTAGCACAAAGACTGGAGACGATGTGAAATGATTTGTCTGACTCTGATCAAAGTTCACACAAACAAAAAGATTTAAAAAATGTTTCAATAGTGAAATGTAGTTTTATTGTTGGGGGGAGCTGTTTCTCCTTCTTTCCAGTTATTGTATTAAAGTGAGCTGATCAGGGATAATCAAGTTTTTGTACCTTTTTGTTTTGTTGGTCTGTTGTTTTGCTTTTTCCTCTGAGCACAGATGAGTGCTACACCCACAACTAAGTAAATTACAGCTGCTGAGAGAACAACACCGACCAGTGGGAAATATCCTGTTCAAAACAAAGAAAGCCACAAACACAGATGTTTGAGTCAGCAAACACACAACATGTTTTTATAGAAAAGGACAAGAAGGAAGAGGAAAATTACACACATTGAACTACAGGTTTTTATTTTCCACTTACTAATGTACCATGGATCATCACTGCTGTTAGTGGAGTTTTCTTTTGACACGATGCCAGTTTGTGTATGATCTGTTGTTGTTTTAATACACAGGGTGTTATTGGCTTTATACACCCACCATGATATCTGTGACCCATTGACTGAAGTGCAGTTAATGAAAATGCAGCCTATGAGCAAAAACAGATTATTTATGTAAGACAAAGCAACCAAAATGATGATACATGTTATTATCAGAATGTTCTCACTCACAACAGGTAGATATTCTCTCCTCTTTGGAGACGTTGTTTCTGACTGAGCAGGCAAGACGTCCTGAGACGTGCTGTTTCAGAGTGATGATGTTACTCTCATTATTTACAGAAAGAAGCTCAGCATCTGTCAGTGTGCGTCCATCCAGAGTCCAGCTGTACTGAGGACTGTCCCCTCCCTCAGAGGAGCAGGACACCTTCATCTCTCCCTGGGACAGACACTCAGAGACCAGCAGGACAGAGGACACAGGAGCTGAGAGAAACACACAGATGAGTTTAGATGTTAAATCAGAATCTTCGACCTTCTTTTAAGTCTCAAATGAAAAGCACAAAATACATGTGTCTTGACTTTTTTTTTTTTTGCATATTACAATGTTACATTGATATCTATTCATCTGTTATGAACAGAGAAAAAAATACCTTGAATAAACAACTGTAAAGTCCGCTGGCCTGATGATTTTCCATCTGAATCAAAGGTCTTAAGGCTATAATTACCACTGTCATTGCTGCTCAGGTTATTGAGCCTAAATGTTCCATTACTGGGAATAATGGTAGACCTGTTTCCTATCATATTAACCTGATTATTTTTCACATCTAATATTTTTAAAGAATTCTTTAATAATTGGTATCTAGGTAATTCTGAGGTGCTTTTCATCAGTTGGATATCCACACTTCCTCTCAAAGCTCCATAACACTGAGCTCCATCCTGTCTGCCATCACAGTAAGTTTTCACACCTGCAAAAAAAAAATAAAGCTGTCATAGGTGTTAGTTTATCCCCAGATTGCCTAATGCAGTGGCCTGAATTCTAGCATAGAGGGCTTTGCTGTGTGCCCTCCTTTCTCTTTCTCTTTACGGAAAGCTAAAGATCAGAAGTGGAAACAAAAGAGGGTCAAAACACCACCAGGACTCAAAGACTAGGCAGACCAACCTGAGCACTGGGTGGATTAACTCTAGGAACACTTAAAACTCAGTGCCTTACACATGGATTTTGTTGTGCTTGGCGTTATACAAGACTAAGTATTATAACAATACTGCTTCAGACTTTATTGTTGCCTTTCTTAAACTTGAAGTTTTGTACTGTCGTAATTCAGTTCTGTGCATTTAGGATGTAGTTAGAATGATGTGAAAATGTTCCCTGTTCCTCTCTATTCCGAGAGGAACAGAGAGGTCATGTATTGACTCAGCAGGCAGCTTTCAGACAAACTTCTCTACTTAAAACAGATGCAAACTTGTACAACCTACATACAGCTATTTCCTGTTAGTGATCATTTCCAGATAAGAACATGTAAATATAGACCAGGCAGGAAGAGATTAGTATCACATCTTACATTTGCTTTCAGTATCTTAGTATTAACTACTTAAAGCACTTGCCAGGAGACAATATCAAGTTATTCATACTAAAATCTCCTCGTCCAACTTAATATCATCTGACTGATTCCTGTTCTACATTCAAGTCACTGTTTTATCTTCTTCAAATTATTTAAAAAGTAAAATTGTTCACATTCAATATGCGTTATATTCACATTGGATAATTAACATGAATTTTTAAGTAAATAACAGATTGCTTTACATCTCAACTCTGAAATCATGGCACAAGAAATAACCATTTGCAAGTTGTTTACACTCATTCTATGTTAAGACAGTTGAAATGAAAAACATTTTAACGAGTAAAAATGAAAATGGATCGAAATGTGATATGAGACACATACCATGAAAACAAACAAAAAAAAGTGTGCAAACAGGAAGTTGGTTTTGTATAGCAGAAATAAATAGAAATAGTCTAAATAATTCCAGAGTATTAGATTCTAAAACGTATGCACAACCTGTCCAGGATGTACCCCACCAATAGATGGATGTATGAGATGTGCAGACTTTATATATTTGTTACTGAATATGGAAACGCTTTTTAGTACTTTAGTGCTCAAATCCTTTTTAATTATCTCTCATAATAATGCATAATGTAAAGCTTTTATTAAGTGTCTTTTAAAATAAAGTGCTAGTAGAAATACATGAAAAAAGCTCACTATAAGAAACTCCGACCAGCAGCACCAGCAGTCCCACCGCAGCTTTCATGTCTCGTCTCTGTTCAGTGTGTGTGACCCAGATAGAAACAGCATGCAATGTATCCTGTTGAAAGCTTTGACCTATAAGAACATTGTTATAGTCATCTTTTTTTTTTTTTTTTCCTCTGAGGTGTAACTAAGGAGGTCTTATTTTTCTTCTGCTTTCAACATCCCACGACTGGACATTTCTGAGCTGAAAAAAGGAAACAATCCTTATAAGTAGTCAAACACAGAGCTAATCGTTGCACGGTAAAAATTTATAACCACGGCCACATTTCTTCTGCATATGATGATAATAATAATATTGATAGATTTTATTTGAAAGCACATTTCAAGACACCCAAGGACACTTGACAATAGAATAAAACACATAATAGAACAATGACAACAAGGAACAATAAGAAAACTAAAGCGCAACGTAAGATAAACAAACAATAGGTTCACAGTGAATATGCAGATTTGAATAGATGGATTTTGAGTTGAGTTTTAAACTGGGGGAGAGAACCAATGTTTCTTATATCTGGGGGTAGAGAGTTCCACAGCCTGGGATCAGAGCAACTGAAAGCTCTGAAGGTGAGCAGTAGAAGTTTGTATTTAATCTGGAATTTCACAGGGAGCCAGTGAAGTTCCTGGAGAACAGGGGTGATGTGCTGGTAGGAGGGGGTTCTGGTAATAATGCGGGCAGCAGAGATTTGAACCAGTTGAAGCTTATGGAGGGATTTTTGGGGGAGACCATGCAAGAGAGAATTACAATAGTCAGTACAGGAGGTAACAAGACTGTGGACAAGAATGGACGCATACGTTTGAAGTGTGTAGTCGCCGTAATTTAGATTTTTATAAAGTCAGAAATATCCATGATACAGTTTTGGACAACAGTTTTGTCAGTGGCACCTGCCCCTTTGCTCGTCAGTGCCCCAAGTGCCCTTTTCTTCATACATTTTTTTGTTTGTCTTTTTAATGTGTGTGTGTGTGTGTGTGTTTGTAGTAATAACAATTGACTATTAACACCAATTTTGCTAAATAAAGGATCTGTCTTGCATCAGTCACATTATGACCTTTAAGCAATCCTCTCCCTTAATGACAGAGAGTGCTGCTTACAAACTGGGAACAAGCTCACAAAGAGCACTCGTATTTTTCAAGCATACAACACACGGAGACAAATAGGAAAAACAAAAATACAGAACTAAACTTTTACTAGAAACATGATACCAAGAACGCAGGGGAGGCACAGGAACAGAACAGAAAACCTAGAAACCAGGAACTATAAATATAATACAGACAGAAAACAATCATTCAAAGAATATAACTTAAATCAAAAACACAAATACTGGGTCTCCACACCCAGTACTGTGACAAGTTACAGTCGTAAAGTTCTGTTTATTAGCTTTATTGTGTAAAGGATCATTTCAAAATGTATTCAGAAACTTGATACCACAGCATGTGCATGAGTCAGAAACAGACAGCCTTGTTGAAAATATTGATCTGTGAGGTAAGTAGACGGACAAGGTAAGCGACCCATGTTGTAGGTGACGTCAGACGCCGGAGATTTTGGCGGAGAAAAAGCAAATGGTAGCATAGAGTTTAACAAAGGTTTTTCAAGCTTCAGTATTACCAAATATACTAATCAATTGTCATATAACTAACAACATCTGTTTTATCATCTCTAACACCCTGGAGGACAACGGGGAGAGTTTAGACGCTCTCCAAGATTACATCGACCGCTGTTTTCAAGATTTAGTAATGAAGAAGGCCCAGAGTGCATCTTCCCCGGCCAAAATTGAGACGCCGTCATCGAAGAGATGTCGCCCGGCAGACTCCCCCGGTACAACATCGCCTGCCGGCAAAGACATCGCAGACATCCTGGAGTCAATCGACAAGCGATTGTCCAGTTTCGATGCGAGGCTGTCCCTGGTGGAGATTTTACACCGGGAATTTAAATCTCTGAGAGAATCCCTGGAATTCAGCCAGCAGCAGGTGGAAACGCTTGCCGCTGTAAATGCCACGCTACGGGAGTCGGTCAAATCTCTCACCGATAACATGACCCAGCTAAACATTGAAAATAAAAAAATAAAAGAGTCCGTTATCGATCTACAAGCCCGTAGCATGAGAGATAATCTTGTGTTTTCTGGTATTCCAGAAACTGCCGGAGAGGACGCAGAGGCAACGGTGAAAAGCTTCATTAAAATCCACCTGAAGCTGCCGGAGGACACCGTAAAGAACATCAACTTCGATAGAGTACATCGCTTGGGGGGCGTGAGGTCGCGGACCGGGAGACCACGGCCTATTGTGGCCAAATTCGGTCAATTCAAACAGAAGGAACAGGTGAAGAGTCGCGGCAGAGAGCTGAAAGGAACGGACTTCAGCGTGAACGACCAGTTCCCCAAAGAGATCCTGGAACGACGCATGGTCCTGTTCCCAGTTCGACGTAGCTTCATCCAGAAAGGCTCCCGTGCTGTCATCGCCGTGGACCGGCTCTACGTGGACGGACAGCTCTACCGCGACCCTGGCACCACACCGTGGTTATATTGACTGCACTCCAGATAAGAACCCGCTACGCTCTTTTCTTATTCATTCACACTTTCTCTTTTAACATGGGTTTAACCTAGTAATATCAATATGATGTCATAGCAGATATAACACCGTCACCCTCCGTCATTGCTTTAATTGGAATGTTTCCGTTTCGTTTCTTTTTTGTTGTTGTTGCTCACAGTTCATGTGGTTTCTTTCTTTCTCTTGTCTTTCACTGCTGTGATCACCTACTTCCCCACTCACCTACAAACAACACCCTCTATTTCTCCATAATTTCACACCACGATCACGCAAACACATCAGCTCAACGGCAGCACATTCACAACAGCCTCACAGCACGCACAGACTTGCAGGACACATAAGCAAGCCACGCTTGTTCATATTAGTGAATATTCACACACATAGTCAGACTTATGGAGCCTCTCACCACACTTTTTTTTTCTCTTTCTATTTACAAACAAGGGATGTTTCCACATTCTCTCCACCTGTCTAAACGAAACACCCAGCGTACATCATTAGACATACACACACAATTATGGGCATGCTGAGGTTTGTCACATGGAATGTAAATGGAGCTGGCACCAGAGGAAAGAGGTTAAAGATATTTAACCAGCTTAAAAAACTACAGGCAGATGTTGTTTTATTACAAGAAACTCATAAACCTGTCACAGGTTTAAACGAACTTAAAACACCTGAGTTTCCTAACGTGTTTGCAGCCTGTTATAATTCTAGACAACGGGGAGTAGCAATTTTAATACATAAAAATGTTAATTTTACAGTACTCGATACAGTTATAGATCCAGAGGGTAGATTTCTAATTATTAAACTATCAATATTGAACAAAAAACTATGTATTGTAAGTATATACGGTCCAAATGTTGATGAACCCTCATTCTTCCACGGATTTTTTAGTGCACTCTCTGAACACCTCGATTGCACACTCATTCTTGGCGGTGACCTCAACCTTGGACTAAATGAAGACATGGATAGGCTCAACACAACAGGAACTCAGCGTAATTGGCAGTCCACAAATATAATCAAACAGTATATGAGCGACTTTGGTCTTTGCGATGCATGGCGCTCTCTTCACCCCACCAGTAAGGAATATACTTTTTTCTCGCATGTTCATCACACTTACTCTCGTCTGGATTATTTTTTGGTCAGCAGCTCACTGCTGTGTGACATTTCAGACACTGAGATTCATCCTATAGCTGTCAGCGATCATGCTCCTGTATCTTTAACACTAATGCACAAGAATAACACTACGCCAAGAAAAAACTGGAGGTTTAATATATCACTACTTAAAGATGAAGACTTTATTAAATATTTTAAAAAGGAATGGACTTCATATTTAGACTTTAATGACACTCCCGGAATATCTGCTTCTGTTCTGTGGGAAGCAGGGAAAGCTGTGATGAGAGGTAAAATAATTTCTTTCTCATCACACAAAAAGAAAGAAGAAAACAAAAATACTCAGGAATTAGAAAAAAACATCAAATCACTAGAAGAAGCCTACGCGTGCAACCAAGATCAGGAAACATTGAACAAAATATGCAAAACAAAACTAGAATTAAATGAAATTATTAATAAAAAAAACACAATTCCTTATACAAAGACTACACTTGCAGAATTTTGAACACAGTAACAAATCAGGTCGATTTCTAGCTAACCAGCTAAAAATAAATAAAGAAAAAACAACTATATGTGCTGCTAAAGATTTATCGGGGAACACAATATATGATCCTGGAAGAATAAACAACATTTTTAGGGATTTCTATGAAACTTTATACTCACCACAAATAAACCCATCTAAAAATGAAATTGATCTGTTTCTTGACAACGTAACTCTTCCAAAATTACTAGATAGTCAAGCAATGGAACTGGATTCGCCACTGACGCCAAGTGAACTCCAGTAAGCCCTAATAAGTATGCCCAATAATAAGGCTCCAGGTCCAGACGGCTTCCCTGCAGAATTCTACAAAGAATTCTGGACAATTTTGGCACCAGTATTCCACGGCATGTTGCAGGAAATCGAGGAAAATGGCAGACTACCACCAAATATGAATTCTGCCAACATTAGTCTCCTGCTAAAACCAGGCAAAGACCCTTTATTTCCCTCAAGCTATCGTCCAATTTCTCTTTTAAATGTAGACCTTAAAATAATCTGCAAAGCTCTCTCAAAGAGATTAGAGAAAATGACCCCCCTCTTAATTCATCCTGACCAAACTGGTTTCATAAAGGGTCGGCACTCCTCAACAAACACTCGTAGATTACTTAATTTAATAGACTACTCATACGATAAAAACATCGAAACCATAATATTATCTCTAGATGCAGAAAAAGCATTTGACAGAGTTAACTGGAAATTTTTATTCGCAACTTTACACAAATTTGGTTTTGGAAACTCTTTCATAAACTGGATAAGAATATTATACAATTCCCCAACAGCTCGTATCAGAACAAATGACCAGACATCCTCCAGCTTCTGTCTCCTGAGGGGCACCAGACAGGGATGCCCACTCTCCCCTTCACTTTTTGCAATTTTTATCGAACCTCTAGCAGCAGCATTTAGACAGGCTACAACAATTAAGGGCATAAAATGTAAGAACATAGAACATAAAATCAGTCTCTATGCAGATGATGTGTTGCTTTTTCTGCAAAACACACAAACCAACCTCTCTGAGGTAATTACTCTAATAAACTGGTTTTCAAGAGTTTCAGATTATTCAATTAACTGGCCAAAATCTACAGTTCTCCCCATTAACTGCTCCTTCCATAATTCTTCCTCTGCCCCACTGCAATCCAGAAATATTAAATATTTAGGTATTAATGTCTCTCCTAAGCTTTCAGACTTAACTAAATTAAACCATATCCCACTTCTAAAGAAAGTAGAAGGCGATCTGACTAGATGGAAATCTTTACCCATATCACACATGGGAAGGGTCGCCACTATAAAAATGATGATCTTGCCAAAAATAAATTACTTATTTTTGATGATCCCTAACAAACCATCACAATATTGGTTCAGATCTCTGGATTCATATATTTCCAAATTCCTTTGGAAAGATAAACCCCCGCATATCAGCTTAAAAACGCTACAAAGAACCAAGGATAGAGGAGGATTAGATCTGCCTAATTTTCACCAATACTTCTTAGCCAACAGGCTTCAGTTCATCTCAGAATGGTTAAAACATACCTTCTTAGTTGAGCCCTGGCTAGATGTTGAACAGGCACTATGCAAGGATCTAGAGATTTCAGACCTACCATTTATTAGCTCAAACATCAAAAGACATGAATGCTTTAAAAGTATCAACATCAGCTTTTCTCTGACAGCATGGTGGGAGTTTCTAAAAATAACGGAGTCTTCATTAATCCCATGCAAACGTACACCTATCTGGAATAACCCTGACATATTACAAAACAATAATATGATTAATTTCCCAGAATGGAGTTGTAAAGGAATTAAATACTTAGAACATATATTAGAGGGAACAGAATTTATTCCATTTGACAGACTAGTTGCACAATATGGGATCAACAAGACAAGATTTTTAGAATATCAACAAATTAAATCCATAGTAAAAAAGAAATTTAACCTCAGTCAAGTTGAATTACAAACACCACTAAGTGTGACACATTTTCTTACTCTTAAATCCCCCAAATTATTATCTAAAATATACAGAACACTTTCTAAATTAGATGAATCAATATCCCTTCCTATTGCAAAGTGGGAAGCAGATTTATCAGTCAGCTTAGACCAAAACTTCTGGTCTCAGATTTGCTTAAAAACCTTTAAATTAATTAAAAATCCCAGTCTGCAATTAATACAATACAAAATACTACATAGAGTGCACTATACAGGTCATCGGATGTTCAAGATGGGCTTTACATCTTCCAACAACTGCTCACACTGTCAAGGCAATACACCAGACAATTATATCCACGGTCTTTGGTTTTGTCCACCAGTTCAGAAGTTTTGGCGCGAGATATGTGAAGACTTATCAAAGTGTCTGAAATGTAACATTCCAACTTCCCCCTTAGTGTGTTTACTGGGCAGCTTAGATAATGTCACTTCAGAAAAGAATATAGCCCATATGATTTTCACTGCCCTATGCATAGCCAAGAAAACAGTCCTCATGAACTGGAAAAATAAAAAGAATCTTAATTCTAACCAGTATAGAAATTATCTATTAGATTACATTAGTCTTGATACAGCCTCTGCCGCCACATCAGATCAATTGCTCTGGGCTCCTTTTATCAGCTCCATCACCTAGTGGGGGTGGGGGGTCATAGTTTGGTCCCGCCTTCACTGTTGTGATTGGTGTGGGGGTAGGGACAGGCTTAGGGCGTCGGGGGGTTCCCCGGAGGCATCTTCCTTGGGGGGCTCAACCCGGGGTAGCGGTCATGTCCGGTTGGGGGCTCTGTTGGCTCTCAGGAGACTGTTTCCTCGCGGCTGCGTGCAGCGGGGCTAGGGGAGGGTCTGTGCTGACGGACGTGGGTTACTGACCTGGTAGCCTGGCTGGCCCTGGGTGGGTCCGGGATGGGCGTGAGGTTCTGGGGGCGCTCCGTCTCTGGGCTGGGGCCCGGGCCGGGCCTCGGGGGCTTGGGTCCTGGTTGGTGTGTTGCCGGGGTTGTGGGCGGGTGGGTGCATGGGGGCCCGGCCCTGGAGCAGGGTGCCGCCGGTGCGTCGAGCCGCCTGGGGGGCTCTTCAACTGGTGGGGGAGATGGTCACATCTTGCAGGAGCTTTCCTCTCTTCAGGAACTCTCTCTGCAGGAGGGGGAGATACAGGAGAGGTGGAGGAAGATCTCAGCCTGGGCGTTTACTGTCTTATGTAGTCTGGAAGATGAGTGGATGGTGGGGTGGGTGCAGTTTTCTCTGTGGTGGGGTTGGGTGGACTGTCCCGGGCTCTGTGGGGCCGGGAGGCGCTGCTGCGCTGGGGCCCGGTCTGGATGGGCCTGGGCCCCCTTCCCCTGGCGGGTCGCGGAGTGTGGGAGTGCCTACTGGGGTCAGCGGGGGAGCTGGCCCCAGGGAGGGGTTACCTGCCCCTCCCTTCCTTCCCTCCCCATCTCCAGCTGCCTCCCTCTTCCCACTCCACCACAACCACCCACACATGCAGGGCCTTGGAGTAGGGGTATGTCACCAGGGTGCAGAGGAGGCTACCCCCCCTCTGTCCCCTTCTGGCTGCCTCTGCCTCAATTTTATCCCACAACTTAGACATTCACATTATTCACACTCTCATTACACATACATATAGGATCTTGGGGGTGGGCACAATCACGGAGTCCAAATTACCATCAGGGTGTACACCTCACCCCTGGCGTCGTTGCCCACCTCTCAATTTTAAATACATTTAGACATTGAGGGCTATCAGGAGGGACTATGCGCTTACCTGCTGCTCCTTGGCAGGTAGCTCCATGCCCTCCTGGGTTTTAATTGCACCTTAGAACACACATGCATCAACACTACAATGAGCGGGTGGAGGGAGGTTTGGAGTCTTCTCCCACCCCCATTCTCTGCGGCCTGCTGGAGCGGGAGGGCTAGGAGGAGTTGGCCGTCCGACTGCGGTCTGGAGTGTGGGGCCTCCCTGCTGCTACGGAGTCGGAGCGGTCTGCCTCTCCCCACCGCAGGGAAAAGGGTAACACCACCTGGGTCTGGGTGCAGTTCCCCCCTCCAGGGGCAAGGGTACCTAGACCCGGTTTGTAGAGTACGCTTGGGGAGTGTGATCGTGTGTACAGCGTCTCTTTATGTCTGTCTCCACGTTGGTTGAGTGTGTAGTGAGTGCATATGAGAGCATGAGGGGGGGGATGGATGTTTGTGTCTGTGTGTGCCTGTATGTCTGTGTCAATATGTCAGGTTGGGTATCAGACGCCACCTCTCTGGGGACACCTCAGGCCCTCCAAGGTTTGGAGGCCTATCTCCACCCACCACCACTTCCCCTGCCGGTGGCGGACTCCCTCAGGTGTCGGTGCGTTGGTGGTTCTTTGTGTCTGGGGGTGGGTGTCCAGGTACACACCGGCTCACTCCTTGGCGGCCGCTTGTCGGGGCCTGGAGGCTGGGGCTCGCTCGGGCCCCTTCGGAGGTGGGGTGCCCCCGGCCTCTCGGCCTGGGGCTCGGTCACTCAGGCACAGCTGGCGGCCGGCGGAGCTCATGGGCGCGTCACTGCAACTCCCCCTGGCTTCTGCTCCGCGGCTGCTGGGTGAACCCTCATCTGGGACTCTCCTCAGCTCTTACTGGAACAGTGGCGCGGCTGCCCCTCTGTTGGTCTTCCATGGTCTCTTGTGTTCTGGGGGCCTCTGGATGTCTGGAGTTTTGATCTCCTCCATACCTGCTTCACACCCTGGAGGACGGGGCTGTGGCCCCCCCACACTCCCTAGCAGATCGTTACATGGAGAAACCTTTGGAATACAAGCGCGCTGATCCACACAGGTATGCACACGGGTGTTCACTGCTCGTAGACCCAAATTACACCTTTCTTGGCTGCTACTTCGAAGCACATCTGTCCTGCGTGCTGCACAACAACATTGAATATTTAGTATTTACTGCTGTTTACACTTAGCTAGATTAATGCGATGGTGTTGTGTTTAGTATGTTGCTTTGTTTTTTTGTTTTTTGTTTTTTTTTTTTGCTTGTTTTCTATTCTTCTCTCAACAGGTGATCCAGGAGATTTTTATTTTTTTTCTCCTCCCCTTTCTCACTGTCCGTCTCCCCTTCTGTTTTTCTTTTCCTTCCTCTTTCTTTCTCCCTTTCCTATCCCTCACTCATGTCTGTCCCGTCTGTAACATCTGAAAATAAAATATAATAAATAATAAAAACAAAGATCGACCAAATGGACCAATACGGCAATGCCACGATGATCCATTTGGCAAAGTAAATCCATTGGGTATCCTTGTTGGTCTTCAGACAACAATTCTGATGGCTAAAGAACCAAATGGGACAGGCAGAAAAAAAAAAGAAAAAAAAAAGAAAAAAGAAAAAGAAACAGACAGCCCAAACATAGCATCCTATGTCTGTGTCAGCTCAGCAGCCAGATTCAGACTCGTACAACCTACTTTAAGCATGTTTCCTGTTAGTGTTGAGCTTCAGAAAAGAACGTGTAAATTTAGACTAGACAGGAAGTGATCATTATCACATGTGACAACTGCTCCAAAGTATCTTAGAATTAATAAATTAAAAAAGTTACATGACACAAGTAAAAACAAACAACAAAAAAGTGTGCAGCCAGGATTTTGGTTTTGTGAAGCAGAAACAGAAATAGTCTAAATGATTCCAGAATATTTGATTTGATTTTTTAATATATGGAAAAGAATAGTGAAAAATACTTTTTCTTTTTTTTGAGTACTATTGTATTCGGGATGCTTTACATATTGCTCTAATAATGTAAAACTTTTATTGACTGCACTTGATCGGATTTCTGCAAAACGTGTGAATAAAGATGAAAAAAGTCAACAGCTCACCATAAGAAACTTACCAACATCACCAGCAGTCCAACCACAGCTTTCATGTCTCCTCTCTCTTCAGTGTTTGTGACCCAGTCAACAGCTGCCTGCAGTCTGTCCTGTCAGAGATCAGTGTCAGAGGAGAATTCATAAAAACTTGACTAATAAGAGCATCATTATATTAATCTTGTTTTTCTGAGTAACAGGCTCCTATAGCAGTGTCGTACTTTGACACAGGATAAAGAAATTGCTGCTTCACTGAGTGAATGGGTTAAATGCAGAGACGAATTTCCCCACGGGGATCAATAAAGTATACATTATTATTATTATTATTACTACATCATTATTAAATTTTACAATAGAAAAAATGATGGTATTTACAGATGTATCCAGAAATGTGTATTTGTGTGTTGGAAATAGAAATCGGAAATACATGCAGCAATTTGTTAAAATGTGCAAACAAATGTTGGGATACCATATTTGAGAAATGTTTTTATTTAAGCCACCAGATGGCACTGTTCCTCTTGAAATGCCCCTAGTCAGGGAAGGAGATAGTGGATAGCTTGCACTGATCCAACATCAACAGTACTGCTGTTCAGTATGTAACATTTTCTTATCAATTGAATACTAAGTAAATACAATTTAGAAATTTTGATTAGTGTAAAGTTTCTAGTGTTGTATGAATTGTTCTGTATGAGTTGAACTGAAACCCCGGCATCATTTTACCGTTGTCACAATGTTATATCAAGAAAACTAGTTTATTCTAGTCAAACTATGATGTATGTATGATGTTTTCCACAGACTGAAGAACAACAATCAATGAAGGAATGGACATGTATACATTTATTTTGTATGAGAGCAGATCACAGGCCTTAACAAGAATCAATGACTAACTCTATTTAATCTGTCAAAGGGCTTATTACAAATTTTTGCTATAAGTAATATTGTTACAGCTTCAGTCAAATAATCAATTAATAAATAAGTAAAGTTAATATTTACTGAAACAAATGAAGAATCTTTATTTAATTTCTTCCCCTTCAGTTTTCTGTACATGTAAATATGACCTTTCAGCGTTCAATTCAATTTTATTTATGAAGTGCCAAAAACAGACAACTAAAAGAGCTTTACATCCTATTGGAGGATACAATAATGTACAGAGAAAACCTCAACAATCAGACAGCCCTCTATGAACAAGCACTTTGGTGACATTTGGAAGGAAAAACTTCTATTTAACAGGAAGAAACCTCAAGCAGAACCAGGCTCGGGCAGGGGCAGCCATCTGCTTTGAGCGTTTGGGGGTACAAATTTTAAACCATAACTTATATTTAACCTCCCAAGATTCGAACTCTTCCACTGCATGCATTTTAAATTTCTCTTTGATATTTGGGCTGATTGGGACCTGATGAATGTAA
This sequence comes from Astatotilapia calliptera, assembly GCF_964374335.1. Classification (NCBI taxonomy): domain Eukaryota; kingdom Metazoa; phylum Chordata; class Actinopteri; order Cichliformes; family Cichlidae; genus Astatotilapia; species Astatotilapia calliptera. The sequence goes on from NC_137423.1 coordinate 29,369,147, forward strand.
AAACAAAGAATTACCAGATTTTTTTTCACCTAAATTTTGTTTCTAAGAAAAATGAGAGCCACATATAAGGATATTCGTTTAAAATTTCGATAGAACAGTAGCAGTATAATGTCCTCGTACAATTGAGTATTTATGTCTAAATAACCCAAAATGTGATGTCCACATATGTGGACGCCAGGTCCTAGGAGGTTAAGGAAAAAGTTAGAAGCTGCTGAAGTTCCCTGCTGCCATTAAGAAAAGCCATAAATAAGAGCTACCATCTAACAAATCTTTCATTACATCAACACTGTTAGCTTAACTAATTAAAAATACAATAAAGAACAAACTGAGTCATCTATATTGGAACAGGTTGGGATATCTGGGACAGATATAAACAATGATTAATGTTTGTGAATATATGGACACTATGAAAAATATGTTAAAATATACATTGCTACAGGGTAGGGAAGGGTAAAATATACATTTATCTTTGTCTAGGGAGCTTGGAAAGAATCTTTGAACAGAGGCGGTGGTTTACGACACCAATTGTCTGCCATCTATAATCCAGTTTTGAGATCCCTTCCCAGACGCCTTAATGCACTCACACCCTGGGCCATCTGACCTCAGGAAATCACATGATAGGGTGGGGCTAGGTTTCACAATGAGCTCACCCGAAACCCTGGCTCATTGTGACCCACACATGTTTTCACACCTTGGCTCATGTGATTAGGTAGAGGATCATCAGGGGGTCCTTTGTTCCTCTTTGGGGGGAAACTCCCACTGGATTTATATCTGGGACTCTCCACCATTTGACCTTAGAACTGAAGAAGCTTCTCAGATGAGAGGTGAAATGTCTTTAAGCAACTTAAAGAAGTCCAGACACTTTTCTTTCCAAGCTCCTTAGACTACGATGACCTGGATGAGTGAGAACCTTCAAAGGCTAATTTACTATTAATAATAATGAGTTATTAATTTATTAGTTTTATCCAATATGTTAATTTGTCACAAATACCTTCTAATGACAGGCAGATAAGCCGCTCTCTCTCCACACAGATGATTTCTTTGTGTTTGTCTAGTCTTTGGTCTTCAGTCTCAACATAACTGTAGCGTTTATGTATGTTTGGAAGGAGGCTGAGCTGCTTTATTGTCAATACACTGACAATTTGCACTCCAGATATGTGTGTTAAAGCAGCTCTTAGGTAATTGTTAGTATAAAAAAGATGCCAAGATGTTAAAAATACAACTTCCCAGAAAATGATCAGTATTGATAGTATTATGTCTATAAGAAGTAATTTGATATTGCTTAATCTATAAATTTTAACTGTCCATTGTTTCTCAAGAATTCTTTTTAACACCATGTTCTCTTTTTCTGTGTTGCTGCAGTGAAATTTGTCCAAAAATTCAGTTTTTCAATGTTGCCTTATTTTTCTAACAAGACAAGTTAAAAACTCACTTAAATGATAACAGGAGGAAATCTCAGATCTTTAACAGGATACAAAAAAGAACACAAAAACCCCCACTCATAAAAGCTGTGGTTGAAAAGCTTGTACACTGAAAATCACAATAAATGAGAGATATTCATACATCTTGACAACAAGTCCTCCCTCTGTGGCTCTTCAGTGGTTAGTTTGCATAGAAGCTCTTAATTCACCTGACTTTATGAACTCTGGCATACAAACAGTCGTCTTCTGTAGGTTCAGTGTGCTGAGGCGGCTTTGAAAACCGGACTTGGCCATTCTCCACCTCTGCTGTTTGCTCCACTCGCTTCTCCTGCTGTTTCATGACCTCTAGATTAGCATATGTTACTTCGTGCTCACCTTCTTCATCTGCAAATTAGCAAGAAATGTGAGAAATTGTGAAACTTCTTTGCTTTTTTGATAGGAGTGAAATAAAAATGTTCACTGTTGTGTCTGCTGTGGAAACAGCTGTTTTGTTTTAGCACAAAGACTGGAGATGATGTGAAATGGTTTGTCTGACTCTGATCAAAGTTCACGCAAAAATGTTCCAGTAGTGAAATGTAGTTTTATCTTTGGAGAGAGCTGTTTCTCCTTCTTTGTAGTTATTGTATTAAAGTTAGCTGATCAGCAACAGCCAAAAATTACATTTACATATAACAAATGCATCAATAAACTCAACCTAAAACAGCAAAAACAGTTATTAAACAATGTAAAATGAAGATGTATATTTAACACCAAAACAAAATCCAAAAGGTACACTAACCCGAGCAAGTGACTGAGGAAAAAATAAGTTTTGTACTTTTTGGTTTAGTTGGTCTGTAGTTTTGCGTTTTCCTCTGAGCACAGATGAGCGCTACACCCACAACTAAGTAAATTACAGCTGCTGAGAGAACAACACCGACCAGTGGGAAATATCCTGTTCAAAACAAACAAGACCACAAGTTGGCAAACATACAGTATTTTCTTAATGAAAAAGACAAGAAGGAAGAGGAAAATTACACACATAGATCTACAGAGTTTTTATTTTCCACTTACTAATGTTCCATGGGTCATCACTGCTGTTAGTAGAGTGTTTCTTTGACACTATGCTGGTTTGTGTAGACTCTATTGTTTGTTCTCGTGTAGGTTGTGTTGTTGGTTCAATACACAGAGTGTAATTGTCTTCACGCACCCACCCTGATTTCTGTGTCCCATTGACTAAGGTGCAGTTAATGAAAATGAAGCCTATCGGTAGAAACATATACTTGATGAAAAACAGAATGACCAGAATCATTAAAGTTGTCATTGTCACAGTGTTCTCACTCACCGCAGGTAGATATCCTCTTTTCTTTGGTGACATCACTGACGTTGTTCCTGACTGAGCAGACCAGATGTCCTGAGACGTGCTGTTTCAGAGTGATGATGTTACTCTCATTATTTACAGAAAGGAGCTGAGCATCTGTCAGTGTGCGTCCATCCAGAGTCCAGCTGTACTGAGGACTGTCCCCTCCCTCAGATGAGCAGGACACCCTCATCTCTCCCTGGGACAAACACTCAGAGAGCAGCAGGACAGAGGACACAGGAGCTGAGAGAAACACACAGATGAGTTTATATGTTAAATCAGAATCTTGATCATTCTAAAGTATAAAGAATAACATATAGGCATCCAAAATGTTATAAGATATGCTTTATAGATTAAAATTATAATTTAATTTATAGATGAAATTATAACTTATAATGTTAGCATTTTCCAACAGGGAAAACATTACCTTGAATAAACAACTGTAAAGTCCACACGTCTGATATTCTTCCATCTGAATCAAAGGTTTGAAGGGTATAATTACCACTGTCATTTCTTCTCAGGTTATTGATCCTAAATGTTCTATAACTGGAATTAAAGGCAGAGCTCCTTTCTGTGATATTAGGAATCACCTCATTATTTCTCACATCTAGTATTTTTAATGAATTCTTTAACAACTGGTATCTCGACATTTCTGAGGTGCTGTTCATCAGCTGGATGTCCACAGTTCCTCCCAAAGCTCCATAACACTGAACTCCATCCTGTCTGCCATCACAGTGAGTTTCCACACCTGCAAATAAAACAAATGTAAAAAAACATAAATTATTATTTTAGGTGTTCAAATAGTACTTTTTTGCTTATCTTCTGTCTGTTTCAGTGCCAGAGGAGAGATGGTGGCTTTAATGGACAAAGGGTCTTAAATATAGAGCCTTATGCAGGAGGAAAAGAGGAATACCTCAGAGAACATTCATGCAGATGGTAGGTGTGACAGAAGAGGATGCTGTGGATAGGGTGAGATGGATGCTGTGGTGACCAAGCTGAAAGAAGAAGAGTAGTTGGAGCTTCTTCTTAGTAAGAATAATGAAACTCGTTTTTTGGCTGTATGGTGTACAGCTTCTACCTAGCTTCAAAGCATATTGTTGAAACACCGTGAGGAGAGCTGAACAGCCTACCATGGGAGACTACAAAAACATAAATAGTCCATCTACAGCATCTATGCATGCTCACCATTCAGCCTCTGCTGATCCAGTCATCAGCTATTAAACCTCAAACTCATCAAAAGAAATGATCAACTTCAGAAATAAGTTTAGGTGACAAAATTTAATAAAATAAATGATTTTTCATTGCCCTTCACAGTCAAATAACACTAATACTAATACTAAAACTACTACTACTACTAATAATTATAATACATTTTCAACCTCTACATAAGATTCCAGATTACAGAAGAATATGTAAAAAATTTGAAATTGTACTGTTGGAAATATTAACTCTGTCAGATTAGTCTTTAACGGCTTGACAAGAGTTCAATTTGGATATTTAACAGTCAATGTTTACAAAAATTAAATATCAGGTTTTTATTTCTTTTTTCTTATATTCCACTAAAACATTAACACAATACACAATGCAGCTACGCTAATTTTGACCTTTTATTGTTTCATTTTAAAACTTAAGCATTTTAGAAATAACACTACTTTCAAAAAATCTTTTCTACAAATGATGGCACCCTGGTGGTGAATAATAACAATGCTACTTCAGACTTCATTGACAAACTTTCACACCTTTGTTGCATTTCTTACACTTACCTTCCTGTACTGTCATAATTCAGTTCTGTGCATTTTTATTTTTATAGCATAAAATCACAAAATATGCCACCTCCACAAAGATGAAGGCCTCGCAATATTAGAGAAACCCACTATTAACATATTAAACTGCATTCAGGTATATTACTCTGTTTGACTGACATGATCCGTAGTGGGCTAACAACCCTCACGACCACCTTTGCTGGGATAGCCACCATCAGGGGTTTATTATATTGGAGTCTCCACCAGCTGTTCTAAAACTGAAGGAACATTTTGGATGAGAGGCGAAAAAAAACTTAAAGAAGACCATTTATTTTATGGCAGAAACAAAGAGAAAGATACAATTGATTCGGAAATGTGTGCACAACCTGCCATGGACTGACAACCTGTCCAGGATGTACACCACGTTTACCTCTACGAAAAGCCCTGGTTGAGAAATAGATGGATGTATGAGATGCATGCGCACATATTTTTTTTCTGAATATGGAAATGCATTTCAGTATTTAAGTATTTGAGATAATTTTTTAATTATCAATAAAGAATAATTTAAAACTTTTATGCACACTTTTATGTGCACTTCGTCTTATTTCTTCAAAGCAAGTGATTAATCATTTAAAATAAAATTTTAGTGGAAAAACCTTAAAAAGCTCACCATAAGAAACTCTGACCAGCAGCACCAGCAGTCCCACCACAGCTTTCATGACTCCTCTCTGTTACGTGTCTGTCACCCAGTCGGCAACAGCCTGCAATGCATCTTATTAGAGATCGTCAACAGAGGAGAAAGAGTGAAAACTTCAACCAATAAGAACATTGTTATAGTCATCTTTATTTTTCTCTGAGGTGTAACTGAGGGGCTCTCATTTTACTTCCACTTTCATCATACCATAACTGGACATTTCTGAGCTGAGGAGAAGAAACCGATCCTTATAAGTACTCAAACAGAGAGCTGTTCTTTGTGAGACGATGCATCTCTTCTGCATATGTTTAAAGTGTGTCGTCACCTTAATAAAGACTTTTATGAAGTCAAAACTCACTATCGTTACAGTTTTGGCCAAAGTTTGTGTTTTATACTTGTTGCTTCAGTTTTCAATTAGATTGTTGTTTACATGTTTATGATATAGTGACAATGATCTTGGACTTTTATTTAAAAGCTAAAGGCAAATAAAATGTTGCAATCTGTTAAAATATATTAATAAGTCACCATATGTATTTATATATGTACACATATAAACATGAAACAGAAAAAGAAAGCGAGAGAGAGCAAGAGAGTATCACTGATACTTTTTAAGACCTCTGGAAATCCTGGCGAACATTTGCTAAATCCTGCTTTTAAACGAGAAAGCCTGGCTTCTTAGGAGCCAAAATATAAAAAAGGGGAATGACACATGACTTTTGTACATTAGTTTTTATTTAGCATTATGAGTTTTTTTTTCATTTTACAAATTACAGGTTGTATGATATAAGCCCCAGATCCATCTGTCTATTTTCTATTATGACATGTATCAGACTGTGTCAGAGATTTTGTCTGTAATGTATTGGAACTATAGCCAGCCTGACTTGGCACCTCTGGAGCTTTGATGACCTGCACACCTCAAATCTGGCTGTGTCGAGTCCATCAAGAGAATAGTTAATTGGCAGAGTTCTGCTGTATTGAAGTTTGCTTTTGTAGGTCATTAATATGAAATTAGATAAACACTGAAAGGCATGTCTTTACTGATAATACACCATTAGCATCATATTTATTGTCCCGGAGAGCCTGGAGACTATCCCAGCTGTCTTAGGGTGAGAAGCAGGGTACACCCTGGACAGGTTGCCAGTCTGTCACAGGGCATGAATCTGTTCACTAACAGGACAGCTACAAACTGGCACAACCTGTTTGTAGCTGTGCAAAAGAAGCTCAGCTGAGAGCTGCCTGCTGAGTTGACAAAGAGTGAATAGTGATGAAGCTTTGTTTTGTCTGTATGTCATTCAATTAGCAGTCTCTATTATACCCTCACTGGCTTGCTGAGTGGAAAAGATGTTTAAATGCATGCCACCAGATGGTACTGTTCCTCCTGTAGTGCTCCTGTGAGGGCATGGATGCTGGGAAACTGTGCAGAGACAGTCCTTAACATTATTCTACTTTTTAAAGTACTGAAATATGGAAATTTATTAAGTCTCAAAAGCTCTTTTTTTTTTTATATGGATGATGAATGATTTCCTCTTAGTCACACATGAATTAGCTTTCTTTTTGAACGCTTGAATGATGCATTTCAGTCACAGTGATGCCCTCTGCACACAAACAAATGCATCTTTACAAAAACACAGTCAGACAGGCTGAAACCACAAAAGTACAAGTTCTGCTTGGGGTAAAAATATGCCAATATTACCTTTACATGATGACAATTGTGGTTTTGTTTACTTTTTTGTTCGTAAATTAGGAGACTTCTTGTGATGGCTGACAGGATTGGGATGAAGTGTGAACATTTACCTAGAATTCTTTAAAAAAGTTAAAGAATTCATTAAAAATACTAGATTTAAGAAATAATGAGGTTATTCCTGATATTATAGAAAATAAATCTCTTTTTATCCCCCAGTAATGGAACATTCAATTCAATTCAATTCAATTCAATTTTATTTATATAGCGCCAAATCACAACAAAAGTCGCCTCAAGGCGCTTCATAGATACAGAGAAAAACCCAACAATCATATGACCCCCTATGAGCAAGCACTTTGGCGACAGTGGGAAGGAAAAACTCCCTTTTAACAGGAAGAAACCTCCGGCAGAACCAGGCTCAGGGAGGGGCGGCCATCTGCTGCGACCGGTTGGGGTGAGAGAAGGAAGACAGGATAAAGACATGCTGTGGAAGAGAGACAGAGGTTAATAACAGATATGATTCAATGCAGAGAGGTCTATTAATACATAGTGAGTGAGAAAGGTGACTGGAAAGGAAAAACTCAATGCATCATGGGAATCCCCCGGCAGCCTACATCTATTGCAGCATAACAAAGGGAGGATTCAGGGTCACCTGGTCCAGCCCTAACTATATGCTTTAGAAAAAAGGAAAGTTTTAAGCCTAATCTTAAAAGTAGAGATAGTGTCTGTCTCCCGAATCCAAACTGGAAGCTGGTTCCACAGAAGAGGGGCCTGAAAACTGAAGGCTCTGCCTCCCATTCTACTTTTAAATACTCTAGGAACAACAAGTAGGCCTGCAGAGCGAGAGCGGAGCGCTCTAATAGGGTGATATGGTACTACAAGGTCATTAAGATAAGATGGGGCCTGATTATTTAAGACCTTGTATGTGAGGAGCAGGATTTTGAATTCAATTCTGGATTTAACAGGAAGCCAATGAAGGGAAGCCAAAACAGGAGAAATATGCTCTCTCTTTCTAGTCCCTGTCAGGACTCTTGCTGCAGCATTTTGGATTAGCTGAAGGCTTTTCAGTGAGTTTTTTGGACATCCTGATAATAATGAATTACAGTAGTCCAGCCTGGAAGTAATAAATGCATGAACTAGTTTTTCAGCGTCACTCTGAGACAGGATATTTCTAATTTTAGAGATGTTGCGCAAATGGAAGAAAGCAGTCTTACATATTTGTTTAATATGTGCGTTGAAGGACATGTCCTGGTCAAAAATGACTCCAAGGTTCCTCACAGCGTTACTGGAGGCCAAGGTAATGCCATCCAGAGTAAGAATCTGATTAGATACCATATTTCTAAGATTTTCAGGGCCGAGTACAATAACCTCAGTTTTATCTGAATTAAGAAGCAGAAAGTTAGCGGCCATCCAGGTCTTTATGTCTTTAAGACATTCCTGCAGTTTAACTAATTGGTGTGTGTTATCTGGCTTCATGGACAGATAGAGCTGGGTGTCATCTGCATAGCAGTGAAAATGTATGCTATGTCTTCTAATGATGCTGCCTAAGGGAAGCATGTATAATGTAAACAGAATTGGTCCTAGCACTGAACCCTGTGGAACTCCATAATTAACCTCAGTGTGTGAAGAGGACTCTCCATTTACATGCACGAATTGGAGTCTATTAGATATATATGATACAAACCACTGCAGTGCAGTACCTGTAATACCTACAGCATGTTCTAATCGCTCTAATAGGATATTATGATCAACAGTATCGAACGCTGCACTGAGGTCTAGCAGGACAAGCACAGAGATGAGTCCACTGTCAGAGGCCATAAGAAGATCATTTGTAACCTTCACTAAAGCTGTTTCTGTGCTGTGCTGAGCTCTGAAACCTGACTGAAACTCTTCAAATAAACCATTCCTCTGCAGATGATCTGTTAGCTGTTTGACAACTACTCTTTCAAGGATTTTTGATATGAAAGGAAGGTTGGAGATTGGCCTATAATTAGCTAAGACTGCTGGGTCTAGAGATGGCTTTTTGAGTAAAGGTTTAACTACAGCCAGCTTGAAGGCCTGTGGTACATAGCCGATTATTAGAGATAGGTTGATCATATTTAAGATCGAAGAATTAATTAATGGCAGGACTTCTTTGAGCAGTTTTGTAGGAATGGGGTCTAAAAGACACGTTGATGGTTTGGAGGAAGTAATTATTGAAGTTAACTCAGAAAGATCAATTGGAGAAAAAGAGTCTAACTTAATATCAATGGTACTAAGAGTAGCTGTAGATAATATTACATCTGTGGGATGATTATTGGTAATTTTTTCTCTAATGATAAAAATTTTATTTGTGAAGAAGTTCATGAAGTCATTACTAGTTAATGTTAAAGGGATGGTTGGCTCAAAAGAGCTCTGACTTTTTGTCAGCCTGGCTACAGTGCTGAAGAGAAACCTAGGGTTGTTCTTATTTTCTTCAATCAGTGATGAATAGTAAGATGTTCTGGCTTTGCGGAGGGCTTTCTTATAAAGCAGCAAACTATTTCTCCAGGCTAAATGATGATCCTCTAGATTTGTGACACGCCATTTCCTCTCCAGATTACGAGTCATCTGCTTTAGGGTACGTGTTTCAGAATTATACCACGGAGTCAGGTACTTCTGATTTGAGGCCTTAGTTTTCACAGGAGCTACAGTATCCAGAGTCGTACGTAGTGAGGAGGTGAAATTATTAACAAGATAATCGACCTCTGTTGGGGTAGCGTTCAGATAGCTACTCTGCTCTGTGTTGGTACAGGGCATTGAAGATGATAACAGTGGGTGGATTATATTCTTAAACTTAGTTACAGTGCTTTCAGAAAGACATCTACTTTGATAAAGTCTACTCTTCACCGCTGTGTAATCAATTATTGTAAAAGTAAATGTTATCAGGAAATGATCAGACAGCAGAGGGTTTTCAGGAAACACTGTTAAATGTTCAGGTTCGATGCCATATGTTAGAACAAGATCTAGAGTGTGATTAAAGTGGTGGGTGGGTTCTTTTACATTTTGAGAGAAACCAATTGAGTCTAATAACAGATTAAATGCCATGTTGAGGCTGTCATTTTTAGCATCTACATGGATGTTAAAATCACCCACAATAATTATTTTATCTGAGCTCAGAACTAAATTAGATATAAAGTCTGAGAAATCAGACAGAAACTCTGTGTAAGGCCCAGGTGGACGATAGATGATAACAAGTAAGACTGGTTTCTGAGTTTCACAGCTGGGGTGGACAATGTTAAGCATCAGGCTTTCAAATGAATTAAAAGTCTGTCTTGGTCTTTCATTAATTAATAGGCTGGTGTGAAAAATTGCTGCCACACCGCCCCCTCGGCCTGTGCTTCGAGATTTCTGGTAGTTAGAATGGCTCGGGGGTGTTGATTCATTTAAACTAACATAATCATCCTGCTGCAACCAGGTTTCTGTAAGGCAGAGTAAATCAATTTGTTGATCAATTATTAAGTCATGTACTAACAGAGACTTGGAGGAGAGAGACCTAATATTTAATAATCCACATTTCACTGTTTTACTCTTTGGTTCAGATGTGGATACTGTATTGTTCTTTCTTTGTGATTGTTTATGTTTAAGTTGTTTGTTGCTGGTTTTTAGTTTGTTTTTTGTCTTTTTGGAAGCTGACACAGTCTCTATGGAGACATTTAGGATCAGTAATCTGAGCAAGAATGACAGTGGTAAATATTAATGTAAAATCTTTTATTCAGTTAGAAAATCATCAGTCAAGTTTAACATTTAAATTAAACACTTTTTGAAAAAAATATATATATATGATATATCTCACACAATACCAGATATGTGTATTTTGCACTTTTTCATTAACGACTACAAAGAAATCAGATCAAAAGACATCTGGGTGTGTTTCTCTCAGCACAGGGTACAGGATGATTGTACTGTGGGAACACCAAGCGGCAGAATAGTCATTCACAAGTGGGACACAAATATTTTGGTGATAAAATAAACGGGGTGGCTGTAGCAGAGGTGGTAGAGCAGGTCATCCACTGATCGGAAGGTTGGTGGTTCGATTCCTGGCTTCCCCTATCTACATGCCAAATATCCTTGGGCAAGATACTAACCCCAAATTGCTCTCAGATGCATCCATCGAAGTATGTGAATGTTAGCTATGAAGCACTTTGTGTGAATGGGTGAATGCACAAGTTGTGTAAAGCGCTTTGAGTGCTCAGATGAGTAGAAAAGCACTATATAAGAACCAGTCCATTTACCAAAACAAATATAAGCTCCAATAGATGTACTGATGTTCTGTTGTGATAGAGAAGTGCAGTGAAAGTAAAGAAGATCCATAAATCAATATGAGCTTTGATGGTTTGTATTTTTCTGAATCACCTGAAGCATCTTGACATCACCGTCTCACTCTGTTGTGCAGTATGCATAAAAGCAATGATCACTCAAATCATCTGATTTTTGAACATTGGCATACAAACAGTCATCTTCTGTAGGTTCAGTGTACAGAGGTCGCTTTGAAAACTTGACTTGGCCATACTCCACCTCCGATTTTTGCTCCATTTCCTTCTCCCGGTGTTTCATCACCCTGACATCAGCGTAGGTTACTTCCTCATCATCTTCTTCATCTATATTGTAGCAAGAACGAGTAACACAAACATATTATTACAGTGACTGAGTAGTTTGACTTTTCACAAAACTTAGATCGTGAAGGACCTCAGCCATCCCAACAACAGACTGTTCTCTCTGTTGAGGTCAGGAAAGCGATTCCGCTCCCTGAAGACCAACACAGAGAGACTGAGGAGGAGCTTCTTCCCGCAGGCGATACGGTCTCTCAATCACACAGCACTGACCCACACATACAGTTCTTACACACACACTGGACATTCTGGACATTGTTTTCACTTCATCACTTAAACCACTTTAAGCATATTTGCACTGCACAAGACATAATGTGGATTGCACAACACTGGTCACTATATTCTTCATTTCCAGTTAATACTTGTACAGCTGCTGTTATTGTGTATATATTTATATTTCTTCATACATTCTTATATAGTTCTATACTGTGTATTGTGTTGTACAGTTATTTTATTTTCAACTTTAATTTATATATTTTATCTTATTCTTTCCCAGTTAAATTTACCCTTCATTCTAATTTGTGTTGTACAGTTATTTCATTTTTAACCTTAATTTATATTTTATTCCTTCCTAGTTAAATTTACCCTTTTTAATTTTTCATATTTATTTCCTATCTTATTCATAGCCTTTTTTTTTTCTTTAGGTCACGAGCAGTTGTCTAAGCATTTCACTGCATATCGTACTGTGTATGACTGTGTACGTGACAAATAAAATTTGAATTTTATTTTTTATAAGATTTAAACAAAAGTGCTCAGTCCTGTTTCCTCACATTTCTCGTTACTGTATTAAAGCCAGCTGATAAATGATGCACTCAAATTTTACTGACATATGCCAGAATTAAAAACTCTTGGGAGCAAATCAAAAATGTAGAGGTAGAGGCTGGTGAGAAACAATATTTGTGTGTATTTCTGTAAATAAAATCAAAAGGATATTAAACCTTCTCGAATCTTAGAAAAACTGTAAGAAGGCAGTGTGAGCTACATGAGTAAGAACAACAGGAATTTTCTTACCTTTTTGTTTTGTAGGTTTGTTGTTTTGCTTTTTTCTCTGAGCCCAGATGACTGCTACACCCACAACTAATAAAATTAGGAACGCTAAGAGAACAGCACTGATCAGTGACAAAATACCTGTTTTAACAGGACACAAAACCAAACCATTCAGAAAACACCTTTTTTTATTAAGAAAGAAAAAATTCGAAAAGAACATTAACAGATCTACTGTAGTAGAATTAATTTTCACTTACTAATGTACCACAGCTGAGCACTGCTGAAAGCTGGACTGAGGATATCATTCAGGTTTTCAATTGGCACTCTGTCAGTCCCTTCAGTCACAGCAGTTTGCGTGATCATTTTAGGGTCTCGTGTTAGTTGTGTTGTTGGTTTAATACACAGGGTTTTATTGGCTTCATGCACCCACCCTGATATCTGTGTCCCATTGACAGAAGTGCAGTTAATGAAAATGAAGCCTGAGAGCAAAAACAGATTATGTATGTAAGAGAAAGTGACCAAATGATCATATTTGTGATTATCACAATGTTCTCACTCACCACAGATAGATATTCTCTCCTCTTTGGAGACATTACTGATGTAATTCCTGACTGAGCAGACCAGACGTCCTGAGACGTGCTGTTTCAGAGTGATGATGTTAGTCTCATTATTTACAGAAAGAAGCTCAGCATCTGTCAGTGTGCGTCCATCCAGAGTCCAGCTGTACTGAGGACTGTCCCCTCCCTCAGAGGAGCAGGACACCCTCCTCTCTCCCTGGGACAGACACTCAGAGACCAGCAGGACAGAGGACACAGGAGCTGAGAGAAACACACAGATGAATTTTGGTAGTATAACAGGATCCTGGTCATTTCTTGTTATTTTAAATGAAGAACATATATGCTGCTATTAGATGTATATCTATTCTTAATCTCCGAACAGGGAAAATAATTACCTTGAATAAACAACTGTAAAGTCCACTCGCCTGTTGATCTTGCAGCTGCATCAAAGGTTTGAAGGGTATAAATACCACTGTCATTGCTGCTCAAGTTGTTGATCCTAAATGTTCCATTAACGTGGAAAATGAGAGATCTGTGTCCTATGGTATTAGCCTGAACTTGTTTGTCTGACACATATAGTAGTACTAATGAATTCTTTAAATATTTGTATTTATGTATTTCTGAGGTGCCGTTCATCAGCTGTATGTCTATACTTCCTCCCAAAACTCCAAAACACTGAGCTCTATCCTGTCTGCCATCACAGTGAGTTTCCACACCTGCAAAAAAGAAAAAAAAATTAAAGTCAAGAAAATAAAAAAATAATATCACAGTTTTGAGAGCTCAGTCTCTGTTAGAAGGTAAACATTTGCATCTGCAGCATGCAAGTGTTAACCTAAATCAAAAATAGCACTTTTGTGGCTACTGTGTGTCTGTCTCACAGTATGCAAATCATTTAGTATTTGCAGATGCATTATACAGGTTTGTCACTGAAAGACAGTGACGTTTCAGCTGATTTGTTTTTTGTAGAACAGCTGCTGTAGCTTCAGTATTCTGTTGTCCATGTTTTAAATGCTGCAATTCGTCTGTGCCTTTTTACAACAAAAGAAAAGAAACGAAAAAGAAAAAAAGCTCAGTAATTATAAAATTGTTGTTTATAAAAGAAGTTGTTACCTTCGTTTGTGAAGAAGACCCTAATAATTTTAAAATGATTCAAAATACCTAATATTAAAATGTGTATTTTTGCCAGCATAGTGCTATGTCCAATCTACTTTTTGATATGCTTAATTATATTTAATCAGTTTGTCTGCGTTTACTTTACTTAAATAATATAGCAACTGTTAATGTGTTTAACAAGCCCTCAACTGAAAACCCCCCCAAAAAACCCCCCCAAAAAACCCCAAAACATGTTTCATTAGCTGTAGTGGATCCCGTAGCCACAAAACATAAATAAAATATAGAAGTTAACATTGAGGCACCACATGGAAAAAGTTTAGTAGCTCACCATGAGAGACTCCGAGCAACATCAAGAACAGTTTAAATACAACTTCCATGTTCTGCATTTTTATCTCTTTGTCTCTTGCGTGAACAGGTCTCAATATATCCTGTTAGTGATCAGCCTCAGAGGAGAACGTGTGAAACCGTTGAGGTGAGGTTTTACTGAAGTTAAAATTATCTTTTTACATGCTGAGAGGAAGAAAGAAAGAGGTATCAGTTTTTCTTCCTCTTTTAGCCTTCAAGAAAAAAGATAATCCAGATGTGATGGACTGAGAGGGAGAGGGAACAATTTGTCATTCACGCTAAACAAGGTTTGATTAAGACAAAAAGTAGTCAAGTGTTAACAGAAAAATAAATATTTACAGAAATAAATTTACATGAGAGAATAATCATAAGCTACACACAGTTAAACCAAACTGGGCTTGAGTGTTTACTATTTGATTTTAACCTAAACGTCAAAGTAATACTACTATGTCAGAACTAGGGATGGGTATCGTTTAGGTTTTATCCGATACCGGTGCCAAACCGGTACTTTTAAAACGGTGCCGGTGCTCAAACCGGTGCTTAAAGAATGGAGAACACAAAATTGGTCCAAAAACCTCTCATGTTCAGCTGTTTTTTGTAAAAAGATAACAACGTTAGCCTTTTCTGCAGCTATGGGGCATATATGGTATCACTCTTGGCTGGAAGCAGTGCTTAAACAATGGAAAAAACACCAACTTTGTCCTAAACCTCTCATGTTTAACTGTTTTCCACTTTTTCTTTGGTCATTTTAGCCTTTTTGGCCAGGGTGAAGGGAGCATCTGCCATCAAACAAGAAGACAGCCGCATGTAGCTATGATGATGTTTGCTAGTTCACCTTACATGCATTAATGTAATAACGTGGTTAGCCTACTCAACGTAAATTACACACGAACAACATTAAGCTACTCACGCAGAGAAGAACGGCTGCTGCTGCATCATCATCCATCATCATTTCTGCTACACTGGCAGGGCTGGGGCCAGGACTCTCCTCTTCGTGTTTTTGGGGGATATTGCTAACTCCGGGTCCGATAACAGGCAATCCACCCGCAGTAGATGTGCTCGGTGTGAGGTCTCGCAGCAAGCTATCAAACACGGCGCATTTCTGGGCTTTTAAAAAAAACGCTATGTGTCGCCAGGTGTTTCATCGGATTTGAGGTGTTACCTCCTTTGACAGTATCACAGTATCAGCTTAAAGCACTTGTTGCTGCTGAGTTTGCATATTTTGCTGTGAAGTACAGCCAGGCTTTTGACCGCTTCGCCTTGGACATTTTTAATCTGTAGCTCTGCTCTAAAAGAACGTACGTACCTGGGCCCGCCTACTATCCTCGGAAACGTAAAATGATTGGCTAGAAGTGTATCACAGCTCAGGAAAAAAGAGCACCAAAATAAAGCACCGAAATGCGCGCTGCTTTTCGGTCTGGTTACTACCGTTTCTGTCAGAACGACACCGGTACCCATCCCTAGTCAGAACTATTTCTTTAACTATTGGCAGCCCCTAGTGGTAAAGAAGTTTCTTGTTGTTACAGCATTAACTTTCACTGGATATAAGGGGCTGAGCTGAACTTCTAACAAACAACCAAACACCACAATTCCACCTCTGCCAAACGTTACACTTGGCACATTGCAGTCAGACAGGTAGAGTTCTCCAAACACATACTAATCCATCGGATTGCCAGATGAAGAAGGGCGGTTCGTTACTCCAGAGAACATGTCTAATGCTGTAGAATATAGTGCCACCATGCTTTAAACCACTTCATCCGACTGCTTTCATTGTGTTTGGCGATGTAAGGCTTGGATGCACCTGCTCAATCATGGAAACCCATTTTATGAAGCTCTCTATGCTATTGGAAGGTCACACAAAGTTTGGAGGTCTATAACAGAAAGTTGGTGACCTGTGCACACTGTGCACCTGATGAACCTGTGCTGTGATTTCACATGAAATATCATTTTGTGGCTGAGTTGCTGTCATTCCCAATCACCTGGACTTTTTTTTAAAACAACTGACTGTAGAATATTTACTAGTGAGAAAATTTTATGACTGGACTTGAAAATTGGCATACTATTACGATACCACGCTGAAATTTACTGAGCTCCTAACAGTGACCCATCCTTTCACAAATTTTTATACAAGCAGTCTGTATACCTAGGTGCTTAATTTCATACACCTGTGGCCATGGAAGTGATTGTAGCTTCTGGATTCAATGATTTTTAGTGGGTGAGTGAAAACTTTTGGCAATATATCCTTCAAGCTTAGGCCTCTACCAGAAACCTGGGAGTTTTGAGCATCCTGTGAAGTATCTTTGCTGTTCCTACAACTGTGCTCATTTGGTAATCTCAGATGACTATCCAGGAATGACATTGTGATCCCCTAACTGGCTGTCACCTTCCGCATCTTCCACCTTCCCCATTATCTTCACCTTCTACATCGTCTCTAGCCCTTGGTATTAATTTAGCTTCTTGTGTTCCAATCCTTCTGATCTTTCTATAGCTTGGTTTTGCTACATCTATCACTACGGCCGTCTTGCCCAACACTACAGTGTCTGATTGGTTAGCCATCACCAGTTTGTCTGTCTGTAAGGACATCACACGGGATCTTAGCTTGGTCATTCTCAACAACTTATAGCGGCATATACCATTTTGACCTCCAGGCCACACTCAGGATAGATATTTCAGTACCCTGTGCCAGGCACTATGTTATGGCGTATCTCCAACCTTGGTGAGCCTGTTCTAATAAAGGGTCTCATTTATTAGTATCTCTGTGGAAACATTCTTACTGTACTCGAAAAATGACAACTTCACAGTAGTCAGATACCTTCAACATGTATCATCATCACCGTATCATCACAGTGTCCATTCATACATCATTAAAATCTGAAAATGCTTTTTGAGATGTTTTGTTTGTGAAACTGATGGTTTTAATGTTAATATATATCAATGTCATTTTCAGTATTCACAAAAAGGCACTACATGTGTACAGGTTGTAATAAAATAAGTTTATACAGTGCTGTTGATTCACACTTTTCTGAACTCATGCTTTTTCCTCACACTTTACTCAATTCATTAGAAATAGATGGAGGTGTGAAATGCATGTGTACATATTTATTACTGAATATGGAAATGCATTTCAGTATTTTAGTATTCAAGATTATTTTTAATCAATAAAGGATCATTTAAAACTTTTATTGTGTGCACTTTGTCTTATTTCTGCAAAGCATGTTATAAATCATCTAAAATAAAGTTTTAGTGAAAAAACCTGAAACAAACTCACCATGAGAAACTCTGACCAGCAGCACCAGCAGTCCAACCACAGCTTTCATGACTCCTCTCTGTTACGTGTCTGTCACCCAGTCAGCAACAGCCTGCAATGCATCTTGTTAAAAATCAGCAACACAGAACAATGTGTGAAAACTTTAACCAATAAGAACATTGCTATAGTCATATTAACTGAGGAGCTGTCATTTTACTTCTTCTTTCAACATTCAACAACTGGACATTTCTGAGCTGAAGAAAGGGGAAACATATCTTAAGTACTGAAACAGAGAGCTGATCTTTGTAAGACAAAATTGTATAACCACAGCCACATCTGTTCTGCATATGTTTGAAGCGTGCCGTCACCTTAATTTAATCATAAAATCGTTACAGTTGTTTCCAAAAGTTTTGTCAGTGGCACACATTTTGTGTTTCTTGCTTGTTATTCAGTCTTTAATTAGATTGCTGGTCACATATTTATGTACATGTCACCATGATCTTCCCCTCTTGCCCCTGTGGGTGGTCTATCCTTCAAGCTCGCGTCCTCTACCAGAGGCCTGAGAGCTTGAGGGTCCTGCACAGTGTCTTAGCTGTTCCCAGGACTGCGCTCTTCTGAACAGAGCTGTTGTTCCTGGGATCTGCTGGAGCCACTCGCCTAGCTTGTGGGTTATTGCACCGAGTTCTCCGATTATCACTGGGTCCACTGTTACCTTCAACCCTCCACATCTTCTTGAGCTCTTGTCTGAGCCCTTGGTACTTCTTCAGCTTCTTGTGTTCCTTCTTCCTGATGTTGCTGTTATTCAGTATCACTTTGTCTTTCACTACAGTCGCCTTTGTCTGCTTGTCTACCACCACTATGTCTGATTGATTAGCCATCACCAATTTGTCCATCTGTACAAGTCCCACAGGGTCTTAGCTCAGCCATTCTCCACCACTCTCGCTGGTGTCTTTCATTTTGACCTCAGGACTTCCAGGCCATACTCGGCACAGATGTTTCTGTATACTATGCCGGCCACGTGGTTATGGTGTTCCATGTATGCCCTGCCTGCTTGCATCTTGGACAGGAACATCTCTAAAAAGCCTGCACCTGGGGTCTTGCATGGTGTGATAGACCCCAGCCTCTATGGATCTTAGAGCTTGTTCCTGAGCTGCCATGATTAGTGCCTCTGTTCTGTCTTTCACTCCAGCTTTGTCTAGCCACTGGTACGATTTCTGTATGTCAGCCACTTCCTCTGTCTGCTGATGGTACATACCGGGCAGGGGCACTGTCCTTCCATGATGGTTCCTCCTCTTTCTTGGGTTTCTGCTACCTGAGGTATTTGCTGAAAATTGTGGATGTTTGTTGTCTCATCCTGGACAACAGTTGCCTCTAGGTGTTTTCTATTGTGAGGAAAAGACCCAAGAAAATTACAAATAAAACAGCCAAAACTCTAACAATCATGTGACCCTCTATGAGTAAGCACTTTGGAGACAGTGGGAAGGGAAAACTCCCTCTAAACAGGAAGAAACCTCCAGCAGAAGTAGGCTGAGGGAGGGGTAGCCATATGTTATGACAGGCTGGAGTTAGGGGAGGAAACCAGAACAAATAACATACTCTGGAAGAGAGTCAGAGATAAATAATAACTGACTTCATCCAGAGAGATGTAAAAACACATAGTGGGGAAAAAAAAAATAGAGCCAGAGATTAATAACAAGTTTTCTGGCTGTATTTGGTTATCAATACAATGGTAACTCAAAGTCTAGAAAACCAAAGATTTGTGTGTTTAAGTGGCTCTTAGCTAATTCCAAGTGCAAATAAATTCACAATATGTTTAACACCTTCCCCAGAATGACTAATGAGCAGTTTGACAGTGCTCAAATACAAATTAGTATAAACAGCTATCACTGATGTGATGATTATTTTAATCTAAATCAAAATCAGAATATTGGTCACTCTGTCATTTTCAATGAAGAACAGAGACAGCATGACATATTCAATGTTCAAGATCCAAGAAATTTTTTGTCACCACAAAACACAAATGGTTACGCTGAGCATGAAATTCTTACTTTGCAAGTTCCCTTCATGCATGTCAGGGTTGGCTGTGTGGCAGGCAAGCAGAAGTGGTGGACCCAAAATTGCAGGACTCTTGGAGATGGGAATAAACTGAAAACGCAGCTTTATTGCTGGAGGAATGATTCACGAAATAAAACTTACAAAAACAAAACTCTAAACCAAGGTGCTGGAGGACAGGACAGGACATTACAAACACACAGCAAGTTGAGGGTACAACACGACACCAAGCATGGGAAAACACAGGGCTTAAATACACAGGGTAGTAATGAGGGAATGGCAGATAATCACAGTTCAATAATTAGTTAGTGAACAACAATTAGTCATGATTCAGTAACCTGCGGATAGAAACTGTTTTTTAGTCTGGTTGTCCTCTCTTTCAAACTCCTGTAGCGTCTGTGTAAACAGCGTGTGCTGTGGGTGGGTGCAGTCCCCAATGACATTGTCTGCCCTTTTTTCTGACCTGGGTGTTGTAAATGTTCTGCCTGAGGTCTGCCTGTGAGGAAGTCCAGGACGGTGTCAGTCCAAGAGTGAAGAAGTTTCCTTTATTACAATTGAAGTGATTGCGATGGGGCGATAGCCATTCGAACAGGTTAGGTTGTTCTTCTTGGGGAAGGGAACTATGGTGGTGAACTTGAAGCATGTGGGCACAGCTGACTGGGTGAGGGACACATTAAAAATGTCTGTAAACACCTCAGTCAGCTCTGAAGAGCAGACCCACAAAGCAGGGCCGGGGATGTTGTCAGGGCCAGCTGCTTTCTGGGGGTTAGCCCTCATCAGAACCTTGCATACTTCAGTCAAAGTCACAGTTAGTGAGGAGTAGTGATGTTTTGGTTACATATATATATATATATATATACATATGAGTGTTTGTGTATAAATACACAAACAAAAGACATATGCTGTGTAATTTAAGTGATCTAGGTAGCTCTGTTTTGGAAGTTCAGTTAATGCTAGCAATGTGTTTTGGTGTTTTGTTTCTAGGGCCTACTGTATATATTTATATATAAACTTATATAAATAAAACCACATTTTTTTTACATTAGTAATTCCTTTTCTGCATAATTTTATATGGTTTTTGATAATAAATTAATTAGACCAACAAAACAACCTGAAGAGCCAGTTGGGAGCCGAAAGAGCCGGTTCTCTAAAAAGAGCCGGAATTCCCATCACTAGTGAGGAGCTCTGTGATGCCTCTACTGGTAGAATCCCTCTATGTTGGCTGGTGTTGAGGGTGTCGAAGTGAGCGTAGAACTCACTCAGCTCATCTGGTAGGGCGTTGCAGCGGACTGTGACCCTGCTGCTACTCTGTTGGAAATCAGTGATGTGTTGCAAGCCCTGCCACATGCATCAGGAATCTGAGTTGTTGTAGTATCCTTCCAGTCTCAATCTGTACTGCCTCCTGGTTTCCCTGATGGCCAAGGCCATATCTGTCCTTTCTTGAAGCCTTCTGCATCAACAGATTTATTATAATTTATTTATTTATAGAAATAGCTATAATATGGTGTAATATGGAGATTATAGCATAAATTGTAGATCTACTAAAGGCTTAATTTCCAAATAGGAAAAAAAAAAACAACTATTTTGTATGATTTGTGGAGGCAAAAGAGGAATAGGATAGGAATAGGATCCCAGAAAGTCCAGGAAAAAACATGCAGTGAATAAAAGAGCAGATAATAGCAGGAATTAATTGAAGACAGAGGGTATAAATACAAAAAAGTAATGGGGGAAGATGACATGGAAGAGAAACTATGACACAGCTGAAAATAATCAAGAGAGAAGAAGTAAAACTAGACATGAGACACAGAAGATGACCAAAGAAATAAAACAAGAAGTGAATCAAAACCAAAGCTGACACACTGAACACAGGTGAACTTCACAGAAAGAAAACACAAAATAAATAAAGAAAACCAGCAATTTCAACAAATACAAATCAAAACTAGACAGACAGACAGACAGACAGACAGACAGACAGACAGATAGATAGATAGATAGATAGATAGATAGATAGATAGATAGATAGATAGATAGATAGATAGATAGATAGATAGATAGATAGATAGATAGATAGATAGATAGATAGATAGATAGATAGATAGATAGATAGATAGATAGATTCTACATGGAACAAGTTTATACAAGAAATTGTAAGTAATAACAGACTCTACAAGAATTAATACAAGAACCAATTCAAAAAAATCACCCATAATAAAAAAACTAAAATGATAAAACAACATATAAAGCAACAGATGAAACAGTTCATGCTGCCTTGGTTGGGCGGAGGGAGCAAAGACAGATAGAAACAAGACGTTCAAACAAGAGGGGAGCAAAAGAGTAAGGACATGAAGGCTGGGAGAGATCAGGGGATTTAGGAGACACTTTGGGTGGCTGACCTTGACGAGGAGCAAGGTCAAGGGAATGTTCTGGGGGTCAGCTGCCAGTAAGTTTCAACACAGACAAATTTTAAAATGTTTGAGGAAAAAAAAGACGTTGCAGCAAATTCAAAGCAACAAACGTAACTCATCATGAAGTATTTTTATTAGTATTTTAATTGTAGAATTAAAAAAATTAAAATTTTCTTTTGATTAAATCTGCAGTCATAAATACAAAGAACACAATTTCAGGCTCTTTTTTGGATGTTGACTTTTGTTTCCTTCTTTGTTAACATGATGCCACACTGCTTCAGTAATGTTAAGGTTCAGGTTCTGGTTCCCTCAGCCCTAGATTTAACAAGGCTGAGGGGACAATGCAGAGTACTTGATTACCAGTCAAAGGTTTGGACACACTTTCTCATTCAATGCTCTTGTTTTTTTTGTTGTGTTTTTTTTTTCATCACACATAGCACAGTAAGTATATAGTATCTACTATACTATACTATACATATACTAGTATATGTACATATATATATATATATATATATATATATACATATGCACACTGCAAAAAACGTGGGAAAGAAGAAGCTGAGGTTATTTTGTCTCTGCCCTTGCTTTTGCTTCCTATATCACCTTTCCACATGTGTCTATTTTCAAGAATCTAAAACATGCTTTGAGTTAGTTCACTTTTTGTTTACTGCTTAATTCCATATGTGTGAAAATAAAGAAAAACCTTTAAATGAGACTGTAAGTGTATACATATATGGCTTAATATTTCTGCATTCCTGTGTTTGTAAAATAAATTAAAAACAAAAAAAAAATCTGAAACAAAACGTGGGAAAGAAGAAGCTGATGTTATTTTGTCTCTGCTCTTGGTTTTACTTCCTTTATCACCTTTCCACATACAGTTTGTGAACACCGACTGATGTGTAGTATCAGTCATTTCTTTTATTTATGCTGCAAACTGTATGAACACACTCTGAACAGCAAGAAGACATGGAAGCTGTGCTTGGATTGATAGTGATGTTGCTGGGTTTGTCTCATGGTGAGCTGAAAACAGTCGAGGAATTGTTTTTTTTGTATTTCTTTTAACATAAATTCAGGAACTGTTGAATACATCTGCAGTTTAGGAATGTTTTAATATAGAGCATGTTCATTTTCTTTTCCTTCATTTTCTTTCTTTTTAGTTAATTTCATTTAATTCCTTTTTTTCTTTATTAACACTTTTAATTATAATAGGAAACTCTGACATCACTTCATGTGAACAGCACTTTCAGGAAACATAACAACTATGTTGGATTTTCTTAAGCTGAGACACGGCTATTGGACCCCATGTTTTTAGGGCTACAGTGCCAATTAAAATATTTTCATGCAGTTCATTATTTTATTTTATTTTATTTTATTTTTTTAACAATTTTAATAGGACGTCACAATTTATCTTACACTACCTAATACGGAAACGTGAATTTCTTGGGAATTTAAGTTGTCAGTTTCAAAAACCTCTTCTAGTATCATTAATATAATGGTTCTCTCTCTTCCTCTCAGTTCTAACACAGTAATTTACTTTTCTTCAAGGCTTGAACCCTAACTATGTTTCAGTCACAGACATGCCTGCATCAATAAATGTATCTTCACAAAAATACAGACAGGCAGTAGCCACAAAAACACCATTTCTGTTTTCAGTAAACATTTGTCAGTGCTGCCAGTCCATTGTAATAATTTTGCTTTTCGTTTCCTTTTTTGTGTGTTTGCAGGTGTGGAAACTCATTGTGATGGCAGACAGGATGGAGCTCAGTGTTATGGAGCTTTGGGAGGAACTGTGGACATCCAGCTGATGGACAGCACCTCAAAAATACCTCGATACCAACTGTTAAAGAATTCATTAAAAATACTAGATGTGAGAAAGAAAAAGATTCTTTATAATGTATTACAAAATGGGTCTCTCTTTTTTCCCAGTAATAGAACATTTAGGCTCAATTATCTGAGCAGGGATGACAGCGGTAATTATAGCCTTATAACATTTAATTCAGATGGAAAAGCATCAGACGAGCAGACTCTACACTTGTTTGTTCAAGGTAATGTTTTCCTTGTTTAGAAATACAGTAAAGCCATTAATAGATATGAAACAGAAAATTCAGATACATGTATTGTATGATTTATGTTTGTTCCCCATTAAAGAGAAACAAGAATGACCTAGATTCTGATTTAAAATCTAAACTCATCTGTGTGTGTTTCTCTCAGCTCCTGTGTCCTCTGTCCTGCTGCTCTCTGAGTGTCTGTCCCAGGGAGGGATGAGGGTGTCCTGCTCCTCTGAGGGAGGGGACAGTCCTCAGTACAGCTGGACTCTGGATGGACGCACACTGACGGATGCTGAGCTCCTTTCTATAAATAATGAGACTAACATCATCACTCTGAAACAGTACGTCTCAGGACGTCTTGTCTGCTCAGTCAGGAACAACGTCAGTAATGTCTTCAAAGAACAGAAGATATCTCCCTGTGGTGAGTGAGAACACTCTGAATTTTTATTACCATTACCTGGACCCCAGTTGTCTGCGCCTTCTTTAACGCATATTTACTTAACGACATTCAGTAACCACAAAAGCACCAGTTATGTTCTAGATAAACATTTTCATATGATTCTTGTTGTCTGTCTCTCTAATTTATACACATATTTCACAATGGAATTTCATTTTAACTGGAACATTGAAGCCACATTTTTAAAGGTGTTGTAAAGAACAGAAAGTGTTCTGACTGTGTGTGTGTGTGTGTTTTAAAAAAAATACATTTTCAGTTACTAACAAAGTAAGAAAAATTAAAAAAAAAGTTAAATGGCAGTTACAATACCATCTATGATTTTATTGATTTATTGTGGCACCATATGTCTACCCAAACAGTGAAATATTCAGAGGTCCATGCTACTCATGTGTGCAACAATAAAGGCATCTTCACAAAAACACAGACAAACAGTAGCTGCAATAACAACATTTCTGTTTCAGGTAAACATTTGTTAGTGCTGCCAGTCCATTCAAATAATTTTGCTTTTGTTTCCTTTTTTTGTGTCGTTGCAGGTGTGGAAACTTACTGTGATGGCAGACAGGATGGAGCTCAGTGTTATGGAGCTTTGGGAGGAAGTGTGGAGATAAAGCTGATGGACAGCACCGCAAAAATACCTCGATACCATTTGTTAAAGAATTCATTAAAAATACTAGATGTGAGAAAGAAAAGGATTCTTTATAATATCATAGAACATAAATTTCTGCTTTTTCCCAGTAATGGAACACTTAGGCTCAATTATCTGAGCAGGACAGACAGCGGTAATTATAGCCTTAAAAGCTTTGATTCAGATGGAAAAGCATCAGATGAGCAGACTCTACAATTGTTTGTTCAAGGTAATGTTTTCCTTGTTGTGAAATGAAGCCATTAATAGATATGAATATAACTTTAATATTGTTGAAGTAATCCATATCTTTCCATACATGTATTTTACGGTTTATACATATTTTTCCACTGAAGACTATAAAGAATGACTGATTTAATTCTGCAATGTCGATTTGAAATCTAAACTCATCTGTGTGTTTTTCTCAGTTCCTGTGTCCTCTGTCCTGCTGGTCTCTGAGTGTCTGTCCCAGGGAGAGAGGAGGGTGTCCTGCTCCTCTGAGGGAGGGGACAGTCCTCAGTACAGCTGGACTCTGGATGGACGCACACTGACAGATGCTGAGCTCCTTTCTGTAAATAATGAGACTAACATCATCACTCTGAGACAGCACGTGTCAGGACATCTGGTCTGCTCAGTCAGGAACAACGTCAGTAATGTTTTCATAGAACACAGGCTGTCTACCTGTGGTGAGTGAGAACCTTATGAATAAAAGTTATTAAGCACAAATTAAATTTTTATGGTTATTATGTCTTGAACTGTTTGTTTGTTGGATCATACTATGCTTCATTTTTTTCTTTATTAACTGCAGCTCTGTCAGTGGGATACAGACATCAGGGTAGGTACATGAAAACAATGTACATTGAACCAACAGCAGACCCAGCTCTGCCTAACATGTGATTTTGGTGTCTCCTAACAGATAAGATGCTTATATGTGGTTTGCGAGCAGTTGTGGTCATTCTCTTGCTAATTGGGATTCCCATCTACTTTGCTTGGAAGAAAAAGAAACATGCCAAAGCTGAAGTCTCTGCTGTCCCACAAACAAGAGGAGATCCAGAGGATTCTCTTCTGATGGTTGAAATGAGTTCTGCAACTTACACCAACACCTAGTTTCACCTTTTACTTGCTGTTATTTATCTTTGGTTCACAAGCATGAAAATAGCATTTCGAGAGAAATTCTTCTGCTCTTTTTATTCCCCACAAATTATGATGAGAAGCTCTGTGGTTTCTGGGTTTTACATTTTTTAAATACAAAATCTTTACAATTCTTAAACAATAAAGTCTTGAATTAAGTTTACTTCATGTGTCAGTTTTTTTTTTTTTAATTTTCTGCAAATGAAGTTACTGAGAGAGGAGAAGGGGAAGCAGGAGATTTATAAATGAACTGGGGCAACAACAGCAGTCATGCAGATGCTGCACTGGTCCATTGAAGAAAGAACTGAGAGAATAAGAGCTTTAGATTCATGTTCCTAAGATCACCAATTGTCATGAGCTCTGGTTAATGACTGAAAGACTGAGATCACAAATACAACCCAAGGCAGGAGATTTTTGTCATTTTAGACTCCTGGGTCCCATCAGGGCAATGTTTACATTAAATTCAAATGCAGGTCACATGCACTTTGTGGAAAAACAATGTGATCAATGCTTACGTGGCAAAATAATCATGAAATGCATCTTGGTGTATATCTTTTAATTCTTGTACAGTGATAACATAAAACCATATTAACTGAACTGATCACTGTTTCATAATGTGAAATAAGTTTTTAGACATACTGCACAATATATTTTGTGGATGGTGAAAACTTCTATATTTGGAGTTTTATTATTTGAGTTTTAAAACATAAATAGGGGAGAGTGGGGTGGGTTTTTACTTAAAGTAAAAACTGGCACAACTCACTTTAAGATTTTGCTTAAAGTGAGGCCATGATAGTAATGCTTCCAACTAAAACATGTTCAGGATGTTGTGCATGCTTGGGAACAATCACTTTGGATCTGAAATATATAGTTGTGCCACAAGTGCTCTTGTGGCACAACTTGACCCCGATGCAGGGTAAGTTGCATCTTTGGAGAGAATACCTTGGGGTAAATTGAGCCAGCATATTTTGATCTCAGAAACTGTAATGCTATATAAAAGCTAGACAAATTTAACATATTTAAAATTATTTTACAATATCAAAGGCCAATTTTATACAAGCCACACGAGCACATCGAAAGTCAGTTTTCTTAAAAATGGCCAAGGACCAAATGAACTTGTTGAAGCTACCCACTGCTGTACCTTCTGGATGTACCACCAAGTTTTTGTGGTGTGGGTAGTTCTTTTTTTATGCACATCTTCTCGAGGGATGACTCTGTCACAATTGTCTTTGAAAGTGAAGATGGGCTTTCCATTCACAATCCCATTACTACTTCACCTTAAACACTTTGCACCAGTGTCAGTCAGCACCATCAACCAATCCATGTAGTTGTAGGATTTGATTTTGCCTGCAAACGTCATAATGACAATCACAATTACTTTCAATTATATGTCAAGCTATACACTCTAAATAAGTACCCAACTTTACTTCTTTGTGAACTATCTGCATTTTAATAACTGATAATGAGCATTTCCAGGGGAAATAATTATTGTTCCCTATATACTTTTCCTTAAATGGACACTTAACCCAACCTGCCTCTGATATCCCTGCTAGCTGGATCAAAATGTCATTTCTTTGTGCATATTCAAATACCATGAACTGGATTTTGAGTATGCACAAAGTAACGAACACATAAATGCTGCTAGTGCCTTCATATGTTCTGCCAGCTCTCTCTCCATAACACTTGATTGACAAGTCCAGATCTTTTACATCCTTTTATAGCCTTATGTCTCTTCCATCTATCTTTTTCTTCTCCACATATTGTTTTAATGTCATCATGAATATGTTCATCTTCCTCGCCACTTGATGAATGGACTTCCCCTTCTCACATCATTCACTCTGTCCATGTCCTGTAAAGGAGTGAAAGCCCTGCCTGTCCTCCCTATTATAACTCAATGGCATGATGGTCTATTTCTATTTTTGGTCTGAAATAAAGAATGTCACTGTGAAAAACGGTAAATAATAATAATAATAAAAAACAATCAATAAAATAATATATTTAAAATATTCATAAGTTGGGCACAAAGCACCACACCATATAGACTCACAGTGTAGCTTACCAAAGCACTAAAACATTTGTGAAATGTTTTTAAACCTGTCTGTAACTGTTTAGACAAAACAATCAATAAACCTTGATCACAGAAATTTTACCTTGAAAGGCAAAAATCGTTTTTGAACTTAAATATTCTGATGTAATGAGGTTCTCTTATTTGCAGGATTAGTAAAATGGCTGACTCTTCAAAAATGTGCAGTCACATGACTGATTTCTTCTATGGTTCACTAGAAACAAGGGGTACAAATCACCCTCTTTCTCCTATTGTGGGAATAGCAGCATGACAATTTTCAGTATTTTTTACACAATGTCGCCCTCTAGTGGGAAATGTTTGGACTTTATCTTTGCTTCGTTACACTGTCCTTGCTTTTATTGTATTTTCCTTCACAAAAGACTTTACACTAATGTCAAGAACTTACAATATTAAAGAAATCCACCAGTACAGCAACATTTTCCCATACCAAATAGTTTGAAACTACAGTACATTAAACCTTAACAAAATAAAAGTACAGTGAAGTACATACTCAGTCCATGCTTAACAGGTTTGTGTATCTGATTTTATTTTTTAATTTTACAAGCAGAACGAACTCAGTGTCTCATATTTATTTCTGTGCTATTGTGATAGCGTGATGGCTGTGGAAGCTATAGCTCTGGCAACTGTGTTGAAAAAACAATAACTATTATTCATTTTTATTTTTACTTATTTATCTCAACTTCCTAAATCACTCATTTCTAAAATTACAGTATTGTTTAAAAACATTTTAGGACATTTATTCATCTATTTTTTGCATTTTGCGTGCGGTAAGATGGTTTAAACATGAGGAGGGATAGTGGCTATATTTCACAAAACATGTTAAAGATTGAGCTGCCAGGGGAAAAGAAAATGAAAAAACCACAGAGAAAACACGTGGATATCCTGAAGAAGGATATGCAGAGGGTTGGTGTGATAGGAGAGGATGCTAGAGACAGGGTGAGATGTAAGCAGATGATCGCCTGTGGTGACCCCTAAAGGCAGACACCAAAATAAGAAAAAAGAATTGGGCACTGTGATGTTTGTCTTTTATGCCAGGGGGCACTGCACAGAATCATTATTTGTGCGTCCCCAATGATACTGTACTAGTGTAGGAGGAAGGAGTTTAGTAACTTATTAGTACCTCATCACAGATTCAGAGATAACAAAGAGTAAAATATGTGTATTAACACTTTTTTATGTTGCAGTGTGGTCTGAAGGTCAGGTTTTTTCTCTATTTTGTTGGTGTTTGTTGGTGTCATTGGGGTTGCCCAAGACTTAGGATTTAATGTTAAATAATGCTTTGCATGCATGTTTTACATTGCTTCATCATTGTTTAGAGCATTGCTGTCATGGTTCTCAGGATCTGGAGAGGGTGTGGTGTGTGTTTGTCTCAGCCTCTCCAACAAGGCAGAACTGGACTTTGCTTCCCTGCCTCTGAACCCGCCCTCACAGCACACCTGTGGCTCATTCATGCTGATTCTGCTCTGGCTTCTCATCGCAAGCATTTTTCCTGGCAGACTACTTAAGACGGCAGGAGATGCTGCTTCCTCGCTGGATTGTTGCACTACCTAGTGTCAGTGTAGCCTAGCCTAGCCTAGCCTCGCCTCGCCTCGCCTCGCCTCGCCTCTTGAGTATCTTTTGTCATTTCCCAGAGTTTCCTTCTAACATAGTTTTCCCTGCCCATCTCTCCTGCTGCCTGGATTCCTGTGGATGTGTGTGAGTGGGCATGAGCATGATTGGACTGCCTGAGTGAATCACAGACTGTAAAAGAGGAGAGTGTGTGCCTTCCCTGGACCTTCCCTCACCTTCGGACCCCCAAACCCCCTGGAGCCCTGTATTACCTGTTCCACTGTATATATGTATATATTCTCACAATAAATCCTTCACCCTCTCTCTAAAAATCAGAGTCCTGCGAGTGAGTCCTCTGCCTAACTGAGAGTGACAACTGCATGTTTTTATTGAGAAGCTTTAATTAATAGCTTTATTAAACAAACATCTTTAAGGAACAACAACAACAAGCACCATGGAACAAGAAGGGAAACTTCCACATCTTCTTACTGATAAGTTTAAAGTTATGTTCACTTCTTAGTGGTCACCAAAGGCTTTTGAATCAATACTGCTTGTGATCATGGCATCATCAGGCCTGTCTAAATTTAGAATCACATTAGACAAACTTAAAACTGGTTTATACTGGTGTGAAATTAAAGACTGAGCTTAATAGTGATATTTTGTTTGCAAAGATAAAAACTTTAAGTGAGTACGGGCTATTATAAGTCACATCTACTCTTCACTTTGTAAAGACTACTCAGAATTACTATTTTAAACAACTAATGTGAAAATTGCTGCAACATATGATTTCTTTGTCGTACATACTTAAACAGAAGTCTCGTCTACTTGTAAAAAACATGCAAACTAATTGCTATAACAAAAGATACAAATAAGAGTTACTTGTGTTACTCAAAAGCTTCAGAAATCTTCCCCAAAACAGGTTCCATTCTCCTAAAAAAGCCACATATGTACAATTAAGGTAAAAACACAGTTCAAAGTATAGTAATACAAGTGTACATCAAAATGTAAAATGTGTATTTTATATCTTGCCTTCTTTTATAAAATAACTGACAGCACACATTCAGAAACTGTTTCAGTTGTAATAATGAGAGAACAAGACACAGAGAGAAGTCAGTCACCTATAGAAATAGCCATGTTCCTATCCAAATGACAGGATGTTTAAAATCTGGATTCAAACATTAAAGTCAAATATGACCATTTACAAACCTGACCGTCAAGCAACAGGGACACCTGGACACGAGTGTGGAGCATAGTGGTAAGGTTAAAATGGTGTTTGTTAGACAGAATTTGCAACCACTTCTTTCTTGGTGGTAAACTGGCGGCAGGGACGTTATCAAACACTGATCTCAAAGAGTGGTTGAGAACAGAAGAGGAAAAACAAATGAAGACTCTGCATTAGTCCACCAGAACAATATCATTAGGATTTTTTCTCTCTTCTCTTCCCATGTTATTATATACAATGTTTGCTTCACATTTATCCAGATTTATTAAGACACTTGCATTTCTTAGAGAAGAGGGGGCTGATCCCCAGATATAAATCTAAAGACAGGCCAAAGATGAATAATATTATTATTATTATTATTATTGTTGTTGTTGTTGTTGTTGTTGTTATAGTAGGGACAAAGTAGCCCATGAAGGTGTCACAGGAAGCTAAAGTGTCTGAATAGAATTCAGTCATCATTAATTTATTCATATTTGTTTTGTTCTTTATGTGCTGTTAGCTGGAACATTAGCTGTGTTTCAGCCACAGACTTACATGAAGCAACAACCTTTTGGCATCTTGATGTCACCTCCTCCTTCGGTCTGCTGTCAGTGGTGCAGTCGGTGTAAAAGCTCCAACCACTTAAATCATCTTCTGTTGCTTGAAAACTTGATTTGGCCATACTCCACCTCCGCCTCTGCTCTTTGCTCAGCATCCTTCCTCTGACATTTCGTGATAATGACATGAGCATAGGTTACTTCCTGGTCATCTTCTTCAGCTGCAAATTAGTAGGAAGAGGTGGCACAAACATAATGTTACAGTCAGTGTATTAGTACAGGAATGGTTTGACTTAAAGAAAAACTTTCACTCTCATGTCTGCTGCTGGAACAGTTGATTAGTTTTACCACAAAGGTTGAAGGCAGTGTGTGTGATTCTAACTGGTGCACTTTAAAACTAATTAAAATGTTTCATTGGTGAACTCACGGGTTGCCGTTTTTTGAGCTGTTTCCCCATGTTTTTAGTTGTTGTGTTAAAGCTAGCTGATTAGCCATACCAACAAATTTGACTGGCATATGACAGAGGTATGATTAAACTCTTGGCAAGACAACTGGTGCGACATCTTGGCAAGACAGCAAAAAGGTTTATTCAATTTTTTTAAAATAATTATATATGTTTAATTAATCAAAGTGGAGTGGGGAAATGGAAAGTTTTGTACCTCTTTGTTCTGTAGGTTTGGTTTTTTGCTTTATGATGTGTTCACAGGCACCTGCTACACCCACAACTAACAAAATGAGCAGTGCTGAGAGAACACCACCGATCAGTGGTAAATAGGCTGTTTGTGGTGGTAAAAAGGACAGAATAAGACAAAAACAAG
Source organism: Astatotilapia calliptera (assembly GCF_964374335.1). Lineage (NCBI taxonomy): Eukaryota > Metazoa > Chordata > Actinopteri > Cichliformes > Cichlidae > Astatotilapia > Astatotilapia calliptera. The sequence goes on from NC_137423.1 coordinate 29,401,826, forward strand.
TCAGCAAGTCTGAGTTTTTATGAAGACAAACAAAGAAATAATGAGAAACTGGCATTAGTCAGTCTACTGTAGCAAAGTTATTTTCACTTACTAATGTACCATGGGTTATCACTGCTGACAGTTTGATTGAAGGGTTTGATCTTAGTGGGGTTTTTATTTGACACTACGGCGGTCTCCTTAGACGTAGCAGTTTGTTTGGGGACTGTTGTTGGTTTAATACACAGGGTGTTATTGGCTTCATACACCCACCCTGATATCTGTTTTCCATTGACTGAAGTGCAGTTAATGAAAATGAAGCCTGAGAGCAAAAACGTATAATTAATGAAAGACTGAGTGACCAAAATGATCATATTTGTGATTATCACAGTGTTCTCACTCACCACAGGTAGATATCCTCTCCTCTTTGGAGACATCACTGACGTTGTTCCTGACTGAGCAGACCAGATGTCCTGACACGTGCTGTTTCAGAGTGATGATGTTAGTCTCATTATTTCCAGAAAGGAGCTCAGCATCTGTCAGTGTGCGTCCATCCAGAGTCCAGCTGTACTGAGGACTGTCCCCTCCCTCAGAGGAACAGGACACCCTCATCTCTCCCTGGGACAGACATTCAGGGTCCAGCAGGACAGAGGACACAGGAGCTGAGAGAAACACACATAGATGAGTTTAGATTTTAAATCAGAATCTCCCTAATTCTTTAGAGTCTCTAATAAAGAATAGGGAAAGCATAGAATACAGGGAAATGTCGTGAGATATATTGTATAGATTATTGTATAGATTACCACAACAATATTTTATTTACATCTATTAATGGCTTAATTTCCCAACATTTACCTTCAATAAACAACTGTAAAATCCGCTCGTCTGATGATTTTCCATCCGAATCAAAGGTTTGAAGGCTATAATTACCACTGTCTGTCCTGTTTAGTTTATTGATCCTAAATGTTCCATTACTTGGAAAATGAGCTCTCTCTCTTATGGTATTAGAAATAACCGTATTTTTTCTCACATCTAATATTTTTAATGAACTCTTTAATAATTGGTATCTATTAATTTCTGAAGTGTTGTCCATCAGCTGGATGTCCACAGTTCCTCCCAAAGCTCCATAACACTGAGCTCCATCCCGTCTGCCATCACAGTAAGTTTCCACACCTGCAAAACAAAAATAAAGTTGTCATAGTTGTTAGTTTTGCTCAGTAGATGAACAGATGTCCACATGCCTGATGCAGTAGCCTGAGTTCTAGCCAGAGGGCTTTTGCTGTGTGCCCTGCTTTCTTGTCTCCTCTTTACTGAACACTATTTAACAAATGTAAGCAATGTTTCAGAGAGGATATCAGAAGTGGTAACAAAAGGAGATCAAAGCACAAAGTAATGGTTAATAGACCTGTACACCAGAACTATAAGACCAGGAAGACCAACCTGAGGAGGCTTACAACTCAGTGCTTCTGGATTTATGTGTGCTTGGCTTTATACAAGGCTAATATTGCACTAATGACATTTACTAAGAACTCAAGTCACCATCAAATGTGGAATATCCCACACTTGATGCACTGTCCATATCACAAAGATCAGAGTGGAGTGACCATCAGCCACTTCTTGTCCATCGATGACATTATGCTGTATGACAGGAGTGACTGAAACACTGACTCACTGATCCACCTCACCAGGATCTACAGTGAGGACGCTAGGATGTCATTCTTTATAAATGTGGCAAAAAGGTTGTAAAGAGAGACTGATGGGGTGGAGTTGCCATAAGGACATACAGGACACACAGAAGAAGTGCTTGGGTATCCAACAGGTTAACGAGAGCTACATGATAAAGACACAATAAAGTCAGACACAGTCAAATACCTCCAGAAAGTAATAGAGGTGCTAAAAAATGTGAGCCATCAATATATATGTCTTCACGTCATCAGATACCAAACTGGAATAACAAACTGGCCACAAGAGGAGACATGAAAACTCCTCACAATGCCACTCAACATCCTTCCTCTGATTTCTTCAATTTCCACTCAAAGGTCTGAGACTCTGTGAACAGATGTGGAAGCTGCTGTTGAAATAAAAAAATGGCTCCCTGAGGTGAGTTGCTCCAAAACAGCTGAAGACAGACAGTGATAAGGAACAGGAAGTGGGACCATCATGTATGACTGACCTGCAGATATATCATCAACAGATAGAGGGAAGAAAAAGAACAGGGCCTAAGCACTAGAATTTAGAGGAAGGAGTCACATCTAACAGGGCTCAGAGACAGAGCAGCGTACAGTAACAGGGCTGGGACAGCGTACACTGACTTGCACAACCAACTACAAGAACATTTGTGCTGCATATGATCCCCAAATCCCGATAGGAGACCCCACTGAAGGTGGTTGAGAACAACAGTGCTAACTAAGGTCATGTGGAACTTTGAGTTCCACATAGACAGACAGCCAACCATTAACCACTCAGACATAACCACCGACCAGCAGCTGTGATACATGAAGCAATCCTAAAATCCAGATAAGAGACGGCAACATCAGAATGAAGGAGCATGACAAAACTAAGAAGTAACTTTTTTTCAGACCTAATTCTGATTGTACTGAAATTAAGTATGAAATAAGTATTTTTGAAACCTTGCATAAAAAAAATTTGGTTGCTCACCATGAGCTACTCCGAACATCAGCAACAGTCCAACTGCAGCTTCCATGTCAACTGTTCAGTCTATGTTGACTCAATCGGCAGCTTTCAAATCTTTTCTCTCAAATAAGCAAATCTGTGATGTTACTGATTTTAACAGACTGCAGTTAACAGACTGTTAGTGCTCAGCCTGAAAGGAGAAATCATGAAAACGTTGGCTTTAGGTTTTAGTGAAGTGGTAAATAACGTCTCACATGCTGAGAGTAGGAGAATGAATTGACATTAGTTTTTCTTCCTCCTTTAACCTTCATGAAAAAGAGATTTCATATATGAGAGTAACAATTTAAATTCCTAAGAAATAAAAGTTCCAGACTTAAAATGAAATGATACATTTCAGAAATATGTTTAGATGAAAAAATAGACACAAAATTAATGATAGCACATGTTTCATCTCTAAAAAGAGTACAACATGAAAGTAGGATGCTTTCAATCTCTGTCAAACAGATAGTTCAGCATGTTGAGCAACAATGGTTTGAACATTCTTTGCACTGCACTGGTTAATGTTATATTTAAAAATGCTGATCACAGAAGAATTTATACAAATTACAGAATGTACTGTTGGAATTAAATATTGCTTTAGTTGAATCTTAAATGGTGCCATGGGGTCATTTAACATTCATATCATTTAAAGTTTAATTGAACAAAACTTCAAAATATCTGATTGCTTTTGCAATAAATGCTTATAAAAACTAATCCAGATTCAAAACTACTGCTGAAGGATTTAAATCACAGTATTTCTTTTTTCATAAATGTGCACTCTAGTGGTAAATAATCATTAGCAAAAAAGTATTGTAGCTAATATTTGACATTTATTAACATACAAATAATTATTTTCCCCCATCTTAACTGTGGAATAACATTAAATTATACGGGCTGTGACAAAATGTGTATCTGATCCCTTTTTATACTTTAAAGAGGCCCGAAGTTTGAGATAATTTTACCAATTGAATTGATCAGTATTGTTTTTATTCATATTGTAGTTGTTATTTTAAAAACTAGTATATTATAAAAAACCAGTGCTCAAATACAATTTCATACAAACAGGTGCCACTGGTCAGATGACTTTATTTGAAGTGATGATCTGATTCCACTTTCGCTAAAAGATAGACGAGTTAAAATTACAGTCATAACCTTTGAAATATAAAAATGTGTTATCTAAAATATCAAGCATTTGTTTGGAATAAAAACAAGATGATTTGACTGTAAATATACTTTTTAGACCCATGAACAAAGGTCCAGTGACACCAGGTCTGGGGATGATGTATCAATAAAGTGCCGCATGAAATGAAAAAGCAGAACAGCTCATCCTCAGATACTCCCAGTGGCATCAACACAATGCCACCAACCTGTAAGCTGCAGAACTTACTGTAACACTAAAGACGACATCAAAATCTTTGTACTTATTACCACAGCACAGCATGCTTTGAATAAGTAAACACAGCTCACCATAAGAGACTCCTAATAGCATCACGAACAGTACAAACACAGCTTGCATGTTTTTTCTCTATTCAGCATCAGTCGACTCCGCAGGCAGCTCTTCTGCTTTACTGTGATGCAAACAGACCCAACCTACACTGACCATGTTTCCTGTTGATGAGAAACCTTCAGATCAAAACATATACATTTAGACCAAGCAGGATGTGGCTACTTCAGAATTTTTTTGTGTTAATTACTAAAAGCAGTTGCCAATAAATTTCATTGCTTGTCAATACTGATCAGCTTCAGATAAGTATGTATGAACTCAGACCAGACAGGATGTGACCAGAATTTAACTGCAGAGAAAGAAAAGAGAAAAGTTTAATTTAAATTTAATTCAACAGCCCCAAACTAATCATGTAATTTTATTGTCCAACTAATAATAATGCCGTTTCATTGACAGTTGTAATATTTACAGCTAAATTACACTGACAACTAAAATATGTTTATTTGCACGCGGAAGCAAGTTTAATGGGGATGGCATAAAACAGAGTGTATAATAAAGCCAGACATGTTTAATTTAATACATCTTAATAACAGATTTCATCAAACCTTGAAACACATTCACAGACATTTATGATGCCCGTGTTACTCAGTGGTTTTGAAATGTTATCATAAATAGAGGTTAAGTGTTGTGTTTCACCATAAAAGAACAGATTGTCATTGTATGTAGAAGGAAGTGAAACAAGAGAAACGGTCACCATACAAAACCAAAGGTACACATGCATCTTTTACCAAGAACAGCCAGTCCATTATTCTTCTGGTTATATTCCGCTCGTCTATATTTAAGTGTAGACTATGAACACTTGGCACAGCAGAGGTTTCGTTCTTATTATTGTTTTTATTAATAACAGCAGCTTGTAAAATGTGATAGAGAGCAAGAGAGAGAGAGCAAGAGAGAGAGAGAGAGAGAGAAACTTCTGCTTTCATATTGTTCACTGAGTTGTTCCTCGTTTCTTTAGAACTTGTTTTTTAGACTATTTTTAATTTCTTTTGTTTTAGTAGAGAGACAGCTGCTTGTTTGGCAGCCTAGGCGTGTTTGATGAAGTTCCCTCTTATGCATGTCAGTGTAAACATCAGGATATGAGTAAAAAGCACCCCTTGAGCTGCAGTGTGACATCACGAGTGAGCAACTGGTAGCACTGCCGCTCTGTAGGTTGTTTCTCTAAGTGGCCTGCCTTTAACCCTATTGATTAGTAATTTTGTTCAGCTGCTATTTTAACTAGAGTAAGACAGTGACAGTGAATCTTGTTGTTTTTAAGCAATGCCTGGTAATAAAGTGTTTTAATTAAATGCCTTGTGGTGTTCTAAGTCCTGTCACCTAATTTTCTGTTTTCTTTGGTGCAGCTCCATATTATCTTCAGTTAGTTTGTTTAATAAACTTATTGAAATTGATTGGTCACGCCTCTGCCTCGTCAGTAACGAGCAAGAGTGCCTTTGTAACTGGTGAAACTTTGCACTAGTTAATGTCGTATTTCCTGGCGTGTAACTCCACCCCCAAGTGGCGTTGTCAGTACCATTTTGTTGCCTTTTCAGTTTCCTCCTCCTTCTTGCTTCCACATACTTATTTCTGATTATGTCCATCCAGGTCACTCCAATGAACATCCTGACACATTCAACTTTGCTACCTCAAGCTCTGACTCTTGCCTCCATCTCCAAACTATAAATCAAAGCAGGTCTCACTTGCATCTTGTAAACCGGTGGTATCTTGTATTCTTGTGTCACAAATCTTCCCTGACACTTGTCTCCACCCACTCCACCCTACCTGCACTCTCTTCTTTACCTCTGTTGTGTACTGTCCATTCAATCAGCTTGGTGACGTTACATTTTTCAGATGGTCCACTTTAAAAATTCACCTGAAGAAATAAGAGAATTCAGTAAAGACGCTTCTAATCTTTTATCACTTCTTTTGGATTTCTGTAAACAGATGAAATTGATCAAACATAATTTAGCAAATATTTAATGTTTTACCAGAAAAGGTAAATTTTGTAATAATGAGATTATTAAGAGTTCAAAAGTTAACTTAAAGGTTAACATCATGTGATTTTACTCTAGTCTTTCGTTTTTGAAGTTTATGGTTTTAATGTTGTTTCATGGCAACACTACACATGGTGATAAATTACATTCACACTATGCTGTTCTTTTCCATTTACCATCTAAATCAAAGGTTTGAAGGGTATATTTACCACTATCATTCCTGCTCAGGTTATTGATCCTAAATCTTCCATTACTGGGAATAAAAAGAGACCTACTTTGTATTATACTATAAAGAACCTTATTACACAGTCACTACAACCACAATTCACTCACAAAGTTACACTAACAATGAACGTCATTCATAACTAATTTATTAACTAACTAAAAAAAATAAGTCACACAAACTCTCCAGTTCAGTCTAAAACAAACACTACATGTTTGTTTGTTTTAAAAAAATGAAAACTACAGGAGTGGAATCATGACTGATGACACTGTTGGAGAAAACAACATTGTCACTATTTCTTAATTTGTATGTAGAGTTCAGTTAGTCAGTTGCTAAGCTTTTAAATGGGAAATACCATAATAACAAAACATGATATCCATAAAACTTGAAAAAATTATATAAACTAAAAACTTCTTATTCATTCTAAACCAACAAGAATTACCTTGAATTAACAACTGTAAAGTCCATTTCCTTGATGATGTTCCACTTGAATCAAAAGTTTAAAGGCTATGATTACCGCTGTCATTCCTGTTCACTTTCTTGATCTTAAATCTTCCATTGCATTGAGAAAGGAGAGATCTATGTGATGTGGAGTTAGAAATACCCCTTTCTCTCTCACATCCAGTATATTTAATGAATTCTTTAACAATTGGTATCTAGGTATTTCTGAGGAGCTCTACCAGAAAATCATCAAGAAGAATTTCAGGACATGCTCAGAAATACGACAAGTCCACCTCTGAATGGCTCAATAAATAAATATTTTTAATATATATATATATATATATATATATATATATTTTAATTAAGGCTTTGAAGTGACCTTAGTCAAAGTTCACACGTAAATCCAATTAAGATGCTCGCTTCACAGTTCTTGCTGCTAAGGGTCACACAACCACTTGTTAAAGTTATGAAGTAATTACTTTTTCAGATAGGAGTGGGTAACTTTGGGTAACTTTCTTTTCCTCAAAAAAAAAATTAATAATTTAAAAAGAATGGTGGCCACCTTCTCGAGTTATCGCATTCATTAGAGTTTCAGATTACTGGAGATGTTACCTTTACCTAGAGGTCAAGGTCGCTTTCAGCAACAATACCTGATTGTGGCCACAAGATGGCAGTAATGAAAAAGATGGATGGATGCAAGGAACTAGACAGCATTATGGCACTATGGCAGCTGTGATATCTGCCTTTTGCACCAGGGGGTGCTACAGCACCTGCAGCAATGTGAAGCAGACTCAACTTTTGACACTGGTCTAAAACTCATGCTTTCACTCTTTTCCTTCTCTGAAGCAAAACCTAAATTTATCATTATCATTTTTGTTAAAATATGTGCACTTTTTAAAACTAGACGTTTTACTGAATAATAAATATCTTTAAGCTACAACATCCAGTGAATCAGGAAGGGAAACTTCATGCACCCCCTTTTTGATAACAAGGCTGAAATGTATGCTTACGTTCCGGTGGGGAGTATTTTTGTGTTCATGTGTATGTTTGTGTGAGAGTTTATGAGTGGGTGTTTGGGAGTTTCCCACTAAGTGAACAGAAACAAAAGTAGGTCACATGGTAATGTTGGCCATGTCAAAAGCAGTTGTCACTTTTTCACACACACACCCCCCCCCCTCCCTTCAGATTGTTCTAAGTAAGCAAATACAATGCTTCACATTAATACATGTTTAAAACCTGTGAAGAATTCCGAGTCCCCACCATAACAAACAGGAGAGGGCTGATCCACTGCATCATGCCCTAAAAGAAGACAGGACAAGACCCTGAGGAGGAGTGTGTGTGAGGGGATTACTAGTTAGATGATATTCTTTTGTTGGTTGAAGATAGGAACAGTGACCCTACAGTGTCTCTTTTTCATTAGTAGTGTAAGTTGTATTATTGGTGGTGACACAGCAGGCCATGATGCCGTCACATGAAGCTAAACAGGTAAATAAAACTGAATTAATTTAATTGACTTTTTTTTTCCCAGTTATAATATTTAGCTGTTCTTTAGTGTTGTTAGCTGAACCCTAAATGTGTTTCAGACACAGACTTGCATGAAGCACCTTTGCATACCATGGACTAAGACAGATGGGTGCAACCAAATGCTTTTTTCTGTTTTTGGTTAACATTTACAAATTGTGGTCAGAGTCCTTCTGGTTGGGACTGATAACTCGAAATGGTGATGCTTGCTCTTTTTCTATTTGCAGATGAGGAAACCTTTTGTGAAGGCAGGGTGCACTATGAAGCTTTGGGGTGATCTGTGGCAATTTAAGTGATGGATAACACTTTATTTAGATAGCATATTTAGATTCTAGCTGTTAAACGATCAATCAAAAGTACTCACTGGAAAAAAGAATAAGGTTCTACTTTATAACACAGAAACAGGTTTGTGGTCCCACTAATGCAATAATTAGGATCAATAACCTGAGAAGGACAGCTAGTGGTGAATATATCACTAAAAGCTTTTGTTCAAGTGGACACATATCAGGCAAGCGGACTCCACACCCTAATACCCACAGCCATGTGTCAACTGCTATAAACCACCATCTTAATAGATCTTAATAGGTCTCTAAATGTCCCACAAGTTTTTCACACAGGGCTATGTAGGTTTGGATTTTATCCTCCCATTTTCTGTTTATTTGTCTTATCATTGTCTTTTATTTAAATTTGTTTGATGATCTGATCTTTGTTGTTCCTGGGACTGTGCTCTTCTGGACACAGATCTCGGATGTTGTTCATGGAATCTCTGAGCTGCTTGCCCATTTTGGGAGTCACAGCCTCAAGTGTTTTGATTACCACTGGGACCACTGCTGGCCTAACCTTCCAAATCTTCTCTAGCTTCCCTCTCACCCCTAGGTATTTCTCAAGCTTCTTGTGTTCCTTCTTCCAGATGTTGCTATCACTTGGTATAGCCACATCTGTCACTACAGTCTTTCTCTTCTGCTTGTCCACCACTACACCACCACTCACTCTCAGGGTTATATCCCATTTATATTCTACAATTACACTGTTATAGTGTATCTGTGCAAAAACCAAAATATATGAAAAGCTTTATTTACAGTCATATTTTCATAAATGTTAAAATGCTTTCTCTTTATCATGTTTCCATTTACATGTTGGTCGAACCTTTACCAAGTGAAGAACTAGTCAAAGGCTTCCACAGAGTACAGATGCAGAAAACACTCAGTGTTTGTAATTAAATCAAGAGGTCATGTAACAATAGTTGTGTTAATGACCTGATATATTACAAAAGTGACAGTTAAATAGTCCAATACATTAAACCTTATAAGCTATGGTTTGTATTTTATACGGGGAATTTACATTAAATGAAGGACCTTTAGGCATCTTAACATCAGCTCCTCACTCCAGCTACTTTCAGTGGAGCTGTCTGTCCAAAAGCACTGAGCACTTCTTCACCTGACTTTATGGACGTTAGCATACACACAATCAGTTCCTGCTGGTTCAGGCCTCCGAGGTCGCTTTGCAGACTTTACTTGGCCGTACTCCACAGCAGCTTTTTTCTCAGCTTGGTTTGCCTGCCTTTTGACAAACTTGACATCAGCAAAGACTTCCTGGTCATCTTCTTCCTCTGCAAAGTAGCAAAAGGGATGGTTCAAATATAGTATTAAAATAAGTGAATGATTAAAGGAATACAAAGACAGTAGATAACATAAAATGAGTCACACAAAATATGACATGGGTTCTTTAGCGAGCTTTAGAGTTTATAGTTTGTGGATTTTGCTTTGTTTAGACAGAGCTGTTTCACAGGTTTTTGTGTTAATTGTAGCAGGATAGCAGTATCTGCATATTTAACTGATATATGACAGAGTTATCAATAAACTCTTGACAAGAAATCAAAAATGTATTTAAAAAGCTTACTATTCCGTATATCCTAAAAAACAAAAAAGCAATCTGAGCAAAATAAGTGATGAAATAAAGTGTACCCTTTTTTGTAGGTTTGCTGTTTTGCTTTTTCCTCAAAGCACATATGACTACTACACCAACAACCAAGAAAATTACCAGCGCTGAGAGAACACTACCGATCAGTGGCAAATTTCCTGTTTCAAAAATAAAAGGCACAAACAGATAGCAGGTTGAATCAGAAAACATGTTGGTTTTTTATCAAGACAGAGAATGAGCAAAGGAGAAAATTACATCAATGGATCTGAAGTTACTTTTTACTTACTAATGTACCATGGCTCATCACTGATGGTAGTTCCATAATCCTTACCCACAGAAGTCTGTTTTGGTGGAGTACACAGGGTGTTATTAGCTTTATACACCCACCGTGATATCTGTGTCCCATTGACTGAAGTACAGTTAATGAAAATAAAGCCTATGAGCAATAAAACACATAATTCATGCAAAGTTACTGTATTAATTAATTAATGAATTAGTAATTATCATATATATATCAGATTATTTATATTCTCACTCACCACAGGTCGATATTCTCTCCTCTTTGGAGACATTACTGACATTATTACTGACTGAGCAGACCAGATGTCCTGACACGTGCTGTTTCAGAGTGATGATGTTAGTCTCATTATTTCCAGAAAGGAGCTCAGCATCTGTCAGTGTGCGTCCATCCAGAGTCCAGCTGTACTGAGGACTGTCCCCTCCCTCAGAGGAGCAGGACACCCTCATCTCTCCCTGGGACAGACACTCAGAGAGCAGCACCACAGAGGACACAGGAGCTGAGAGAAACACACACACAGATCAGTTTTTTAAAATAGTATTTGGTCATTCTTTATAGTCTCTAATGAAAAACAGGGAACGCAAAAAACACATGTATTTTGTGAGATGTATTATATGGATTACCAAAAATCTATTAATGGCTTAATTTCCCAACATTTACCTTGAATGAACAACTGTAAAGTCCGCACGCCTGATGATCTTCCATCTGAGTCAAAGGTTTGAAGGGTATAATTACCACTGTCTGAGCTGCTCAGGTTATTGATCCTAAATGTTCCTCTACTGGGAAAAAGATCCACTCTTATAGAATTAGAAGTAACCTTGTTATTTCTTACATTTAATATTTTTAATGTATTTTTTAACAAATTGTATTTATTAATTTCTGAAGTGTTGTCCATCAGCTGGATTTTCACAGTTCCTCCCAAAGGTCCATAACACTGAGCTCCATCCCATCTGCCATCACAGTGAGTTTCCACACCTGCAAACAAAAAAGGATACACAGTTGGTTTGTTTGTTTTTAAGTTACAAATTTGAGTTTGGCAAAATCTGCAAATGTCTACCTAAACCAAAAATGACGGTTTTGTGCCCACTGTCTGTCACAGATGAACATTATACAGGTCTGTGAATCACAGTTAAGGTTCAGCTAGCAGCACTATTTTCCCTGTGCTGATGAACAGTTACAAACTAAAACTAGAAAATTACAAATTCAAATTATACAACTAGAAAAAGTTGCACTTCCTGCGAAAATGTAGTGTGAATGCCGTGTAGTGGAATCTGAAAACAGCAGAAGAAGGAGAGCTATCTGTTGAAAACAGGTATAGAAGCTGAACTCTGCTTTATTTGAAAGACTACACTGAAGAGTGTCAAGAAAGCAGATTACATGTAAGCAGGGAAGATGTGCAGCATCTGTCCCATGTAGTACTCGAACCCTTGCCACCAGATCTCACAGCAGCTGCGCACCCTACTGCGCCAAACCATTTCTTGTCCGAAACAAAGATATGATGAGAGGAAAAAAATATGCACTGTGCAGAAGAAGCTAAATTCTGCTGAAAAGAGGTGAAAATGCTGAATGTTCAGCAAAAAAGAGATAAGGAACCTGAAAATTGTGCTGAAAAGAGGTGAAAAGGCTGAAAATTGTGCTTATAAGAGCAGAAGAGGATGAAAATTGTGCTAAAAAGAGGTGAAAAAGCTGAAAATTGTACTGAAAAGAGGTGAATCAGCAGACTTTCTGCTGAAAAGAGGAAAAGAAGCTGAAGTTTGTGCTAAAAACAGCTTAAGAAGCTGGAATTTGTGCTGAAAAGTAGTGAAAAACTGAAACTTTTGCTAAAAAGAGGTGAAAAAGCTGAAATTTGTGTGGAAAAAAGTTTAAACAGTTGAAGTGTTAACTGAAGAAAATGTTGCCATAAGCAGGATTCGAACCCTGGCCTCCTGAGAACGGCTGCTCATCTCACCGAGCTAAAACATGGCTCAGCCCGGCAAGCAAAACTGGTGATCACACTGATAATGTGGTTCCTGTCAGCAAAATGGGCTGATTTCTTGACACTCTTCAGTATAGTCTTTCAAATAAAGCAGAGTTCAGCTTCTACACCTTTTTTCAACAGATGGCTCTCCTTCTTCTGCTGTTTTCAGATTCCACTACACGGCATTCACACTGCATTTTCGCATGATTTAGCTGCTGTAGCTTTAGGGTTTTGTTGATGAAACATGTTGCCTTATTGTTATACTATCATAGTCTTACTTCATTTTTATTGCTATAGCCTATATGGCCTGTTAATGAAGGTATAGCCTTCGTTAACAGGGCACTCAAATGAGTATGTTTTGTCACAAATATCAATAGTATTGATACCAGCATTGTTATTGGTATTGGATCGATAGTACGACAGGATCTATAGTTTGTGTTCAACATATGTTGAACAAAATATCTTTAGCTAAATATAGCTCTTTCTTCTCTCTCTCTTCTTTTTAATCATGGCAGGAAACATATTATTGATTATGAAATTAATAAGTAGAGACGACATGACAAAAATAAGTTACTCACCATGAGAGACTCCAAGCAACACCAGCAACAGTCCAACTGCAGCTTCCATGTCTGTTCAGCCTGTGTTGATCAAGTCAGCAGCTTTTCCATCAAAAACAAAGGTGGGTGTGGTGCTCTGAACGGACTCCAAATTGTTAGTAAGCAGCCTCAGAGGCGAGTGAAAACGTTGGCGTCCGGTTTTGAAGTTGTACTTGTATATTCATGCACTGAGGGGATAAAAGGAAGTGGTGTCGGTTTTCCTTCCTCTTTTAGCTTTCAAGAAAAAAGATTCATGTGTGATGGATTGCGAGGAAGGGAGGGGAAGCATTTATTATTTATTACTAAGTGATGTTTTGAGCATGCCTAAAATATAAATTGGCCCATAAAAAATAATCTATTCATCTATAAACACTGTAAAAAAAAAAAACATGTCTAACCCGTGACAAACAGGTCAACCAGCACATTTTGTGTTTACACACACTGTGCAGTATAGCAGTTAACTCCATGTTTAAAATCTAAGATTACTGAATAAAATATACAGTTCTAAAATGTATTCTTGAAATTAAATAATGGTTCATTCATTCATCTTTAAAGCTGAACAAGGGGTCATTTCAGATTTTTAGCATGTGAAGTATAACTGTACAAATCTTAACAAGACGTATAATCCACCAAAATACGTCACCCATATACTGTAACAACTGCAATGAAGTTGGATTTCAGTTCTTATGATTTCATTTTAAAACCTGAACATTGGAGGAATAACTGTTCTTTCATATAATGGCACTCTCTCCTGGAACAGAATAATAATACTGCTTCAAACTTTTCATTGCCTAGTTACACCTTTGTTTCCATGAACACTGTTACACCCCGGCCTATTGATATTATTCTGTCATCAATCTGAGAACCCCTTATTGTCTAGTATATCATATTTGATACATACAGGTTTTTTTTTAGTTTTTTCTAAAATTCTATATCATCTGTGTGATTTTTTTTCCTGTGAAAGCCCTAAATAAATTGCACAATACACTTTTAAGCAATTGAAACTCTCAACTTTCAAACATTTAGAATTTTCTGGCACTTATCTCATGGCTCAGTTTTTAAAGGGTTAACAATTTGTCAGCTCTCTTATGTTGACGTCTTGTACTGACCCGTTTGTATATGATGGCTTCACAGTGGTCAGATGCACTGAGATGTATTACAATCAGTGTCGGATCCTATCACAATGTCATTCTGTTTAGTTAAAGACTCGAGTTTCACGATGTTTTGTTACTGAAGATGCTTGTAATTAGGCTCCGGGCCAAATTTGGCCCGCAGCCTAATTACATTTGGCCCGCGAAGCAATACCAAATTACTATCAGAGCTGGCCTACTGGTATTATACAGCTAATATATATATTGTTTAGTATTAAGCTTTGCTTGTTCCATATTCAGTTTTTAGCAAAATGTGTTTGAGTCCATAAGAAAAGATTCATTCTTATATCTGGAGGAATAAATATATTTCAATAAATATTAACGTTAGCCCGCGACTTTGTTCCAGTTTTGAACTTTGGCCCACTGTGTATTTGAGTTTGACACCCCTGGTTCACAGCAATGCAAAGGAAGTACACATATTGTACAAGGTGATAAAATATGTGCAGCCACACTGTGCTATTCACACTTTTCTAAGCATGCTTTTTCACTGTAATGTTCCTGTTCTCAAGCTAACTTAAGTTTCTCATGTTATCATGGTCACTTGGAAAAAAAGTGAAAAAAACTTAGAGCAAATGTATTTATTTGGTGTCTAGATATTTCTGAAGTGCTGTGCATCACTTGGTAGACCACAATTAGTGCACTAATTTATTCACGCTTTCTTCAAGCAGTTATCTAAGTTATCTCTAAAATTAGAAACACACAGTGAGCTCACTAACACTGTCAGAGAAAAGTTAAGGGCTTCTCTCTTTACCTGACAGAGGATAAATTATCCCCAGTCAGCCCTTCAGAGTCCACAGCCTGTGATCAGAACACAGTTAATGCTACATCTGTAAGTCTTCCATTAATTACTTATGTCAGTGGATCCCCGAGGAAAGCCAAGAAAGCTGATGCTACACTTGCTAAATATTTTATAAAAGTAACAGAAACAACAAGTGAGAAAAAAGGCATCTTCTTGAAAGATGACCTGTTTATGCACAAATGGGCCTAAGTTAAAGCAGGAAAATCAAGATGAGGACTAGGGTGTGGTATGGCAGATGGTAGTTCCCAAGGGGTACAGCCAAGGTGTGTTGCAGCTAGCCCATGAACATTCACAGTCTGATCATTTAGAAGTTAAAAAAACATGACCGCATCCTCCATCATTGGCTGAGTGCTGGGAACAGTTTTTCTGGCTGGGTCTTAAAACTGATGTAGCTAAACCTGTAGCACTTGTCAAATTGCTGGTAAGTGTGACCACTTTGTGCAACCTGTTCCTATCATTCTGCAGTTGGTGAGTCTTTAGAGTGTGTAATTGTTGATTGTGTGGATCTGCAATCTTTAGGTATTTCGAAAATAAAATCTCTAGCCTCAAACAAACATCTGGCATCAAACTTTAAAGATCATGATGCACAAATACTGCCTTGAGACTGAGAGACACTGGGGTAAAGGTCTTGCTTTCCTGCTGTTTGCTGCTCACAAGGCTAAGCAGATATCTCTCAGTTTTATCCCTGCTGAGCTGCTGTTTGGACATAATGTGTGAGGGCTGCTAAAAGTGTTTGTCCTTGATGTTGTCACACAGTTCCGAGCCTCTTCTTTTCTCAAAGTAACATAAAAACGCTATATGATAGGAAAACTGTTCAGTGTTTTTTTTTTTCAACCTGCTGACAAGTGCTAGTGTTGGTACCCACACAGAGTTGTTTTCAGCAAAATTTGCAGGTCAGGGTTAAGTTAAAAGCAGCATAAATTACACCAGACTCTCCACACACCTGCACGGTGGAAGCAGACATGCCTGTGTTATACTAACATGCTGAAACTGTTCCAGTGACTTTAGGGAAGATCCCCCAAAATTCCCATGTAAAAGACAAACCTTCTGAATCCACTTTCCCTGTCTCAGTTTCACTGATATCCGTGCCAGTAGATAGTGATGGTTCCTTCACTATTTTTATTCATGCAAACCTTTTCTGCTGTTTTGTTTTTCTTTGTTTGTGTTTTTTTGTTTCACTTTAGAGTTTAGTGTGTTCGTTTCTTTCCAGGAGGATTTTTTGTTTGTTGTTTTGTCCTTGGAGACCCTGAAGATGAATTTGCTTCCTTTTCTCCTCCTACTTAAGTTAATTGTAAATAGTTGTTTGTAAAATTGTAAAATAAATCTTTGACTCATCGTTTATGGGCTTATGTATGGCTTGTGCTGTTGCCCTTGTGTGTTACACCCTTGTGCCCCCTAGACTTCACAGACAAATGAGGGGTCATAACAGTGTAATGAAAATTGCAATGTGATTACAGTAACATGATATCAATAGATGGTTTCAAAATCACCCAACTTTGCTTCTCACAGAGTCTATTGACACATTCAGTAGCTGTCAAAGTATAAATATTAATTAGCCTCATCATACAGCAGCTACATCAGCCACAATTATAGTTACAGTCAGTGGTACATCAAAATGTACCAAGAATTACAATGAATTATTTTTTGTGTAAAGTTTTACAAGCATAGGTGAAGCTTTAAGTTGCAGAACTTAACACAAAGGATGTTATTAAAAGCTACTCAGTGACTGTACTTGATAACAGAGCTATTGCATATTTTAAATAATTAAACAGAGCTAAACATAAGAAACTCCTAATAGCACCACCCGCAGTCCAAATGTAGCTTCGTGTTTCCTCTCTGTTTGTCTGTGAAGGTTCTCAGTCATCCAGGTCATCGTAGTCTAAGGAGCTTGGAAAGAAAAGCGTCTGGACTTCTTTAAGTTCTTTCCTCTCTGTTCACTTTCTGTCAACTTAGCCAGCAGCTTTCAGATAAACTCCTCTACTTTACCAAGATGCAAACAGCACAGGATAAATGCAAGCAGGCCTCTTTGCACACTGTGTGCATAGAGGCACAACTGGTTTCCTGTTGGTGACCGGCTTCAAATAAAAATGTGTGAACTCAGACCAGGCAAGATGTATGTCAGAGAAACCCAATTCTCAAAAGTACTTTTAATATTTACAACTGATTTATATCCAGTTTGAAGCTAATTGAACACAGAAATGACAAAAATACGCTGTATAATAAAGCCATATATATATATTGTTTAATACATTTAAAAAATAGAATACTTCAAACCTCAGAACACATTCACAGACATTCACGATCGTTGTGTTGCTGAAGTTTTGTGTGTTAAGGTTATGTGCATGCAAGTAGATTCTAATAATGAATAAAATGAAGTCAATCAGCATTAATAGTCACCATACAAAACCACAAGTACACATGTAGCTGTTACATAATCGAGCTATTATTCGTATTGATTGTATTGTGCTCTTCCCATATATTATAAGTCTGTACTGATGAAGATAAATATATATATATATATATATATATATATATGAAGGAAGCCAGACTAAAGTAAGAAAAAGGAAATAAAACATTAAATTTGCTCTGTCTCTTGTTTTTTTGACAACAGCACACTCTTCAAACCATGCATCATAGCAGGTCTCACTATAATCTCATAAAGCTTCCCTTTCACTTATGCTACTATTCTTCTGTAACATATCAGCCCAGACACTCATCTCCACCCAGTTTAACCTGCCACCACTCTCTTCCTTACCTCTCTAATGCATTGTCTGTTGCTTTGATTTTTTGTTATTTAAATTCATCCACTATCACTACCTTTTCTTGTTGCATTTTTACCTTTTCACCCATCTCCCTGACATCCACACACATGTATTATGTCTTGTTTCTACTGAATTTCACTCTTATTCTCTCCAGAGCATATCTCCACCACTCCAGACATTATTCCACAATGTGTTTCTACACCAATCTGCATTTAATTATTAGTTATTGTTAATCTCTGGCTCTCTTCTACAGTGTGTTTTTGTCCTGTCTTCATCTGCTCGCCCTCAACTGGTTGCGGCAGATGGCCACCCCTCTCTAAGCCTTATTCTGCTGGTTTCTTCCAGTTAACACAAATCTAACCAACCAACACGACAGTAGACATGATCACGATTACCTGCTGAAGTTCAAACTGAGCATTCAAATACGTAAGAAAGCTGATTTTGTGGCTGTGAACGTGGCATGGTTGTTGTGGCATTAGTTACTAGTTACTTCTTCAAAAAAGTAACTGAGTTAGTAACTGAGTTAAAATATTTTAAAAGTAATAACTCAAAATGTTAGAAATATTCCAGTGTTAGAAAATCAGCACTGCTCAGTGTTAGCCATTGTTAATCTTCAAAATTGACTAGGTTACTTTTAAACATATAACACTGTCAAAAGTGTTAATTTAACACTCAACAGTGTTGTATTTAACACTCAGAGGTATGGACCCATATAGACACTCTCTAGTGTTAATTTAACACTGGAGATTTTGCTGTGCACTTGTCCTGACAACCCAACAGAGTGAACATTATTGCCACAAACTGTCACCTTCAAGCATGAGCTGAGAGTAGCTATGTGTCTCTCCTGTGCCTCCACCCAGACCCCCCACACCTAGGCTATGCAAGGAAGGGTGGAGTTGGCTTAGGTTTCTCATTACTCATCTTGTTGCTTGTGAAACCTCCAATGGTGAATGTGCTGTGGTTGATAAGTCACTAAAAATCCTCCATTACCACGTTCTCTTCATCTTATCTTCATTTTATTCCTGTACAGGTGGCGTGGGGCACCCGCAATTAGGTTGTACATGTACAATGACAAAAACGGTCTACTCTATTCCATTTTATTGTACTACAAACTTTTCAAAAACATTTAAAGGAATAAATGTAAACAAATTGAGTACAATACTATTCCTTTCAAAGTAAATGCCTTAGTAGAGGTTTGCACACTCTGAGTGCTTCTCGTTTCATTTTAAGACCTGAACATTGGAGGCATAACACCAAGACAACTATTGTAAATATCTCACATAATGGCTCCTTCCATTGACACATATAAATAATGCTGCTTTCATTGGGTTTTTTTTTGGCCATTTAAAGCTTTGTCTGACCATATTCTGTTTAAAGTGATTTTATTGAATGTAGTTTTTATTGCACTACCTCAAAGGCCCTAAATGTATTAGAGGAACCCAAAATAAACAGCTCTTGACAATAAAAGGTTTTTTAGGGTATTTTACACTTGCTGTAACAATAAGAATACTCTTTATCATCAACGCTTTCTTGGACTGACCTATTTAATAGTTAACAGTTTTACAGTAGTCATCTACAAGTTTGAAATCTATTGCAGTTTCTGACCTCATCACAGTATCAGTCCATGTATCCATTTAAAAACAAAGGTTTTGAGATGTTTTGTTTACAAAATTGCTGGTTGAATTTAACAAAACTTGGCTAAGCAAGTGGACATATCTGCTTATAAGCAGAAGCTCTGAAACTGTACATCTTGATAAGATATGGACAGTCACACTGTGCTATTGTTTCACACTCTAAACATCATGCTTCCTGTGTCACATGTCACTGGCTGTGTAGCAGGAAGGTTAGGACGCAAAGACAGAAGTTAAACTCAAAACAGCTTTATTGCTAAATGAACAAAAACTAAAATACAGAATAGAATAATTCAATCAAGGTAGAAACAGGAACTAATGAACTAGGTTTACTTGGTAGGACACATGAACAGCAGAACACACAGCAAGAGGCACACTGTCTAGAGGAAGAACAGAACATGAAACTAAATGAGACTGAGGCCATACATGAACATATAGGAAGATGAGGGAACAGGCAAGAGGTGGGAGTACAGACACTTATCCCAGGCTAATGAAATAAGAGAAACAAAACAGAACACAAAGCACAAGGGATGGCAAATTAAAACAGGAAATGACTAACATTAATACCTAGACTATGACATATGAGCTTGACACAAAGACAGAAAGTTAAGGAAACACAGAAAAGGCAGAACCAGACAGATACACAAGGTAAGCAAGAAAACGCAGCAATAAATAAACCTGTCCTGCAAATATATTGTTACAGTGTAGCAATAACAAAAGAAAAGTACACAGTATGAATCAGTGATGTTGATTTCAACCACTTGCAACAGTGCTCAAATTCAGTTTAGTACAAACAGTAGTTTCTGGTGGGTTGATTATTTCTATTTGCAATTATGTAATATGTATTTGATTTTAGGCCAAAAAATGTCTCAGATTAAAAGATTACTCTACTTATAGTTACAACATTTGTTATATTAGTTTCCACAGAATACAAATGCATAAGATACTCAGACCTTCTCATGGTAATTCAGTGTAAGCTGTGTAAATGTAAAACATGATTAGTGAATAAAAACAAGAGATACGTGTCATCTAAGTGTTATTTTCACACGCACAGAGATGTGAAATGTCAGTAGATCAAAGTTGACACTACACATTGCAAGAAGTAGAACTTCTCATTTCAACCATCAGAACAGAGTTGTCTGGATAGTCCATCATTTGTGGGACAGCAGAGACTTCAGCTTTTTCAGTTTTCTTTTTCTTCCAAGCAAAGTAGATGAAAATCCCAATTAATAAGAGAATTCCCATCACTGCTCTCAAACCACATAAAAGTAAGGAGTTATCTGTTCAGAGACACAAATATCACATTAAATTAGAGCTTTGACCAGGTTCACTTATGTATAACTGAGTTACCATTGGAGTAAGTGATACTACTAGAGGATTGATTCCTTACCTAGAGGGGTGTCAGAGACTTTTATAGGGCCCATTGTTGGTTTAATACACAGGGTATTTTTGGTTGCAAGCACCCACTTTGTAATGTGTGTCCCATCAGATAAAGTGCAGTTAATGAATATGAATCCTGAGGAATTCATTTGCTGTTTCAATAATTTATAACAAATGTAAAACTCATAACTCTTAAGATATTTTTGCATCATGTTCTTACTCACCACAAGTGCATATCCTTTGTTCTTTGGAGACACTATTGACATGATTTCTCACTGAGCAGACCAGATGTCCTGACACGTGCTGTTTCAGAATAATGTTGTTACTCTTATTATTTCCAGAAAGGAGCTCAGCATCTGTCAGTGTGCGTCCATCCAGACTCCAGCTGTACTGAGGACTGTCCCCTCCCTCAGAGGAGCAGGACACCCTCATCTCTCCCTGGGACAGACACTCAGAGACCAGCAGGACAGAGGACACAGGAGCTGAGAGAAACACACACAGATGAGTTTTGATATTATATGTCAGAACTGTTCATTCTTAATAGTATATAAGGAAGAGAATTGTAGCCACAAAATACAGTTAAATTTAGAATTTTCAATTAAATATTCAAATTCAGTCTAATCTAATCTAATTTTATTAATAGCAACAAATCACAACAACAGTTGCCTCAAGCTGTTTATGTTGTAAAGTAAAGGACCATCTATACCACACAGAATATGAGATATATTATATAAGATGATATGTTATGTAGATTACCCAAAATAATGTTACATTTACAGGGCTTAACACATTTATTAGGCTACCATCTAATGCAACGTTTATACCACACCTGCCTTAAATAAACATTATTGATGATTAGCAAATATATTTTTTATGTTTCTATGATTTTTCATGCACCAATATTTATTAGCCCTTTAATCCAAATTATATTTTAAACACTATAAAGTATTTATCTATAAAGTTTAAAATGTTTGATGTTTTTATACATTTGTTAAGCACTATATATAATAATTGTAGTCATTTCTTGAAATGGAAAAAATTACCTTGAAAGATCAACTTGAAAGTCCGCTGGCCTGATGATTTTCCATCTGAATCAAAGGTCTTAAGGCTATAATTACCACTGTCATTGCTGCTCAGGTTATTGAGCCTAAATGTTCCATTACTGGGAATAATGGTAGACCTGTTTCCTATCATATTAACCTGATTATTTTTCACATCTAATATTTTTAAAGAATTCTTTAATAATTGGTATCTAGGTAATTCTGAGGTGCTGTCCATCAGCTGGATGTCCACAGCTCCTCCCAAAGCTCCATAACACTGAGCTCCATCCTGTCTGCCATCACAGTAAGTTTCCACACCTGCAAATTCAAAAAATATTTTTGTAAAAAAAACAACAACAATAAAAAAGATATTAAGCAGCACTGAAGCAATTAAAAAATAATTCTGAATATTTCACTCACAGTGGGTTAATTGGTTATAACGTGTAAAAACAAGGTATTATACCTGGCATTGTGTCTTATATGTCACAGGTAATAGAGGCACCAGTACACGGTCACTGCAAACATGGTCACTACAAACTTTGCAACAAACTTGCAACGTTACAGTAGTAAAGTCCAAAATTTAGAGATATCTTAACGACTAAATATACCATATTTTCAGATCATAAGGCACACTGGATTATAAGGTGCACTGTCCCCGAACGGGTCTGTTTTCATACATAAGGCAGATAAGCGTCAGATAAGTCAATTTTGCTCAACTCATTCTTCTTGCTTCTTCCATTTCCGTACCATTGATTCATGAATGTTGAATCTTCTTTCAGCTGCTCTATTCCTGTGTTGTTGCAGTATATTAATGACTAACCTTTATTGTGGATGGGTTATCTCAGTTGTTCTCCTGACTGAAGTTTGGTCTGTTTATAGCATCCTGCCATGCGATTGCATTTGTCCGAATACCATCGGGAACCCTCACGTTAACTTTTATTGAGTGGAAAAAAGTTAGCATTCGTCCTCTAGCTTCACTGTGTTTATGTTGTGCTAACATAGCTGTGTCACTAGCGATCATGTAGCAAATCATTATATACCAACCAGCCCAACTTTAGTAACCCTACAAAAGTCACTGCTGTTTAGTTTTCTGTCTTCATCTATGTTGGAAGTGAGAGCAGTCCCTAGTTTTATACTTGAAAGGTTTCACATCATTACTCTATGTAATAATACCAGCGACAGGCCTACATCTGTAATTAGAATCATATGAGACAAACACAAATTGAAGGCTTCAACTTGATAGCTATGTTTCGTCTTTTTACTACTGCTATTTGCAATTCATTTTATTTTTTATAAAATTTTTGTCCCTAGTTTTATACTTTGAATTTTGATTTATTGTATTATTTCATTATTTGATCAATTCATGGAGTCCTTTAAAGCTTTGCATTATTTCACAAATGTTTGTAAAAGTGGGCTGTATGGTGCTTGATTTAATATGCCTGCGGCAATGTAACCGAAAACACCTGAATTCAAATATTAAGAGATGCCTTTGTCTATATACACCATTTATATAGTGTACATTACCAGTGTTGGTCAAGTTACTTGAAAAAAGTAATCAGTAGCTAATTACTGATTACTTCCCCCCAAAAGTAATCCCATTACTTTACTGATTACTTATTTTCAAAAGTAATTAATTACTTAGTTACTTTTTAAAAACACAATTTACAACCTGAATAGGTGATAAAGCGATAGATCTTTCAGCCCAATTCTACTTTTTCTACATAATCCATCATACAAAATGTAACCAAATGGAAAAGTCTCTTTTTAAAACTTGTTTTGTTAGTTTTAATCTTTTAACTTTATGCATCTAGCAAAAATTTAATTATATGCAACATTCTCTGACTGGAAGTTACTGCCCATCTCTGTACATTACAAACGTCACTGCTGTTTAGTTTCTCTCTTCATTTATGTCGGAAGTGATAGCAGAGCTATACGTCTTAATTTGTTTACGAAATCTTTCAGTCAGAACATGGTATATCCTGTTTAGGTGGAAACTAGCGAGCTAACTCCCTGCTAACTTCTAACTCCATTAAATTTAATAAATTCTGTTTTCATGGATGCCTCGATTTTGAACTTAATTGTTACACCTGGTAAAGCAGCAATGCTGATCATTATATTAAAGATGAAAGCATTTAGAAGGTTTTTAACTCCCAGTGATGGCCCAGTGTTCATTTATCTTTAGGACCTGAACAGACTCCGTGAGGCTCCTGACTATGTTATCCATAATGCTCCGACAGCAGTGCGGCTTCGTAGCTTACCAAAGTCGTACTAAAAATCTTTTTGACAGATTTTTGAGAACGGTTTATCACATAAAATTGGTTCGAGGTCAGTAAGCACAACCAGAATTCATACATGAGGCGCACCGGATTATAAAGCGCACTGCTGATTTTTGAGAAAATGTAAGCATTCTAAATGTGCCTTATAGTGCAGAAAATAGAGTACTACTAAAGCAATTTGGTAAGTAAACAGTGTGTATGTCACCTATGACAACTACAATTATGAAATCATGGCAATAAAATTTTGAATAAACCAAGCTACTTTTTGTACCTTACGAAATTTTAATTTAAAGTTTTAACATTTAGTTGGAAAAGTAAACATCCTTAGATGTGGGAAAAAGAAAATAGGTAAAAAGATTCCATTATGAGGTAATTCCATTTCAACCACAAAAACTACAAGAAGAAGAAGTTGAAGAAGAAGTTGGTTTTGTGCAGCAAGGATGAACAAAAACTGCCTAAATTCTAAAAATGAATGCACAAAGTAAAGAATTTCTCCATTTATCTGCAGCTATATTTTTTCCAGTTAAAAACTTTAAAAAATATATCACTCAACACTACTGCATCATACCGCTACTGTAACTGATGAACACATTAGTCATGTTGGAAATCTGTATTTGCCAACATGACTATAACTCAGCACTGCTTGTTTTTACCTTAAGTGCATACTGTAAATAAGCTGAACTTATAAACAAATAAAAGACAAGAGATCCTTTGGCTGTTTTCAAGTAGTCAAATGTACTAACACATGCCATGGCTTCAAAACACACTGTTGATATATAAGATTTTTACATTATAAAAGTGTTGCATCTCAAATGCTGAAAAACTCACCCTGAGCAACTCCCAGTAGAACAATCATCAATCCAAGCACAGCTTCCATCTTTTCTCACTGTTCAATGCGTGCTGGTACAGTTTTCAGCTGTCCGAGTGATCCCTTACATGTGATAAGTGTAAATAGTAATCATCCACAAACATCAGTGGAGATTGTAGCAAAGAGAGCTTTCATTTAATATCCAGGCAACTTTAAATCCAAGGAAAACTTATAATGAATTTTATTTTTGTATAAATTTATCATAAGTGTAGCTCAACCTTTAAGCTGCAGAACACTAAAGATAATATTATCATCGATTCAGTGACAACACTTATTACCCCAGCTGCTGCATATTTCAAACAATTAAATACAGCTCACCACAGATATGATGCAATAATAGCATCATCAGTAATATAAAATAATAATATGATATCAGCATCACCTACACAAACACAGCTTCTGTGTTTCTTCTCCATTCAGCCTATTCAGCAGGCAGCTTTCAGACAAACTCTTCTACTTTACCAAGATGTAAAAAGGCACAACCTACACTGACCATGTTTCCTGTTGGTGGAAGAACGTGTGAACACTGACCAGGCAGGATGTGACTACAATAGAGCTGCAAAGAGAGACAAAAGAAAGAAGCTGCCTACCAATTTAATGAAAAACAGTCAATTATTTTTACCTGTCAAACCTTGAAACACTTTCACAGGCATTAATGATTGTTGTGTTTTTCAGTGGTTTTGAAATGTACCAAATTTCTGTGTGTCGAGGTCTCATGTTAGGTTTCTCCATAAAAGGAGACATCAATGTCATTGCACAGCAACTGTTACCATCACTGCACACAGAAAGAAGTGAAACACAAAAAAAGTGTCACCATTCAAATCACAAATATGCATGTAGCTTTTATTACACAGAGTCTCTCAATAACTCTTCTTGGTTATATTGTGCTCCTGCTCTATGTTTATGTCTATGTTTAAAATGTAGACTGATGAGCACAGGGTACACAATGCCTTTTGATGTTTTATTTTTTTGCTTTTAATTTTTAATAAAAATAGTTTAGGCAATGTGGGTGCGTTCAAACTATTACATCTGTATATGATACAGTATTTTGAGGAAAATAGATGCTGAAAGAAGAAATCCAAAGCAGAATATGTGTGTGGAGATTGAAATATAATCTCTGATATTATATATTAGTTGCCTGGGCAGATCAGGAAAACCACAGCTTTTTCATCTTCTTTTGTTTGCTCCCTCTAGAGGTCACCACGGTAGATTATCAACTTCTGCAGGCTTTCTGTTTTCCTCCTGCCTGGCAGCTCGATATTCAGCACCCTCGATTACACCTCTCCAGTATTTAAAAACCTCACCACATGTCTAAACCCTCTCAGACTTGCTTCTCTAACTTTGTCTCCAAAATCCTCAACCTGAGCTGTTCCCTCTGATATACTTATTTTGAGTCTTGTACATTCGGGTTACTACCATTGAAGATCTTAACATCCAGATCCAAACCATAAATCATAGCATGTCTCACTCTTCTTGCTATTCTTCTGTCACCCCTGACTCACTCAACAAAAACATAGTTAAGCCAAACTGGGTTTGAAATGTAACATTTGATTTTAAAACCTGAACACTGAATTCATAATGGAATCAGCTCAATTTTTAGATAATGGCGCCCTCCAGTGATTAAGAATTATACAGCTTCAAAGCATTTTTGCACTGATGTTTACAGGAATATCATAAAAACAATGCTTTCCCATATTCTGTCATCAATCTGAAATTGGGAAATTACACTTATTAAGTTTTGCCAGATTATTTGTTCTGAATTATTGCAGTGACATATTTGTAGGTGGCATCCTCACAGGGGTCAGGTAGGTTTGAAGTGTGTGTAACAGCTTAACTAAATTGATATTACAGTTTTTATTGATTGCATTTGCACAATTCTCACAGCAGAAATGTTATTCTCACCACTCTTAATACAGTTCTGAAATCAGTAACACATTAATCATTCTCATCATTTTCACACACTGCTGTTGTTTCTGCACATACTTCACCTCTAAGATATTTGTTACTGTTCTGTTACAGGTTGCTGTTAACACGGCCCCTGACACAAGTGATATGTGTTTGACATATTACCATATTTGACATGATGCAACGTTCACCATTTATCCAGATTTGTGACTGGCACCAGCCACCCCAACCCTAACCTGCCTGTGGGATTCGTGTGTGAACTTCCCCATCGAGCAAACAGAAATTAAACAAAGGCAGGTCACAGAGTAAGTCTGGTCATGTCCGCAGTTCTTATCACTTACTTTTTCCTTTCCGTCACATCATCTTAAGTAACAAACACAATGCATCGCATTATTAGGATAAGCTAATTAGGTAAGTTCAATTAAACTAATATTTAGATGTTCTTTAGTGTTGTTGTCAGATCTCTGTGTTTTACTCACAGACTTATATAAATTTTGCATATAATTTATTTACTTCAACTGATACAAACAGATCCAGAAAAAATATGTTTGTTTTAAATAAATATTTAAATTCTTTTTGTTTTTGTTTTGCTTCCTTCCGGAGTAACTGTGGACCTTGAACTGATGGGCAGCAGCTCAGAAATATTTAGATACCAGATGTTAAAGGATCAATTCAAAGTATTCACTAGGAGAAACAAAACAGTTTTTCTTAATATGATAAAAACTGAGCTCTCTTTATTCCCAATAATACAAGGCAGCTTTATTGTGCTGTACAAACTTGGGTGTCAAAACAGGGAAACAGAACATATAAACTGGGATGGACGGAGTAATCTAACTAATCAAGAAATGGGAGAGAAGGGAAACACAGCTGGTACTAATTACACAGACCAGACGGGGAACAGAGGCTGAACATAGAGCAGAACAGTCAAAATAAAACAGGAAGTACATGACAGACACAGAGACCCACACTAGATACTGAACAGAGAGAACACTGAGTACAGGGACAGGAGTGACATGAGACACTACTGACTGGGGAACAAGACAAACAGGAGGACAGAACTAAACATAGACTAAACATGGGGGCACCAGAACAAAACTTAAAAAACTAGAATTACCAGAGCAAAGAAAGACTAGAGTGCTTAAACAGAAACCAAAACACTAGTAATCATAAACCATGAAGTCACAGATTAATAATAATAATAATAAAATAAATCCAAACTCTGGGTTACTGACCCAGGACTGGACAGTCATGGTTTGGCCTCCCCAAAACTTGCAACTCACCATTATTTAAGCAGTGTAGGATTATCTTGAAAGAACAGCAGAAATCACAGCCAACTTTCAAAGAAGAGCGTCGAATGTCCTTGAAGAACCCTGGATAACTATTCCTGAAAGCTACTTAAAGAAATTTCAAGAAGATTTACTTAACAGAGTTCATACTGTGTTGAAGAATAATGGTGGTCATATCTGATATTAAGCTGCTAGAATTTCACTAAAAAGAGCCAGAGAGAACGAGGGAGAGATTCAATAAAGATTTTCAGTCCAGAGTATATTATTTGATATATTCTACAAATGAACAAATATTACAGTGTAGCTGTACGTAAGGAAAATATATGAAAGCCTGTATTTTCACATAACATCTTTGGTAGAGAAAGAAGCGTTATCTACTTTGTTGCGATCGTGGTTCAAGAGTTGGGAGTTCGTCTTGTAACCGGAAGGTTGCCGGTTCGAGCCGCGGCTCAGACAGTCTTGGTCGTATGTCCTTGGGCAAGACACTTCACCTGTTGCCTACTGGTGGTGGTCAGAGGGTCTGGTGGCGCCAGTGTCTGGCAGCCTCTCCTCTGTCGGTGCGCCCCAAGGCGGCTGTGGCTGCATTGTAGCTTGCCATCACCAGTGTGCGAATGGGTGGATGACTGAACGTGTAAAGCGCTTTGGGGTCCTTAGGGACCAAGTAAAGCGCTATACAAATACAGGCCATTTTACTTTGTGACATTTTTATAAAGTTCTCTTTAAGAACACTATTTACACATTAATTCCTAAAATCTATATGCCCTAGATCAGGTTAACAGTTTAATTTTTATATGTAAATATGCCACAGATGTTTTCTGATGACAAGCAGAAAAAAGGAGAGACTACACCACTCTAACCATGCTGACAGTTTCTTTGTATCTAGTTTTTCATCTTCAGCTTCAACATGACTGTAGAAGCAGAGTTAAGCTGCATAAATCTTATTCTGAGTTTTTGTATTTTGATGATATTTGAATTGAGACTGAGCTTGTAATACAGTGTCAAAGATCTTCTTACCTAAAGGGTTCTGTGGTAAACTGGCTCTGAGCTAATTGAAAATACAATTAAGTTGACAAGATGCAGGTCACGTAACTTCCCTAAATGACAGAATATAATCAATATTGTTATTGTGATCTCTATGATAAAAAATCAACACAGTCTGAGATTCAAATATATGATGCTGGCAGGTTTTATTGTGTAATGTTTCTTGAGATGACATACATTATGAAGTAATGTTACATAAATTTGAACTAAACTGTTGTAAACATACCACAGCAGATTTGATGATTCATACATGAACATGCTTTTCAGCATACTTTATTGACACTTTTACTCTCTCACGGTTGCTGTCACAAACACATGGCTGCAGCTCTACAGCTGCCAGCCACACACATCACCACCAACAGCAATGACAACAGTTATAACACAGACTTTAAGCTGGTGAAGGGTGATTGCGGATGCTGTTCAGGTGCTCCCTCTCCTGCAGTGACACCACTTACCACAACCCACCACAACCGTACTTAAATAAGTTAGGAAATTATTTTTGTTTCGACTGTAAAATTTATTATGCAGATATCAAAGAAAAAATACAACTACAAAACTTTAATATAACGTGTTCTCTTCTTCTGTAACTGAAAAGTCAGCTGTGGGCATTCAGATCTTTTATCAATGACCAAAACTTTTTCTGCACTGAATTTTTTACAAAGTGTAATGATTTTAAATGTAATTATTTAAAAATAGTGTGGAAAACAGTCACAGTAGTAGTGTAACAGTAAATGCAGAGGTTCCCTAACAACAGAACCATTTTGCACAATACAGTGAAAATAAGATAAATTAATAAATCAATAAGCATGATCCTTGATGGTTTATATTTGTACGATGGGAAATCACATTAACTGAAAGACCTCTAGGCATCTTGGCATCACCTCCTCCGTCCATGGACTTTGGGTGATGCAGTCTATATAAAAGTAGTGACCGCTTAAATTATCGTGCATATTTTGGATGTTAGCATAAACAAAACCATCTCCTGTTGTTTCAGTCTGGCAAGTTCATTTTGAAAACTTGATTAACTCCAGCTCTGCTATTTTCTCCCTTTGCTTCACCTGCCACAACACCAACATTAGCATAGACTTCTTGGCCATTTCCATTCTCTGCAGAGCAGCAAATAGAGTCAGTGAATGATTAAAGAATTTTTCATGTTCTATGAAACTGTTTGCTAATAGTCAAAAAATGTCACTGTATGGAAAAAGTTCGTTTTACCACAAAGATGCAAAATGATTTGCATTTTACATAGATAAATAAATAAATAAAACATGACTTTTAACATTCTTTTGGGAGCTTTGAGCTTTACAAAGCTGGGCAAAATTGCTTTCAAACACTTTGTGTTAAAGGTAGTTGGTTAACAATACTTGCATATTTAACTGACACATAACAGATATCAATAAACTCTTAGCAAGAATAAAAAAAAAACTATTTAAAAGTGCTCAATTATTCTGTTTATCTTCTTAAAAAATGCAAAAAAGAGCGACCTGAGTAATGGGAGAAAGAAAAAAAAGATGTTTGTTACCGTTTTGTTTTAGGCGTTTGTCGTTTTTCTTTTTCTCTGAGCAGATGATAACTGCACCCACAGCCATGAAAATTACCAGAGCTGAGAGTCCACCACCAATCAATGACAAATTGCATGTTTCAAAGATAAAAGACAACAAAAGATGAAAAAACTGATTTCATTGGATCTACTTAGTTTTCACTTACTAATCCATCATGATTCATCTCTGATGGCAGTTTCTTTTTCCTTACCCACAGAACTCTTTGCTGGTTCAGTACACACAGTGTTATTAGTTTTATGCACACACTCTGATATCTGTGTCCTGATGACTGAAGTGCAGTTAATGAAAATAAAGCCTATGAGCAAAGAAACCCACGTAATTTGCTAAAGATATACAAAGTGAGCATATCAATTGCTGAGTGATTATCAGATATTATTTACAAAGACCTCACTCACCAGAGGTAGATATCCTCTCTTCTTTGAAGACATCACTGACGTTATTACTGACTGAGCAGACCAGATGTCCTGAGACGTGCTGTTTCAGAGTGATGATGTTAGTCTCATTATTTCCAGAAAGGAGCTCAGCATCTGTCAGTGTGCGTCCATCCAGAGTCCAGCTGTACTGAGGACTGTCCCCTCCCTCAGAGGAGCAGGACGCCCTCATCTCTCCCTGGGACAGACACTCAGAGACCAGCAGGACAGAGGACACAGGAGCTGAGAGAAACACACAGATCAATTCTGATACCGTGACAGGATTTTGGTCTCCAATGAATAACTGGGAAAGCAAAAAAATATATCTGAAAATTGTCCACGGGAACTTGTGGATTTTAGTTTGTAGTCCCTGCCAGAAGGACTGTGGTTACATTTTCTGACGATTGTCAGTTTAAGTCCATTAATGTAAAGCTTTTATTTGTGAACAGATACGTATTATACAGGTCTGTGACTGAAACATAGTTTGAGGTAAGTTAGCAGCTCTAGTTTCCTTGTGCAGATATTCATCAAGATGAAAATTTACAAAACCTAGCTGGAAAATTGCAATTTTCCAAACGACAAAACAAATGTCTGAATTGTATTTAGCTGCTGTAGCGTTTAGACTCTGCAGCTGTGCATGTTGCCTTACCACACCATCATCAAATGTTTTAAGTAGCCTGTACTTTTCTACAAGAAAAAAAGTAAAAATGTCTGGTATGAAATAGAACAGTTGTTTAATGAGGTAATTTGTCATAGTTGTATTTACTTATATGTGTTTACTGCATATTCAATGATCTCAGAATGGCACATTAATGTTTAAAGAAAAGCAGGCCAAGCAAGCTGGAAAAATTTGTCTTTTGTTGTTGTTGTTCTTTTTGTTCCAAACTTATTTTATGGACTGTACTAGATTCCGTGGCTGCAAAACATCTCATTGTTATAAGATTAGGTATTAAGCAAGTTTTGTAGCTCACCATGAGAAACTCCGAACAACATCAACAACAGTCCAGCTACAGCTTCCATGTCTGCTCAGTGTTCAGCCTTTGTTGATACAGTCTGCAGCTTTCAAAGTTTTTTACTCAGAAACAGGCGTGTGTGTGCTGGTCTGAACAGGCTCCAGGGTGCCCTGTTAGCGATTAGCCTCAGAGAAGAATTCTTAAAAATTTTGGTGTCAGGTTTCATTGATGTTGTACTTAACAACTTCTTTTCTTTTGTTTGTTTGTTTCTTTTTTTGGCCCCACAAACACAAATAAATATAGACAATTAGGGGGAAAAGATTTCGGAATTATTTATAAAGGTTTCATTTTCGCTTCATATCATTGGTTGCACTGGATTACTTTTTGATAATCAACACATTTTTAAATAGTCTGACTTTATGTCTTCACTGAGGCGACACGGTTACGCAACTTATTTATAACTGACTGCATTCATGTTATATTTTCGCTTTCTGTTCATGATGTTGAAAATACTTGTTTAAAACCAAAAGTATTTTATGTTCAATATCAGAAGTACTGTACTGTATATTAGTGTGAAATGTGGGGCACATCTTAGGGGCTCATGTAAGGCAGCCCACACTTAGGCCATGTCCACACTAATACGTTGTCATTTGAAAACACATCTTTTCTTTCTCCATTTTGGCGTTTCAGACAAAAGCACCATTTTCAAATTTATCGGGGCTAGTGTGGACGTAGCCTTAGAGCAGGGGTCACTAACAGGCGGACCGGTGTCCGAGTCCGGACCCAGACGCCATCCTATGTGGACCCGGACCTATAGTTAACAAAATATTAAATTATATTTAATTTTGATGGGGCGATTCAATTTTAAGCGGTAACATTACATTGTATTAGACCAGGGAACATACAAACCAAGCGAGTGCGAGTTAAGCCACCCACGTGACACTACTTAGCCAATCAAATCTGTGCATTCAAGGCGATCGCACCGCTGAATGCAGACACAGACAGACAGAGGAAAGAGACGGTGAGAGGCGAATGACAAGCGAGGCGATAAACGATACAGGGAGACAAGACGTGAGGTGGAGTCACAAGAGGTAAAACAACTATGGCGCTTTCAAAAAAGAGAAAATAGAACTTTCAAGACTGAATGGACCGACGCATATATGTTCATTCCTCCAGCCGCAAGCAGCAAACCAGTGTGTCTCATATGTTCAGAAACCGTGGCACTGATTAAAAGTGGCAATGTCAAACGCCACTATGAGGCAAAGCACAAAGCCTTTGAACAATCATACCCACCCAAGTCTGAACTCAGGTCCCAGAAAATTAGCAGTCTCAGAGCCCAATATGATCAATCCACAAGGATCTTAACCAGTTCTTTCACCGCCCAACAACGTGCTCCTGACAGGGAGGACGTGTCCCGGACCTCTGCTTGAGAAGATTTTCTCCAACTGGACCTCCTCAAATTTTAGTTTAATACCCCTGCCTTAGAGTGTGGAAATACTACTATATGTACAATTGGCCCCACTGTGGAACCCTCTCTGCTTATTATGGGCAGCCCACACTACGTGCTGCCCAACTGGGGCCCATATTTCTTCATAATTCAGGAAAAAAATGGAGGACCCGGCCCATGACTGCGAAGGCCGGGTCCTCTGGTGGACGCAGCTTCAGAATTTGGACACCCCCGGCCTGTTTCCGGCCGGACAATAATAACAGTGACATTTAACTTATTTTATTTGATAAATAAACACTGTAAGATTCAAGTTTTTTGTGTATATGTATACCACTCCCACCCCCCAACCCCCAACAGCCCTTTTGAATGTCTCCCTAATTCTGAGGTCTCAAAGTTGGTAAGTATGTGCTAGGCTTGGCCCACATCAGTCTAAAATTGTATGTAACCATGAATAACCTGTCCACCAGGAGAGACTGGACAGTATAGATGTAAAACAAATATGCCAGAAGTTTATCTCAGCTAACGAAAGGAGAAGGCATGTGTTTGGCTGCTTCACATAGTGGACATTGAGTTGTTGTGTGGGGCACCAGTAGTCCATGTCTGTTGCTGTAACAGTAGTTCATGTTTAGAATAAAAAATCCCAGCTCACAGATTTGATAGAGGCAGTAGTTTACCTAAAATGTTGCATAATTTTTCTGAGAGATCTTTTACTTTGTGGTAATCTTATATGAGTAGTTTTGTATAAGAGATGTTGGTGTACTATAATATGAAGTAATGTTGTTAAGTCCTTAAAGTCATATTCTTTTATTGTCATGATTGTATTTGAAACTATTTTTATTTTTGAATACCTGATTTATATGGAATATGGCCGAGGTAAACTAAAGTCTAAAATACTTAGTCATTTGTTTAATAGTAATTTAACATTATATAATTCACATATAAAACTATGAATTGTGATTTTAAATGGTTTAAAAGCATGTAGAATAGCATATGTAGGCAAGTATATTTCTCCTCTTTGTATTAAGAAGCAAAGACAAAAAAAAAAAAAGAAACATGGCAGGGTTCGGTGGCTGAATCATCTGTCCCCACCAATGCCAAAACCAAATCTTCGACCTTGCGCTGATATACTGTATAACATGTAAATATATATTAATGATATGCCACATGTAAAAAGCTGAAAAAACTGCATGAATGAGGAAAGGAGAATGATAAAGAGCGCAGTGGACACTGATTAGCCCAAAGAAGGTGAGTAAGAAGATGATTGGACTAGAGTAAAGATGACGGTATTGAGACTGACAGCGTGGGAAAGTGGCAGTGAGGTAGAGAACAGAGAAGCAGGCAAATGAGTGACTACAGATCTTCCCTAGTGAACTCACACATAACGTTCATTACAATCTATTTAGTGACTGTCTTTAATATCACAGTTGCTACAGGTTTCAAATAATTAAACCCAGTTCACCACAAAGGACAACTAATAGTGGGGAGTGAGTTGGAGGGTGGGGTGGGCTGCTTTTAACTATGTAAAGCACTTTGTGCTACATTTTCTCTGTATGAAAAGTGCTTTATAAATAAAGATTGATTGATTGATTGATAATAGTATCACCTACACAAACACAGTTTCTGTGTTTCTTCACTATTCAGCCTCTTGTGACTGAGCAGGCAGCTTTTAAGTAAACCTTGTACTTTACTAAGACACAAATAGGCAAAACCTCTGACCATGTTTCCTGTTTTAGTGATCAGCTTCTAAATAAGAATGTGTGAACTCAGACCAGGCAGGATGTGACTACAATACAACTGCAGAGACTGAGAAGACAGACTGCAGTCATTAATTTAGTAATACTAAAACTCTAAAACTCCTAAACCAATTTTGTAATTTTATTCAAGATTCAATTCAGGATTTTTCACGTACATAGTTATACAAGTATAACACGAAGTGAAATGTGACCTGATACGCTCCTCGACTGTGCAAAATATATAGAGAAAAACATTATATACAGTAAGTAAATAGATATATACAAAGATGACATTATGTGCAATATTGTCCAACTTATTATGCTTTTTCATCGACACTTGATATTTACAGCTAAATTAAATTAACAAGTTAAAGGGGGTTTTTAAGCACTTTGAAGTACACAAAAATTACCAGAAAAGTGTGTAATTAAGCCACAATTGTTTTTAATTTAAGAAATATAAATAACAGATTCCGTCAAACCTTGAAACACCTTCACAGACATTATTTCTTGTTGTTTTGCTCAGTTTTGAAGTGTTGTCTGAAGTTCTGTTCGTTGATGTTATATGTCAGGTAAAACCGTCATTGTGCACAGAAGGAAACACAGTGAAGCAATAGTAAGTGCTACTACACAAACCACAAGCACACATGCAGGTTTTAAAATGAAAAGCCTCATTTTTATTCTTTTATTTATTTTTGTTATATTCTACTGTGTCACTACATTTAAATCTGGACTGATGAACACAGACTGCAGCACATATTTTAATGAATTCATTTTTTAATAAAAGCAGTTTGTGCAATGTTTATAACCTGTGTTCATGATTACATTTATATACAATGCAGTATATGGAGAAAATGAGATATTAAAATAAGAGGACAGAAACAGAAGATGAGGTTTACCCTTTTATTATAAACTGTCTGGACAGGTCAGGAATACCTCTTCTTCTTCCATCTGATACTTTTAGGGGCCATCCCAGCAGTCCGTCTTCCTATCCCTAGTATCCTCTCCTATCATATCAGCTCTCTGCATGTCCAACATGACAACCATGTTGTCTCCAAACTGCTCAACCTGAGCTGTGCCTCTAATATACTAATTTCTACTCTTGTCCATCCTGGTTACTCCCAATGAAAATGAACTAAAAATATAGATCTATAGATGACACTCAAAGGTAAACAGAAGGTAGAATGTGAACAGAAGATTAATGAGCTTGAACACCAAACTCACCATTAACCACAATGAACCTAAAGCCCCATTGAACAAAATTAATTTGAAAAATGAGTAAAACCCCAAAACATCATAAAACTCACAACCCTGGGTAAATCACATGGGTGACTTGGGATTACTCTGTCTCCACCTCTATCTCCCCTCTTTGACAACTTGCTTTCCTTGCTGTTGTGTGAGACTGACATCAGTAAACATTATTACCTGGTCATCTTCTTCCTCGGCAGAGAAGCAAGAAGAATAAAGTAACATAAGTGAGTCATTAAAATAATCGTTTGAGGTCTAAACAGAAGTTTACCATCATTTCTTCAGCAGACTGAAAATTGTGAAATGGTTTCACTGATTCTGACCAAAATGCACACAAAACATGACTTTTAATTTTGCTCAGTTCTGGCTTTTTTGATGTATCAACAAACTTTTGGCAAAGAATAAAAATTGTTTATTTAAAAAACAGCAAACAGAAAAATTGTTATATGTAATTATTAAAAGAACAAAGTTTTTTTTACCTTCCTGTTTTGTAGGTTTGTTTTTTTTGTTTCTTTCTCCGAGAACAGATGACTGCTACACCCACAACTAAGAAAATTATCAGTGCTAAGAGAACACCACCCATCAGTGTTAAAATTCCTGCTCCTAAAATAAATGAAATTTAAAAAAAAAACAAGTCAACATGTGTTTTTATGGCAAAACACAAGGAGAAAATAAAGACAATTACATCAATAAATTCATTGCATTAAAGTTTTAATTTATTAATGTGCCATCAGTGATTATTATTGTCCAACTGATTAATATGCAATCAATGAAAATGAAGCTTATAGCCCATAAATAAATGATTTATGAAAGGTGTACAAATTGACCATTTTGGTCACTAACTTCCCAAGGGCAAGTCAGAGCAGAGACATATTCACACTACAGTAGCAGTACAAATATCTAAAAAAGACCAGTTTCTGTCTTTTGTCAAGCTCTCGAGACTACTACCATGAGCTGGATGACTGGGAACCTACACTGACTGAATTGCTGATTCAGTATTAGATATTATTTACAAAGACCTCACTCACCACAGGTAGATATCCTCTCTTCTTTGGAGACATTACTGACGTTGTTCTTGACTGAGCAGACCAGATGTCCTGAGACGTTCTGTTTCAAAGTGATGATGTTAGTCTCATTATTTCCAGAAAGGAGCTCAGCATCTGTCAGTGTGCGTCCATTTAGAGTCCAGCTGTACTGAGGACTGTCCCCTCCCTCAGAGGAGCAGGACACCCTCCTCTCTCCCTGGGACAGACACTCAGAGACCAGCAGGACAGAGGACACAGGAGCTGAGAGAAACACACACAGATGAGTTTAGATTTTAAATCAGAATCTCTGTCATTTTCTATAGTCTCTAAAAAGAAACAAGGAAAGAACAAAATACATGTATTTGATATTTTGTGATATATTATTTAGTTTGCCAACAGAACAGAAAAAATACCTTGAATAAACAACTGTAAAATACGCTCGTCTGATCTTCTTCCATCTGAATCAAAGGCTTGAAGAGTATAATTATCACTGTCACTCCTGCTCAAGTTATTGATCCTAAATGTCCCATTACTGAGGAAAAGATACCTATGTTCTGTGGTTTTAAAACTGATCATATTCTTTTTCACATTAAATATGTTTAATGAATCCTTCAACAATTGGTATTCAAGTATTTCCGAAATGCTGCCCAGATGGATGTCCACAGTTCCTCCCAAAGCTCCATAGCACTTAGTTTCATCCTGGCTGCCATCACAGTAAGTTCCCATACCTGCCAATGCAAAGTAAACGGAAGAAAAATTGACACAATTTTGAGTGTTTAGTACCTACAAGAACTACAGTTTTTCTTTTCATTTATCATTTGCACATGTTTAACAAAAACAGAAATTGCGGTTTTCTGTTTACTGTTTGCTAAAGTGTACACTATGCAATCAAGCATTTACGAGAGGACCCAAGTGCAGAGGCTTGGCGATAGTAACAATAACAAACAAGAAATCATGAACAATTAACTTTAACTTTACAATAGCTTAAAAAATATACAATAAAGAATAAGTTACAATAACTTGCCTTCAACTTTTCCATTGTCTTTAACATCCAGCGTGAAATGAATGTTTTTCTCTTGAACTCCATCTGAATTAAAGACCTCAATGCTGTATTGACCTGAATCATTCCTCCTCAGGTTTGTGATCTTGAGTGTCCCGTTCTTGATTATAAATGTTAGTCTGTTGTTAAATTCCTTGTCTGTTGTTATTTTTTCTTTCTTTATATTGAACACAGTTATGTTCACCATGGGAAGCACCTTCAAACACTTCATTTCACTGCCACTAGCATCAGTCATCACTTGGATATACACAGTTCCTTTAAGAAGAGGAGAGCATGGGCATGTGTTCGTCCTGAGGTCACATGTAGTCTCATCAATTGGAACGAGAGCTGGAAAAACACATTTAATAGAACATGAGCTGAAATTATTCAGACAACAAATGGAAATGATTGCCTTCATTACTGGCAAATTTTCTACTATAATACTTCTTCTTCACTGCCTAAAGTACTCATTTAGTGCAGCTAACACTAATCAGTGACAACGTTTAAAATTTCAGTGTCCCTTTAAACTTTAAAGTTAAAGATTAAATAATGAATATGGATCCCAGCCCATGTGTGGTGAAAAGAACTGGAAATGCCCATAGATAGACAAATTCTAAATCAAGAAATATCCCATTTGTTGTCTTCAAGAATTTGGAAAAATTAAGCAACATGAAACATTTATATCTATCTGTGTAGTTTTTTTTGTTTTGTTTGTTTTCATCTTCTACCCTTTGTTGCACAGGGGTTGTGTACTGTGTTTTTCTGTTTTACTCCAACAGGATGGCTATATTTCTGATTAACTTTATAATAATTTCAAAAATATACAATAAAGAATAAGTTATATAACTTGCCTTTAACATCCAGCGTGAAATGAATGTTTTTCTCTTGGACTCCATTTGAATTAAAGACCTCAATGCTGTATTGACCTGAATCATTCCTCCTCAGGTTTGTGATCTTGAGTGTCCCGTTCTTGATTATAAACTGTAGTCTGTTGTTCAATTCCTTCTCTGTTGTTATTTTTTCTTTCTTTATATTGAACACAGTTATGTTCACCATGGGAAGCACCTTCAAACACTTCATTTCACGGCCACTAGCATCAGTCATCACTTGGATATACACAGTTCCTTTAAGAAGAGGAGAGCATGGGCATGTGTTCGTCCTGAGGTCACATGTAGTCTCATCAACTGAAACGTGAGCTGGGAAAGATGCATTCACATGAACATGAGCTGAAATTATTCACACTACAAATACTAATACTTGGCTTCTTTATGAAGATGATCTTACCATGAATTCCCCCTGCCACAAGCACAATGATAAGAAACTGCTCCATACTCTTCATTAAGCCACGTTGTGATTTTAATCTTTAAAAATTACTGTAGACAATGATGAACAAAGCTGGGTATAAATCAGTATAACGTATATACTGTTGACAGTATTTTTTCAGCATACCTTAACATACATATCTTACTTTTCTATCGCTGCTCTAATTGCATCAGCAAAACTGAGTCTCTAGACAACACTGTAGGGTGACACTTTCACAGCATATCAATGCAAGTATAAAAAAAGTATATGTCACGTATTCTTGACATATCCTTTTGAGAAAGAACAGGCAACATGTGCGGTGACAAGTTAATTCACAAATAGTTCAGAACTTCCTGTGGGGAGAGCTGTACTGCTGTACTGCACACCCTGTAAAGAGCACTCTTTACATGGTGTGCAGGAGGGATGCCTTTTTATGTTTGTATGTTTGGATGAGTTTTCTTTCTGAAAGGAAAGGAGATAAACAGTATAGAACAAATAAAATGTAAATAACCAAGGAAAAACCAGCTTGTTAAAATGCTGCAAATCATTGGCACAAAATGGAACTATGAAGTAATGTTTTCCAGAAAATATTAAAACATTGAATCCTCATATCTATCAAAGCAGGCTGAATTCAATATGAAAATGTAGATGCACGACTCACAAGTATTCAAACTTGCCTACAGTATTTGTGTAAAGAAGACAAATTTAGGTATTCTAAATGTATGCATCTGTAATATGCCTTGAATCTTTATTGTAAACGTAATTAAATTAAAAATTGCAGACATGTTAAAGCAAACATTACAATTTTGTAATCACTTTTAATTTTTAATTGAAAAATAGGTTGAATATTTTGTACTTTATTAAAAAAATAAAAACATTTAATTTCTTACTTACGTCAGTAAATGGCTGGAGTGATGGTTAAACATTAACAGAAGAAGAATTACCATCAAGGAAATAAGGATAAACATGATTCACTTTCAAATTAATGAATGCCTACATCAGCACAGGCTGAGGCAGTAA
Organism: Astatotilapia calliptera; assembly: GCF_964374335.1. Classification (NCBI taxonomy): domain Eukaryota; kingdom Metazoa; phylum Chordata; class Actinopteri; order Cichliformes; family Cichlidae; genus Astatotilapia; species Astatotilapia calliptera. Next base: position 29,442,780 of record NC_137423.1, read on the forward strand.
CCCACTTACGAGCGCTCAACTGGAACCAGGCACAACTCATCTGTGAGAAAGACACCCACGCATGGGTACTTCCTGCATCACAGAGCAGAGATAGAAGCTAGCACTCTGAGAGAGGTGCAGTGAAACTGTTCGAGTGGTACAGGGCTACTTTGAACTAACAGACCAGTCATATATATATATATATACATACATAAATATATACATATACTGTATATATTAGGGGTGCAACGATACACAAAATTCACGGTTCGGTTCGATTCGGTTCGATACTTTGGTGTCACGGTTCAATATTTTTTTGATACATGCCTTTTTAATTTGTCATTTATTAAAATTGTAAATATATATATATATATATATATTAATTCAAAAGTACAGTTTTTAAATTTAATGTTGCTGAAACAACAAAGGGATAAAATAATAAATCTATCTGTTACAGGAAAAATGATTCTATGTTTCTTTACCTTCTTTTAAATGTACAAAGATGCCTTTTGTCTGCCCTTTGCCTATGGTTAGATTAGTTTGGAATGATCTTTTTAGACTTTCCCAGCAAAGACATCTTGTTTCTGGGACATATTGTTTTAGATTGTTTTATCTCTCACAGCCTTCTCCCAGCTCTCTGCTGACGAGACTAGCGTCACATATGGAGTTGTTTATTTTATTTGTTTTGTATTTTCTTATCCTGTTCTCACTGTCTTTCCTATAAAAATTACCAAGCCACTGTGCATGGTGTGAGTTGTTCTTAGCAGCTCACCCGTGTACACGTTTGATAAAGAAAGTAACTTTGTCTCATTGTGTCTTTATTTCTCCTGGGTCTTTTACAGAGTTTTCCCCCAACATTTCTTGGTCCTTCGACAGCCGGATCACCTCCATCGTGTCCCATCTCCGTGACCAGTCCACGTTGTTCGCCTGTCGACAGCCCACACACCAGGTGTGTGGAAAAAGACCAAGAGCGTTAAATTCGGGTCTTGGCCAACGTCTTAGAAAGCGACCCACGGTGGTGGGGCCCGATCGAGGTGGACCAGACCCGGCGACACCGACCAGGTAGATACAGACACACTGACACAATCTTGCGTAAAAGCGCATTTTGAATTCAGGGAATTTAAAATAGCGGAAGTAGCTCGTCGACTGGTAGCTTTGGAAGCTCGTCGACTGGTAGCGTAGCTCGTCGACTGGTAGCTCTGGGAGCTCGTCGACTGGTAGCTTTGGAGCTCTGGGTAGCTCCCCCAGCTGGGTCTAGACTGGGTCTAGGGAGTAAGTAGCTCTGGGAGCTCCCCTTATTATAAGGGTTCCGGTCGCGCGCGTCGAAGCTGTGAATGTGAATGTGTGTGTGTGTGTGTGTATTGTTTTAATTAATGGAGCAAGCTGAATTTTCACGGTCCGATAAGAGACTGAGCTGCTCCTACTGTGTTTTTCTTTTACTGCTATTCACTGACGTGCTGGTGAGTTGAGAGAACGGTCGAGTTCCGTCTCGTAAAGTTCACACCGCTTTTGGAAATAGTCCGAAAGTAGAAGGGCGTGTGAGCAACCACTCTCGTCTCTAATACCAGCGAAGGTGATAGCAGCTGTATTGTGTATATATTACTTAAACAAAAATAAGTAAATACATAAATAAGATGGGTAATCACGCAAGTGAAATTAAAACTCACTCCTGCTGACGAGCAGGGGTGAGAAAAGAAAAGTCCAGACGCCGGACAAAAACAGTGTCTGTAAACTGAGAGATTTAAGAAAACATAATATAAACAGTCAGAAGAACAGAACTCAACTGCCAGTTTAGTAAAACCAGAAGACGAGACACTGTGCAGTTCCCACAATCCTTTTAGTAAACCATCACTCACTCCTGCAGCCGCATCTGCAGCACCACCCATATCAGGAAGAACTTAATAATCCCTTATTAAGTGAAAACTAGAGATCACAGTAGTTTGAAGTAGTTTAAAAGGGTTGAAAACAGACCCCACTGAGTAGATATAAATATAAAAAGTACGAAATAAAGATGAACAAAGGGAAAATTACAGTAGAAATGATCTTTAGAGTATTTGAAATTAATAATAGCAAGGATAACAACCTGTAAAGTGATATCAACAATGAAACACAGTTGGCATGATGACCATGCCCAGCATGTATAAAATGAATATAAAGCAAATAATTCACACAAATATTTTAATAAGGTATATTAAGGCTGTGTCATTGTTCAGCCAAGGACAGTGTGTGAAAAGGTAACTGTCTCCACCTTGGGAAAAGGATGATTCTGCAGGTCATCTGAAGCCCTTGATGGATACAAAATAAAATATAAATAATATATTATAATAGAACTGCCTGGTCCGCCATGCAACAGAGAGAACAAATGTGACCGCAGATTGGATGAATTCAAAATTATTTGTTTGCTAAATAAGATGATCCTAACTATCAAATTGGCTCAGTAGTAGTATAATGGTACACACTGATAACATATTATAATATGCTATTGCTGTTATATAAGACAAAGAGGATAATATTAACAATGACATAATATTAATATGAAGAGGCACCTTAATCGGTTATGATGTGAGGTGGATAATTGTTAAGCAGTAGTCTGCATCAAGCTTAAGGTTTGCTGAAACTCAGTGTAATGGCATGTGAGATGAAGACAATACAGAGAATAACTAAACTAATGAAGTGCATAGAGGCACTTGACCAGCTTGAAACTTATCATCCTAGAATGACACTTTGCTGAGATATAGAGCACACCTATAATAACAACCAATAAGCAAAACCCTGTAGACAACAGCTAAAACTACAGGATTGAGAAGCTGAATTAAGTATGTAGACACTGCTAAGCTGATGAACATGTTCCACATTTTCTTTTCTTTTTATTTATTTGTTTCTTTTAGAGCAGAAGCTGCTGTAACACACCCAAAGAAAGACTCTAGGTCTGACCAACCGTCTCAGTCGTGGGCAAAAAGATGTCAGTCAATAAAATTCTAAAAGATAATTTATTGACGAAAAATATATCAAGAGATAAAAGATAAAACAGTCCAGTGTCCCACTTAAGAATTGTATAAAAACACACAGTCCCAAGGCCAGAGACAGCTATGACACACGGCCAAGTTGCACTCCACCTGTTGCCTTTAACAGGGTTAGAAGTTGTACTTGGAGACCCACCACCCTGCAAGCATATAGTCAGTGGTCACTCAAGCCTCTGCAACCCTGCTGCCTTTAGGCTGTGGCATATAATAGGCCCTGGACTGCACAGAGAGACAAAACGACACACTTAATATAAAATTCATAGCGCAAAACCAATCCATCCCAATCATATCTGATTTCATCACATTACATACCTGCACAGAGAGACAAAACAAAACAGCAGTGGTTGTAGTGTGGGCTATAAGTAGACCAGTGTATCAGTGCAATCAAGTACACCTGCCTCTAATTAGTCCAACCCCATTCCAGCCATTGGCTCACCAAAAATGTGACACACACAAAACCACTCCCAACCCAGTGAAACTTCACACAATAATATGGAGCTGAATTAACACAGGCACATTAGTCTAGTATGTTACAAGCTGCATGCTATTAAAAGCCAACATATGCAGACTTCTGCCTTGTTCGGGTGGCAGCATTTTTTTTTTTTTCCTCTTTTTTCTTTTGTGTCCTGACACGTTTATGTTTTTTGTTTTTGTTTGATTATTTTGTTGGTTTTGGAAACGAATTTAAACGAACTTGTGACAATACTTGAGAATCACAGTGACACATAGTGATTAGGCATATGATTGAAAAATGCCTAGGTTTAGAGCTGTGAGCTATGCAAAGTTAAATATATATATATATATATATATATATATATATATATGTATAAATGGGAAACAACCCTAACTTGAAAGTTTGAAATGTGTGAGATCCATGAATTGTTTGAAAAACTAGGAATTATTCAAAACTGCCTTAAGTGAAAATGTAGTGTTGCATCTATTCTCCCAAACCAAGACAAACAAAAAAGAAGAAGCTTTCTGTAACTTCAAAATAAGGCTGACTGTTGACAATAGACTAAAACACTAATCCGCAGGTGGCTATCAGGAACAGAGAGGCGAGCAAAGTCACAAACACCAAGGCTGCAGACAGCCACGCAGAAACAGCAGATAACATAGAGACAACGCCTGCTAGAACCGTGGAGAGGAAGGTCACTTCCCACGAGATTGTAGGAGTAGAGGACAAATTAGTTGTAAAGTCAGCTTCAGGCCACACAACTGTACAACAATTAACTGCCCTTTTAGAACTAGTACACACAGCAAGTGGCCGCAGGTGCTTTATTAACTGCATATATGACCCATCGTGTCCAGTAAATTTGCTAGGTAGAGACGCTCTGACAAAACTTAAGATAGCAGTCATGCCATTCTTTTCTGGTATTACACCTGAGTGCCAGAAACCGACCGAGTATCACAACATTCTGAGATTTAAACAAACTCCAGGCCCAGATCCACCTTATGATCAGCAAGTGTGGAAGCTAGGAGAACAGCATTTGACCTTACAGCACAGGCCGAAATTGTGTAGGTTACGCAGTAACCACAGATAGTAAAATAATAGAAGCAAAACCACTTTCTTCTTCATGTCCTGCACAGAGCGCTGAGCTGATAGCTGTGATACGCGAAAGCTAAATACACAAAGACAAACTAATAAACATACATACAGACAGCCAGTATGTTTTCTCTGCTGTGCATCATTTTGCAAAAAATTTGGCATAACAGAGGAATGATTACACCAACTGGCAAACCAGCATGCCAACCTCTTACAACGCCTACTGACTCTTTCATTACTACAGGCAACAATTTTGCTGACAGAGCAGCAAAATAGGCGGCACAACAGGCAAACATCACATTGATGGCAGTAAACACACATCAGATTCCACTGGATGTGTTGAAAAATGAACAAAAAGCAGCAAGCACAGCAGAGCAGGCAAAATGGCTAAAACACGGTGCAGTTCTGACAAACGACTTAATGATGTGTTATGGCAAGCCAGTGTTGCCAAAAATTCCTCCACAAAATGGCGGCATTAGTGACTCATGGCTGTACGCATTTGTCAACGGGGGGACTGACCAGTATTGTCAACTCTCATTTCTACACTGTAAATTTTGAAACCTCAGCAAAACAATTTGTCAGAACGTGCATGACGTGTCAAAAATATAATGCTCAGGGAAACCTGAGACCACACAATCCATATGGACTTTATTGAGCTAAATGAATGCCAAGGGTAAAAATACGCCCTAGTGGTTATAGATGTATTCTCAAAGTGGCCAGAAATCTACCCAGTGAAAAAGGCAGATACAATTTCAGTAGCAAAATGTATGTCTAAGTTGTAGGAAAATAAAGAGATGATTGTAAATGACGAAGAATGTAATGATGTCTATCAAGTGTCTTGCAGATCACAGCCCGGTGACTGGGTTCTGATCAAAGTGCTCCAAAGGAAAAACTGGAGCTTGCAAAATTGCGGAACGACCATCCTGGATCCATCAGAGTCACTGCAGGCGTGTCAGTGAAGCCATCTAAACACAGCTGACGGCAGGCTTGCCCGCTTGTTGTGATCTCGCCCGGTGGAGGGGTCAGCTTTCCTGGCCGGGGGGTCTACTCGCGACAGGAGGGTGTGTTCCGTCGTCATGAGGTGGTGGCTCTTATCAACTGCAGCGGCCCTGACCATGGCCGGGCTCCTCACCTTTGCTTCCGTGAGGGACAACAAGTCACGCTACATGGAGAAAAGGCAGACACTGTATGACAAAGGAAAGTACACCAAGTTTCCCCATGGATACGCCACCAACTTCTGGTGGCAGTTTATGAACACTACAGCTCACCTGAATAACAAAACTGACTGCTATGCATGTACCCATATGCCCCTATCCTCGCAGACGTCTGGCCTGTGGCCGTACAGCATACCTGAAGATCGCAGTTGGTGTCTGTTGGGCCTGGCAACACATCCAGGCTACGGTACTCTTTGGTCCAAAGCCAACTACAGCATCCCAGCAAAAGCAACCTGGAGGTCATCATCACTCACAAATGTGAACTGTTCCGGACAGACCTACCTACTGACCTGGCCCCAAGTCTCAGACCCACTGCCTGATGTAATTCTACTGAACAAACTGAACGCATCACAACTGCCAGTATGTGTGATGAACAATGGCTCGCGGGCAGTGGGGGAGCTGCCTACTCACCTATGTAAGCACATATACACTTTCTGCCCACCAAGGAACGAGAGGAAGTGTATGGCCTGTTCAATCAACGCCACCTGTGCCAGTAACACGACGCTGATGGGCCTAAACTGTCGCTCCGACTACAGCTACCGAATGCCACTACAAACAAAGACTCAGTACCAGACAGGATGTGCACGGACGGCACCCAGCAGCAGAGGAACCAGAGTTTTGGCTGACTGGTACTTCCTATGTGGCAACAAGGCTTATCTGTCACTCCCTGAAGGTTGGGGAGGTCTGTGCGCCCTGGTGGAATTATCAGATCACGTTTTCTTCATGCAAAGTGTTGCACATCACCCAAGCAGCCGGCAGAGACGTGAAGTGGACATCGCCTCCCCCAATTCTTTCGGCATTACCGTGGACACTGGAGTGCCGGGAGAGTTTCGCATCTGGGGAGGAGGAGTGAAATTCTTACAGAGCTTGATCCCCGGCATTGGAGTTGCCGAGGTGCGGGATCACGTGGAGATCAACCGATATGCTCTGCTACGACACATCAACTTGACTAAGACCCTGGGAACTGCCTTAGCAGGAGAACAGCAGGCCATCAGAACGATGGTGCTGCAGAACAGACTGACACTAGACCTGCTAACAGCATCACAAGGAGGAGTTTGCAAGCTGATCGGGGAAACATGTTGCACTTTTATCCCTGATGGATACGAAACTGGAGGAGACATTTATGAAGCTTTGCAGAATTTGACCGCTCTGCAAAAATATGTCACTGACCACACACCTGGAGCAGCTACAGCACAAGGCTGGCTTGACTGGCTGTTCAGCGGTTCATGGCTGGCTGCTGTAGCAAAGCCATTTTTCCTTCTAGGTCTCATCATGATAGCACTGCTCATATTAGTGTTGTGTGTGTTGCCATGCCTAAGAGTAATGATTTCAAAGATGATAACAACTACAATGACTGCTTATGTTGCCGTGCCTGAAGAAGAACAACATCCCGTTGCAATTCTGTTAGAGGAGAACTTGTACTAGCTGCTAATAAATGACGTGGTGATTAAAAATGACTTGTCAAGTGATCATGCACTGATTAAAACATTAGTAGGTTATGCAAGTTTTCATGCTTTTATTTTTTTTGAAGTCTTGCCTTTAAAACATAAAGTTTTTCATTTTTATAACGTTTTCATACTCTTATTTTTTTGAAGTCTTCAGTTTTAAACATAAAGTTTTCATTTTAAATATGAAGTTTTCATTATTTTACATATAAAGTTTTCAATTTAAGGTTTGCATCATTTTAAATATAAGGTTTTCATCCTTGTATTTTTTGAAGTTTTCATTTTAGTTTTCATCCTTTTATTTTTTGTAGTTTTAGTTTTATTATTTTTTCTTGTTTATTCCACTTGTTATTTCATTTACTATGATTTTCATTTACTATGTTTTTCTTTTTATTATTTTCTTTTGTTTTATTCTTTAGACCAAATGACTGCCATTTCTGCTATGATGACATTTTGAAGATTTTGGAAATTAAAAATTGCCTAACATACTTAATAAATAATTTTCATAGACAATTGTTGTATACATTTAAAATAAGTTAAACAGGGGGGAATGTTACAGGAAAAATGATTCTATGTTTCTTTACCTTCTTTTAAATGTACAAAGATGCCTTTTGTCTGCCCTTTGCCTATGGTTAGATTAGTTTGGAATGATCTTTTTAGACTTTCCCAGCAAAGACATCTTGTTTCTGGGACATATTGTTTTAGATTGTTTTATCTCTCACAGCCTTCTCCCAGCTCTCTGCTGACGAGACTAGCGTCACATATGGAGTTGTTTATTTTATTTGTTTTGTATTTTCTTATCCTGTTCTCACTGTCTTTCCTATAAAAATTACCAAGCCACTGTGCATGGTGTGAGTTGTTCTTAGCAGCTCACCCGTGTACACGTTTGATAAAGAAAGTAACTTTGTCTCATTGTGTCTTTATTTCTCCTGGGTCTTTTACAGAGTTTTCCCCCAACACTATCTGATTGAGGAATCACTCATCTTTGGAAAATAGAGTCTATTACAGAGAAATGGCTCTTTGCAAAATAAAAGCTATACTATACGCTTCTTCTGGGGTATACTTTCAGCAGCATATTAAACATATCAGGTCCCCATAAGGAGAATCATAAGCTAACGGCTGTCTAAATGACTCGGGTAAAGCTTGTTGCATGCGTGCTTGTTGTTTTTGTCTGCTTCCACTTGTCTTTGCACTAGGATGATGTCGGCGTTAACGTGCAGTCATATTCGTTGTGTTCCCACTAGTGCTGTCAGCGTTAATCTCGTTAAAATGACATTAACGCCATAACGCCGCAAATCTCCGTTAACGAGTTGCCCCGCGTGTGGGGCTGGACGGCGTCAACACGTTAATGAGCTAACTGCGCTAACGCACTAGTTCCCACAAATGTAATTGAGTATTGTGTGGCACATCCGACATACTGTTTTACTTTTGTCCATGACGCGCTTACCATCAGGGTCTTGCTTCACATGAAAACCAAAATAGTTCCAAACACCAGATCTGAATGAGGGTGGGGGAGGTTCAATTTTGGGTAGCGTTGAGGCAGTTGCCATGTTGCAATGAGCTAAACTTCTGTCTCGCTAGCTTGTGCTGCACTCAGTGGATCTGCGCTCAACGGTGCAGCCTAGGCGGAGAAGTCGAACACAGATCCACTGAGCTCTCAACACAGACAGCATCTTCAGAAGAAAAGTTAATAAAATAAAATAAAAATTTTGTATTGTTCGATATATGCGTACATATGCGTACCGAACCGAAAGCACTGTATCGAATACCAATACGAGTATTGTTGCACCCCTAATATATATATATCCTCTACAGGGAGTGGAGAATTATTAGGCAAATGAGTATTTTGTCCACATCATCCTCTTCATGCATGTTGTCTTACTCCAAGCTGTATAGGCTCGAAAGCCTACTACCAATTAAGCATATTAGGTGATGTGCATCTCTGTAATGAGAAGGGGTGTGGTCTAATGACATCAACACTCTATATCAGGTGTGCATAATTATTAGGCAACGTCCTTTCCTTTGGCAAAATGGGTCAAAAGAAGGACTTGACAGGCTCAGAAAAATCAAAAATAGTGTGATATCTTGCAGAGGGATGCAGTAGTCTCAAAATTGCAAAGCTTCTGAAGCGTGATCATCGAACAATCAAGCGTTTCATTCAAAATAGTCAACAGGGTCGCAAGAAGCGTGTGGAAAAACCAAGGCGCAAAATAACTGCCCATGAACTGAGAAAAGTCAAGCGTGCAGCTGCCAAGATGCCACTTGCCACCAGTTTGGCCATATTTCAGAGCTGCAACATCACTGGAGTGCCCAAAAGCACAAGGTGTGCAATACTCAGAGACATGGCCAAGGTAAGAAAGGCTGAAAGACGACCACCACTGAACAAGACACACAAGCTGAAACGTCAAGACTGGGCCAAGAAATATCTCAAGACTGATTTTTCTAAGGTTTTATGGACTGATGAAATGAGAGTGAGTCTTGATGGGCCAGATGGATGGGCCCGTGGCTGGATTGGTAAAGGGCAGAGAGCTCCAGTCCGACTCAGACGCCAGCAAGGTGGAGGTGGAGCACTGGTTTGGGCTGGTATCATCAAAGATGAGCTTGTGGGGCCTTTTCGGGTTGAGGATGGAGTCAAGCTCAACTCCCAGTCCTACTGCCAGTTTCTGGAAGACACCTTCTTCAAGCAGTGGTACAGGAAGAAGTCTGCATCCTTCAAGAAAAACATGATTTTCATGCAGGACAATGCTCCATCACACGCATCCAAGTACTCCACAGCGTGGCTGGCAAGAAAGGGTATAAAAGAAGAAAAACTAATGACATGGCCACCTTGTTCACCTGATCTGAACCCCATTGAGAACCTGTGGTCCATCATCAAATGTGAGATTTACAAGGAGGGAAAACAGTACACCTCTCTGAACAGTGTCTGGGAGGCTGTGGATGCTGCTGCACGCAATGTTGATGGTGAACAGATCAAAACACTGACAGAATCCATGGATGGCAGGCTTTTGAGTGTCCTTGCAAAGAAAGGTGGCTATATTGGTCGCTGATTTGTTTTTGTTTTGTTTTTGAATGTCAGAAATGTATATTTGTGAATGTGGAGATGTTATATTGGTTTCACTGGTAAAAATAAATAATTGAAACGGGTATATATTTGTTTTTGTTAAGTTGCCTAATAATTATGCACAGTAATAGTCACCTGCACACACAGATATCCCCCTAAAATAGCTAAAACTAAAAACAAACGAAAAACTACTTCCAAAAACATTCAGCTTTGATATTAACGAGTTTTTTGGGTTCATTGAGAACATGGTTGTTGTTCAATAATAAAATCATTCCTCAAAAATACAACTTGCCTAATAATTCTGCACTCCCTGTATATATATATGATTAAATTGCTGCTTATATTGCACCTTACAGAATATATAACTTTTATACAACTGTACATATCTCTGTAACTTTAAAATAAAAGATAAAAGCAATTTTAATGTAAAAATCTACATACTGCCAATGGAGAGATGCCAAACTGTCTTTCATTGTACTTGTAGTTGCCCATGCTAGCAACAACAGCTTCCTGTGACTGCACAGGTTTGCTGACACAGCTGTTAATGGTGCAGCAGCTGCTGTAGCCACGATAGCTAGCATGTTGGTTAATTTGACACCTTTTGATGCATTTATTTCTATTTTTTTCTCTTTGTTTCTTAGCTTTTCAGCTCCACTTTTTCGCTTTTTTTTTTATCCATCTTTACTCTCTACTCCTACCACACTAAACTGTGTTCAGCATAGTGCATGAATGCACATGGAAGGGACTGGTTGCATTAGGATATTTGATTGGGTATTGCATTTGCTCATGAAAATAATGCACAGCAGCCCTTAATGACAGCTGTAGCCTGTATAATTACATCAACGCAGAGAAAAAATTATTCACCCATCAGCCCACAAGTGCATCGGCCCACCTGGAAAATGCCTGGTATGGTCCTGGATCTTTGACCCAGGGTTTAAGGTTTGTTTAACGTTATTCATTAATGGAACTATATGAGATACGTATGTTTAGTTTCTAGTGGTGCAGACGATGTTGAACATCCATGTATTATCCACAGCCACAATCTTCTGATGGAGGAATCAAAATAGTGTGTTGATTCAAACTGAAACCAAAAAGTTTGAGTACACTCAAAAGTAGGTATTGCCCAAAGATTTCCTTCCAATGATGTGAGGTCTAGTAGGAATGTGCTCAGAAAATTTAGTTAAGAGGTATTTTGATCTTTAAAGAAGCAGCAGTGCTTCCAAATGTTTTCTGTGGCTAATTGACTCATATAAAGTCCCAGGTGTGAGAAATGCTACATGTGAAAGATATGTTGAAATGCTGGTGGTATACAAGTCTGGCCTAAATCTACTGTCAGAAAGACTGAAGTAATCCAGGAGTTCAATTAACTGTCTTTAATAAATTCATACAGACAAAATGAACAGCATCATGTCTCTGTTTCTTGCCAGCCTTAATTTGAATTTTTTGCAGATAGAAGTGAATGTATGTGATAATTTGTGTGTGATTTTCTGAGACACAAACAGATAATTCTATAATTAGTAAAGTTATAAATACTGGCATGAATAATGATAATATCACCTTCTGCTGAGGTAGGACACTCTGCACAAGGCACAAGCAATATCTCACAATGTCTACGAGTCGTCTCACACGTGAGGTCAAAATTAGCAACAGTTTTGGAGCAGAACAGTCCTTTTACTTATTGTTAATACAGGCTGTAGCACTTGGGCACCTTGTGTGGCAGAGTGAAGTACAAGTATCTCTAGCTCTCAAGACTAACATGACCTGGATTGCTGTGAAACTACAGTGACTGAATTGCTGATTCATTATTGGATACTGCTTACAATGTTCTCACTCAACACAGGTAGATATCTCCTGTTCTTTGGAGACACTATTGACATTGTTCTTGACTGAGCAGACCAGATGTCCTGAGATGTAATGTTTCAAAGTGATGATGTTAGTCTCATTGTTTCCAGGAAGGAGCTCAGCATCTGTCAGTGTGCGTCCATCCAGAGTCCAGCTGTACTGAGGACTGTCCCCTCCCTCAGAGGAGCAGGACACCCTCATCTGTCCCTGGGACAGACACTGAGAGACCAGCAGGACAGAGGACACAGGAGCTGAGAGAAACACACACAGATGAGTTTAGATTTAAAAACTAGAATTGTGAAAATTCTTTACAGTCTCAAATGAAGAACAGGGAAAGCATAAAATACATGCATCTGAACATTTTTTATATTTATTGTATAGATCAGCAAAACATTGTTAAATTTATATCTATTAATAGCTTTATTGAGAAGAAAAGGAATTACCTTGAATAAGCAACTGTAAAGTCTGCTCGCCTGATGATCTACCCTCTGAATCAAAGGTTATAAGGCTATAATTACCACTGTCTGTCCTGCTTAGATCACTGATTCTAAATGTTCCATTACTGGGTAAGATTAGAGATTTGTGTGCTATGGTATTATAAATAGCCTTATTCCCTCTCACATCTAGTATCTTTAATGAATCCTTTAACAAGTAGTATCTAGGTATTTCAGATGTGCTGTTCACTAGCTGGATGTCCACGGTTCCTCCCAAAGCTCCATAACACTGAGCTCCATCCTGTCTGCCATCACAGTAAGTTTCCACACCTGCAAATAAAAAATTAGACAAAAAGCAAAACTGTCAAACTTTTGAGTGTTAAGTTACTACCAGAAAGACTGCAGTAGCATATGCAAATGTTTACAATGAACAGAAATTTGTAAGCTTCATGATTATTTATGATTATTTTCATATGGTTCCCACAGGTGGGCACAAATTAATGACTGAATTCCATCAGCAGAAATAGTGGTTTTGTGGCTACTGTCGTTTTGTTTTAGTAGTAGTTTGTTGTTTACTCAGGCCTGCTGGCAATCAAAAACAGAATATGTATCTAACTGTTATGCAAAACCTCAATTTTTTTGCTGTTCTTAGGGTCTAAAAAACTGACTTTCGGAAGCTGCTCTCATGTGGCAGTTATTCATTGAAAATGAATGCAGGAAGTGAAAATGGAGGAAATTTTAACCCACAAAGAAAAGGTTTGAGTACTCCTGAAACAGGGGATAGTTGTGCAAAAATGCTGCAAATCTTATCAAATGTATGTAAAGTAGCAGCATCACTTCCCAACAGGGAAAATGTTACCTTGAATAAACAAATGTAGAGTCCAAACATCTGATGTCCTGCCATCTGAATCAAAGGTTTCAAGGGTATATTTACCAATGTCAGTCCTGCTCAGGCCATTGATCCTAAATGTCCCATTGCTGGGAAAAATGAGATATCTATGTGCAATGGTATTAGAAATAACCTTATCCCCTCTCACATCTAGTATTTTTAATGAATCCTTTAACAACTGGTATCTAGGTATTTCTGAGGTGCTGTCCATCAGCTGAATGTTCACAGTTCCTCCCAAAGCTCCATAACACTGAGCTCCATCCTGTCTGCCATCACAGTAAGTTTCCACACCTGTAAAGGAAAACAAAAAAGTAAACAATTTATTCTTTTACTTATTATTTAACAAGTTCACCTCTCATAGCTGTATTTTTCAGCTCCATATTAGTTAAATAGTTAAAAAAAAATTAAATATAAAATAAGATAAAAATGTATTTGCTATTGTTTTGTTCAAATTCATTTTGATAGTCTCTAAAAAAGAACAGAGAAAGCAGAAAATGCTATATATATATATATATATAGATATAAAGATTACCAAAAAATCTTATATTTATATAAAGTAGCAGCTTTATTAACCAAAAAAAGATTACCTTGAGTAAACAAATATAGAGTCCGCTCGCCTGATTTTCTTCCATCTGAATCAAAGGTTAAAAGGGTATATTTACCAATGTCATTCCTACTCAGGTCATTGATCCTAAATGTTCCATTACTAGGAAAAATGAGAGACCTATGCTCTATGGCATTAGACATAACTGTATTATTTCTCCCTGCTAGTATTTTTAATGAATCCTTTAACAACTGGTATCTAGGTATTTCAGAGGTGCTATTGATCAACTGGATGTCCACAGTTCCTCCCAAAGTTACATAACACTGAGCTCCATCCTGTCTGCCATCACAATGAGTGATCACACCTGCAAAAAAAAGTGAACAAATGAACAAAGTCAAAATCAAACCCAGATGATAAAATCAGTGTCTGAATTTAATTTAGTCAAAATGTAAACCCCGAAGGACTCTGAAAATAAGGTTACATGTTATTTAATGAGTTTATATGTCATAGCTATATTTACGCATTTTCACATTAAAATGATCTCAGAATGTGTCGTTAATCTTTAAGGAAATATAAGTAAAGGAAGTAAAAATCATTTAAAGTGTTAAAATAAAACTCATAAACTGCAGTTCAACAAATCTTTTGGTGAATTCAGCTTAATTTTATTGATGGTGCCAGATCACGTGGCAGCAAAACCTCTTTTTTTATTATAAAATTAAGCATTAATGAAGAAGAACAAAAAGTTTAGTAGCTCACCATAAGAGACACCGAGTAACATAAACAACAGTCCAATGACAGCTTCCATGTCTGCTCACTGTACAGCCCCTTATGATCCAGTCAGCAACTTTTCCTTCAATAACAGAAGTGTGTGTGCTACACGCTGCTGTCAGCTGGTACTTCACTTTTCACACGCTGAGAGGATGAAAGGAAGTGACATCATATTTGATCCCCATTTTGCTATCAAGAAAAGAAAAAAAACTGTCAAAAAAAAAGGGTCTTCAAAAGCAACATCTAGTGGTCGAATATAAATTGAATACATGTGTGAGCAGTGAAATGAACCCTTTCATGGTATTCAGGTCTGACCATTTTCAATTTTTTTAAGTATAATTTTTTTCTGCCTAAAAATGTTTGAGATAATGTTTATTTTCTGCAACATTGTGTATATTACCGAAAGTAGTCACTCACTCATCCACATCATTTATGTATTCCAAACAGGTCTTGTCAGATAGCATGTTGGACATTAACTATCCATGCACAGTATTGTACACAATATTCACTAATTGATAGGGCATCACTCAAGGTTTAAACACTGAACTCCTCCACTTGGGGCAGGAACTCATCCCTGACCTGGAGTGGGCACTCCACCCTTTTCCGGCTGAGAACCATGGCCTCAGATTTAGAGGTGCTGATCCTCATTCCCGCTGCTTCATACTCGGCTGCGAACTGTTCCACTGCGAGCTGGAGGCCCTCACCCGATGAAGCCAACAGAACCACATCATCTGCGAAAAGCAGAGATGAGATTCTGAGGCCACCGAAGTGAAAACCCTCTGCCACTTGGCTGCGCCTAGAAATCCTGTCGATAAAAATTATGAACAGAATCGGTGACAAAGGGCAGCCCTGGCAGAGCCCATCACCCACCGGGAACGAGTCCGACTTATTGCCGGCAACGTGAACCAAGCTCTTGCAACGGTTGTATAGGGATCGAATGGCCCGTAGCAACGGGCCAGACACCCCATACTCCCGCAGCACCTCCCACAGGACACCCCGAGGGACACGGTCGAATGCCTTCTCCAAGTCCACAAAACACATGTAGACTGGTTGGGCAAACTCCCATGCACCCTCAAGTATCCTTGAGAGGATAAAGAGCTGGTCCAGTGTTCCGCGACCAGGACGAAAACCGCGTTGTTCCTCCTGTATCCGAGGTTCGACTAGCGGACGAACTCTCCTTTCCAGCACCCTGGCATAGACTTTCCCAGGGAGGCTGAGGAGTATGATCCCCTTGTAGTTGGAACACACCCTCCGGTCCCCCTTCTTAAAGATGTGGACCACCACCCCGGTCTGCCAGTCCAGGGGTACTGCCCCTGATCTCCACGCAACATTGTAGAGGTATGTCAACCAGGACAGCCCTACAACGTCCAGAGCCTTCAGGAACTCGGGGTGGACCTCATCAACACCAGGGGCTCTGCCACCAAGGAGTTGTTTAACTGCCTCAGTGACCTCGCCTCCGGAAATTGGCGGGTCATTCCCCTCATCCCCAGACTCTGCTTCCTCCTCGGAAGACGTGTCAGTGGCATTAAGGAGGTCCTCGAAGTATTCCTTCCACCGCCTGACAATTTTCTCAGTTGAAGTCAGCAGCGCTCCGCCAGCACTATACACAGTGCAGGTAGAGCACCGCTTTCCACTCCTGAGACGCCTGACGGTTTGCCAGAATCTCTTCGAGGCAGTCCGAAAGTCTTTTTCCATGGTCTCGGGGTCTTGTTCGCGAGTGATGGGGGAAGGGAGCCGGAGATCAACAGACGGATTAGTGCAGCGGCTGCAGTGATGCGGACGTGTGTTTGAAGCACTGATTCACCAGCTAACCCTGTTCATGTTTTTACAGACGAATCACTGAGGTGATCACTTTAAAGTGTCTTTGAGTTGGTTTTCAACTTTGCTTTTGTTCTCAGCTTTGTGTTTATGTATAAAACACCAGGTTTCGAAATGTATTCAGTAACTGTACCTAATGCCACACCTGATGCAGGTTTTAAATAATTATACACCTTAAGAGTCTCCTATAGCATCACCTACAATCCAAACATAGCTTCTGTGCTTCTTTACTATTCAGCCTCTTTTGACTCAGCTGGCAACTTTCAGACAACGTCCTATACTTTACCAAAATACAAACAGGCCCAGCCTTCACTGACCATGTTTCCTGTGGTAAATACAGACCATCCAGGATGCGACTGCTTCACAGTTTTTTAATCTTAACTACTGAACACAGTTGTCATTGGTTTCCATTGATCACAATAGGCAGGATGTAGCTATAATAGAACTGCAGAGAGAGAAGAGAGAGAAGTTGTTTATCAATTTAGTGACACTAAAATTCCAAACCAAGTCATGTCATTTTATTGTCCAACTAATTAATGGACTTTAATTTTTACATTTGAATAAAATTAACCAAAAAAAAAAAAGAAGTTAATGAAAAATTTGATTCCAATTTAACACAGACATGACAGTCATTATAATTTATAATTAAGCTATAAATATTTTATTTGAGACATTTAAATAACATATTACTTGCTCAAAACACATTTACAGACATTAATGATTGTTGTGTTGCTCAGTGAGTTTTAAAAGTCCAATTTGTTGAGGTTACATGTTTCAACATAAAAGAAACATTTGTCACTGTAACCACAAGGAAATGAAGCAGCAGCAAGGGTCACTACACAAACCACAGGTGCAGATGCAGCTTTTAGCATGAAGAGCGTTGGTTATATTTTGACCCTTCCCTATAATTAGCGGTCCAACGGTATGTTGCATTCATGTCCATAACAGTCTTACTGCTTTAGAAATCATTACAGCAGTATTATAGGGGTATACTCTCTCACATGTACTCACCTGTTACTTTTCCTTTTCCATAACCAACACTGGTACCAAAAAAAACAAAACAACTTCATGATCTCCCTGCCATGCTTTCCAGGTCCCAGATATCATTGATCTCCATTTCGCAGTTTCTCCCTTGCTCTGTTGCATCTATCCTGCTGTGCTGAACCCCTTGAGTTGGCCTCCTGTATCCATTTTTTCATAATAGGATCGGATTGAAACACAAACATGGTCTGTAATTGCCAATACAACTAACCCTTTAAATACATGATGAGCTGGCGTGTTGAGTTTTACCTGACCTCTTATGTTGCTTCACTTCTCTGTACACAACAGACAGTGTTATCAGGAGCACAGACTGGGATGATGACTGTTTTCAGATTAAAGCTGTTTCTCTCTATTCAAGTGTAGAATTTGGTAACAGTTTAAAAGTAAGTATTATTAAAAAGCTGTAGATACATAGCTGCTTCGGCACACCTCCATTGTTTTTTTAAGGTAAAGGGTTATTAATAGGACAGATTTAATCTTAAGGTTTTAGTGCTTAAATCTAACAAAAAGCTGATATAAGTAAAACTAAACTGTGTGAAACAGAAAATGCACACAAAAGTAGTAGCCTTCAAAGTCTGTGTAACTGTTTCCAACATAAAAGATCCAGCTAGGTTTTTTATCACGTAATGTATGATCCTGGAATATCAGGCTGCAAATGCAAAAAACAATGTGCACTTTTCTGCGCATTTTTCACAGATACTGTAACACAATTAATTTTGTCAATAATGAGACTGTCTGCTTTACTATCAGTATCAATAGTAGGCTTGGAGAATATATTCACCACTGACTATCATGCTTACTTTAATAATCCTTAATGGTCAACACAAAGTAGTTATTAGCCTTTGGAGCCAAAGATTATTGAAAGAGATGTATGATCTGTAATTATAAGGATAGCTCACTGAAACCTTTGTTTTTTGTTTTTGTTTTTTTTATTTTATAAATGACACAAAAAGTCAACGAGATTAAAATATTAAATATTTAATAACTTTAGAGCTTTGTTCATCAGTAATGCTGATAGGATGTGGATGTGAAACAGACTCCAAAGACATCAGTAACACAATAATTATCAACATCATTCAACCATCTCAAAGTTTATGTTAGACGTGCATTTCAGTATATCTAAATATTTCTGTAAATTACCAAATGCACAATAATACAATCTTAAACAAAAAAGAATAATGTCACTGTCTCCAAATTTATCTCTACATGTGCATTTTGTTGTTTATCTAATATTGACATTGAATAAAAAAGCAAGAACATAATTATAAAAGCATAGTTGAGCTGATTAAATGTTATCTTGACGCTGAAGATCTCTTTGATATTCGTGCTGAAGCTTATTGTCAATTTACTGTCCAGTATAAACATATTCAAAGCATTTATAGGTTGTTGTAAGTGAAAAAAGGCTTCCACTGTGTTGCGCATGTGCCCATAGATCCAAAACTGATGCTTATTTTAATCACTATAAAAAGTAGTTTAGCAGTGCACAAATCTACAATACTCTAAGGTTTTACTGTGTGATGTTTCATGAGATGTTATGATTTGGTGGCATATAAAGAAATCTGATCTGATTTGTGTTTAAATGTATAAAGAATGTGTGTTTGTTATACTGCCAGTACTGCTTAGTAGTGATGACACCAAATAACACAATGTGTTTAATTATTCTTTAAAAATAATAATTCTATAAGAGAAGCTGGAATTTGGATGTTTTATCACTGCCCAGAGTACTGGTTGCACTGCAGTCATGCAACAGTTTAATCTGATGATTAATTTCCACAATTACAAAGTCAAAAACTAGTCAATTTCAAATTAAAAGAAATTCCCTTATTACAATCACAATCTTTGTTCCATCAGACCTTCAACAAAATACAAATGCAGAAAACACATACAGTGCTTCTGTAATTAAATATAGAGAGAATCTAAGAATCTAAGACTGGATGCATTGATGCCCTGTCGTAATTTGGAACTCGAAGTAATGAAAATCAATATTAATGAGCTTTGATGATTAGTCTGATGTGAAATCACATTAAATGAAAAACCTTTAGGTATCTTTCCATCACCTTCTCCCTCCATGGGCTTTCAGTGTTGCAGCCCACCTAAACTCAGCAATCACTTAAATTACCTTTATGGACCTTTGCATACAAGCAATCACCTCCTGTCGGTTTCATCTGCCTACATAGCTTTTTATTCTTGACTTGGGCGTATTGTACCTCCACCTTCACTACTGCTCTTTCCTCCACTTGGTCATCTTCTTCCTCTGCAGAGTAACAAGAAGATAAAATAAAACTCAGTAAGTCATTAATACAATAGTTTGACTTATGCAGATTGACAGGAGTTAAAAAGAAACAGAAAATGATAAACATGTTTTAATGTCATTTCAGATTCTGAGCAAAAATCACACAAACTGATTTAAAATTGTCTTTTTTGTGAGTTCACATGACTTCTTTATCAACATGATCAGAATCAAACTCTTGGGATTTACTTAACTGAATAACTGAGCATGCATCAAGACATTCCTTATCAATATTTAAGAAAGTAAAACGGTTGTTTGTTTGGTTTTTTTTAAAAAAAAGCAAGAGCAAATTTTATTCTTTATATATTTAAATGTATTATCAATTTATAAAAAGAGCAATAAACAACCAGAGTGCAGTGAGCACAACGAAAGTTTTGTACCTTCTTGTCTTGCAGATATGTTGTTTTGTTTTTTCTTCTGAAAACAAATGACTGCTATACCCACAACTAAGAAAATCACCAGTGCTGAGAGGACACCAACCATCAATAGCAAAATTACTGCTGCAAAAATAAATGACATAAAAACAAATAAGTCAACAAATGAAGAAAACAACAAAGAAAATAAACATCAATGAATCCACTTCATAAAACTCCATTTTTATTTGCTAAAGTACCAGTCATCATTGCTGACATTTTGATTTCATGATATTAGTTGGGTTAAGTTAACTGGTTATTGTAAATATCCCATAGGTATAAGTGGAAATGGTTGTCTGTCTCTCTGTGTTAGCCCTAAATCAGTCTGGGGACCTGTCAAAGGTGTAGCCTGCCTCTTGCCCTAAGATAGCTGAGATTGACTCCAGCCCTCTCCACCACCCTGATAAGCAGAAGGGAATGGATGGATATGATATTTGTGCCCTGTTGACTAATGTGCAAACAATAGAAATGAGCAAACAATGGAAGGATTTCTGAAAACCTTACAGTGCCCATAATAAACACAAATTGCTTTTAGCTTTTATTAATAATGTGTTCACTCACCACAGATAGATATTTTCTCTTCTTTGAAGACATTACTGACGTTGTTCCTGACTGAGCAGACCAGATGTCCTGAGACGTGCTGTTTCAGAATGATTTTGTAACTCTCATTATCTCCAGAAAGGAGCTCAGCATCTGTCAGTGTGCGTCCATCCAGAGTCCAGCTGTACTGAGGACTGTCCCCTCCCTCAGAGAAGCAGGACACCCTCATCTCTCCCAGGGACAGACACTCAGGGACCAGCAGGACAGAGGACACAGGAGCTGAGACAAATAAACACAGATGACTATTGATTTTAAGATGCGCATTATTATTTATATTGTCCAATGAAGAACAGGGAAAATACAAAATACATGAAATTTTGTGAAATATATAAATTACAAAAAAAATTTTATGTGTGTGTTTATATATATATATATATATATATATATATATATATATATATATATATATATATATATATATTAGGGGTGCAACGATACACAAAATTCACGGTTCGGTTCGATACTTTGGTGTCACGGTTCGATATTTTTTCGATACAAAAAAATGTTCATGCATTTTTAATTTGTTTATTAAAATTATAAATATATATTTTAACTCAAAAGTACAGTTTTTAAATTTAACCCTAACCCTTGTGCGTGTTTTTTATTTTGACAGCGAATGCGCACCTGCGGACCACTTATGTGCAGCCCTGGTTATTTAGCTCATCATATTGCAGCCACAGAAATTCTTTTGTCCATGAAACCATGAAGCTGCACTTTCTTTTTGCCTTATAGTCTGATTTGTCATAACTTTTCCGTTTTGTGGTAAGCTTTTCTTTGGCTGTCACTTCTTCACCCTGACCTGTCTTATTTGGCTCAGCAGAACTGAAATGCTTTTACACACTCACTCACATAAGCTCAGCGATTCTCTGCGCGATCAACCTCTCACATGTTTAAGCTTGCTGCGGGAGATTTCACTTGTCATGTTTGCATAGTAAGCTAACGATTAATAAGACGATGTCAGAGGAATTGGTGCACAAATTATCATCACTCACAGATCAGTGCTGTCGCTCTCTATACACAGTTCGCACGATTGCAAAGTGAAAGCAAAAAAACAAGCGCAAATTCAAACGCGATTTCAATATGTCACATATTGACAGTGGCTCACCGATGCCAATGACATAATTACCCAGCTACATTTCCGAAAGAATGCAGAAGCATTGACATATATTTTTCCTACAATAGCCCGACGGGCAGGGAAGAGATAGATTTTGGTAGCCCGACTGAAAAAATCGCTAGCTCCGGGACGTCGGGCTAGCGATATTGCAAGCCCTGTATCTGATTGAGGAATCACTCATCTTTGGAAAAGAGAGTTTATTACAGAGAAATGTCTCTTTCCAAAATAAAAGCTATACTATCCGCTTCTTCTGGGCTATATTCTCAGCAGCATAAGGAGAATCATGTGCTAACAGCTGTCTAAATGACTCGGCTAAAGTTAGTAGCATGCTTGCTTTTTTTTGTCTGCTTCCACTTGTCTTTGCACTACGATGATGTCGGCGTAAATGTGCAGTCATATTCGTTGTGTTCCCGCTAGTGCTTTCAGGTTAATCTCGTTGAAATGACCTTAACGCCACAACACGGCAAATCTCCGTTAACGAGCTACCGCCGATCACTCCGTGCATGGGGCTAGACGGCCAACACGTTAACGAGCTAACTGCGCTAACACACTAGTTCACACCAATGTAATTGAGCATTGCATGGCACATTCAACATACTGTTTTACTTTAGTCCATGACTCGCTTACCTTCAGGGTCATACGTCACATGAAAACCAAAATAATTCCAAACGCCAGATCTGAATGACGTTCAATTTGCCTGTTGCAAGGAGAGCTTAACTTCTGTCTCGCTAGCTTGCCCTGCGCTCTTCCTTCTGACTATGCTGTCTGTGTTGAGCGCTCAGTGGATCTGCGCTCGACAGTGCAGCCTAGGCGGAGTAGTCGAACACAGATTCACTGAGCGCTCAACACAGACAGCATCGTCAGAAGGAAAATTGATAAAATAAATTACAAATGTTGTATTGTTCGATACATATGCGTACCGAACCGAAAGCACTGTATCGAACGGTTCAATATCGATACGAATATCGTTGCACCCCTAATATATATATATATATATATATATATAGGTGTGTGTGTGTGTATGTGTGTAATTGTTGTCGATTTCCCATATAGGATAGTTGTTATTATTTTTTATTATTAAAGTATTTTAACATTTAATATTTACTATTAATGTTTACCTTGAATACAAAAGGTAAAAAAAAATATATGATTAGATTTTACATCAAAATCTAATTCGTTATAGTCTCAAATGAAAAATGAATTTCACAATGTTAAATTTCTATCTACAAATTGTCATAATTTCCCAATCGGAGAAAAATTTACTCTCATTATTTACCTTGAATAAACAACTGTAAAGTCTGCTCGCCTGTTGATCTTCCATCTGAATCAAAGGTTTGAAGGGTATAATTACCACTGTCATTCCTGCTCAGGTCACTGAGCCTAAATGTCCCATTACAGGGGAGAATGACTGATCTATCTTGTACTATATTAGAAATAACCTTATTATTTCTGACATCTAGTATTTTTAATGAATTCTTTAACAGTTTGTATCTTGTTATTTTTGAGGTGCTGTCCATCAGCTGGATGTCCACAGTTCCTCCCAAAGCTCCATAACACTGAGCTCCATCCTGTCTGCCATCACAGTAAGTTTCTACACCTGCAAATAAATAGAAAAAAATAAACAAAATAAACACAATCAAAACATTGACAATTTTCATTGTTCAATGCCCTCCAAGTAGTAGTTGCTGTCGGTCACTGTAGCTTCACAGTCACATCATCATAAAATAGAAAAAATGTTAAATGTTGTACATAGCCTGTAGCCTTTCTACAAAAAAACAAAAACAAACAAACAAACAAAAAACCTTTTAATGGATTAATATCAGTAATTCAGTGATTTTCCAAAATGGGAAAAACAGAGGATTAAGCAAAGGAAAGTTTTAGATTTACTTTTCCATATAATTTGATAACTAAAATTCTCATTGCTATAATTAATTTAACCGCATACTCATGTTGAAGTTATCTCAGAATGAGGTATTATTGTTTTTTTAAACAATAATGCATCCGGCAGGAGTTTTTTAAAACACAAATACCATTAACTGACCTCAGTACAGGTCTTCAGAACTTTTTTTGTTTCTTTCATCGTTTCTCATTCAAGCTTGTTCTTATTTTTGAATCTTTTTTATTCTTTCTGTGCAGAAGCTACTTAAGAATTGTGCTATGTAAAAAAAAGTACATTATATTGTTATACCTCACCAAACAACACCAGAGATGATAGCTGTTAGACACCCAAAAAAAGCTGCATGGAAAACTTGTGTGAAAGCAGCACAATCACAACCACATCTACTATTATACTTGTGCTTGACACTTTAATTTTCTCATTTGGTGCAGCTAATAATGATTGGTGACCAAGTGGAAAGCTTCAGTATGACTTTAAAGCATAAAGTTTAATATTAAATCAGTAATATTAATAGCAGCCCATGTGTAACTAAAATAACTGGTAATACTAATAGATACACAGATGTTATATCACACATTCTGTTCATTCACTTCAAGAATCTGGAAACCTTAAACATTAAAGTTGTGTCTGAGTGTGGATATTTGTTTTTCCTTTGAAATTCTGTTATATGTTGCACAAGTGATGTACACTGTGCTTTGCAGTTCTGCTCAGATGGCGTTTATATGATTTGTGATAAACTTTACAATAACTTTAAAGCTATAAAATCATAAGTAACTTACATAACTTGCCTTCACCTTTGCCATTGTCTTTAACATCCAGGGTGAAATTAATTTTTTTCTCTTGGACTCCATTGGAATTAAAGACCTCAACAGTATATTGACCTGAATCATTCCTCCGCATGTTTGTGATCTTGAGTGTCCTGTTCTCGATTATAAACTGTAGTCTGTTGTTAAATTCCTTGTCTGTTGTTGTTATTTTTTCTTTCTTCAGACTGAACACAGTTATGTTCCCCTTGGGAAGTACCTTCGAAAACTTCATTTCACGGCCACTAGCATTAGTCATCACTTGGATATACACAGTTCCTTTAAGAAGAGGAGAGCATGGACATGTGTTCTTGGTAAGATTACATGTAGTCTCATCAACTGGAAAGAAAGCTGGAAAAGATGCATTCAAAAGATTGTGAGTTTAAATTATTCACACTCCAAATGTACATTTTTGGCATCATTTTGAGGACAATCTTACCATGAGTTCCTGCTACTACTAGCAAAAGGATTAGAAACTGCTCCATGATCCTTATTCATCCACGCTTTGGTTTGAATCTTGAAAAGTAAATTTAAAAAAATGCACTTTAAAAATGAAATGAAATTATGAGCAAATCTGGCTATAAATCTGCTGGGACCTTTAGTTCACACTGAAACAGTAAATGGGTGATGATGTAGACACAGTATTTTTGTAAAAAGAATAAAATAAGCTAAACTGTCTTACTTCTCCTTCTCATTTTCCTCTCCCTGTTTTAATTGTACTTGCAAAACTGAGTCTAGACAACACTGTATCTGTTGTGGCCATTTTTGTTGAATGTTTATAAAATGCAATTTGTATTCATTTTTGTTTTTTCTTTAAAGGTGTAAGAATATACTGACCTGGTTTTGTTATGTAAATTTGTAATAAATTTTATTGGAGAAGCTTTTGGAAAGTGATTGGTTTATTAGCTTATGGACCCTCCCATTAATCAAGAGATTAAGAGCACCCTGGATGGGTGTGGTAAAGAGGTTTTTTGTTTGCCAAATGTCAGATGGGAAGACGGGAGGGTTAGAAAATGATTTTTGGAACACTTTTGAAGTTGTTAAAGCAAATTAAGTTAACTTTCATTTAATTTTAAGTTTTAAGAAGTTATTTGGCTGATTTCTGTTTGTAATTTTCCACGAAATAAACGGCATATGATTTTTAAACAATGGAGTCAGAAGTGCGTTCTAAAACAAACCTCCCGTTGCCACCCATGGCCTTTTCTTGGACTTTTTTGGTGTTTGGAACGTAAAAGGCCGCGACAGTATCACTAAAGCGAAACTTTTAAAGGGTGATTATCATACAATATCTCTTGTTTACGATGGTCTTGAGTTTTCTTCCTAGAAAGCACAGGCAACAATTCACAAATAGTGTAGAAGTGTCCTGGGGGGAGAGCGCTGTTGCTTAGCAGTCTTTACAGGCTGTGAGGGAGAGATGCCTTTTTGAGTGCTTAGGTTTGCATGAAAGGAAGGGAAATAAGCAATATAGAAAGAAAAAAGAGATGCAAAGCATTGCAACAGCATGAAACTGTGAAGCAGTATTGTTTAACTTTTGGAATGGCCGGCTGATTCACCAGCAAACCCTCTTCGCGTTTTTACAGACGAATCACTGAGGTGATCACTTTAAAGTAGCTTTGAGTTGGTTTTCAACTTTTGTTCTCAGCTTTGTGTTTATGTATAAAACACAGGATATCGAAATGTATTCAGTAACTGTTCTGTCACACTGACTGCAGGTTATAAATAAGTAAACACAGCTCACCTTAAGAGTCTCCTATAGCATCACCTACACTCCAAACATAGCTTCTATGCTTCTTCTTTACTATTCAGCCTCTGTGGACTCAGCAGGCAACTTTCAGATAAGCTCCTTTATTTTACCAAGATGCAAATAGGCCCAGTTTAGAATGACCATGTTTCCTGTAAGTGATCGGCTTCAAATAAACTGTACTCAGTTTTCATTGGTTTCCATTGCTTGGTGTTACTGATCAGATTCAGATAAGAATGCATAAACTCACACGAGGCAGGATGTAACTACAATAGAACTGTAGAGAGAGAAGTTGTGTATCAATTTAGTGACACTTAAACTCCCAAAACCAGTCGTGTCATTTTATACTCCAACTAATAATGCAGTTTCACTGAGACTGTAATATTTTCTTTTAAATAGATATAACCCAAAAAAAGAAGTTTACAAACAAATTGATGCCAGTTTAACACAGACATGACAGGCATTATAATGTATAATTAAGCTATAAATATTTTATTTGATACATCTGAGCTTAATTGCTCAAAACACATTTACAGACATTAATGATTGTTGTACTGCTCAGTGTGTTGAGGTTAGATGTTAGGTTTTAACATAAAAGAAAAGATTGTCATTGTAACCACAACAGTAAGGGTCACTACACACACGACAAGCTCAGATGCAGCTTTTACCACGAAGAGCCTCTGTATGTTTCTTCTTGCTTATATTCTGACCCTTCACCATAGTATACTTTCACACTCTATCTGTAGTTTAGAACGATCTTCACATTGAGAAAGAACATGCAACAACTTAAGTAGTGACAGTAAACACACTGACTTGCGCAATCTCACAGCTGTATATCAAAATGTCAGAGGATCCAGTCAGTTCTCCCTTGAGAGAATGAACATCTTCAGCTACAACTACAACTCGATCTTGTAGCACTTTGGCTTAATAGTAAAAATACGTTTTCATGTGTCCTGACAACAAAAAGAACAACTCTTGATTTTGTAGTCATGTCATAAATTCTATTGATAGTGATTAATGTTGAGTTTCCTGAAAAATTTAAAAAATTTAAAATAATGTTTTTGAGATTTTTAGTTTGTGAAATTGCTGATTTAATGTTTATAATTCACAACCTTATGAAATGGCAAAGGAAACTCTTCACACCTTCTTAGCAGAAAGGAGAAATATACATGCAAAGTGATCAAATACATACATTCACACTGTGGTGTTATTTCACACTTGTCTAACACCCATGCCTTTGCTTTGTAACTTTTCTGTTGCAGAGCTCAACTCACTCGCTCTCTTCTGGCTCAATTCCTTCACCCAACACTGGTTGTCTATGGTTTGAAGACATATTATGCTTTGAATTTCAGTCTTACATAGCTTTTCTTCTATAGGTATCATTTATTTCAACTACTGGCACGTTATTAACAAAGAGTTTTACTGAGTACAGACATTATGTATAAACAACAGTAACCCCTTGGTAAACCAGTAGAGGGAGACCTCACACCTCTGCATACTGATGATAGGTTTTTGTTCAATGAAACAGCCCACAGTTGAAATGTCAGCAAAGCTTAACAGGATAAGCTGATGACACAGTACAAAGACAGTTAACTGAACAGGAAATAAAATGCTGTCAAAGATTGCTTGAAATATTGATAGAAACAGGCCAAAAATAACCACAAATAATATTTTTGTTAGCAGATAATTAATAAATTCATATTTTATCAGTAGTATTCTGTCAGGAAAAGCAAAGCAATTTAAAGCTACTTTGATATCAGAAAGCACTGCCATAAAGCTCCTCGCCCGTCAGTTAATAAGTGCATCTATCCTTGACATTACTGCCACCTTGTGGCTACAGTCATCTGTCAAAGCTGTGCTTATTTCATCTCATAGCAAAGTGTAGCGCAATCTGGTTACTGTGAATGATAACTGGAGCTGGGCAAACTGAGAGGTCAGTAACGTGTTCCTGGTCGTTTGCGCATGTACTTTGTAGATAAACTTTTGGTCTGTAAACTGATGGTAGATCTGCTAGAAGCTTGCCACATAGGCTTCCAGTGGCTCTGCTTTCCCTGTTCTGAGATCAGTTCTGACCTGCACTTCATATGGAAATACAGGTAGCATCAGGAAGTAAACAAGCTTTTTTTTTTTTTGAAAAATCAAGATATAGGCCTGTGTTTCTGAGCTAATAAACAACTGCCACTACAAACACAAAATATGAAGCTTCACATTAAACACATAATAAAGTATTTAAAATTAGCTCAGCCGTATACAGCAAAAATATTAATCAATTTAACACTGATGGGAAACACTTTTATGTAGACTAATAATTATTATTATTGTTATTATTATTATTATTATTATTATTATTATTGATTTAAATTAAGCAATTATCCATCAATTATTAAATTTAATTTAAAAAACAACAAAAACTGTAATGGTCCTTGTGTCTCTTACCCAGCGTTTAAAGTTGGTTTTGGACTAATGATTCTTTCTGTTAATTTATGACTTAAGTGTTACTTCTTTATAGTTTAGTATTTTTCTAGTGTGTACTTTTAATATTCATTCTGTTTATCCCCACACATGTGTGTGTCTGTTAGTCCCTGTTTAATTTTCCTTCTTCTTCTTCTTCTTCTTCTGTCGGTTTTAACGGCAGCTTGCATCCAAAGATGTTGCACTACTGCCATCTCCTGGCTTTTACTCTCACTTCACTTAAAAATCATTGGAGCCTCTTCCTAAAAAACAAAAAAAACACAAAAAACAAAAAATGTTCCATTCCACCATTCATCTCAAACCTCAGCACTCTCCTTTGACTTACATACTTCCTGCAATTAATAAACACATGTTCAACCGTCTCCATAGCATTACACCAATCCCATAACCCAGTCGGATGTTTCCCAATCCTAAAAAGAATACCATTTAGAAAGCAAAGGCTCTTCACTTTCCTCTGACACTGTAGCCACGTTCGCCTTTTCCCTCGTTCAGCCATTTCTTTGGCAATGCACTCGAACACAGCCCGGAAAAGAATTGTCTCCCTATGGTAATCAAGTCCAAAACCTCAGTTTCTGTCCATTGACTCCCTCCGTCTCCAGTTTCCGCCGCCATGCTTTCTCGTTTGTCTTTGCTGATAATTGGTGTCTGTCTTGTGTAAGTGACGTAAAAGATGGATTGAATGATCATGACCATGAACATGACCATCCAAACAGCAGTCGCTTTCTAAAACATCAGATATGTATCGGACTCAGTACCACATACGAAAGTGACATAGGTGGGATTTGAAAATATCGGATTTGTGCTGTCCACACTGTCATACCATGATCGTATATGGGTCGCATAGGGTCAAGAAAGTCGGATTTAATGCGCTTTCGCCTGCAGTGTGAACGTAGCCTAAGTCTTGTGTCCAACCTCTGGCACCCACACAGCCACCATGATAAAAAAATACTAACATATGTGCTTAATGTCTTTTTGGAATATATTTCAAGTAGACAGATGAAATGCAATTGCAAAATAAATAATACATGAAAGAAGGAGACAAAGATCTTTCTCTGATTTTCCACTTCGATTATATTTTGCTGGATTGCTGTTCTTGAATAATAAAAACACAAAAAACATATTGACATATACTAAAAATATACTAAGCTGTCAATAAAATGTGGAATGAAAAAACCCCCACTAATGCTTATTTACAAGCCTATGAGGACACATGAGAAATGTACAACAGGTGAAAAGTGACACTATGTGTTGGAGTGAGAACTCAATGCAATCATCAAAACAGAGTTATCTGGATATTCCATCCTTTGTGGGACAGCAGGGCCCTCCAATATTGTTTTTTTCTTCCAAGCAAAATAGAGCGAAATTCCACTTAATGATATAATTACCACAGCGGCTTTCAAACCAAACATGAACCAGGAAGCACCTGTGCAGAAAAACAAAATGTTTATGACAAGTTAGAGCGGTGAAAGAAGAGTCATTGTAGAATTTTGCATACTTTATAAGACAAAGGGAAAAAAAACATGAATTAATCCCCTTCATCAGAGTTAATCTTCCCTCTTTAATAATACCTTGGGTCATTATTGATGGCAGTTTAATCAAAGAGGATTATTTGACACTATGTTATTCTCCTTACCCACTGCAGTTTGTGTGGCCGTGGAAGGGTCTCCTGTTGGTTCGGGACAAAGGGTATTACTGGACTTATGCACCCACCCTGACATCTGTGTCCCATTAAATAATGAGCAGCTGATGAAAACAAAGCCTATGAGCAGATAAAGAGATAACTTTAAAAAAAAAAATTACACTAAGAATCAGCTTTTATCAGTATTGTTCTCACTCACCACAGGTAGATATCCTCTCTTCTTTGGAGACATTACTGACATTGTTCTTGACTGAGCAGACCAGATTTCCCGAGACGTGCTGTTTCAGAGTGATGATGTTTGTCTTATTATTTCCATAAAGGAGCTCAGCATCTGTCAGTGTGCGTCCATCCAGAGTCCAGCTGTACTGAGGACTGTCCCCTCCCTCAGAGGAGCAGGACACCCTCCTCTCTCCCTGGGACAGACACTCAGAAACCAGCAGGACAGAGGACACAGGAGCTGAGAGAAACACACAGATGAGTTTAGATTTTAAATCAGAATCTCTGTCTTTTTCTATAGTCTCTAAAAAGAAACAAGGAAAGAACAAAATACATGTATTTGATATTTTGTGATATATTATTTAGTTTGCCAACAGAACAGAAAAAATACCTTGAATAAACAACTGTAAAATACGCTCGTCTGATTTTCTTCCATCTGAATCAAAGGCTTGAAGAGTATAATTATCACTGTCACTCCTGTTTGATACTAGGGCTGCTCGATTATGGCAAAAATGATAATCACGATTATTTTCACTGAAATTGAGATCACGATTATTTGACGATATTTATTTAACCCTTTAAGACCTACTATAGAACCAAGTCCACCAGAGCTTATATTATTTTTTTTACATGCTGTAGTGCCATTTGTGGGAGCATTTCAAGTTGCTATACATCAATACAACTGTTATAGCCCATATTTTAATAATATGTATGCATTAAGTCCATAGTAATTACATAAATTGCAAAAAAGTGCAATAAACTACAAAAAAAATTGAAAATCGCTTTTGTTTTGTTTACATATATTTCTACTTGGAGAAATTTAAGAGGCTTATCCCTCAAAACTTTAAATACAATAAAGTTGCAAAAAATAGTTTACAACAACAGGAAATTTATTTTGAGTGTCTTCATAGTTTTATTTTGGAGATACAGTTTTTATATACTGCAGGAAAAACAAAAAACAATCCTATGATGCAAATTTGCAAAGAAAACAGCATGTGCATCATTTCACTGTGGGAAGATAAGATAAGATAAGATAACCTTTATTAGTCCCACACGTGGGAAATTTGTTTTGTCACAGCAGGAAGTGGACAGTGCAAAAGTTATGAGGCAAAAATTAGAATACAATAAGAATAAATACAGTACACAACTGTACAGAATAGAATAAAATAAAATACTATATACAGTAGAATAAAATAAAATAAATATACAATAAGATAAAAATAGAATACAAATACAAATACTATATACAACTGAGTAAAAATACAACGATGACAGAAAGGATTATTGCACTTAGTATTATTGCATATGTATGGATGTGTGTGCTTGATCAGTTAAAGTCTTTATTATGGAGTCTGACAGCAGTGGGGAGGAAAGACCTGCGAAATCTCTCCGTCCCACACCGTGGGTGCCGCAGTCTCCCACTGAAGGAGCTGCTCAGTGCTGTCACAGTCTGCTGCATGGGGTGGGAGATGTTGTCCATCAGGGATGACAGCTTAGCCGCCGTTCTCCTGTCACTCACCACCTCCACTGGGTCCAGAGGGCATCCTAGAACAGAGCTGGCCCTTCGGATCACCCTGTTCAGTCTCTTCCTGTCCCCAGCAGAGATGCTGCCGCCCCAGCAGACCACGCCATAAAAGATAGCAGAAGCCACAACAGAGTCATAGAATTTCTTCAGGAATGGGCCCTCCACTCCAAACGACCTGAGTCTCCGCAGCAGGTACAGCCTGCTCTGCCCTTTCCTGTAGAGGGCGTCTGAGTTATGAGTCCAGTCCAGTCTGTTGTTCAGATGAACACCAAGGTACCTGTAGCTGTCCACAGCCTCAATGTCCATACCTTGGATGTTCAGTGGTTGCAGTGGAGAATGCTTGTGCCTGCGGAAGTCTACCACCAGTTCCTTGGTTTTACTGGCGTTGATCTGGAGGTAGTTCAGCTGGCACCAGTCCACAAAGTCTTGGGAAGTGTTACGAACAGCTGATGGATCGGCAAAGCGTGTTTCTGGAATATTATGTTTTTGTTCCTGCAAGCGCTTTTTATGCAATTTTTGCAAAGCTATATGTGGAAGGAAACCGTGACCGAGGACAAGCTGATGGCATCAGATGTAAGTACAACTCCTCCGGTTTCATATGCAAAACAAATTATTGCGCTAGCTTACACGGTCCAGGTTCTACAGGGATTTAAAAATAGTTACGCAAAACGGAGCGTGCTCCTCTGACCGGCTTTAAAGGGTTAACAATGACTTTAAAAAAATAATATAAAATAGTGTGCAACACCACTGAAGTTTTTTTTTTTTTAAACTCTCTTTTCAACCAGCGGCAGTCACTCTCCAAATAACTTCTGCTTAGCTTTCCGAGCTTCCCTCGGGTCCTCTTAATCAGCGGTCTCCAACCTTTTTTGCGCCACGGACGGTTTATGCCCGACAATATTTTCCCGGACCGGCCTTTAAGGTGTCGCGAATAAATGAGGGAGGGGCTAATAATCGGCTCAGTCATTTTTAATGATCGTTGAAATTCCAGATCGTAATCGTGATTAAAATTCGATTAATTGAGCAGCCCTATTTGATACTATACAGAGTTGGAAAGTATTTGTACTTTGTTATTGTACTAAAGTAGAATTCTCAGGTATCTGTGCTTTACTTGAATAGTTTTTAAAAAATTTTGTTCTACTCCTTACATTTTCAACACAGGCTTTTTATTATTGGTTTAACATATTTGAGAGGAGTTATTATTTCTCATCAGTACATGCGTTCAAACATCAAACCGATTTGTGCCTAAGCAGTAACGCATGGAATACAATCCTGTTTGTGTGTTAATCACCAGGGGATGTCGCATAAAAAGAGATCAAAGAGGAAAAACGGTGTGCCACAGTCAAGGGTTCAAGTGGCAGAGGAAGAAGAGATGTTAGATATAAAGTCAAGGACTGCTCAGTGGTATTTACCCAATTTCGCTGTGCAAGAAACTGCACAATGACAATAAAAAGCTCTAAGTCTAAAAAAGCTCTAACTGTATTTGATCAACTGGAAATTAGAAGTTTACATGCAAGTCCTCATGTTTTTAAATCAGATTTATTAGGTCTTTGTATTATAATGATGATTTAAGTTCAAGTTTATACAGCTTTAGTCTTGTGTTCTTGTTTAGTGAGGCTCCTCTTGTGTCTTTGTCACACTCCTGTGTCGCTTGTGTGAGCCTATGGTCTTATCTGTCTCCTTGTTTCTTCCCCCGCTCTTCTCCAGGTTTCTGTGTCACGTGTTTGTGTACTTCCTGTTTCATTTTGACAGTTGTTCGTCCCGAGATCAGTGCATTTGGTTTTGCTTCCCATGTGTTTCTTCTTCCCTAATCACCCTCATGTATATATTACATCCGTTTTCAGTGCGTTTGCTTATCCTTCCTTGTGTCTTTGTGTTTCCTTGGTTATTCCAAGCTGTTTTGATGTATTCCCTGTGTTTTAGGTTTTTTGTTTGTTTAGTTCTAGCTTCACAAGTTAAAGTTTTGAATGTTCTTCAAGGAGTTGGTGTTACTTTCTTACTTTGAGTACATTTCAAAGCTAGTACTTTTTTAAGCCATTTTAAATGTAGCAGGTTCCCAGTGTTTTTCTACAAGTCAGAACAAGTTTTTACATTTCATCTGTGAACTACATTTTAATGGTTTAATAGAGGTTGTTCAGTTGTTTTCCCAAAGGAAGGTGACTGTGCAAATGCAAGCTCTTTTAATATATTACTTATCTATGAATTTACTATTTATTAACCAATTTACTATAAAGCATTACCTACATTTTTTGGAATTACAAAGGTGCCCATCAAAAATGATGTCACTGAGTTTGTAACACAATATGAAACAGACACTTTTTTATAAGGCTGAAGCATCAGGTTACAAGTGCAAAAAATAATGCATCTGGCACTTTTTCAGCTACCATTGCACAGTTAACATTGTGGCTCAATACTTGATTAACCATTTCAGTTGTCAGGAAATCCAGATTGATACACTCCAAGTTGGTTTCTTCACTGAGCTTTGCTTTTTTATGGTTTCTGATTTATTATTGTGCTTATCTGTTATTCTTTCCAACCCTTTCTGTGAATAACCTTAATAAATGTTAATAAATGTGCCATGTAAATAAAGTTTATTGTTCTTATATACACGGTGTGCCATTTATATGGATACACTGTAATAACATGGGAATGGTTGGTGATA
Organism: Astatotilapia calliptera; assembly: GCF_964374335.1. NCBI lineage: Eukaryota > Metazoa > Chordata > Actinopteri > Cichliformes > Cichlidae > Astatotilapia > Astatotilapia calliptera. The sequence goes on from NC_137423.1 coordinate 29,477,750, forward strand.
TTAAAGTCCTATCTGTGGCACATTAGTATATGTGAGGGGGCAAACTCCTCAAGATGGGTGGTGACCATGGGGGCCATTTAGAAGTCGGCCATCTTGGATACAACTTTTGTTTTTTCAATAGGAATAGGGCCATGTGACACATCAAACTTATTGGTAATGTCACAAGAAAAACAATGGTGTGCTTGGTTTCAACGTAACTTTATTCTTTCATGTTTCTCTTTGTTCACAGCCATTGACATGTCAAAGAGGTTAACACGTGAGGAGCGGATCGAAATTGTGTTGATATCTGGTGAACGCAGTAACCGGGTCATTGCAGCAGATTTCAATGCAAGACACCCTACGAAACCACCCATCTCCCATGCTACAGTCAGCAAACTGCTTGCTAAGTTTCGTGAAACTTGTTCAGTGTTGGATTTGCCAAAATGTGGACGCAAGAAAATTGTCACTAATGAAGAAACATCAGTGGCTGTCCTAGCTTCATTCAGCAAGAGCCCACAGCGTAGCACTCGCTGCATGTCACTGGAGAGTGGCATTAGTCGAACATCCCTTCGGCGGATTTTAGCTACTCACAAATGGCACCCTTACAAACTCCAGCTACTGCAGCGCGTCAACGAGGATGACCCAGATCGGCGCACAGAATTTGCAGAATGGGCAAAACAAAAATTGGAACAGGACCCTCAGTTCACACAGAAAATTTTGTTCAGTGATGAGGCAAACTTTTATGTGAATGGTGAAGTTAACAAACAAAACCACCGCTATTGGTCTGACACTAACCCACATTGGACGGATCCCTCCAAGACTGTTGGAACAACAAAAGTGATGGTTTGTCCATAGTGGGTCCATTCTTCATCAATGGAAACCTCAAGGCCACTGGATATTTGAAATTGCTACATGATGATGTGTTTCCCTCTTTATGCACTGAAGCTGGCACGTTCCCTGAGTTTTTCCAGCAAGATGGTGCACCACCACATTATGGGTGCCAGGTCCGAGCATTCCTAGATGAACAGTTTCCTGGAAAGTGGATTGGTCATCGTGGGCCAGTTGAATGGGCCCCGAGGTCTCCTGATCTGACCCCCTTAGACTTTTATCTTTGGGGTCATCTGAAGGCAATTGTCTATGGTGTGAAGATACGAGATGTGCAGCACCTGAAACTACGGATACTGGATGCCTGTGCTGGCATTTCTCCTGCAGTGTTGCTATCAGTGTGTGAAGACTGAGAGAAGAGGGTTGCATTGACAATCCAACACAATGGGCAGCACATTGAACACATTTTAGGAGTGGTCAGAAACTTGTAAATAACTCATGAAAGAATAAAGTTACGTTGAAACCAAGCACACCATTGTTTTTCTTGTGACATTACCAATAAGTTTGATGTGTCACATGGCCCTCTTCCTATTGAAAAAACAAAAGTTGTATCCAAGATGGCCGACTTCTAAATGGCCCCCATGGTCACTACCCATCTTGAGGAGTTTGCCCCCTCACATATACTAATGTGCCACAACAGGACTTTAATATCACCAACCATTCCCATTTTATTACAGTGTATCCATATAAATGGCCCACCCTGTAGATTAAACCTCAGCACACCACCATAGCTGGTAGTGTCAGACACCAATCAAAAAGACACACTGAAAACGTATGATACTTATATAGTTCTGTTTAACTTTATAACAATTTCATAAATATACAATAAAGAGTAAGTTGCATAACTTGCCTTCAACTTTTCCATTGTCTTTAACATCCAGCGTGAAATGAATGTTTTTCTCTTGGACTCCATTTGAATTAAAGACCTCAATGCTGTATCGACCTGAATCATTCCTCTTCACGTTTGTGATCTTGAGTGTCCCGTTCTTGATTATAAACGTGAGTCTGTTGCTAAATTCCTTGTCTGTCGTTATTTTTTCTTTCTTCAGATTGAACACAGTTATGTTCCCCCTCGGAAGCACCTTCAAACACTTCATTTCACGGCCACTAGCATCAGTCATCACTTGGATATACACAGTTCCTTCAAGAATAGGAGAGCATGGACATGTGTTCGTCCTGAGGTCACATGTAGTCTCATCGCCTGGAATGAGAGCTGGAGAAGACGCATTCAAATGAACGTGAGCTTAAGTTATTCACACTTCAAATGGAAATGATTGGCTCCGTTCCTGGCAAATTTTCTACTATAATACTTCTTCTTCACTGCTTAAAGTACTAATTTAGTGCAGCTAACACTAATCAATGACCACGTTTAACAGTCCAATGTCCCTTTAAAGTTAAAGATTAAATTATGAGTATGGATACCATGAGTGGTGAAAATAACTGGAAATACCAATAGAAAGACAAATACTATATCACAAAATTTTTCATTCATTCTCTTCAAGAATTTGAAAACATTGAGCAGCATGAAACATTTGCATCTGTCTTTGTAGTTTTTTTCCTCAGATCTTCTATCATTTGTTGGACAAGTGATTTGTACGGTTTTGCAGTTTTAGTGCAACATGATGCTTATATTTCTGATTAACTTTATAATAACTTCAAAATATATAACTTGCCTTCAACGTTGCCATTGTCCTCAACATCCAGGGTGAAATGAATATTTTTCTCTTGAACTCCATTTGAATTAAAGACCTCAATGCTGTATCGACCTGAATCATTCCTCTTCAGGTTTGTGATCTTGAGTGTCCCGTTCTTGATTATAAACTGTAGTCTGTTGTTAAATTCCTTGTCTGTTGTTATTTTTTCTTTCTTTATATTGAACACAGTTATGTTTCCCTTGGGAAGCACCTTCAAACACTTCATTTCACTGCCACTAGCATCAGTCATCACTTGGATATACACAGTTCCTTCAAGAATAGGAGAGCATGGGCATGTGTTCGTCCTGAGGTCACAAGTAGTCTCATCAACTGAAACGTGAGCTGGAAAAAAGGCATTCAAAAGAACATGAGCTTAAATTATTCACACTTCAAATGGAAATGATTGCCTTCATTCCTGGCAAATTTTCTACTATAATACTTCTTCTTCACTGCCTAAAGTACTAATTTAGTGCAGCTAACACTAATCAGTGACCATGTTTAAAAATTCAGTGTCCCTTTACAGTTTAAAGTTAAAGATTACATTATGAAAATGGATACCAGCCCATGTGTGGTGAAAATAACTGGAAATACCAATAGATAGACAAATACTATATTGCAAAATTTTCCATTCATTCTCTTCAAGAATTTGGAAACATCAAGCAGCATGAAACATTTGCATCTGTCTTTGTAGTTTTTTCAGTAGATCTTCTATCATTTGTTGCACAAGTGATGGGTACTGTTTTGCAGTTTTACTGCAGCATGATGCTGTCAGGGTCCCTGTTTCTAACCGGTCGGTTCAGTGTGACTACACATGTTTTTGTTTAGATTTTTTGCTCCTGCTCTCTCTCTCCCTCCCTCACTGTCCCTCCTTCCTCCTACTGCCTGGGGAGAGCTCACCTGTGGGCTCCCTCCCTTGGCCCACGCACCTGTTCGTAATCTCACACCTGTGGCTCATCACTCGACAATGTTCCAGTAACTATATAAGATGTCAGCTCTGTGTTTCTCGTCACTGGACCGTTGCCAACTCTTGTCAGTGTTAACCCCGGCCTTGTTTATTCTCGTATCTCTAGCGATCTTCCCGTAGTAATCTTCTCGTATCTTTGTGAATAGATTTCCCTGGACCTGTCCACGTGTTACCTGCGTGACTGAGTGTGTGAGAATTGGAGCCAGCTTTGTGTTTCTTGTGGATTGGTGGAGAGTGAAGAGGAGCATGTGGCGTGGAGCGTGAATGGAGTGTGGACCTAGGAGCGTGGACCTAGGAGCGTGTGTTGGTGCAAGTGTCTTTCCCTGTTCGTGTGGATTCCCGGAATCTGTCTTTTCCCTCACTTTGTAAATAGCTCAACTGGTGTTTCTGTAAATAAACACTCTTTATTTTTCACGACCCAGAGCCTGCGCTTGAGTCCCTTCAGTCCCGTTGTGACAGATGCTTATATTTCTGATTAACTTTATAATAACTTCAAAATATATAACTTGCCTTCAACTTTTCCATTGTCTTTAACATCCAGGGTGAAATGAATATTTTTCTCTTGAACGCCATCTGAATTAAAGACCTCAATGCTGTATTGACCTGAATCATTCCTCCTCATGTTTGTGATCTTGAGTGTCCCGTTCTTGATTATAAACTGTAGTCTGTTGTTAAATTCCTTGTCTATCATTATTTTTTCTTTCTTCAGATTGAACATAGTTATGTTCACACTGGGAAGCACTTTCAAACACTTCATTTCACGGCCACTAGCATTAGTCATCACTTGGATATACACAGTTCCTTCAAGAATAGGAGAGCATGGACCTGTGTTCATCCTGAGGTCACAAGTAGTCTCATCAACTGCAACGAGAGCTGGAAAAAAAGCATGAAAAAACACAAGTTTAAATTATTAATCCTAAAAATGTATATGTTTGTCATCTTTATGAGGAAAACCTTACCGAGTGTTCCTCCTGCTAATAGAACAATGATAAGAAACTGCTCCATGCTCTTCATTTATTGACTGGAAAATTATGAACAAATCCAGATATAAATCTGCAACAAACCTAAACCCAAACTGACAGGAAAAAGTAAATCGGTGACAACACATGATGTTTTCACTAAAACAGAAAAGAAACTATCACTTCTACTTGCCAGCACACAGAATAATGATACAGGCTGCTGTAGCAAACCGAAAGAAATATGTACCACATGTGAACAAATCATTTTCCTCCACTATTTCAATAACTAAGTTTAAACAACACTGAATTGGTCTTCACATAATGTATACTTTTGAAAACGACACACAAAAGCTAAAATCACAAGTTCATTCATAAGTATTACAAAAGTTCTTGTGAGGAGAGCTATACTGCTTAGTAAGCTTCATGGGTGTGCTGAAGAGACATTTTTATTCAGAAAGGATGGGACAATAATATTTCACTCAATACCTAGCCTGTATTAATTCATTAGCGCTTCATCAGTGTTACATAAACAATATATAAAGAATAAAATGTAGACAACCAGGTAAAAAGCAGCTTGTTAAAAGGATGCAAATCTTTGCCCCAACATGAATCTGTGAAGCAATGCTGTCCAGATAATATTAAAACACAGATATCCATCAAAGCACACTGTAAAAATATTATTTTGATAAAAGGAAATTAAAATGTATATTTTAAGCTTTACATCACTTGAAATGTGCTAATAGAATAGAATAGGCATGTAATAACACAAAACATTGAGTTAAATGTCAGACAGTCTGTATGAATGTAGTGTAATTAAATACTCCAGACTCTGTACAGTTACACACAGTAAACATAAAACGTGATGGTGAACGTCAACAAAAGAAGGATGCATATAACTTACTTACATTTGAATGGATGACCAAGCTAAGGCAGTAATACACATGCAACCACTTAACTGGAACTGAGAAAAACTCATTCGTGAGAAAAAAAACAACCTACATGGGTACTTCCCGTATTACAGAGCAAGGATGGGATCTTCTATTCTGAAAGCGGTAATAAAAGTTACAATTATACAACTATGTCTATGCACATGTCAGGCAACATACTTGTGTACAGCTGGGTATCTCATCAGTTTTTACCCTGGGACAATCTGGCAAAAATACCAGTTTTTTACAAATAATCAGGCCAAAATATATTAAGCATAGAAATTAGGGTTTACGTTTTGGAGGAGATGTAAACAGAACATACAAACGCACAAACGCACACACACACACACACACACACACACACACACACACACACACACACACACACACACACACACACATATATATATATATATATATATATATATATATGCATTAATGAATGATGAAGTTTGTAATGTGACATTATAATCACAGATGAATCAAAACTGCATATTCCCTTCTGCGATTTCAACTTGTTATCCTTGTCAAGTAAACATATTTTGATTTTGTGGGCGATTGTGGCTCAAGAGTTGGGAGTTCGCCTTGTAATTGGAAGGTTGCCGGTTCGAGCCCCGGCTTGGACAGTCTCGGTCGTTGTGTCCTTGGGCAAGACACTTCACCCGTTGCCTACTGGTGGTGGTCAGAGGGCCCGGTGGCGCCAGTGTCCGGCAGCCTCGCCTCTGTCAGTGCGCCCCAGGGTGGCTGTGGCTACAATGTAGCTTGCCATCACCAGTGTGTGAATGTGTGTGTGAATGGGTGGATGACTGGATAAAGCGCTATATAAATACAGGCCATTTACCATTTACCATTTGTGAAATAATCCTTACCAGTTGATAATAAACACACTAGTTTCCACATACTCACAGCTATAGCTTATAAAATGGAACCAGCCAATATTTTTGAACTTATAATGTTCATTTTGGTAACACATTATAAGCAGTATTTTATTCAAGCAGATCCAAAATAATAATAATGAAAACATCACTAGAGCCGGTCAGATTTTCTCTTTGGGAGACCAAACATTTACCTGCAGCTAGGAGATCAATCTTTTACAAACTTGACTCCTTGAGTGAAAACACATCTTCATAAGTTCCCACAACAATTTATTTACATGAATTTATTTATAGTGGATTAAAGCTTAAGATCAACACTTGCAACGTCCTGGTCTCACAGTACACAGGAGTATGCTGTGACCAGGGTGTGTGTGGCAGAGAAGATAAGCTAACAGTAAGGAGCTGGTGCCCTACATCAGTTGAGTTGAGTGGACAACATCAGAAGCATTGTTCATAGTTTGTAATAAAGAGTTACTCTGAGCTGGAAACGCTGCATCCTTTGCAGGTATGTTCAGGGACCAGATCAAGAAGTACATCACACATCACAGATAACATTTTTGTTAGCACTTTATTCTTAAAACAAATTCACAGTTTACTTTTTTACATTCTAAATCTACTTTTCTTGCCCCACTGATATAATTACTTATAATCTTGTGCATGCTGGACACTCAACTGTAAATCTTGATATTGTCAACTCTGCCACCTCCAGCTTTGTCTCTTGTTTCTGTCTCCAAATCAGCACTCCATCCATCATAGGAGGTCTTACTACCATCTTGGAAACTGTCCCTTTCATTCTAGCTCCAATATCCTTCTTTCAGAAATCACCCTGACACTCATCTTCACCCTCTCCACCCTGCCTGAACTTTCACCTACAGCTCTGTTGTGCATTGTCCATTGTTTTGAATGGCTGATTCAAAGATTTAAATGAGTCAAAGATCCTTTGTTGTTTCCTTTATTACGCAGTCACATAACGGAATTGCATGTGGTCAGCTTAATACCAACTAGTATACAAAGCACAGAAAGATACATAATATATAAATATACAGAACAGGAAAATACGGTAGCATTGTAGTTACATGTTCCAAAGTGCAGTTGTCCTGTGTGTGTGTGTGTGTGTGTGTGTGTGTGTGTGTGTGTGTGTGTGTGTGTGTGTGTGTGTGTGTGTGTGTGTGTGTGTGTGTGTGTGCGTGCATAGGGGGTGATAGAGTTCATTGTTCTAGGGGAAAAAGTGTGCTTCAGTCTAATGCTTCTTGCTTAGTCCTAAACCACCTTCAAGAAGGCAGACGGACAAACAGTCATTTACTCAAGTGCGTGGGATTTGCACCAAAGCAGCTGGTTTTCTTCTGGACACAGCAAGCATACACAGAGTCCCGATCTGGGAGAAGATTTCCCACAGTGCCCTGTGCTGTTCTCACTACCCTGGCCATGTCATTTCTGTCCTGTGCCGTGCAGCTGCCATGCCATACTGTCATACTACAATAGATGATGCTTTCTGTTGCATATCTATAGAAGTTTGCCAGCAGTCTAAAGAGCCTTTGCTGGGCCTTATTTACATTGATGCTTTATCACTGTTTCAAGTTTTTGCTGCACAGAAATTCATAGAAATGTTCACCACACTTTTTACTTTAATCATTTTCATTTAAAGGATGACTACAATCATGACCTTAATTCTATCAGAGCTTTAACACAATGCAAATGCAGACAACGCACATATTGCTTGTAATTAAACACGGAAGGAACCTAAAACTGGATGCATTGATGCTCTGTTTTAATCAGCTGAGCTTTGTGTATTTGCCTGATAATTAAAAGTGTCTTTAGGTGTCTTGATGTCACCTCCTCATGTGGACCTTCAGTGGTGCAGTCTGTATAAAGACACCGACCATTTAAATCACCTCATTTTACGGACTGTTGCATATAAATAATTATCTCCTGTTGGTTGAGTGTGTCGAGGTTGCTTTGGAAACTTGACCTGGGCATACTCCACTTCCACCTTTTTCTCTGCCTCTGCCTCACCCTCACCCTTGCCCTCACCCTCATCTTCATCTTCACTCTCAATCTCGACATCGAACTCCAGCTCAATCTCGGCCTGCAAATTCACTGCTGCTCTGAGCTCCACTTGGTCATCCTCTTCGTCTGCAGAGTAGTAAGATCAAATTAAAACATTAGTTTGACTTCTGATTTTCACTGTCATTTCTGATTCTGACTAAAAATCACAAACACAATGCCTTTATTATCCATTTCTGAATTTACATGACAGCGGCATCAACATAGTCTTAGCAAAAATATGATACTTCTGAGTGAAGTAAAAATGAGGTTTTGTACCTTTTTCTTTTGTAGGTTTGTAGTTTTGTTTTTTCCTCTGATCAAAGATGATTGCTATACCAATAACTAATAAAATTAGCAGTGCTAAGAGAACACCACCGATCACTTGCAAAATACCTGCTTCTGAAATAAAGTGACATAAAAAACAAACAAGTAAACAAATGCATGTTTTTACTAATTTACTAATATACCATTACCGCTGACCACTTGATTTACTGATGTGATATCACTGTTTTACTGATTGCTCATTTTAATTGAATGTACCTCAAACAGTCTGAGGATTTATGAAAGTACAAATAATCAACAAAAACTAATTATCAACCTTTTTTCATCACGTTCTCACTCACCGCAGGTAGATATCCTCTCCTCTTTGGAGACATTACTGACGTTGTTCCTGACTGAGCAGACCAGATGTCCTGCGACGTGCTGTTTCAGGGTAATAATGTTAGTCTCATTATTTACAGAAAGGAGCTCAGCATCTGTCAGTGTGCGTCCATTCAGAGTCCAGCTGTACTGAAGACTGTCCCCTCCCTCAGAGGAGCAGGACGCCCTCCTCTCTCCCTGGGACAGACACTCCAAGACCAGCAGGACAGAGGACACAGGAGCTGAGAGAAACACATACAGATGAGTTAAGTCTTTAAGTTGGCCTTTAATGAAAAACAGCAAAAGCAGAAAATTCTAAAGCTTACTAAAGCAATATTACATTTCTATTAATTAAAAGGAATTACCTTGAATAAACAACTGTAAAGTCCACTCGCCTGATGCTCTTCCATCTGAATCAAAGGTTTGAAGGGTATAATTACCACTGTCATTCCTGCTCATGTTAGGAATCCTATATGTTCCATTACTGGGAGAAAAGACAAATCTTTGTCCTTCAGCATTAGGAAGAACTTTATTATTTCTGACATTTAGTATTTTTAATGAATTTTTTATCAATTGGTATTTTGATGTCTTTGAGGTATTGTCCATCAGTTGGATGTCCACATTTCCACCTAAAGATCCATAACACTGAGCTCCATGCTGTTTAATGTCACAGCAAGTTTCCAAACCTGCAAATAAAAAAAGTAAACAAAAGCAAAACTGTAAACTTTTGGAGTATTCAGTCCCTACCAGAAGGATTGCAGCAGCTTTTGCAAATGTTTACCTAAAACAATCGTCGATGTTTTGTGCCTACTGTCTGTCTCACTTCACACTATGTGAAGAAATATTTAGTGCTCATGCCGATGAGCACTACACAGGTTTATGACTTAAACACAGCAAGGGTTCTATTTTACTTGTGCTGATCTTTTTCAAAATGAAAATTTGGAAATTCTAACTGGAAAATCGAAACTCACAAATGAAAATGAAAAAAAAAAAAGACTAAATTTAATTTAGCTGCTGTAGCTTCAGAGTTCTGCTGATATGCATGTTGAGTTACTGTCACACCATGATGATAATGAGGATGTGACACCAAGCCCATGCTTTTCTACAAGCATTTAAAATACCTGGTGTAAAATAAGGCTATTTTAATCCATTATTAAGTGATTTTTCCAAAATGGAAACTGAGAAAAGCAAAGCTCTTGTAATCTTTTGTATTTTGACCTTTTACAGATTATTTAATGATTTAATTTCTCAAAGCTGTTTTTTACTGCATATTCATTTTGAAAGGATCTCAGAAAGAGGCATCAATATTTAAAGAAAAGCAAGCAAGTAAGTGGAAAGGTGCAACACACATCACATTAGCTGACACAGCACTTGGGCACTGAGCATGCAGTGATGGGAAGGTTACTTTTAAAATGTATTCCAGTAGCCCAAACCAGGATCTTTTCCTAAAATGAATCAAGTGGTTTTAGTGCTTGAAGCAAACAAAGAGCTGGTGAATACAGAGCTAAATGAACCGCCCTACTCAAAGTTTACTAAAACCGTCATTGTCTTTTACAGCTATGTGCAGCTTAATAGTAACAGTTTGGTTCAGTTAAAAAAATATTAGCCTGTATGTGAAGATGATTAGACTTTTATTCAAACACAAACTAAGTCTATGTGTTTGCAACATAGAAGTTTCAAATGTGAAACGAGCCACTTGGTTTTGAGGCTGCAGAATTAGGTTAAAAATACAACAATCATAATGCCTGTGTGGTTTTCTGAGGTACCGTTACGCAGTTTACATTGGGGTAGAAAACTTTATTAACTGACCCCAATTTCGGTGTCAGGAAATCCACGTTGATACACTCCAAGTACGTCTTTTTCAGTGAGCTTTGCTTTTTTTAAGGTTTCCAATTTATTATTGTTCTCATCTGTTATTCTTTCCAACCCTATTTTGTGAACCCAGTTATTGAGAACTTCAGCTTTGTTTCTTCTTTGCTTTTTAATGGTTTCTGATTTACTTGTGTTCTTATCATCTGCTACAGTGCTTCTTTTTCCAACCTTAATGTTTAAATTTAATGCAACTAATAATAATCAATGACCAAGTGGAAAGTTTCAGTGTGCCTTTTAAGTTTACGTGGTAGTTACTGGGAAATAAAAGATGATTAATTTATGAATATGAGTAGTGGTCCACATGTTGCAAAAATAACTGGAAACATCAATAGATAGACAAATAATATATCAGCAAATGTTCTGTTCTATTCTGTTCACTGTACATTTGCTCTGTGCATATGCTTATTTTTTGTCATTTCATCTTCTATCATTTTGTTGCCCAAGTGATGGATACTGATTAACAGTTCTACTGCCACATAATGTTTACATGTCTGATTATCTTTATAATAACATCAAAACTATGCAATAAAGAATAAGTTATATAACTTGCCTTCAACTTTGCCATTTTCTTTAACATCCAGGGTGAAAACAATGTTTTTCTCTTGGACTCCATTTGAATTAAAGACCTCAATGCTGTATTGACCTGAATCATTCCTCTTCACGTTTGTGATCTTGAGTGTCCCGTTCATGAACTGTAGTCTGTTGTTAAATTCCTTGTCTATCATTATTTTTTCTTTCTTGAGATTAAACACAGTTATGTTCACCCTGGGAAGCACCTTCAAACACTTCACATCACGGCCATTAGCATTAGCCATCACATCACATTGGATATACACAGTTCCTTTAAGAAGAGGAGAGCATGGACATCTGTTTGCATTGAGATCACATGTAGTTTCATCAACTGGAAAGAAAGCTGAAAAAGATGCATTCAAAAGAACATGAGCTTATAAGAATCACACTACAAATGTGAATGTTTGGTGTTTTTCATGAAGACAATCTTACCATGAGTTCCTCCTGCTAATAACACAACAATAAGAAACTGTTCCATCCTCTTCATATATCAACACTGTGGATTTAATCTTAAAAGAATAAAGATAATAGAAAAATATTAACAAATGCTGAACCTCCTGTCAACCTCAGGCAAACTGACAACAAACAGTAGATGATACAGACAGGGTGTTTTCACAAGAGCAGGAAATAAAGTGACTCACTTCTACTTGCCCACACAAATAGAAGTGACATAGAGAGAAGTGAGGCAGGCTTTTGCTTGTGTGCTGTAATGAACTGATCTCAAGAAATATCCTCAAATGTTAATGAATCTTTTTCCCTCAACTGGTGTAATTTGGGGGAATTACCTATGCAATCTATGGACAATCTATAGACAATCTAGGCAATACTCTTTACTGGGGTAAAACTTTCAAGTGTCAATAAAGCCTTCACATATGGTCTTAATATATAAATTTTAAGAAAAAAAACAGGAAGTAATTCAAAATAGACCAGAGGTTTCTGTGGGGAGAGCTTTGTTGTTTCATGGTCTTTACAATGTGTGCAGGAGAGACATCATTTTATGTTTGCAGGTTTGCGTAAGTTTGCTTTTTGAAAGAAAGAGAAATAAACAATAAAGAAAGAGTGTAAACTGTAAATACTAAATGGATGCAAATCACTACCACAACATGAAACTGTGAAACAATGTCCTCTAGACAAAAACAAAAAACATATTTTTTTTTACCCATCAAAGCAGACAGACTCAAAAGTAATAGAACTCGCTTACAGTATTTGAATAAAGAAAACAAATGAAAACAATGCAAATTTAAATCTCTCTCCGTAAACGGCTCGTAATGTGTTTAGAATGAATGTGTAATAACACAGGTTTTCAGTGGTAAATAGCAGAATGTCACTGAATGTATTTAAATTAAACACTGCAGACTCTGCACACTGGAGGCTTTGCAATTTTTCACTTACTTTTGATTACTCTCAGTAAGCACGAGGAGTGATGGCGAACATGCATAGAAGAAGAATCATGATCAAGAAACATAGGATGTAAATGATATACTTATGTTGCAATGGATGCACACATCAGCAAAGCCTAAGTAAGCAACATATTCAATTCAATTCAATTCAATTTTATTTATATAGCGCCAAATCACAACAAAAGTCGCCTCAAGGCGCTTCACAGATACAGAGAAAAACCCAACAATTACATGACCCCCCTATGAGCAAGTACTTTGGCGACAGTGGGAAGGAAAAACTCCCTTTTAACAGGAAGAAACCTCCGGCAGAACCAGGCTCAGGGAGGGGCGGCCATCTGCTTCGACCGGTTGGGGTGAGAGAAGGAAGACAGGATAAAAGACATGCTGTGGAAGAGAGACAGAGGTTAATAACAGATGTGATTCAATGCAGAGAGGTCATATATAAGCACTCTACTGGAAATGTGAAAAATCATCTAAGGAAATCATGGTTCACATACCCTAACTCCATCAATGCACTGAATACATCTATGAGAAAAGCAAACCCTGCATAAGTACTCTCTGCATTATAAAACAAAGCTGGAACCTTCAACTCTGAGGGGGTTGCAATGAAACTGTCCGAATGTTATGGCAGGACTATTGTTTTACATACTTCCTCTTACTCTGCCTTAAAAATGGAAGTAAGAACTATGTTTATGCACACGTGTCGACAAAACGTCCTGTTTTCTCAAATAAGAAGTTGAAAATATATTGAGCATAGAAGATATAGAATTGAGATATGAGATATACAATTTATTCATTTCATACTCTTCAGTTTGAAAAAATGTAAACAGAGTAGTTAAGAGGACAATCCCAATAAAGGAAATTAAGTTTGGTATATGTCATTACAATTGATGTCATGCTGACAAAACCACAGAGAAAAGACTGGAGGAACAGAAAGGAATCACAAAAGGGAACTACTGAACCCAAAATAATCCAAAACTCAGCACGAAACTAAAGAAACAAAAAACAAAGAAACCCAAAAAGTATCGGTGAATATGAATGAACAGAAGACCATAACCAACACAGAGTTAGAACAAATCCCTCGTCAAAACCACAAGAAATCATAAACTCGCAAAAACTCAAAGCATGGCGTTCTGAACTCAAATGTTTAGTTTCTTGACTGTATCCCAAATCCCATTTCATTTCTGCAGGAAGCCAGTGCGTGCATAGTTATACAAAGGTTTGATATTGTACAAGATCTCCAGCCTGGGCGATTCTTTTCCTTCACTGATGGCTTCCAAGACATTATCCCCATCAAGCCTCTCAGTGAGGGACTCATCACAACCTGATAATCCCATTAGTGTGGGGTACCAGTCAGTAATGTGTACTGCTTTGCTCACCCTCCTTTTTGAGCGTAACGTGATCAGGCAGTTGGGCTGGAAAGGTCAGATCATGGATGGATTGTCAGATGAGTGTTGGAGTCCACTGTGCATTTTGTCATGTCTGTTTGGATTAAAGGGAGTGTATGGGGGAACTCTGCAGCACTGCAGACTGACACACGGGAGCTTTGTTAGAGGGGAATAAAGTGATTAAATGGCGTCCGAAAGGTCGATTTAATTAATTTTAAAAAGCCAGTGGGTGGTTAACAGTCTTACTTGAGTTGGGACTGAATGGAGCAGTGGAGGTAGTCTAAGGTCACCTAGATTAGCAAGGTTTCTGTGGAAGTACAAAGGAAGTAACTAAGAGAACTGAAAAGAGAACTGGTTAGCCCAAAACAGGCATTTGCAGGCAAGGTAACAGAAATGACTTAATGTTCCCTATTATGGCAACTATTGAGAGAAATATGTCTCAAACCTGAATGAATACTAATCACTACCCAGAATGTATTAAGTTCAAGTACTTTAAGCAGATCTGCCCCTGGTATTTATTCAGGTTTGGATGTATGCATTTGTAAAATATTTTTACATGTGGCCAAATTGCTTCAGATTTGTATGTGGATTGAAGCACGCACATGTGAGTCCTCAAAAGTTACACATGAATCATTGTACACATTTGTAAAGCCTAGTTTACGCTTGTGGGTCATATCGTACACATTTACAATGCTAATGAGACGTATTTCTCTTAATAGACAATGATCCATGATCTATGATGAGAACTGCTGCAAGCTTCAATCTGAAATACTCCACAGTTGATTACAATATGCAAGGCAGGTGTGGAAAGCGCTGCTTGTGTGAGACAACACAGGAAGTCTGCACTTGTTACCAGACATGTTTAATTTCCTCGCTGATGTCAGCTTTAACTGACACCTTATAGTTTCTATTTGTTGTTGCGCCATCATCATTACTGGAACAACAGTTTATACCCCCGCACAAGGCCAAGGCATCCTCTCCCTTTCTGTTGTGTAAGCGTGTAGCAATTTCACCTAAAAACACTCAACTTTCTTACCTGTTAACCCTTCACACCATGGGATGCTTGTATCCTTCTAATGAGGAGTGTATTAACTCTATTATCAGTATAAATTGCAATTAATTTAAAAATGAAACATAATTAAACTTATTTCTAACAATTCCTTCCTTTCACAATGTCAGTTGTGAATCCCAATCATGCTTATCGTTTAACTCCTCCCTCCAGGATTCCCAGCCAGGTGTGAAACTGAGCCTGAGGCCTTTCTCTCCTTAACTTGTACTGTGTCTCCCTTTCAGACAGGAGAGTTACCCTAAGAAGTTCAAAAATGTTGTTTAAGCATACTCAATAATTAAATCACTCACTGCCACCTTGTCCCTAAATGATGTCTCTACTGTTCTGTGGATCCTACCCACTCATCTTCATCTGAATCGCCACCCTTTTTATTATTACTGAGTCTTTTTCTTTCTTAAGCCTGTACTGCCTCTCCCTTTCAGACAGGAGAAATCTGTCTGATATAACAGCATCAATAACATTGTGATATTTAAAACATCCTAAAGGTATTTACAGTGCACTTTTGAAAGAAGGTTTAATCTGGTGGTTCAAAGCAAAATCATTTGTGAAATGACCACAAAATGCTTTTTAAGAGTTTCAAAGTGTCAGAAATCAGTAGATATAACAAAGGAACTTACAGCTAGTTGTTATATTTACAAGGGAAATGAGGATGATGCTCAAGTTTCTCAGGTGTTAGGAACTGGCATCACTGTATGAAGCAGTCTAGCTGCTATACAGAAGTGCAGGAGTCCAAAAGAATTTGTCAGTCAAGTAGCTGTGAAATTTGTATATTTGTATACTGAACCACTGCTGATAGTGGAGCCTGTCGCACAACATATTTGGGCATCCACTGTCAGCAATATGATCTTATGTCCAAAACTGTCTTTGTGATTTTGGAATGGACTGAATCGCTGCAGTCCTTTTTATACAGAGGGACTTACCATCTAATGTGATTACATGTCCCAAATAGGTTAATTACTCCGAAGCCCACTGTAATTTGGAGAGGCGCACTTTGTGACTGTTCTCAGTGAGGTGTTTTACAGCACTTTAGCAGGCCTGCTTATAAGGAGAACAGATTAATAAATGATGACATATGCAAAAATGTCTACCCCTCTGGAAGGATGAAACCTGACAGGTTTTCTTTAGGCGCCCTGGTTTAGGACATTTCATGTACATCCTGTTGAAGGACAGGACACCTGCCAATAAAAGTTGGATTTTTTTCCACCTGCTTAGGGATCATCAGATCACAGGTCAGGTACAGGCTAAGCAGGCTCATGATTGAGAAACTGATCAGAGCTGTAATGCCATGGTTCCTGTGACGCTTTAAACCATTTAAACTTGCTTGTATTCAGCATACTGTCTCTAAATCAGTGTGCAGTGAGACTCAGAGTGGTAAAAACCCTCATAAGATGTTGCAAATGGCCCCTTATGCACTTATTTGGCAGGTTAAGGAACCTAAAAAACTAAAAAAAAAGCTACACCTCCATCCTCGCTGAGGCTCCAAACTGCCTGCGTCATTTGTGCTGTTGTAGTGTAGATCAGATTTGTTTTAGCTTTAAACCTTGAATCTTTTGAATAATTCAAGGCCATTAAGGTCAAACATGGCTAGATGACAAAAAGCAAACAACAAAATGTCACAGTTTTGAGTGTTCAGTTCTTACCAGAATGACTGTGGTAACAGATGCAAATGTTGACCTAAAACAGAAATAGTGGTTTTGTGGCTCCCATCTGTCTCAGTTTAGACCATACAAACAAGTATTTATTGCCATACAGACACACACAGGTCTTAAAAACTTTCTCTCTCCTTCTCGCCACCCATTTTGGTAATAAAGGCTTATAATCATCTAAAACACTCTTAGTTCAATCTAAGAAATGCAGTGAAGCTTGATTGAAATGTGTTACCATCACTTCCACACTCATCGCAATGTGAAGCCATGTCCTTATTTAAACATTGTTTTTGAGATGTTTTATTTTTTGGAGTTGTGGATTCCCTGGATCCCTCCCTGGAGCACTGTTTCACATGCTACTTTGTTAATGTTAAATATATATTACTCCAGTGTAAATAAAATGCACTGAAGTGTGATCTCCTGAGTCCCTCTTCCCATTAGCCTTGACAGATTCAGATCATGTGAGCAAAGTACATATACAAAATAAAAGTAAATACTCTGATGGCCCACCAGAGGGCTCCACTCACACCCAGGTCGGGAGGAGGGGTTTCGCTGTGTTCAGTTCATGTTTTTTGGGTGAATAAAGTCAGAGGAAAAAACTAGAGCACCCGTGTCGTTTGTGCCTTCATCCCACAATACAGCCAAACTGTGCTGCCATTTCACACTTGTCTAAATGTCATGCTTTGTCTCTGTAATGTTCCTGTTGTGAAGCTCCCCTCAGTTGCTCTCCTCTGGTTAAATCATCCGATACTATTTATATGATTTAGAGAAACATGATGCTTTGCATGTAGGTTTTGTGAAGCTTTGCCCTGCAAGCACTGTTTTCATAATAATAAGTACACGTTTTTTTTAATAAGAAAGAAAGTAAGAAAGAAAGAATAAAAGAAAGAAAAATAAGAGTTTCTCTGACTCACTCACTGAACTTATTTGTAAGCAAATGCAATACCTCTGTAAACCAGTAGAGGGAAACCTGACACCAAAAAGTCTTACAGTTCAACAGTTCAAATGACACATTACATGACAATTTTCTGAACGGTTTCTAAATACAAAAACAACAGGAAACAACTATATTAAAGCTCCTGTTTTTAATACATCTCTTCTCACTGGTCAGTGTGTGCTGATGCAGTCAGCAGTGTCAGAGTGCTTCCTCACTAGTGACAGTTTAAGGAGAAAGAGTGATTATTCATAAACAGTTAAAATTACACCAAAAAAACATCCTCTTCCTTTGTACGTCAAACTAAAAATTATAATGAATTGTTAATGCAGGGAGTAATCAAGTAATGCAGCATTATTTTTAAGGAAAATAGCGAGTAAAGTGTAATATATTACTTTTTTGACTTATGACTCTAACAGTCTACATCAAAATCTATACAGGGGCTGTTTCTAATACCACCGGGGTAATTAAAGGACTCCTAATAGCATCAACTACAGTCCAAACACAGGTTCCTTCAGACAAACTCTCCTTTACACAGATGCAAACAGGCGCACCCTACACTGACCACGTTTCCTGTTCGTGACCAGTTTCACATCACAACATGCAAATTTAGATCTGGTAGGATGTGACTACTTTCACAGTATTTCAGTACTAACTGAAAGCATTTGTCATTATTGCCATTTCTTGTTATTACTGATCATCTTCAGATAAGAATGTGTGAACTCAGACCAGGCAGGATGTGACTAGAATAGAAATGCAGAGAAAGAAGCAATAAATGTTTAATTATTTTAAAACCTTTTTTTTTTTTTATCAATTATGTTGATGAACAATTGAAGTGAAAAAGACTCCAAAGAGATGAGAAACAACTAATTAATGGCATCATTCAACCATAGCAAAGTCATCAGTATTTATAAATATATGTCTGTGCAAAAGCAAACTGTATTAATATATAGTAAATTAAAATTCAGCAAATATAAAACAGAAGCTTTATTTTTAATGTCATAAAGAGATTTTAACACCAAGAATAATGGCACTGTCACTACATTTATGCTTAAATGTGTCTTTGGTTGTTTATCTAACATATGAACTGAACAAAGAAAAATCTGCAACATGATTACAGACACGGAACTGGGCTCCATAAATGTTGTTCTGCCTTTGAACATTTCCTTGATATTTGTACTGATGCTGATTTAAAAAACACTAGCACCTCTGAACAACAACAAAACTGTGTTAAACTTGCCCCAGGGGTATTGTAAGTCCAAATAAACTACAACAGTGTTGAACCTGTGCTGCCCCAGTGATCCCAGCCTGATGACCAAGTATCATAAATGCTGTTGGTATTATTATCTCTATAACAGGTAGTTTGACAGTGCTCAAATTTAATATACTCTAATGTTTTACTGTGTGATATTACTTGAGATGCTATGATTTGGCGCTACATAGTGACATCTGATCTGAACTGTATTTAAATTATGAAGCAAAAAGTGTTATGCAGCAATGAAACTAAATAACATGAAACAAAATGTACTTTGTTACGTCAAGTTCAAATTAAAAGAGAATTACAATCATAAACTTTGTTCTAGCAGAGGTTCATAGCAGGAACATAAGACTGGATGCATTAAAGCAGAATTCAAAATGTGGAAGAACAGTGAAATGTATGAAATTCAATATTTATGAGCTTTGATAATTTGTCTGATAGGAAATCTCATTATTTAATAGACCTTTCAGTATCTCGACATCACCTCTGTGGACCTTCAGCGGTGTAGTCTGTGTAAAAATGCTGATCACTTTAATCACCTGATTTTATGCATGCTGACATACAAACAATCGTCTCCTGTTAGTTCCTACCACAGGTAGATATCCTCTGCTCTATGTAGACATTACTGACATTGTTCCTGACTGAGCAGACCAGATGAGATGAGACATGTTGTTTCAGAGTGATGTTGTTAGTCTCATTATTTCCAGAAAGGAGCTGAGCCTCTGTCAGTGTGCAAAGTTCACCACAAAGAACTTCACACTATATGGCCCCACAATATAAGAAAAGACCCACCAGTAACAGCTCTCCTTACTAAATAGTGACTGAGAAAGAAGAGCATTTTTTATTACTTTAAATGAAAACAGCGCAAATCATGATGTATGTACAAAGGAAAGTATAGCATTAAAACAAAATTATATATACACTTTAAAAAGACAGGAAAAAAATACCTTTTTTCAGATTGAGCAACAAAAGAAACTAAACAGAGGGAAATCCTTTTGACAGAGTTACTAGCATCCTGGTAACTCATATAGTGGTTAAGAGGTGGAAAGTAACAGAGTAAAAATACTTTGTTACTGTACTTAAATTTTTTTTCTGAGAACTTTTACTTTTACTCTCTACATATTTTAACATATATCTGTACCTTCTACTCACACAGACACACTAGGGTAGCTGTCCATAGCACTAAAACCCATGGTGTAGCTGTCTATGGTGCTGAAGTACATGGATGCATTGGTGTAGCTATCCATCGTGCCAAATCACGCAGATCTACATCAGATGTAGAACAATCTACATGGCTATCCGTGGTGAAAACACTCACTGTTGCTTTAAATAGCTAACTCTATGCACTACAAACCACCTACCTTGGGATAGCCAACCAGTCTGTAAGGGTCACCTCTAAAGCATCAAATCCACAGCAACAGTGGGTAGCTCTTCCCAACAGTCTGCGGTGCCGAATGATTTTAATGTACAGAAAGGGGTTTTTTTTTTTGTTGTTGATGTTTTTTTTTAATATATGGCTGTTTTGAAATCACAGGGGTACAGAGATGAGCGATTGGAGTGGAAAACAAAGCTCATTCTTGGGTGGAAGGCATCATGTTTAGTTTTATGAAGTTCATGAAGTTTTTCACTCTTGTTAGACTCAAAGAACACACTGAACTCATAATTATAAGAAGAAATGTGGGGGTGAAATGTATGTTTTATATTTAACTAATAATAATGAACTTCACTCAATACAGACGTTATCATAAGCAACAGTAACGCATCTGTAAACCAGTAGAGGGAAACGTCACACCTTTTCATACTTATCTGTTCACTTCTTACCTTTTCTTGAACAACTGTTTATCAAAATGGCAGCAAAGGCTTAAAAAAATTAATTTGTGGAGGACATCAGAAGGACGGTTAACTGAAATGTTTTAAATACAGAACAAGAAAAAACTCAATTAAACTTCCTACTTTAATTCTGTCAAATGTTTCATGTCATTACTGATTAAAATAATGATACTGAAAGGCCTACATCTGTAATTAGAATCATATGAGACAAATACATGAGTATATAATTGTGTAAAATTGTGAGGTTTCAACTAGTTTAAAATGGATAGTTACATATTTTCTATGGCTATGCTTATATTCAAGTATTAAAAATAACCGCAAATAATATTCTTGTTAGGACTTTGAGTAAAGTAAAGTAAAATTGTATTTATATAGCACCTTTCAAGACAAAAGATCACAAAATGCTTCACACAGAAATACCAAGGCATAAAACAAAGACAGATAGAAAGTTAACCAAAAGCAATTCTAAAAAGATGAGTTTTTAGTTATTTTTTTAAAAAAAGACTACTGAGTCCACAGATCTTAAGCTCAGAGGGAGAGCGTTCCACAGTCTGGGGGCCACAGTGGCAAAGGGTTTCTCAGGGTGAAGTTTTCCCCTGTCTCCCTTAGTTCTCCGTCTTGTATGCTGTGTGTGCGGTGTTTTGAACAACCTGCAGACACTCAAGGGAGTTTTTGCATAGACATATAAACAGTGAATTACTATGGTCTAAACGTGATGAAATGAATGCATGTGTAACAATCTCCAGCTTGGTGTGAGATACAATAGGGCTTAATTTAACAATGTTTCTTAGATGATAAAAGCAAAACCGAAGCAGAAATTTGACATGAACATCCAAAGTGAGAGCCAAGTTAAAAGTTTACCTCTAGGTTGCTGATAGACAATTTCACAAATGTCAAAAGGGGACCAAGAGCTTTCATTGTCTTAGGTGCAAATCTGTCAGGAGGACATTCAAGGACTTTAGTTTTTCCTTCATTAAGTTGAAGGAAGTTGTCAGCCATCCAACCTTTAATGGAGTCTAAGCACTGATTTAGAATCTACAGCTTAGAAACATCTTGGGGCTTAAAAGAAATGTATAACTGTATGTCATTTGCATAGCAGTGATAGCAAATGTCCTTAAAGGGGTCAAAGTATGCTGAAGAGGAAGTAGATATATTAGAAACAATAAAGGTCCCAATACAGAACCACGTGGCACACCATAGGTAATGGAAGTGGAAGATGACCTGTACTTAGAAACCACCAAAGAAAAATAATTAAATAATAATATGGTCCATCTTATTTATTTCATACTATAATGGACTAAAACACAGTTCAGACTGTTTATTGAATGCATATGGGCAAAATCTTGGAGAAGCTAATGGCTCTGCAATGGGAATTGAGAGACCTGGTGACTAGTAATGGAGATTAGACCAACTGTAAAATTGGATGCAGTTTGTTCGCACTAACCAAAACAACTACCATCCTCAACTCATGCGGCCCCCCTGGCACCAGCTGGTTGCTCAAGGCAAAAACTGGCAGAAATAACAAAATTCTCCCTTAGATAACAAGATTGTTGTTCTGACTCTCTTTCCCCCTCCCTTAAGGCCACCCCACGTCGACCAAAGATTGTTGACTTTTGCCTAACTGGGTGAAGGGACACTTTCTCTCAGCTGAACACGGAACACACACACACACACCCAATTTCCTTCAGGGCCAACCTTGGACCTGGAACCAGGATTAATACAATTTTATTGCATTGAATTGAGTTCAGCCAGAATTTAAAAACGGAACTCTGAAATAAAAGTAGGATTACTGCCTGTGACCATTTTATCCTTTCTATGCAGTAAATCATAACCAGCACTTCCTGTGACCTTCTATTGTTGGTGCACTGTTTCTGTTGCTTTACCGGGGAAACAAACACACACACACCCAAGGTAAACACAAATTTTAGCTTTGTCAAAAAGAAGAAGCATGAATTTTCCCTTCCTGTTTATGGGAAGTTTCCTTTCCTATTTCACAGGGTGATGATTGTAGATTGAAGTTATTGACATATCTAGTGTGGTCCTTACTAAAAATGTGCAAGTACACCACTTTAAGGAAAATAATGGGATAAAAATGGTTGCAGGAATAAACCAATGCAAAAACAAGTAAAGCAAAATAAACCGTTAAGGTATAAGTGCAGGGCAACATGAGAGGAGCACAAACAAGAGGAGTGTAGTGTGAAAAATTGAGCTTGGTGTCATAACAGGAACAGAGAAAAAAAAAACCACGAGTTTGTGAACAACCTTCTTTTTCTAAGACGTACGTAAACCCAGGTAATTGTGATAATGATGACTAATAATGAATAATAATGAGGGTTTTTTTCTTTAAATGGCCAGCCATCTCATGGTAGACTGAAGTGATATAGCTCAATCACCACTAATGTTACAACTTTCAAGATGAGCTAAACAAATTTCTGATGTATTTTGTGATAACAACCATCTTATAAAAAGTGCACAACAGCGGACCAGCAGGTTAACAATCCCCCTGTTCTGAGGCTGAAAAAGCCTGGAAGTGTCCCTCTGTTTACTAATATCAGTGGCCAAATCCAAGTAAAATCCAACTTGCAGCAATTTGAAACATGTTTAGATGAAAAAGTGACTCACACACCTGTCCTTTATGTAATTTGAACATCAGTGTTTTTAATGAGGACACTTGCCAACTAAAGGTGAATTGTTGATATCTGGATGTCTTATAAACATCCAAATGTTCAGCCTTTTTACTTTATTTGTGTTTTAAGGATTCTTCGTATTATTGTAGGGTCTTTACCAAATGATATAAAGCTCCTTGAGGCAACATGTTGTAATTTGATGCTATATAAATAAAACTGAATTGAGTTGGATGATCTGGTCCAACTTCTACCAAGTCAAAAACAAGTCAAATTCAAATGGAAAGAGAAAAATACAATACAATACAATACAATACAATTTTATTTATATAGCAAGTTTAAATTCAGGGGGTACACCAAAGTGCTTCACAGTAAGGAATAAACAGTAAAATGATTACACTAAACAGTAAGTCATTAAAACAAGGTAAAATAGAGAAACAAACAAAGGCATTAGTAAGTAGGGGTAGGGAGAATTCATGATAATCCCGAGAAATGAGTAACGATACAGCAGTTAGTGAGCGGTGAGAATTAGCAAGTTGGAAAAGCCAGGTTGAATAGGTAAGTTTTCAAGTGTGCTTTAAAGAATTGAATGGACTCAGAAACATGAATGGTAGCAGGAAGACTATTCCAGAGGTTTGGCGCTACAGAGGCAATGGCACAATCACCCGTAGTCACTGACCAGATGATAACAAAGAACAGCTGGGAGTATAAAGACTGAGGAGGTTGGTGAGATAGTCGGGCGCAAGGTTGTTTAGGCATTTGAAAGTAAGCAGCAGAACTTTATAATCAATACAAAATTTAATAGGCAGCCAATGTAAGTCAGAGAGCACAGGAGTAATGGAGGCAAACTTTCTAGTTCCGGTTAGAAGACGAGCTGCAGCATTCTGAACAAGCTGTAACCATTGGAGGTGAGCGAGCTGGAGTGCAGAGTAGAGAGAGTTACA
Source organism: Astatotilapia calliptera (assembly GCF_964374335.1). Lineage (NCBI taxonomy): Eukaryota > Metazoa > Chordata > Actinopteri > Cichliformes > Cichlidae > Astatotilapia > Astatotilapia calliptera. Next base: position 29,502,252 of record NC_137423.1, read on the forward strand.
ATAATCTAATCTGGAGGTCACAAAGGCATGTATAAGTTTTTCAAGATCTTTGTACGGTATTAGAAGTTTGACCTTGGAAATTTGGCGCAATTGGAAGAAGCCAGATTTAACCACAAAGGAAACCTGTTTATCCAGTTTAAATGAACTATCCAGGAAAACACCTAGATTACTTACAGTATCGTTAAGAAGCAAGCAAAGGGACCAAATCAGGCAGCTAGCTGATCTTGTGGAGTGTGACTATCAAACACCATAATCTCAGTTTTCTTCTCATTTAAAATGAGAGAATTGGCTGACAGCCACTGGGAACTCTCTCAAGCTGTCAGACAAACGATTCAATGAAGCTGGCAGGTCATCAGACAATTGGAAATGGATTTGAATGTTGTCAGCATAACAGTGGTAGGAGATCTGATACTCCAAACAGTAGAGGGCCCAGCCTGCCGAGCACACTGGCGCCATCTTGGATTAACGATTAGATCCTCCCCTCAATAACCTAAATAACAATGTTCTATGAGAGCTTCCACAGAATATATGCAGAAAGCACTCACAGTATTTGTGCAACATACTAAATCAAGAGATTGGAAGTGCAATGAAAGTAAATATCAGTAAGTATTTATATCAGTAAGTATCACCTTTGATAGTCTATTTTTCTGATGGGAAATCACATTTAACGAAAAATAGTTAGACATCTTGACAGCAGCTCCTCACTGATCAGCTTTCAGCTGTGCAGTCTGTGTATAAGCACTGACCACTTAAATTACATGGCTTTATGGACGTTGCCATACAAACAAGCATTTCCTGTTGGTTCCGTCTGCCGAGGACGCTTTGAATACTTGACTTTGCCAAACTCTAGTTCAGCTCTTCTCTCCAGTTGTTTTGCCTGCCGTTTCACAACCCTGATATCAGCAAAGATTTCTTCCTGGTCATCTTCTTCCTCTGAGGAATAGCAAGTAGAGCGGTGGGCCGGCAGAAAAAGTTGGTTAGTTTTATCACAAAGACTGGAAATAATGTAAAATGATTCACACAAAATATGACTTTTGAAATGGGTTCATTAGCAAGCTTTAGACTTTATGGTAGGGCAGATCTGTCTTCTGTGATAAAGGTAGCTGGTTAAACACTATCCACGTATCTAACTGGCATATCTTGCTAAGTCATCAAAAAAGTTTCATTTAACACTGGCAGTCCCAGGCTTCTACCTTTCTACCTTTAAAACCCGCCACCAGCCAAATGGCTGGTAGGCTTTTAGCTAAGCTTTAGCTTCAGGCAAGTGGAAGCTAAATTGGCTAGTCATTCATATGTAAATTGGGTTGTTACCTGGGAATTCTGGAGGGAGGGGAGTGGGGGTGTGTGGATGAGGGGGTGGGGGAGCTGCTAAAAGCGGTGAGCTTCCTTTTGTTTCATCTTGATGCATTCTCAATCATCCAGGGAAACAAATCTCCAAAAGTCACCAACTTGGAGTGTTTCAGTTTGCCATCTTAGGGAGAAATCAACACACATGGGTGTATGTCCTTTGTTGCTGAGATTTATTGATAAAAACAGTACAAAAAATCAACCATTTGTACACATTTTTACAAATAATTATAAAAAGTGAGTGAGTACATTTCAACATTTTCAGCAATCACTCACAATCCTGGCACTGCCATGGTATCTGTAGTCTGCATTTACCACATGTGTATCTGTTGCAGTGAACACATCGCACAGTGGCATGATTGTTCTTGCAATTGTGTTTGACCTGACACATGGCTCTTTTTCCAGGGCTCGGTGTGGAGGGTTGTGTCAAAGGCAACTGTTCTTTTCTTGCCTTCTTCGCAGCTACATGAGAGTGAGCTAACTCCCTTGCAAGCTCCACCAGGAAGTCCACCCGTCCGGGACGGAGCATGCTTGATACAGCACATGTGCATTCAGTGCTGCCATGTCAATCATGTTATAAAACACGGCAACTGGCCAGCGCCGTGTTCCTCTGCGGACAGTGTACTCCCGAACCATCTGGTCCATCACATCCACGCCACACTTTGTTTTGTTGTAAAGGGTGACAGTGTTTGGCTTCCTTTTGGTAGTGTTATCAGTCTGAACCACGCCGTGCATGCTGCTAAGAATATAGACTGTCTTCTTCCGTTTGGCCGCATACGCCGTCAGCGTGGCAGCAGAGGTTGAAGGAATGGAGAGTTTAAATGTTAGTTGTAAACAGCTATATCATATAATAACTGCAGCTGTAGCTGTGATCAGACATCCCCCTGCAGGCCCTGAAGCTGAGCTCTGAGGTCCTCACAAACCTGCTGGAGCCAGCTTCCATCCTGGGGAGCACGTTTTTGTGTTTCAGCGCGGGGCGAGGCACAAAACCCAGATGGTCCAGATGGACCAGATGGTTCGGGAGTACACTGTCCGCAGAGGAACACGGCGCTGGCCAGTTGCCGTGTTTTATAACATGATTGACATGGCAGCACTGAATGCACATGTGCTGTATCAAGCATGCTCCGGGACGAAGGAAAGACGGGTGGACTTCCTGGTGGAGCTTGCAAGGGAGTTAGCTCACTCTCATGTAGCTGCGAAGAAGGCAAGAAAAGAACAGTTGCCTTTGACACAACCCTCCACACCGAGCCCTGGAAAAAGAGCCATGTGTCAGGTCAAACACAATTGCAAGAACAATCATGCCACTGTGCGATGTGTTCACTGCAACAGATACACATGTGGTAAATGCAGACTACAGATACCATGGCAGTGCCAGGATTGTGAGTGATTGCTGAAAATGTTGAAATGTACTCACTCACTTTTTATAATTATTTGTAAAAATGTGTACAAATGGTTGATTTTTTGTACTGTTTTTATCAATAAATCTCAGCAACAAAGGACATACACCCATGTGTGTTGATTTCTCCCTAAGATGGCAAACTGAAACACTCCAAGTTGGTGACTTTTGGAGATTTGTTTCCCTGGATGATTGAGAATGCATCAAGATGAAACAAAAGGAAGCTCACCGCTTTTAGCAGCTCCCCCACCCCCTCATCCACACACCCCCACTCCCCTCCCTCCAGAATTCCCAGGTAACAACCCAATTTACATATGAATGACTAGCCAATTTAGCTTCCACTTGCCTGAAGCTAAAGCTTAGCTAAAAGCCTACCAGCCATTTGGCTGCTCTCCGGGTTTTAAAGGTAGAAAAGCCAAATGGCTGGGCTCTGGGCCTTCCTAGTGTTAAAAATTTCCAATAATTATTTATTTTTATAAAAAGAGTAAAAAGCAATCTGAGCATTGTGAGTGAGGAAAAAGATGAAGTTTTGTACCTTTTTGTTTTTTATGTTTGCTGTTTTTCTTTTTCCGCTGAGCACAGATGACTGCTATACCCACAAGTAAGAAAATGATGAGCGTCGTGAGAACACCAATTAGTGGCAAATTTCCTGTTTCATAAATTTTTAAAAAAGAGCTGTTATTTGAGTCAGAAAACACGATTTTATGAAAAAATTAAATGGGGATAAATAAGAAAATGACACCAGTGGATGTAGTTAGTTTTCAATTTCTAATACACCATATGTCATCACTTATGGCAGCTCCGTTCTCCTTACCCTTAAAAATCTGTGCTGGTTCAACACACAGGGTGTTACTGGCTTTATGCACCCACCCCGATATCATTGTCCCATTGACTGTGGTGCAGTTAATGAAAATGAACCCTATGAGCAAAAGAGATAATTCATGACCATTATAAAAAGTGACATTAATTGTCAAAGTTGTGATTATCGCCTACTATCACTCACCACAAGTAGATATCTTCTTTTCTTTGGAGACATTACTGACGTTGTTCCTGACTGAGCAGACCAGAGTTCCTGAGACGTGCTGTTTCAGAGTCATGATGTTAGTCTCATTATCTCCAGAAAGGAGCTCAGCATCTGTCAGTGTGCGTCCATCCAAAGTCCAGCTGTACTGAGGACTGTCCCCTCCCTCAGAGAAGCAGGACACCCTCATCTCTCCCTGGGACAGACACTTAGAGACCAGCAGGACAGAGGACACAGGAGCTGAGGAAAAACACACAGATGATCTTTATTTTAAAAAAAAAATCAGGATCTTTGTCATTCGTTGTAGTCTCTAATGAAAACCAAGTATAAAGCATGAAACACAAATATCTAAAATGTGAGATTTGTGAGATATTTAGATGACCAAAACAAGGTTAAATTCAGACCTTTTAATGGCTTAATTTCCCAACAGGGAAGCATTTACCTTGAATAAACAACTGTAAAGTCCGCTCGCCTGATGATCTTCCATCTGAATCAAAGGTTTGAAGGGTATAATTACCACTGTCTGACCTACTCAGGTTATTGATCCTAAATGTTCCATTACTGGGGAAAAGATATCTATGTTCTATGGTATTAGAAATAATCTTATTCTTTCTCACATCTAGTATTTTTAATGAATTATTTAACACTTTGTATCTAGATATTTCTGAGGTGTTGTCCATCAGCTGGATGTCCACGGTTCCTCCCAAAGCTCCGTAACACTGAGCTCCATCCTGTCTGCCATCACAGTAAGTTTCCACACCTGGAACTTTTGAAACATTAATAAAGAAAAACATTTGTAATTCGTTAGTTTCTGTAAAATAGTTGTACGTGTTACAAATATTTCTGAACTACCACATTGAAACATAATACCAAACTGCATATTTGAATAATCCATTATTTTGATTGAGTGTGTATAAAATGATGAGCATTGTACTACTGCCATAAATATATAATCTCAGACTACTTTGCAGAAGTAGTTTTCCAAGGTGCAAGTAATCACCACAGTAATGTTTCCAAGAGTGCAATCATGTTAATAACCAAGATAAACAGTTAAACAGATCCTCCACAGTTTTGGCCAAAGCGAACACCATAAAATTTGTTGGGCAATTAAAACTAAAACATGGATACCATGTCTATAGAAGAACTTTTCAGACTCTTTTCACCTACAGATAGTTATAGAGAGTTCAGTAGGTCAGTTGAAATGCTAATATTTTCATGAAAAAATACAAATAGATACAAAAATGGCACAATAACATAAAGTGCTTATATGAACAAAGTAACATTTAACAGAAACAACAAAAAGAAGAAAGAAGCAGAAACAAAGAACAGTCTTAAATTTTTAAAATCTCATTATTATGTTTATCTTACCACTGCTACTATCCATCCATCCATTTCCTTCGACCTATGCAATTATTGCTCAAATTTACACTGCAGATAAAGTAGTGTCACCAATTAACCTAATGCCTGTTCATCCATTTTCTTCAATTTATCCAATTCAGGGCCACTGCTACTAAAATTAAGGACATGTCCATAAAGAAACTAAAGCTCTTCTCAAAGGGTTACAAACTGTAGATTTTGCCAAAAAGAATATAACCTGATTTTTTTAAAACAAATAAAAGCACAAATCTCTTTTTTCAAGTATTAGTAGAGCTGCTTTAACATCCCTTATTTTAAAAAATGGTATTGGTTCAAAACACATTGCTTATATGTAACATATTATTAATAATTATTTATATTTAAAAAAAAACCTTGATCAGCTCACCATGAGGCACTCCCAGTAGAATCACCATCAAGCCAAGCACAGCTTCCATGTCTCCTCACTGTTCAATGTGTGTTGACATAGTTGGAAGTTGTCAGAGTGCTTTATTAAATGGCATGCACATATCTCCAATACTTATTGGTCATAAATGGCTCCTTGGAAATCGTGTTCTCACTGCATATGTGTAAATCTAAAAAAGGAAGTGAAAGCAACATATACCTTATTTGGCATAAATAAAAGGAAGCTCATAGAGCTTCCACAGGCTTTTTCAGTCATTATTTACATTGTCACTGGACTATTTTTAGATCTGCAACCAACTACCACTATCCCATCACATAGTGTCTATTACATTCAGCCACTGGCTTAATCCAATTCAACAAAAGTCTCATTTAAAGTTCATATTTTAGTGACTTACATGTAGTTTATGTTCCTCATGCAGGTAAATGCATTTACATCCACAGTGGAAGCAGAAACACCTTAAACCATTTTTAAAAATTAACATCACCATTTTAAGGATTGTAGTTTATAGGGTGAATAGTGGTTTTCATGACTGTTGTTGCCAATATTCATTCATACCAGAATCTGAATACAGCCCTGCATTCAGTGGGAGAAATGTTTCATTGCTCATTCTCAGCTGTAAACACTACAGCTACATGATGACTGAAACTAGCACCATTGCCTGCCACAAGATCAGTTTCATGATCATTAAAATGTAAAATGTAACAACCCTGTCATAGTCCCTCAGTCCTCCCTGGCTGACTTCACCAGGTTGGCCTTCTGTCTGTCTCTTGTTGTTGTTGGCTGTGCTCAGGTGGGACTTATCCTGGATGCAACGAAGGCAAATATGTCTCAAAAGGATTCCAAATCTGTATGACATAATCCTCAAGCGTAAACTAAGCTTTACAAATGTATTGGAGGTAGTGTGTAGGCACCTGGCAATTATCAGAGAGTTGGGGGAGAAGTCCTTCTTGTGACAGTTTACAGAGAATTGGTGTCAGAACAGAAAATAGAGATAAATGTTTTTGCAAGCAGCAGTTGTCCAGATTGGCAAGGTTTCTGTAGAAGTACGGGGAAGTAACTAGGAGAACTGAGAAGAAACTGGGTTAGAACAAACAGGCATTTGAAGGCAACAGTTAACAGAAATGACTTAATGTTCCCCATAATGCTGGAAACTATGGAGAGAAATGTGTCTTTAAAGGGTTACACATGTGTATGATATGATCCACCTGCATAAAATAAGCTTCATAAATGTGTGCTATGATTTGTGTGTAACTTTTGAGGAGTCACGTGCATGTGTTTGAATCCACACTCAAATATGAAGCAATTTGACCACAAGTGAAACTATTTTACAAATGCGTACATTAAAACCTGGATAACTACTCATTATTTTATTAAGTTCAGCTCACCTATCAAAAACCTTTCTGTGTGTACAAATAATTAACATTGCTCTTGGTTAAAAAAACGTTAAATTTGTGTGGACAAATAGCTTGAGATGCACATCACATTGCATGCCCAGTGGGGGTTTTGAGTAACATTTAATGCTGCCAGCTTCCCACAGATCCACAAATGTAAGCTGCTTTCAAGTTGCAGTGTAAACCTGGGACAACCAGGCTTCCACTATATACCTGCTGTCTTTTTCTCTTTTTTCCAGAGTGTAGTGTCTGCAGTTGATTAATCCATGTTTTTGAAGTAAAGGGCTATGAGCTGTTGTGTTCGTTTAGAAAGAAACGTCCATTTTATTTAAAAACAAACAAACACACAAACAAACAAACAAACATGTATTTGGATTATTGGATGCTTGTATTCCTTTCCCTTCCTCCCTGGAGCAGGATTTCCCCTTTTTGCACTGTGTTTAACATTATCGACTTCATTGTGAATAAACACACTGAACTTTTACTTTGAGACGTATGTTTGAGTTGAGCCTGCCTCATTGGCCATGAAACTTTGTTTAATTTTGGCTGTTTAATTATGAAAAATGTAACAATTAAATTAAATATTTTGGTGATTAAGTTTTAAAGCCTGACTCTATCTACATCTGTAATTGTTGAAAATAAATTAAATGAGAGAAATAAATACAAGTAAAACATGTTGGATTTTGGGTTCATCATTTAGTTTTTTCCTTTGGAGCACAGGTGACTGCACAACTAGAGAGTACACCCGTCATCACTTTTTCTTTATGCAATACCAAATCTGATAAGCATGTGTCGGTAACCAAGCTCACTGGTCATGCTCGCCCTAACTTAAATGCATTCTTATTAAAAATATATCTTTGCCTTCTCACTGTTCAGTGTGTGTTGACACCGTCAGCAACAGCCTCCAACAGCATCCTGTTAGTGAGCAGCCTCACAGGAGGATGTGTGAAAACTCTGACCAAAAAGAGCATTGTTATATTCGGTGTATTGTTTGAAATGGGGTAAAAGCAGTTGACACATTACTTCTTCTTTAAACTTACAAGAATTGGAGATTTCTGAGACACCCATTTGGACTGACATGAAGAGAGGGAAATGATCTTCATGGTTGAGAAAACAAGAGCTGGCATTTTTAAAAAAGATCACACTACAATCACATCTGCATGTCTTTAAGTGTGCAGTTACATTTCTTTAGCATATTGGCAGGAAGTCAGATGCGACTCTTGTTACTGTTGTCTAGGGCACCAGTTTAGCTCACAGGGGTGAGGAGGTAACTATAAAACAAACCCTCACCCTTTGCTGAGTGTCCTCTGCACACTCCCTGCTTGCCTTTCTACTCTCCAATAAAGGCAAAAACACCTGATTTTGTTTGTTTGTTTTGTTGTTGTTTTATTTAAGGCTTATGTCAGTTATGAGACTGTTCACTTTGAATGAGTGTGACTGCAGAACCTCAATGAACCAACAGAGGGAAACATTACACCTACTACTGTTACAGGAATTTTACTCCAATCTAAAAAAAAATGCTCAACATACAATTAAGCTACAATTTGTGATTGTAAAAGTAGCTCATGAAAGCTAAAAACACCTGACAGGTCTCTACTCCTTTTTTTTTATGTTTGCTTTGAGAAAAGGAAAATAGAATTACACACTAGTAAGGGAACAACCTTTAAATATATAGATTTTTTTACGTTAAAAATGACAACTCTTATTTATATCAGTGAACAGTGGGCTATCATTGTTCACTGTTGTAAATTAGACCTAAACTCAAAAGGCTAATGTTTTAGTCGATTTTACACAAGTCTGTTGTTATTTTTTTTTTAATGAAAGAAAAGCCCCTGACATCTCAAGCATGACCTAACTTCATACTGCTGACCCTTTTCATTTAGCTTTTTTATTTTTATTTTTTTAACTTTGCACTGTCCTGGTTGAATTAATGTATAAAGCTCCTTAGCCATTCCTAATGTCTTCATATATTGCTAGGATAATAAGAAACAGGTGCAGTGACTTGTTGAAATATGTGCAAACATGCGCTGAGAAAGCAAAGACAGTTTGCACAATTCTAAAGCACTTAAAAGTCAATTTTTTGGTATAACCACCTAAAGAAATGAGGGATAGTTCAAGACCTTTATATCGTACTGTATTTCAGCTCATCAACAAAGATCGGACTGCAGAAAAACAAATTACTAATGCATAATATGACATTATCAGACCTAATTTATGAGAGTTATTATAGGAGTTAAATAGTCACCAAAGTTTGCTACTGGATGCAGCAATAGATGCATGTCAATAAACAATCTAGTGCTTTTTAATGGATCCTATGTCCCTGAATCACATGTTCACAGCCATATCACCAGGCTTCAGCGCTGATGTACTTAAATTCTTGATTTTGTATCAACTGAATAACCTAAGATTGTTGGGAACTGAATTGCAGAGCAACAAAGAGCGTCCCCCTGTAACAATATTTATTTATCCTTGCATGGTAATGTGTGTAGACATTCTGAGAACACAAAAGGATAGCGACCATGCTATTGTTTAACCAAGACAAGCATGGTGTTTTCATAGTGACAGATATCTGGTTGTTTCTTGCCATTTCTTTCTTGCTAATATAGAAAAATATTTTTAAAAAAGTTTGTGTTTCAGTTACATGAAAAATAGACATGTGAAACAACATGAGAAGTGTGTGAATCCTTAGCTCAATGTGTGACTTCTATCAAGAAACATTCTAGAAGCACCGAGAGCCTCAGTGTCATGAAATGATCTGCCAGACCTAACGACACGCCTGGTTTCACCATACAAGGAGAAATCTTTATTGTACCCAGAGACTATATAAAGGAAGTGAAACACACTCACAAAAGGTCAACATAAAAACTGCAGTCGCACATGCAGTTTTTTCTGTTATGTCTTGAAATTTTAGTTAAAAAAAAAATCAGTCAGTTAAAACCAGACTCATTAACATGCAGTCGTGATAGTTATAATTAAAACAGGTGTACTATCTGCATAAACTATTTTACAGTGTTATGCAAAAGTTTGGGCACCCCTGATAATTTTCATGATTTTCCTTCATAAAACACTGTTTGGATGAGCAATTTCATTTAAATATATCATATAGCAGACGAACGCAGTGATATTTGAGAAGTGAAATGATGTTTTTAGGATTTACAGAAAGTGTGCAATAGTTACTTAAACTAAATTAGGCTGGTGCATAAATTTGGGAACTAAATCTGAATCACATGATTAGTTCATTACCAGGCCTCTGGAGAACTGCAGGAGCTAATTTAGCCATTTAAATCAGTTGTGTTGGTTCAAGGACACATCTAAAACCTGCAGGGACACTGGCCCTCGAGGCCTGGAGTTGCCCACCCTGCCCTAAACTATGATGTTGAACAATCTTTGTTTTCAGGTCATTCGAGAGTTGTTTTAAGGCTGCTACTCAGAGAAGATGCAAAGAGGAGAAAAACTTGCAATTGGCCACCTTAAATACCCTTTCTTATAAGTGGATTCACCTGTGTATGTAGGTCAAGGGTCAATGAGTTTACCAAACAAATTTTGTGTTCCAATAATTAGTACTAAAGGTATTCAAATCAATAAAACGTCATGGGTGCCCAAATATACGCACCAGCCTAATTTGGTTTAAGTAACTATTGCACACTTTCTATAAATCCTATAAACGTTTGACTTCCCAAATATCATTATGCATGTATGCTATATGATATATTTAAATGATCCAAAAAAACAATGATTTATGAAGAAAAATCCTGAAAATTATCAGGGGTGCCCAAACATTTGTATACCACTGGATTTGGTTTCCTCACTGAGTTTATTGTTACTTAGAAAATGAAATAGAGGGGAAAGTTTCCTGACTGAAAGGGAAAACACTGAGTGAAATACATTTTGATTAATTTATCAAAAGAATGTTTCACTTAAAAAGATCTCTTCATAATGTCTATTTTGTTAATGTTTTTTTTATTCTTTTTATTCTTTCTTTGAACCATCCTGTTAAGTAAAAAAGTGCTCAGTGAATTAAGTTCATGCCTTCTTTGTTGTAACTTGCTAAACCTCACCATACTGCACGCCAGCTGGTTAGACACCCATGAAACGAGCACAAATTTCCTGTGACAGAACCACACCAGCTATAATACATCATTTTCACAGCTTGTTGCACACATTCAGTGCTGCTAATAATAATCAGTGAGTGGAAAGTTTCAGTAATGTCAACAGTCATTTTGAATGTAGTAAAATTAAAAACTGCAGAGTCTGCACTGATAGAAGCAAACTTACTCCTAATGAGGCTCACTGAGCATTATGAGTGATACATTAACAGAAGAAGAATCCTCATAAAATATAGAAGGATGTACCCGACTTACATACATTTTCATGGACACACAAAAACAGACTAAGACAGTATTACACAAATAACAGCTGGAACAGACAAAAACTCATCTGTTAGACAAAACAACTCCTGCATCACAGAACAGAGATGGAACTTAACACCTCTAAGAGGCATGCAGTGAAACTGTCTGAATAATACAAGGCTGTAAAATACTTGACTTTATTTTGAGTACTTTTTCTTCCCCAGCTCTAAAAATGGAGGCAAAAACTGGTTGTGTCTCCCCAAGTGGCCTCTCCCTACTTCCTTTTTGTTAAAGTTAAGTTGAGCTGCTGTTTTTGGCATTGGAGGTTTCGGATTTTGGCCTTTTAAAAATTTGTGACATTAATGAATTAATATTCCATACCATCAATGATATTACTAATTTCTTTGTTTGTTTTGTTTTTGTTGGTTTTCTTTTGTTTGTTTTTTTAAATCTGTTTTCCTTTGTCTCATCATTTGATTTACTTCAAGAATAAATAAACTATTGGAATTTTTATTTCACACCTACTGTCTGCTTTGTTATAAATATAATATAAATAAGGCTTGGGCTTGATAGGCTTGAAACAAATAGTCATCACTGTCTGCCCTGCTTAGTTTATTGATATGTTCCACACCCAGTAACATTTCTTTTAAGTAATGACCCAACAAGTCAACTAAAAGTATTTAATGTTTAATTATTATAAAGATGTATACATTAATAATGATAATAAAACATGGAAGTGAAACAAATGATGAACAAAGTTAAATTGAAAAGAGAAACTGCTCCATTGCAACCATATAACATTTGTTTAGAGCTTCAACAGAATAAAAATGCAGAAAACACTGACACTGGTAGTATTTAAACATAGAGGAAACTTAAGACTTGATGCATTTTCTCAAAATATTCATCAGTTTTAATATTTTGTATTCCTTTGATAGGAAATCACCTTTAGCTATATTGACACGGACCTTTTGTGCTCGTGGAATAGATACAATCAACTCCTGTTGGTTCAGTGTGTCGAAGTCGCTTTGAAAACTTGACTTGGCCGTACTCCACCTCTGGCTTTGCCTCCACCCTTTGCTCTACTTGCTTCCCCTGCTGCTGCAGCATAACCCTGACATCAGCATACGTGACTTCCTGGTCATCATCTTTCTCTGCCTCTGCAGAGAAAATAAATTGAGCAAATAAAGTCAGTGAGTCATCAAAACAATAGTTTGACGTTTCATGAAACTTGATTTCTTAACAAGAGTTAAATAAATTAGACACACATATATATTACTGGTCACTTTGAGAATGAAGTCGAAATGTGCAAATTACATTTCTTGTTTCAAAACAATTGCCACGGCTGCTATACCCTCGACAAAATACCTCGTTTAGATGAGTCTTGTGATACAACAAACATGCGCTTTATTGCACAAGGGTGGAACCATCGCTATCCTTGCATCTGGCCATTGCCAACCATTTAAACCCAGTTAAAGACAGCGGGTATCAAAAAGATCAAAAAGAATCACAACTTTCTTGGTAATATTAAATAAAGGAAAATATTTTTTGTCAGACTGAAGTAACTTAAAGGAAGTTTTGTACCTTTTTGTTTTGTAGAGAGTTTGTTCTGTTTTTTCCTCTGAGCACAGATGACAGCTACACCCACAAATAAGAGAAATACCAGTGCTGAGAGAACACCGCCGATCAGGGGCAAAGCTGCTACTCCTAAAATGAAAGACATACGAAAACAAAACAAAAAAAAAACTCAGTAAAAACGTTTTTTTGTTTTTGTTTGTTTTGTTTGCTGGTTTTACAAATGTATTTGGAAATACAGTGGAAAAAAAGAGCCATTCACATTAATGTCCCAGGTGCAAACAATGGGAAAAAATGCAGCAAACAATTAGATGAGTTATGCCATTTGTACAAAGTGTTCATAATCAATACAAACCGAATATTACCTTTTGTTTATAATAATCTCACTCACCACAGGTAGATATCTTCTCTTCTTTGGAGACATTACTGACGTTGTTCCTGACTGAGCAGACCAGACGTCCTGAGACGTGCTGTTTCAGAGTGATGATGTTACTCTCATTATTTACAGAAAGGAGTTCAGCATCTGTCAGTGTGCGTCCATCCAGAGTCCAGTTGTACTGAGGACTGTCCCCTCCCTCAGAGGAGCAGGACACCCTCATCTCTCCCTGGGACAGACACTCAGAAACCAGCAGGACAGAGGACACAGGAGCTGAGAGAAACACACACGCAAATGACTTATGTTACTATCATAGGATATTGATAATAATTTTCTGATCACCTGCTAAATTTACAAGTTTGCTCACTTACGGACACAAGACCTGTAGGACACGATTAGTCTCTAATTCTTATGGTAGTTTTATTATAATGAAGAGAGAACCAATCATCCAGAAAAAAACACATTACATAAATGTTAGAATTTGATTTAAATTGATCGAATGTCATTCATAAGTATTTGATCTTCAAGCAAAGCATGACTTAGTACTTGGTGGAGAAACCCTTCTCAGCAAGCACAACAGTAATTCATTTCTTACAGTTGGTCACCAGGTTTGCACACATCTCACAAGGGGGTTTTGGCCAACTCCACTTCACAGAAACTCTCTAAATCTTTTAGGTTTGTTGGCTGCCACTTGGAAACTGAAAGCTTCCTGTCATTCCACAGATATTTTATAGTAGTGAGGTCTGGATACTAGGCCACTTCATGACCTTAGCATTCTACTTTAGCCACTACTTTGCTGCCTTGGTTGTATGTTTTGGGGCATTGTCTTCCTGACAGACCTATCTCCTCCAAAACTTTATACATTTTATTCATGTGCTTTTTTCTGAAATTTTTTTGGTTCAAAAATTCACACAAAATGTGTGTGAACAGTGAATAGTCTCTGGGCCAATAAGCACATGTTCAAATGTAACAAGTTGTGAGTTGTATTAAACATATCTGTTCTCAGAGTGTATCAACTACATAAAATTGTCTGTCTTTGAAATTCACTGTTCCCTAACCACAAATGAGAATATCAGTGCATAATTTAGTATTTGTAATTCAAGATTCTGCTTTTTCATTAATTGATCAATATCATTTTTAATCCAATGTTAAAAAATATATATAAAAAATAGGTTATTTTCCACCCATAAAGGTATTTATAAATGTCTTTATTATATTCAACAATAGCCTTACAGTACTCATTTAAACCATGTGTCTGACCTGAATTCCAATTTTTGTTTCCAACTCAAACCAATTATGCTGTGTGCATTCATTTTTTGTTTGCATAAAATCGTCTGCAAGCATTTCTTTGTGTGTATCTTGTAGGACCTTTAATCATGCTCTACAATTTTTATTTTGATGTAATAATTTTAAGTTTCTGCCTATTTGCTTTGTTTAGTCAAATTGTATTCAATTAAATTGTATATAGTTTCATTACAACAAGAGTATATATTACATTCTCGAATTAAGAACAGGGAAAGTCCAAAATGCATGTATCTGAAATTTATTGGGATATATTATATACATAGTAAATAAAAATTTTAATTCGTGCTTCGTTTTCCAACAAGGAAAACTTACCTTGAAGAAACAACTGTAGAGTCCGCTCACCTGATGATCTTCCATCTGAATGAAAGGTTTGAAGGGTATAATTACCACTGTTATTCCTGCTGAGGTCATTGATCCTAAATGTTCCATTACTGGGGAAAAAGAGATATCTATGTTCTATGCTATTTGAAGAAAACGTATTATTTCTGACAGTTAGTATTTTTGATGAATTCTTTGACAGATCATATCTAGATATTTCTGCAGTGCTGTCCATCAGTTGAATGTCCACAGTTCCTCCCAAAGCTCCATAACACTGAGCTCCATCCTGTCTGCCATCACAGGAAGTTCCCATACCTGAAAATTTTGAAACATTAATAAATATTTGTCTCAGTTCACACTATGTGAAGAAGCATTTATTGGCATGCAGATTAACATTAACATTACACAGGTCTGTGAGTGAAGCACATTGTGTTAAGGCTCAGCTAGCAGCACTATTTTAGAATTAGTGTCACGTTTTGACATTTTTGTCTGGAAGTCCAAACAGTAAAATGATTTTAATTTAGCTTGTACATGCTGGCTTATCATTACTACTGAATCATCTACTGTGATACTTCAGATAGTACAACAGAGTATTATAGCCACATTAAGAAAATATATATATATTGGTGATCAATTATAGTTGTTGCTACGGTTGCAAGACTCTCTACAAAATGCCTGGTGTAGATGAATTAGTGAAACAAACTAATCAGCCGTATAACATCACATAGCATACATCCTCTTTATTGCACAAGGGTGTAACCATCGATAGCCTTGCATCTGTCCATTACCAGCCATTTCCTTTCCAGCCAACTCCAGCAAGTTGGATTGTTTTTCCATCAGATACAACTTTCTGCACCATCTTTTCAAAGTCCTTATACTGATCACCACACTGTGTTTATGAAATAAAAGAGGAATCATTTCCTTCCTCGATTCTAAGGTACGATTTCACTAACTCAGTGAGTATAGCTAGTCTAGCGGTTTGTCTTAAAACAAGTGTACTCTCTTCATTTGGATTTGAAATAGATTTTGATATACCTTTATTAGTCCCACAAGGGGAAATTTCATAAGGCTGCCGACCTATTGCACGCAATGGCGGCGCCATCTTACCCTCCGACCATACATACATTACACAAAACATCACATGGGGAAGACAGGTCAGAGAGGTATAACAATGGAAAATGCAACACATGAGGAAAGATAAGGAGAAAAAAATAACTCCCCCCAGACTGAGCTCCAACAGGGAGATCAGTTTGAGAACAGAAAAAAAACACCTCTGCACATAGCACATGAAAAAATACACCAAAGAAACACATGACAAGCAACAGCGACCGCCTTCGTCAAGAGCAAGAGCAAATGGTTTTCCACTTTAATCTCACAATTTGGACATTATTCTTGCAATGATCAGTAATATTTTTTTCATAATGTGGCTCTAAGCACTCCATCATAATACAGCCATTTTAAATGGTTGTGGTCTTTCTGCAAAATGTAAAGATGCCTGCTGTGACAAAAATGAACAGTTCCGACACTTTGATGTTTCAGTTAACTTGCCCCCATAATTATGACAAGTTGTTGTTAATGTGAAATCTGTTCACATATACCACAGTTGTAGTAGATACCCAAAATAAAAAATATGATATATTCCAATAAACAGTGTTTGCACTGATATTACACAGACAGTGTCTGAAAACTGCATTTAAAACACATTTATATTGTAGATAACTGAGGGCTTTTCCAAAATCTAAATAGATTAAATAAATAAAAATTCTAAAAATGGTACATCTTCCATCATATTTGATTATTAATAAAACTGTGATGGAGCTAATTCAGGTGATTAAAATTAGTTATATATTATTTAAACATTTCTTCTTCCATAACTGTATTTACTTTAAGTGCATATCCACATGAAATTGATATCAGAATTTGATATTATTATTACAAGGAACCAAACAGTGTAATTTAAAAACAGTTAAAGCATTCTGTAATTGTAATTATATTCAACAGATCTATTGTTGATTTTTTTCTGTGTTTGAGATTCTTCATCCATAAGAAAAAAGTCAAACTTTTTCACTGACTTTACTGGATCCCGTAGCTGTAAAACATGTTATTCTATTTTGAAATGTAGAATTAAGCATTAATTTTAAAATGTTACTTGGCTCACCATGAGACACTCGAAAGAACAGCAACAATACAACAGCTTCCATGTCTGTTCAAGGTTCAGCTTCTGTTGATCCAGACAGTGGCTTTCAAGCTTCAGCTCAGCGTATGCTGCTCTGAACAGACTGCTGTGTCCTGTTAGTGAACCGCCTCAGAGAAACCCTTTGTGTTAGGTTTTATTGATGAGGGGATGGAAGGAGGTGGCATCAGTTTTTCTTTCTTTTTAGCTTTCAAGAAGAGAGGGAAACATCTCATTGATACTAAAAGGGGTTTTGAGAATAATTTCTTAAATTCCTAAGAAATCAGTTCACCTGTATTACAGAATGTAGTTTTTAGTTATAATAATTTCGTTTTTATTAATAATGAATTTTCTCTCTCTTTCAAAAAAAAAGTCACTCCGGATGACCACTAACTTTTTAAACACTATGCAAAGAATTGATATATTTTATACTTATACAAATAATTATAGGTCATCTTTAAAGCTTGGCAAATCTCAAGTTTTAATAGTACAAATCTTAAAGTCCGATAAGCCACTAAAACACAGTTAATCCAGTAATAGCATGCTGCAAAATAGCACCATCTCTTGGTAAAGAATAATGTCAATGCCGCTGAGGCTAAGGGGCAGAATGGACCTAATATACAGATGGAAACACAGAGACTCAAAAAATGGTGTGAATAACATTTATTTACAAAGATGTAATTTTTAAATATAAATGACAAATACTAGTGCACGGGAGCAGGGAACTGTTTACAGGGGCTATGTATATCAGTGAAGGCAACAATAGATCCTCAGCACTTAGCTCTTGCATTTATATACAGTGTTATGAAAATGTTTGGGCACCCCTGATAATTTTCATGATTTTCCTTCATAAAACATTGTTTGGATTAGCAATTTATCAAATAGCAGACGAACACAGTGATATTTGAGAAGTGAAATGACGTTTATAGGATTTACAGAAAGTGTGCAATAGTGCAACAGAAAAATCACATCAATATTTAGTAGATCCTCCTTCTGCAGGATTAACGTGGCGATTGTGGCTCAAGAGTTAGGCGTTTGCCTTGTAATCGGAAGGTTGCCGGTTCAAGTTCCGGCTTGGACAGTCTTGGGCGTTGTGTCCTTCACCCGTTGCCTACTGGCAGTGGCGCCAGTGTCAGTGTGCCCCAGGATGGCTGTGGCTACAATGTAGCTTGCATCACCTGTATGTGGATGACTGGATGTGTAAAGCGCTTTGGGGTCCTTAGGGACTAGTAAAGCGCTATACAAATACAGGCCATTTACCATAGTTATCTTGTTGAAATATCCACCCTCGGCACAACTTCAACTTAGTGACTGATTCTTGAACATTGTTCTCAAAAATCTGCTGATTTTGACCAGAACCCATGCGACTCTCAACTTTAACAAGGTCCCAGTACCTGCACTGGCCACACAGCCCCACAGCATGATGGAACCACCACCAAATTTTACTGTGGGTAGCAAGTGTTTGTCTTGAAATGCTGTGTTCTGTTTCCACCATGCATACTGACTTTTGTTATGTCCAAATAAGTCCATTTTTGTTTCATCAGTCCACTGCACCTTATTTCAAAATCAAGCTGGCCTTGTCCAAATGTGTGTGAAACATACCTCAAGTGACTCTGTTTGTGCGAAAAGGCTGTGGAATGTATTCAAAGTGAGAAAGTAAAAAGTGCCTCTTTGAAGGACATTTCTACCATCTGTTTTTGTACAAAGATAACTGAACCACATGCTAGAGAAATCTAATGGGCCTATTAAACAAATACAAACATTTTTTGTTTGCCTACACACCTACACAGAAAAATGAATATAGTCATGAGCTCTGTTTTTGCTGCTCTAAGATGTACTGCTCTTTATGGATTTACATTATGCATTATGTTCTTGAAGGTTTTTTTTAGTCACAAGTTTCACTTGGAGCCCCGTCGGGGCGCAATTGTGTGCATCCCTGACCAAATTGCATGAATTACCTACCTTGTTTAAGAATTTGATTGGGCAATTCAACATCATTCACACATTGTCACAGCACAAGCATTTATGAAGACGAACTGGAACTTACTCATTAGCTCTTGACAGGATGGTGACTTCAAGTGCTGCTAATACAAAGTTAAATTCAGTTGTTCAGTTGGTATAAAATGGCTACTGGACCTCTTTAGGTTTCCTTGAAGATGTTTCACCTCTCATCTGAGAAGCTTCTTCAGTTCTAAGAGAAAGTGATGGAAAGTTCCAGATTGGGTAGTACCAGGGGAACAATATGAGAACAGCACCACCAAGGCTTTTGGTGGAGCAATACAGGAAGAGCATATTGGAGAAGGACCAACCCTTAACAGCAATGTTCAGTGGCTAGTGAATCTAAAAACAGATCACAGCAACCACCCTGAACAGGGTCCAGTAATTATCACAGTGGTAGACATCCAAGAAAGGGTCTCCAGTATCAAGAGTTGGACAGCACCAGGCCCCGACATAGTTCACGCCTAGTGGCTGAAGAAGCTAACTGCACTCCATAAGCATCTGGCAGCACAAATGAACTAGCTAGTCGATGGGAGACACTCAGAAAGGCCGGACAGCCCTGATCCTCAAGGACCCCCAGAAGGGACTGGTCCCATCCAACTACCGGCAAAGTTGGATGGGACCAGGCCATTTAAGATGAACAGGCACATGGCAAGAATACCAGAGGCCCAAAACATTAGCTCCTGGTAGACCGAGCAGACAGCCAAGATTGCAAGATTAGGCTAACCAACCTGTGCACTGGATTAATTACAAGAAGGTTTATGACTTCATGCCTCACACCTGGATTTGTCCTGCAGACAGACAAAATGGTGTTGGCTAACCAACCAGAAATAGTGGATGTAGAAACAGAAGAAGACAGCCGTAGTGATAGATGTAGCGATGACAGTAACATCCGAAAGAAGGAGAATGAGAAGTTTGAGAAATACCAAGGGCTTAGAGAGGAGTTTGAGAAGATGTAGGGGGTTAAGGTAACAGTGGTCCCAGTGGTAATCGAAGCACTAAGTGCAGTGACTCCCAAGCTAGGTGAGTGGCTCCAGCAGATCCCAGGAACAATATTCGAGATCGCTGCCCAGAGAGAGAAAAAAAGAAAAAAAAAAGAATACTGCTAGCATAATGGACAGGTTTTTGATGGGGGCTCTCACATAAAAGCAAAGCAGAGGTTGAAGCATCGCAAAATATGCTTCCAAACCAACTTTCTTCCAAGCCAAAGGCTAGAAAATATGATGATGCATATCTTGTATTTGGCTTCACCTGCACAACGACGGTGCCAATGTAGGTATACTGACAGAATTTGTTTTCCCTGCGTCGGGAGCACGCGCTGGGCTGTCCAAATCACGGACCAACAGTATCCCACATTATGGATTTTCAGTTCACAAACACTTCTAATAATAACATTTTGGCAATGTTGTAAAATAAAAGGGGGCCCAGCAAAAAAAAAAAAAGTTACAATGGAACCAGAGAGAAAAAAAGTACACTTTCTCCAGTCTGGAATCATTGTAATCTCATAATGTCAAATAAGGTATATGTTTTTCCGCTCCTATGCTTTTGTATTCCTGCCTCATCAGTACCATGTGGAAGAGTTTTTTCCAAAGCAGGAGAACTGATCTCAAACAAAAGCTTCTGATTTCTTAATAAAAATCTGCCTTTTCCCCTTACACACACAAGTACACAAGCACTCCCACAGTCAAAAGCACTTATAATTCCTAAACCAAACTTCCCCTTTATTTCACATTTTTCTCTTATACTTCCTTGCATAACAATAAAGTATAACGTATTTTTTCTGTTCTAAACATTACATACTGTATTAGTCAATTATATTATTTTTATTATATTGAAATTAATTGGAATATATAGACTTCTCTTTCATTTGGATTAGCACTTTATCATCAGCTGGTTTTGTAAACAGGAAAACAGATGTCAGAATAAATATACCTAGTTCAGTTTCTTGGCACAAGCTTTAGCCACTTTGCCGGCAATACTTCTTTTGTCCTGCAGATGTCGGTATTGAACGATACACTCCACTAGAAGTAATCTACCCATCATTACTCTCCGCCATATGTTAAAATAGCTAAGATAGCTCAAATGTAAAGCTATAACAGTTTTTTTTATTACACATTAAAACAACTAAATAAAAAAACTTTAAGTTTAGTTATTTTAATAAGGACTTGGACTTGGGCCCCTGATCGGCACCGGGCAAAGTGGTCTGGTGCGGACCAGGAGAAGGCCCATGGTGGATGTTGGCACAATGTGAATTCTGCCCAGTGCTCTGTCAAAGTGAAGAAATTCAATGAAGTGCGGGTAAACGGCGATAGTAACTATGATTCTCTATAGCCAAATGCTTTGTCATCTAACTAGTGAAGTGCGTTCAATTCCAGAGAGAGTTCAATTCCCACCATCAGGCTGGGGTCTTGTTGTGCTAGTCTGCATGTTCTCTCAGTGTTTCTCTCCGGGTACTCCAGCTTCTTCCCACAGTCCAATGACATGGAGTTAGTGAGGATAGGTTAATTGGAAACTCCAAATTGCCCATAGGTGAGAATGGTTGTCTGCTGGCGACCTGCCCCTGCACCCTGCCTCTCGCCCTAAGACAGCTGGGATAGGCTAAAAAAGATAAGTGGCAGAGAATGGATTGATGTAGTTTAATAAATTTTTGGCAGTGACAATAAGCATGAAACAGACTGAGTACAAAAATCCTTTACTGTTTAATGCATGATTATTTAGTCAACTAAAATATTTGTTCTCATAAATATTACTGAGGTGTATAACTATGTCTGTAAATCACCTAATGTACACTATAAATGTTAATATGTTATACAAAATTTTTTTGCAGTGTAGAAGTAGAAGTTAAAGCAAAGTATACAATATGAATATTTACTCAATTAAATGCAATCTTTAGTACAATGTAAACTTATTTTATAACATCGTATTTCGATATAGGATTTTCACTTCAGTAAGAGAAGAGTATTTACATCTTTATTTATTTGTCAATACACTGGCAAAAACATATTTAACTCTTCAAAATGCTGAATACATTTTTTCAACAAATTCCCAAATAAAAGGCAGAAAGCATCATAAAAAAAAACAGGTTTAAGATTCCTGAAATAAAATTTCGTATAAACAGCAGTTACAAGTGGGCTGATTCTTTTTGTTTATAGCATTATCTAATTTCAGCTTTACCTAGAAAAAAAAGTGGCAAATGACTATAGACTACTTTTCTTACATATTTTTTTCTATTAGTTTCCACAGAATCCAAATCCAAAAATACTCATCGCTTCACCAGATGAAATTTGCAACTTAGTGTTGGCCTAAGTTGCAGAACTTCTCATTTCGACCATCAAAACAGAGTTTTCTGGGAATTCTGCTTGTAGGGCAGCAGAGGCTTCAGCTTTTTCATTTTTCTTTTTCTTCCAAGTAAAGTAGGTGGAAATCCCAATTAGTAAGACAATTACCACAACTGCTCTCAAACCACATATAGGCAAGGAAATATCTGTACAGAGACACAAAAAACACAAGCAAAGTTAAAGATGTGACAGAAGAGTTATCTGTTATATACTGTGGTTCATATCAGGTAAAATCAACTTTTTGCTGACTCCTTATTTACAAAGACTCACCACACCAGGTAGTGGCATGTATTTGATTTGTAAGATTTTTTATCATTCCAGATGCCCTTCCTAAAACAACCCTAAAGGAGTTTTGTTTCTTCTCAGGAGCCAAAGGTCTTTTGGTCATTAGAAAAATGTGCAAACTATTACACTAATCAGCCACTACCATTGTTCACATTAGTTAAATCCTTTTCTACCACATCAGTTGTGAAAGAGGTATTGTCCTCACCCTGCAAGGTGGGCTGCACAAATTAATGCGATTATATGAGAACGGTGAAACAGATAACATAGGTGTGGCTACTGGGAGGATGAGGGGTTCTGGTGGTTGCCAGTATGTTTTATTATTTGGGATCTTGAAGATTTGCAGACACACAGTCTGTTGTTAGTTTAAGACAGTCTGTTTATGGCTGCAGGTGCAACACAATAAATTACACATAATATAATCATTAAGTTTTTCTCACTCACCACAAGTACATTTGCTTTGTTCTTTGTAGACTTCACTGACATTGTTCCTGACTGAGCAGGTCAGACGTCCTGAGACATGCTGTTTCAGAGTGATGTTGTTACTCTCATTATTTCCAGAAAGGAGCTCAGCATCTGTCAGTGTGCGTCCATCCAGAGTCCAGCTGTACTGAGGACTGTCCCCTCCCTCAGGGGAGCAGGACACCCTCATCTGTCCGAGGAATAGACACTCAGAGACGATCAGGACAGAGGTCACAGGAGCTGAGAGAAACACACAAATATGACTTTTGATACATCAAATGATACACTTTCATGCACTATGCACCTCAGCACTTGATGTCCCTACTGTGTGACTTCACATTGTCTGCCACTTAGTACTGAGTTTCTGTAGTTCCTGAAATCTTCCGCTCTCTTACAGTTGATTATGGAATATGTGGGAGGGAAGAAATATCTCAAAATAACTTGCTGAAAAGGTAGCATCCATGTTACACTAACATACACAACTTCAGTGTAATCTTTAGTACACTTGAGTACACATGTTCGCAAATGTTTGTAGAGGCAGACTGCATGGGTTTCACACATCTGTGGCAATGGAAGTGAAAACATCTGAATTTTAAGATTAAGAGATGTGGCCCAATACGTTGGTGTATGAAGTGCACATCATGTAGATTATATTTATTTCATGCACAAAATATATGTATCTTAAAATATGTGCTCTATATTATAAAGATTACCAAAACAATATTGCATTTACATGAATTAAAGGCTGCATTTCCCAACATTTACCTTGAATGAACAACTGTAAAGTCCTCTCGCCTAATGATCTTCCATCTGAATCAAAGGGTTGAAGGGAGTAATTACCACTGTCATTCCTGCTCAGGTTATTGATCCTAAATTTTCCATTACTGGGAAAAAATAGAGATCTATGTGCTATAGTATTATGAAGAAACCTGTTCTTTATGACATTTAATATTCTTAATGAATTCTTAAACAGTTGGTATCTAGATATTTCTGCAGTGGTGTCAATCAGCTGGATGTCCACAGTTCCTCCCAAAGCTCCATAACACTGA
Source organism: Astatotilapia calliptera (assembly GCF_964374335.1). NCBI lineage: Eukaryota > Metazoa > Chordata > Actinopteri > Cichliformes > Cichlidae > Astatotilapia > Astatotilapia calliptera. The sequence continues at coordinate 29,526,409 of NC_137423.1, forward strand.
GCTCCATCCTGTCTGCCATCACAGTAAGTTTCCACACCTGCAAAATTTGAAACATTAAAAAGAAAAACATTTGTGATTCATTAGTTTCTAGCAAACAAATCACAATAAAAATTACATTAACATTGTCAGCAATCCAAAATTTACTGATGTGAGGACTTCTACTTGTTAAAAATATTTTTAGTATTACCATGTTTAAACCTAATTATGTTTTGGATAACCCAGTGCTTTGATTGATTGGTATCACATACAGTGGGGCAAAAAAGTATTTAGTCAGCCACCGATTGTGCAAGTTCCCCCACTTAAAATGATGACAGAGGTCAGTAATTTGCACCAGAGGTACACTTCAACTGTGAGAGACAGAATGTGAAAAAAAAATCCATGAATCCACATGGTAGGATTTGTAAAGAATTTATTCGTAAATTAGGGTGGAAAATAAGTATTTGGTCACCTCAAACAAGGAAAATCTCTGGCTCTCACAGACCTGTAACGTCTTCTGTAAGAAGCTTTTCTGTCCCCCACTCGTTACCTGTATGAATGGCACCTGTTTGAACTCATCATCTGTATAAAAGACACCTGTCCACAGCCTCAAACAGTCAGACTCCAAACTCCGCCATGGCCAAGACCAAAGAGCTTTCGAAGGACACCAGGAAAAGTATTGTAGACCTGCACCAGACTGGGAAGAGTGAATCTACAATAGGCAAGCAGCTTGGTGTGAAAAAATCAACTGTGGGAGCAATCATCAGAAAATGGAAGACATACAAGACCACTGATAATCTCCCTCGATCTGGGGCTCCACGCAAGATCTCATCCCGTGGGGTCAAAATGATCATGAGAACGGTGAGCAAAGATCCCAGAACCACACGGGGGGACCTGGTGAATGACCTGCAGAGAGCTGGGACCAAAGTAACAAAGGTCACCATCAGTAACACACTACAACGGCAGGGAATCAAATCCCGCAGTGCCAGACGTGTTCCGCTGCTGAAGCCAGTGCATGTCCAGGCCCGTCTGAAGTTTGCCAGAGAGCACATGGATGATACAGCAGAGGATTGGGAGAATGTCATGTGGTCAGATGAAACCAAAGTAGAACTTTTTGGTATAAATTCAACTCGTCGTGTTTGGATGAAGAAGAATACTGAGTTGCATCCCAAGAACACCATACCTACTGTGAAGCATGGGGGTGGAAACATCATGCTATGGGGCTGTTTTTCTGCCAAGGGGACAGGACGACTGATCCGTGTTAAGGACAGAATGAATGGGGCCATGTATCGTGAGATTTTGAGCCAAAACCTCCTTCCATCAGTGAGAACTTTGAAGATGAAACGAGGCTGGGTCTTCCAACATGACAATGATCCAAAACACACCGCCCGGGCAACAAAGGAGTGGCTCCGTAAGAAGCATTTGAAAGTCCTGGAGTGGCCTAGCCAGTCTCCAGACCTCAACCCCATAGAAAATCTGTGGCGGGAGTTGAAAGTCCGTGTTGCTCGGCGACAGCCCCAAAACATCACTGCTCTCGAGAAGATCTGCATGGAGGAATGGGCCAAAATACCAGCTACTGTGTGTGCAAACCTGGTAAAGACCTATAGTAAACGTTTGACCTCTGTTATTGCCAACAAAGGTTATGTTACAAAGTACTGAGTTGTATTTTTGTTATTGACCAAATACTTATTTTCCACCCTGATTTACGAATAAATTCTTTACAAATCCTACCATGTAAATTCATGGATTTGTTTTTTTTTTCACATTCTGTCTCTCACAGTTGAAGTGTACCTCTGGTGCAAATTACTGACCTCTGTCATCATTTTAGGTGGGGGAACTTGCACAATCGGTGGCTGACTAAATACTTTTTTGCCCCACTGTAAGTTGTAGTAGCACCACTACCGTAAATCTGTCAGCTCTTACTGTTTTACTCAGAGTAGGTAGCAGTTTTGCAAATTGTAGGTAATGGAGGCTGAAGAACAAAATGCTGCATCCATAATTTCAAACACGAATGTGTCCAACATTTATTAATATATTAAGAACTAAGAAACACAGGTAGATACATTTTCCACATTTTAGACGAATGCAAACACTACATTCTTTTCATGAAAAAAAAGAAATGGGTGTTCATCAAACAGAAAAAAGGAAGCTATATTTCAGAAAAAAGAATCCTCAAACAAGCAGGATGGAGATGTTTATTTATGAAGGTAGCATTAAAATTGAAAGAGGAATGCAACCGAAACATTGTTCAGCATATCTGTAGTGACTGCATGACTTAAATAACTTAAGATGTGGATTCATAGTTACAGCCAAGCAAAAAGTTGAGACAGTTTCTTGAAAATTAGGCAGTCCATCAAAGTGAAAAATAAGCTTGATTTCTCTGATAAGGAGGGAAGAATAAAGTCCTCTAAAATGTCAGAACTCACTTAAACACACTGCAACAAGACTGCCAAGGTGCATAGTGATCTAAGATTTTACCACTGTTACTTAAACTGATAAAAAGAAAAAAAAGGAACTGAAGCTCTTCTCAAATTGTCACGTACTGCAATTGAAGCCAATAGATTCTTACATTAATTTATTAAAAGCAATCAAAGTACACATATATTAGCTTTTAAATTCTCTGATGATGATGTCAGATATTTTGTAAGGGTTAAAAAATAGATTCACTTGTTGGTTTAATAAACAAAGTCCTGTTGGTTTCATACTGACACCTGTGTCCTAAAGATTGAGGTGCAGTTGATAAAAATGAAGCCTATGCGTAAAAACAAATACTTCATGAATGAATGTACAGAATGACCGTAATGAACAAAGTCATGATTATTATTTTTAAATCAAAAATGTTCTCACTCACCACAGGTAGATATCCTCTCCTCTTTGTAGACATAACTGACATTGTTCCTGACTGAGCAGGTCAGACGTCCTGAGATGTGCTGTTTCAGAATAATGTTTTTACTCTCATTGTTTCCAGAAAGGAGCTCAGCATCTGTCAGTGTGCGTCCATCCAGAGTCCAGCTGTACTGAGGACTGTCCCCTCCCTCAGAGGAGCAGGATACCCTCATCTCTCCCTGGGACAGACACGCAGAGACCAGCAGGACAGAGGACACAGGAGCTGAGAGAAACACGCACAGATGACTTTGATAATATAATGAGATGCACTTTCATGCACTATGCTTCCTTCTGTGTAACTTTACATGGTCTGTAACTTAATGGCTGATTTTCCATAGTTCCTAAATTCGTCCGCTCTGCAATAATATCACTTTACATCAATTAAAGGCTGCATTTCCCAACATTTACCTTGAATGAACAGCTGTAAAGTCTGCACGCCTGATGTTGTTCCATCTGAATCAAAGGTTCGAAGGGTATATATACCACTGTCTGTCCTGCTCAGATTATTGATCCTAAATGTTCCATTACTGGGAAAATAAGCTCTCTCTCCTATGGTATTAGAAATAACCTCATTCTTTCTCACATCTAGTATTTTTATTGAGTTCTTCAACAAGTAGTATCTATATATTTCTGAGGTGCTCCCCATCAGATGAATGTCCACAGTTCCTCCCAAAGCTCTATAACACTGAGCTCCATCCTGTCTGTCATGACAGTAAGTTTCCACACCTGCCAATTTTGAAACATTAAAAAGACAAACATTTGTGATTCGTTAGTTTCTGGCAAATAAATCACAATAAAAATTAAATTATGAGGACTTTTACTTGTTAAAAAGTATTTTAGTATTACCATGTTTATACCTAATTGATCCTAACCGATCATCACGATTAACGCGATTAAAATTCTTCTCACACTCATCCCGTCTGGAGCGTAGAAAGAACAGCCTTCGTACAAACTGCTTGAAATGCGTTGACAGAGACATTCCAGGGATTTTGAGTCAGTCTGAGCTCCAGGTGAGTTAAATGTTAATCGCGTTAGTCGCGATGATGGCGTTACCGTGCTTAATCAAAGTACACATATTGGAACTTTGTGTAAGTATTTGTCCTGCTTTAACATCCCTGAGTATGATGTCAGATATTTTGTACAGGTTAAAAAAAATATTAAGCGATAAGTGCCACATTTAAGAAGAACAGCTCACCATGAGACAGTCCCAGAAGAATCACCATCAATCCCAGCACAGCTTTCATGTCTCCTCACTGTTCAGTGTGTGTTGACACAGAGTATGTTAAAAAATGACATGCAAATATGTCCAGCAGTTAACAGTCAGAAATGGGTCCTGCTACTGATCTGTCTGTTTTAAAAAGCTCATCACATTAAAAAAGGAAGCAAAACCAACATACTTAAAGAACCAATAGAAAGACTGTTCTTGCTCTGTGTGTGAATATGTGAAAAAGGAAGTGCAACTAGCATTTTCATTACTTAGCAGAATTTATTTTTTATTGTTATTATTACTCACACTGTCAATTGACTATTTTTACATCTGTAACAAACTAACACTATCCTGCCCATCACTCAGATCTACCTCAATTTCATGTATTTTAATGCAATTCAACAGCAGCCCCATTTATATTTCATCTTAAGTAATTTTGGTTCTGATCCAAAGTATATGATGTGCACATCTATGAAGAAAAAAGAAACACTTTCAAGCAACTTAAAGAAGTCCAGACGCTTTTCTTTGCAAGCTCCTTTGACTAAAAGACAGGAAGTGATTAGAACAGAGCTAAAGAGAGAGAAAAGAGAGAAGTTGTTTTTCAGTTTAGAGCAGTGATGTGCGGATCGATGCTGAAATATCAATTCCTCCGATACCAATCATTTATGTTCTAGAATTGATTCTCACATTAAAATATCGATATTTTAGTAATTTAGGTTAAATTTGTAGTTTATCATTAACAGGAACACAGTGGAAAGAAACTATAACATTCGGATTGTCTACATTCAAGAACTACTTCCTCTTCCGCCTTTCATAGTCATGTGCGAAATACGGCTGTATAAATATTTCGCAGCCCCTTGGCATGCACACTCACAACAATGGCTGACCGTAATTGTGCAGAGGTATTTTGCCTCCACAAACAGCTGAGACGTGGTTTGCGATACATGTGGCAAAAAAGTGAGGTGTTGTGGCCATACTTGCCAACATTGTGACCTCAGAATTAGGGAGAAATTCAAAAGGGCTGTTGGGGGGGGGGGGGGGGGGGGGGGGGGGTAGAAATACATTTTATAGTGTTTATTTATCGGATAAAATACGCTAAATGTCACCGTTATTATTGGCTGGCCCGGAAACAGCGGGGGTGTCCAAATTCAGAGGGTGCTTCCACCTGAGGACCCGGCCTTCGCGGTCTAAAGAAAGCCGGGTAGTACGTCATGAGCTCCCTCGGTGGAGTGAAACTCTGCCGTCTGCTCCTTGCTATCTAAAATATAACTGGGCGCTGACTTAAACTCTCGACTTTGTTCTTTGTTCATTTGTCTCTTTTAATTCTATTTTGTTGTACTTTTTCAACATGTTCAAAATAAAGATTCAATCAATCAATCAATCGACCGTCTCACACTTTGTTTAATTAGTTTTCTGTTTGATGTTTATTCAGCTGTGTGAAAACCCTGGAGGAACCCTCCCGAGGGATTAATAAAGTTAAATTTGATCTAATCTAATAACTTTAATCTCAGCCAAACCGATTTACTCACGAACAAATAAAACACTGAAAAAGCCAAACAATAACATTTAACATTAAGTTATCAAAGTGACTTATATATCATGTTTAACCCGAGTAGTGAAAGACCGCTGGGGTTTGAAAACGATGTGTCGGTTGGCTCAGATATTTGAAGTTTACACAGCTACATTCTCACCTGAAAATATGTTAAAAGTTTTTTTGCGACCCAGAAAGAAAAATAAGAGTAATATTAAAACTAAGTAGCTGCCGCCATTGTTGGAAACTGGAATTGGCTGCTCCTCTCTAAAACAGCAATAAGGATCATTATTAGGCCATATGTAAATAACAAAATAACTTTATAACTTAAAGCAAAATTGGGAAATGTAAAGTCTGAAACAAGTCTTTATATTAAGGGCCATCAGTCAAACAATACTGTTTGGTCTGGGTCTAAACAGAGCGCGTTGTGTGTGACGTCTTCTGCGGGCTGCTTTGAGGGTTCACACTAGAGCGCGTTTGCTGTCACATTCTATTTGTAGTGTGAACAAGCAGACAAAAAAATCGAATTTGGTCAAAAAAAAGGAATTGAGCATTAAGACCTGCAGTGTGAACGTAGCCTAAGTCTCAACATACAAACCACAAGTGTGCATGCCACTATAGGGATGCACCGATACCACTTTTTTGGAAACGAGTACGAGTACTTGCATTTCAGTACTCACCGATACCGAGTACTTAATAAAAACATGATTTAAATTTACAGGTAACAGCTTTAGTCCTATAATTTAACAAAAAAAAAACAAAAAAAAAAACAAGGGACTGGTTTGGAATTAAGAACATTTATTTAAAATGAAAAGCATGTTGTATGCAACATATTACAGAATAAATAATTATGAAAAAAAAATTTAAACAGTGACAGTGCAACTCAAGTATTTTTTTCAGTTTATTGTAAACTCTGCCGCTTTGGACAACACAAGGGGTATTAATAAACATCTTTGTCATTTAGTGCACAATATTTGAATAAACTAACAACATCGACCGACATAAAACTGTGGCAGTCAGTGCAATTGAAGTAGGTATTAACATCAAGTCTAAGATGACTCACTTAATGGAGAGAAAAAGTGAGTGGCAGGGTTTTTTTTTAAGAAAAGTAGCTTTTCTGCATTATCAGCAGTCAGACTGTTTCTGTTTTCATCTATAATGTGTGACACTGAGCTAAAAAGCCTTTCACTTTCCACACTGCTACATGGGGCTGAGAGTTATTTACGGGCTATTTTAGCCAAAGTGGGGAACCTGATTTTGTTGACACCCCAGTACTTCAGAGGACTGTCTTCACGAGGGCTTGGGGCCTCTCCGAGGTATGTGTCGAGCCTGGGTCTGGGCCTTGAGGAACAGTTTAGCAGGAGGTTCTGCAGCTTCTGCCCAACTCCCCTCTGCCTCAGCTCTGGACATCATCTGCAGCTCCTGCTTCAGGTGCAGCTTGGCCTCTGGAGCAGTGTTGTTGGAGAAGAAGCAATCTTTATACCTGCACAAAATTCATGAATGTATTAATATGTGGAAAAAAAGGACTGATTTTAGTTTCCCCTAAACCACTGTGACAAATGCCAGCCATTTGACTTTCTGGTAATAATAAGGGAAATGTATTTCATATTGTATATATTGTATACATTTGTATTTGTGTATTTTAGTTACAAATATATAATATTTCAGATGTAAAATAATCTTACATTTAGTACTGTAGCTATACTCATTGAATTAGAAGTCTCACTAGCACAGTCACAGCTGGAATGACATCAGAGGCTAGTGCGTCGTAGCTGCTCACTTTTTTAGTTAGTTCCTCAAAGGGGGCGAGGATGGCAACAGTCTTCTCCATAAGAGCCCATTGGTAAGCGGTGAGATAGTCAGGGAGTTCATACTCGGACACATACACGCCCAGCACTCGCTTTTGCTCAATGAGGGACTGAAGCATGTAATACGTGCTGTTCCAGCGCGTCTGTACATCCTGCTGCAGTCTCTTTATTGGCTGGTTGAGCTGTCCCTGAATGTCCTCGAGGCGGGAGTAGGCTAAGGTGGAATGTTTAAAATGCCCAACTATTTTCCGTCCCACTGCATCAGCTATGCTCCTCTGTGCTAATAAGCATGGGTAAATAAGCGTGGGTAAACTCTTTGTACTCGTTGTCGTGTTGGGATTTTAGGTGCTTGATTAAATTACTTGTGTTAAATGCGCTACCTTTTGAGCCTCCTCTAGACAATTTCGCTGAGCACAATTTGCAGTCCGCCTTTGTTTTCGCGTCTTCGTTCACTTTGAAATAGTTCCACACGGCTGATATGTCTCGCTTCGCCTTCTCCCAGCTCTGAGATGCAGCCGGGGCCTGGGGGCGGGCACTCGGTGCCTGTGATTAACCCCTTACATGCCGCTCAAACATAGACAGGTCTCAGACCGTGGTATCGGTCCTCGGTATCGGGGGACTTTTAACGAGTACGAGTACTTTAGAAAATGTGGTATCGAGGCCGATACCGGTATCTGTATCGGTGCATCCCTACATGCCACCTTTACCATGCAGAGCCTCTCTATGATTGTTCTTGGTTATATTCTGCTCCATGCCAAAACCTAGACTTGTCACAGCCAGCTTGGAGCTAGGAGCAAAGGAAGGATGACCTAAATTTCATTGTCAACCCCCAGCTCACAATAAAAACTGCTGGCTGGGTTCGTCTGAGCCTCCAGCTGGCCCAGATACGTGCTGTGCGAGTTCATGTGAGACCATAGTGGGAGCTGAAAGACTGAAAGACAATCTTAGTAATTCTGTTAGGTATACCTGGGTACATCATTTTGGATGTGTTGATGTTAGAGCCATTGTGCTGCAACAAAAATATGTTATTGTTGTTGATGTAAAAGGAATTCATTTTATTTATGTGTTATTCACATTATTTATTGTATAATGCTTTGGTGCCGCTGGTTTTTATCATGTCTCAGTGTCTCACACAATCAGGCTACGTCCACACCAGCTGGATAGATTGTTTTTCGTTTGAAAACGCATTAGTGTGGACGTAGCCTCATGCTGTTAACAGATAGTATCTCCGGAAGTTGTGGGGGAAGCATTCACACACAAAGACTCTAGAGTGGGGGGAAGAGTCTTTTGGTTTCAACTACTGTAAGAAGTAGCAAGGGAGTGTGAACTTTCTTTTTGGGGAAGACCAAAGGTGTGAAAACAGCTGTGTACAGCCTATTATTCCTGTAGGAAGTATTTAACCCAGGACTGTTCTGGGTTCAGGAGAGACTGCTGATCATTTGCCCTGTGCGATGGCTGCTCCCACCAAGCTTGGGTTTTTGTTTTTTTTTGGTTAAGGGATGTTAGCTGCCGCTCACCGTTTGTCTGCAGGCTTTATTAAATAAAAACTTCCAACACTGATGTCACAACATACGACTTATTTTGACAATTTATTGAAGTGAGAAGGAGTAATGGGAGGAGAATAATTGCATTTTTGTTTAGCGGTGTTTGTAAATTAAGAATTTTCCCAACTACATGTGCTGCTAGCCTGTGACCTTCTTTTTATGTGCACAGAGCCCAGAGGAGTCTGTGGAAACATGCAGAATTGAGGCAGTGCAAGGAGCTACAGATGGTACGTCTTCAGATAAAGTAGTGTATTATCCATCTATTATGTACATTACATCTAATATTCTGATCCAACAACCGCACTTTTTGTGTGTTTTAGAGGCCTCTTACTTTTGCTGCATCTGTCATGCTCATTTCAACGACAAGAGGAAGAACTCTATGAAAAATGGTGCGAGTGGTGTCAGTGTAGTGCATGTCAGCTGTGGTCACACATGGCATGTGGTTTTAAAAAGAACGTGTATTCATTGCCAGCATTAGACACCTTAATGTGCACTTGTAATTATGAAGACTCACAGTTGTCTTGCAGCTCTAATTTGCTTTAAGAAAATGTACTGCCAGGATGTGACTTTCCTAAATGTCTTCTCAAATTGTTCTAAATTATAACACATAACAAATTTTGTCTGCACAACACACAAACACCCTCTGTCCTTTCATTATGTGTAAAAACATGTTAAGTGAATTACAGTTTGAAGTACATTTAAACCCAGTACATATGAACATGTTAATCCAAAAAAGTTTTAGACAACAGGAAGAAGCATGTCATTAGGGGAACATGTAACATTTAAAATATGTTACTATAACAACTGCACAAATGAAGGAAACCGGACTATCACTTTAATATTGACATGTACATGTCTGTATATGTATATATATATATGGTTCCTCGGAGGAAGGCGAGGACCCATCATGGAAGGACAGGCCCCTGCACGGTATGTACCACCGGCAGATAGAGAAGGTGGCTGATATCCAGAAATCCTACCAGTGGCTGGACAAAGCTGGACTTAAAGACAGCACAGAGGCACTAATCATGGCAGCACAAGAACAAGCGCTGAGCACAAGATCCATTGAGGCTGGGGTCTATCACACCAGGCAAGACCCCAGGTGCAGGCTGTGTAAAGAGACAATCCAGCACATAACAACATGAGAGGTTTTTGGACCAATTTTGTGTTCTCCATTCTTTAAGCACCGGTTTGAGCACCGTTTGAGCACCGGCACCGTTTCAAAAGTACCGATTTGGCACCGGTATCGGATAAAACCTAAACGATACCCATCCCTATTTATTATATTTCACTACAGAAAGTAATTTAATCTCAAATGTAAGGGTTTATTTTGAAAAACTGAGTGGTGATGATCAGCACTCTCAACTGGTTTAGGATACATTCCAGTTCTGTTTGTAAAACCCAACAACTGTGATCTGTTTACAACTTCTCCAAAAAAGTTACTGTAAAATCAATATTTTTGTCTTTTGAAATATCAGTTTGATTGTGATTGATTAATCTATCATGATCAACTGTAATCTAAAGAAGAAAATCATATTTTTATTAGCTAAAAAGTTACATATCTTCTTAGTTTGAATTTTAAAAAGGGAAAAACATTATGAACTAAAACACAAAGTGTTTTGACCCAAACTCTTAACAGTCTGCTTTTTAAATAGCAGAGGTACAGTGGTGTCTAACACCACACTTTGGAAGGCAAATCTGTTCTTGACTAAAGATTCTTTAACACATTGTAGATTTGATTTTTTTTGGACACTTCCCCCCTTCTTTTCTCTTCAGGTGCACAGAGTGCTGAGGAGCACAGGTGGTACTGTAGTAATGCCGGCAGAGGGTATGTCTTCAGATTGAGTAATCTATAATGTTTGACATGTTTTACATTTAAATCTTAGTAATTCTGTTAGTTATACCTGGTACAAAATTCTGGACGTGTTGAGCCATTGTGCTCCAAAAAAATATGTTATTGTTAGCTTAAGATTCTCTGCTCACATTGCAGGTTTTCTGTTTGATTTACTAAGTTGGCATTTTTTTTTAGTATCTGTCAATTAAATATGCCATATTTTCATTGTATAGGAACTTATAAAAAAATGTGTGATACTTTCATTAAGCCTCCACAATTACACATATTGGTTAATTGGTTAAACATTCTGTAAGGAGAGACATTGAAAACAATGTCAACAACATATTGTAATTTTGTGTTTTATTTGGATCAGGCAGGGAGAGTGGACTTCGGACAGAAATTGTGGAAGATATTTTAGAGGCAGTGTTTGGAAACAAGTTTCTTGTATGTTTGTTTATTACTACCTTACATGTGGAAAAACAACAAATGACACGGTGGACCAACTGGCACCCATTTTAAGTTTCTTGTGACAGCACGTTATAAAATTAGAATTGTTCTAACAGCATTTTGAGTAGGAAAGGTTACTATTTAATCACCAGCTCAGCTGATCTACACATTGACATCTATCAGCAATTTCATGAGATGAAGTCATCAGTAGAAATTTGTTATATTCTCTAAATTTGTGATAAATTTCATAACGTTAGGGCACTGGTTTAGCTCACTACTTGACAAGATGACCATATGCCACATGGTTGAATGTAGTGGCCCAGGTTTGAGTCTGACCTCAGACCCTTCATCATTTAGAACACTAAGTAGTATACGGGCAGTATAGTACAATATGTGTTACTTCCTTACCTTATTGGCTCTCTGTGTTAGGTTAGTGAAGGAAACAACACATTTTACTCAAGTGAGTGACTCAATATGCAATTAGTAAGTAGTTGCTGATGTCACAACATACTACTTATTTTCACAACATACTTACCTGTGAATCATACAGGGCAATTTCTTGAAGTGAAAAGTACTAATGGGAAGAAAATAATTATATATTTTGTGCAACTGCTGTTTGTAAATTAAGAATTTAGAGGAGTCTGTGGAAACATCCAGAATTGAGGCAGTGCTAGCAGCTAGGGATGGTATGTCTTCAGATAAAGTAGCGTGTTATCTGTCTTTAATATTCATTACAGCTAATATCCTGATCCAACAGCTCCACTTTTTGTGTATTTTAGAGGCCTCTTACATTTGCTGCTTCTGGCACGCTCATTTCAATAACAAGAGGAAAAACTCTGAACTATGAAGAAATGGCGCGAGTGGCATCAGTGTAGCGCATGTCAGCTGTGGTCACATATGGCATGTGGTTTTAAAAAGAACATATGTATTCATTACCAGCATTAGACACCTTCAGCTGCACTTGTAATTATGAAGACTCACAGTCGTCTAGCAGCTCTAATTTGCTTTAAGAAAATGTACTGCCAGGATGCGACTTTCCTAAATGTCTTCTCAAACTGTTGCTACTTTGTTCTAAGTAGTTCTTAATTATGAAAGATATAACATTCATTACAATGGGAAGTAAAATCTTGTCTGCACACCACACAAACACCCTCTGTCCTTTCATCCTGTGTAAAAACGTGTTGAGAAGATATATAAAATGTACCATGAAAGGATACAAGTGTGAATTGTTCTAATAAAATGAGACAGTTTTGTAAGTGGATTACAGTTTGCAGTTCATTTAAACCTAGTGCATATGCGTGTTGCTAGGACTGATCAGAAGCAAATTTCATTTCAAATGACCACCCAACAGAAGCCTTGATAAAAGTGTGGTTTTGTGCAAACTGTGCAAAAAGGAGTTGGCATACCATCGAAGCACTTCAACCTTACGGTACCATCTACCATCTAGACCACTATTAGTGGTAGAAGACAGGGGTTAAAAAACGTGCTAGGTGATCCAACTTTCCAACTGCTGTGCCGAAAGACTATTTCAAGTAAAATCAACAGGAGGGCAGGGGTGAGCCTCTGCCTGCATCTGTGAGTATTGCTTTCCCACTGTTGTGCGTCAGGTGCAGCTTTGCCGGGGGAGGGTCGCTACGGCCGGGCCAACAACGTTGCTGACCCATGTCTGTCTGTTTCAGGGCGGTGCTACGAGGGAGGCAACATTTGCAGTAATCGAGGGCCCAAGTGTGGAGTGTGGCTGGACTGCGCGGCGATGCACCGTCAGGAAAAGACAGCTCCGTGATGGTAGCGTCGTCCTTTGTTTTCTGGCTGGCGTGGTCCCCATCTCAGAAGTGGAGTTCCTCTTCTGGTTTTAAACATAAGGAACATTTGCCCGAGTGTGGCTGGACAGAGGGATGACGGGACTGTGTGGGGAATTTTAGATAGTGTATATTCATTTCTGCCGACAGGGTTTGTAGCATATTGAGAAAGTTGTTTTTATTGTATAAGGGTATTTTAACATTTTATCTGTAATTGTATTTGTGTTCTGGTTTTTCTTCCTCCGCTGGAATAAATGGTGTGTCTAAGACCTGTTTAGTCTCTGTGCCCTGAGCGCTGATTCGCTTGCTCCTCTCGTCCCTGTATGCGAAAGAACGTTCAGGTGGGATATTACATACCCCTCCTCTTTGTGGTGCTCCGACATGTTTTCGATTCTCCACCCCAAAGCAGTCGGTTTTCCTCCCCAGGTTCCCTAACCCAATTTGATCTCCCACCCTAAACAGCGTTCTTCCATGTGTCCTCCCCCTCCTCCTTCCACTGTGGTTTTCTCTCCTCCCCACTTTGGACTAGTCCAGTTGCAGTCAGTTCTCTTCAGCTTTGTCCTGTGTAATCCAGCTGTCTTTTCCATTGCCATTTCACTCCAAATATGGCAATTATGAAACTCAGACAGTCTTCCCAAGGTCCATTCATGCACAGTGAAGTTGCCGCTTGTTGGAAATGCATCTCCATCCATCCAGTCCTGATGATGGGGTTTTCTCCATGCTGATGCCGTTTGCACATACTGCTGGTGCTGGACCTCTCACTGCTCAGGATACTGCTGTTTTCTCTTGACCTGCTGTCAGCTCTTGATGTCCGAAAACTGCATTACTTGTCTTTTCCTTTCTCTCCAACTGCTCTTCTACTTTTCAGCTGGTTGATGCTGAGTGATCCCTTTCCCACACAACCATTCAACCTTCTCTGCCATCTTACAACATACTTTTACCTACAGTTCTTACCATACAGTTACAACTGCCCAGAGCTTCTCATCTGGCTGAAGTGTAGTGCCTGCCCACAGCTGCCTCTTTAGCCCGCTAAGTTGGCTCAGCTACTTACTGGATCCAACTTCCCTTTACATTCAGAGCGTCCTCTGCAATGGCCTTCTTCCCTTCCCTATGTTCCCTTCTGCAGAAAAGTGATAAAATACCATCACTCCACGCACTGTAGTACGCAGAAATGATTCCCGACACTGGACTCGAACTATCATCCCTGCGATGGACCTGAACAGGTAAATAAAACTATTTTTAACTTATTTTTACTGTTTCTTCAAAAAGCTCTATAGTTGACAGTTACTGTGTAGATCTATAATGACTTTCCTGAATTGTCTACTACGGGTTTGTGACTGAGCTTCTTGGAGGTGAGACATATGTCTCACCTTGAGATTAGAGCTGCTGCCCACAAATGCAATGATTGCATTTAGACGGGCAGCAGGTGAGTAAGTGACGGAAGTGACGGACAAGGTAAGCGACTCATGTTGTAACTGACGTCAGACGCCGGAGATTTTGGCGGAAAATTTAAGCAAATGGTAGTTTAGATTTGAACAAATTCATTTAAGCTTCAGCATTACCAAATACACTTATCAATTGTCTTATAACTAACACTATTTGTCTAAATAATCTCCAACACCCTGGAGAACAACGAGGAGAGTTTAGAGACTCTCCAAGATTACATCGATCAGTGCTTTCAGGATCTCGTGATGAAGAAGACCCCGTGTGCAGCTTCCCCGGCCAAAGCTGAGACGCCGTCGTCGAAAAGACAACGCCCGGCAGATTCCCCCGGCTCAACATCGCCAGCCGGCAAAGATATTGCCGACATATTGGAGTCAATCGACAAGCGATTGTCCAGTTTCGACGCAAGGCTGTCCTTGGTGGAGATTCTTCACCGAGAATTTAAATGCTTGCGAGAATCCCTGGAGTACAGCCAGCAGCAGGTGGAAACGCTTGCTGCTGAAAATGCCACGCTAAGGGAGTCGGTGAAATGTCTCACAGATAATGTTACCCAGCTCAATAGAGAAAATAAAAAAATAAAAGAAACAGTTATCGATCTACAAGCTCGTAGCATGCGTGATAATCTGGTATTTTCTGGTATTCCAGAAGCCGCTGGAGAGGACGCGGAGACCACGGTAAAAAGCTTCATCAAAACCCACCTGAAGCTGCCGGAGGACACTGTGAAAAACATCGTCTTCGATCGGGTACATCGCCTCGGCCCCATTCGGGCTACGGCCGGGAGACCACGTCCTATCGTGGCCAAATTCGGCCACTTCAAACAAAAGCAACATGTGAAAAGCCGCGGCAGGGAATTAAAAGGAACGGACTTCAGCGTGAACGACCAGTTCCCCAAAGAGATCTTGGAACGACGCAGGGTCCTCTTCCCAATCCGACGCGGCTTCATCCAGAAGGGCTCCCGCGCTGTCATCGCTGTGGACCGGCTGTACGTGGACGGACAGCTCCACCGGGACCCCAACATCACTCCGTGGCTGTATTAACCTCACACCAGATAAGAATCAGCTACACCATTTCCCTATCCACTCACACTAACTTGCATTAACATCTGTTTAACTTACCAGTATCGAATCGCATCTTAAAGTGTGCTTTCATAGCAGAATTAACACCGTCACTCTCCGTCAGTGATTTAATTGGAATGTTTACGTTTTGTTTCTGGTTTTTTTTTCTTCTGGTTTTTTTTATTTTTTATTTTTTTTTATTTATTTATTTTTTTCCTCCTCTCTTTTCCCCCTCTTGGTTTTATGCTGCTCACCCCTGTCCTTGGTTTCTTTCTTTATTCCTTTCACTGCCTCGATCACCTGCTTCGACACTCATCCACAAACATCCTTTATTTCGACACATACGCACCATGCGCTCAACGGCAGCACATTTACATCAGTCAGACAGCGCACACAGTCATATAAGATACACACACACTTAAGCCAAGCCTACTCATATTAGTAACTATGCATACACAAAGTCAGACTCAGGGAGCATCTCGCCACACATTTTTTCTCTCTCTCCTTCTCTTTATTTATGAACAAGTGACGTATTCTCTCCACCTGTCTAAGCGACGCACACAGCATACATCCCTAGTTATACACAAACATCTATGGGTACACTGAGGTTCATTACATGGAATATAAATGGAGCTGGCTCCAGAGAAAAGAGGTTAAAAATATTTAACCAACTCAAAAAACTACAGGCAGATGTTGTCCTATTACAAGAGACCCACAGACCTCTTAGAGGTTCGAATGAACTTAAAACACCTGAGTTTCCTAATGTGTTCTCAGCTTGTTATAATTCTAGACAAAGGGGAGCAGCAATTTTAATACATAAAAATATTAATTTCACAGTACTCGATACAGTTATAGATCCAGAGGGCAGATTCTTAATCATTAAACTATCTATACGTGATAAAAAGCTATGTATTGCAAGTGTATATGGTCCAAATGTTGATGATCCCTCATTCTTTCACGGTTTTTTCAGTGCACTCTCTGAACACTTAGATGGCACACTTGTTCTTGGAGGTGACCTCAACCTTGGACTAAATGAAGACATGGATAGGCTCAATACAGCGGGAACTCAGCGTAATTGGCAGTCCACAAATATAATCAAACAGTATATGAGCGACTTTGGTCTTTGCGATGCATGGCGCTCCCTTCACCCCACCAGTAAGGAATATACTTTTTTCTCACATGTCCATCACTCCTACTCTCGTCTGGATTATTTTTTGGTCAGCAGCTCACTGCTGAACGACATTTCAGACACTGAGATTCACCCTATAGCTGTCAGCGATCATGGTCCTGTATCTTTAACACTAATGCACAAGAATAATACTACGCCAAGAAAAAACTGGAGATTTAATATATCACTACTTAAAGATGAAGACTTTATTAAATATTTTAAAAAAGAGTGGACTTCATATTTGGACTATAATGACACTCCCGAAACATCAGCTTCTGTTCTATGGGAAGCAGGGAAAGCTGTGATGAGAGGTAAAATAATTTCTTTCTCATCACATAAAAAGAAAAAAGAAAACAAAAATATTCAGGAATTAGAAAAAAACATCAAATCACTAGAAGAAGCCTACGCGTCCCACCAAGATCAGGAAACATTGAACAAAATACGCAAAACAAAACTAGAATTAAATGAGATAATTGATAAAAAAACAAAATTCTTAGTACAAAGACTACGCCTACAAAATTATGAACATGGTAATAAATCCGGTCAATTTCTAGCAAACCAGCTAAAAATAAATAAAGAAAAAACAACTATATGTGCTGTTTAAGATTCATCTGGGAACACATTATATGAACCGATACAAATAAACAACATTTTCAGGGATTTCTATAAAACGTTGTATTCACCACAAATAAACCCATCTAAAAAAGAAATTGATCAGTTTTTGGACAACATAACTCTTCCAAAATTATTGGACACTCAAGCAATGGCACTGGATTCACCACTGACACCAGGTGAACTCCAGGAAGCCCTGATAAGTATGCACAATAATAAGGCTCCAGGTCCAGATGGCTTTCCTGCAGAATTCTACAAAGAATTCTGGTCGATTCTAGCACCAGTTTTCTACAGAACGTTGTTGGAAATTAAAGAAAAGGGCAGACTTCCATCAAATATGAATTCTGCAAACATTAATCTCCTGCTAAAACCAGGCAAAGACCCTGTATATCCCTCAAGCTATCGTCCAATATCCCTTATAAATGTAGACCTTAAAATAATCTGCAAAGCTCTCTCAAAGAGACTGGAGAAAATAACCCCCCTCTTAATTCATCCTGACCAAACTGGTTTCATAAAAGGTAGGCACTCATCAACAAATACACGTAGATTACTTAATTTGATAGACTACTCATACAGTAAAAACCTAGAAACTACAATATTCTCTTTAGACGCAGAAAAAGCATTTGACAGAGTTAACTGGAAATTTCTATTTGCAACTTTACACAAATTTGGTTTTGGATCCTCTTTCATAAACTGGTTAAAAATATTATATAATTCCCCAACAGCTTGTGTTAGAACAAATGACCAGACATCCTCCAGCTTCTGTCTCTTGAGGGGCACCAGGCAGGGATGCCCACTCTCCCCTTCACTATTTGCAATTTTTATTGAACCACTAGCAGCAGCAATTAGACAGAATTCAGTAATTAAGGGCATAAAATGCAAGAACATGGAACATAAAATCAGCCTTTATGCGGATGATGTGTTACTCTTTCTCCAAAATTCACAAACCAATATCTCTGGGGTGATTGAATTGATAAACTCTTTTGCAAGAATATCAGATTACTCAATTAACTGGTCAAAATCTACAGTCCTACCGACTAATTGCGCCTTCCATAATTCCTCTTCTACACCACTGCAATCGGGAAATATAAAATATTTAGGTATTAATGTTTCTCCCAAGCTTGCAGATCTAACTAAATTAAACCATATCCCACTTTTAAAGAAGGTAGAAGATGATCTGGCTAGATGGAAATGTCTACCCATATCACTCATGGGAAGGGTTGCCGCTATAAAAATGATGGTCTTACCAAAAATAAATTATTTATTCTCAATGATCCCAACTAAACCGCCACAAGATTGGTTCAGATCTCTAGATTCATGTATGTCCAAATTCCTTTGGAAAAATAAACCCCCACGTATAAGCTTAAAAACACTACAAAAGACCAAGGATAAAGGAGGACTAGAACTGCCTAACTTTCAGCACTACTTCTTAGCCAACAGGCTTCAGTTTATCTCAGGATGGCTAAAACACACCCTCTTAGATGAACCTTGGCTAGATGTAGAACAAGCACTCTGCAATAATCTAGAGATCTCAGACCTACCATTTATCAGCTCAAACATCAAAAGACATGAATGCTTTAAAAGCATCAACATCAGCTCTTCTCTGACAGCATGGTGGGAGTTTCTAAAATTGACGGCGTCTTCATTAATCCCATGCAAACGTACACCTATCTGGAACAACCCTGACATATTACAAAACAATAATATGATAAACTTTTCAGATTGGAGTGATAAAGGAATCAAATATTTAGAACATATACTAGAAGGAACAGAATTTATTTCATTTGACGGACTAGTTACACAATATGGGATCAACAAGAAAAGATTTTTAGAATATCAACAAATTAAATCCATAGTAAAAAAGAAATTTAAACCGGGTCAAGTTGAACTACAAACACCACCAAGTGTGGTTCAATTTCTTACTCTTAAACCCCCCAAATTACTATCCAAAATATACAGAATGCTTTCTAAATCAGATGAATCAATATCACTTCCTATTGCAAAATGGGAAGCGGATTTATCAGTTAACTTAGACCTAAACTTCTGGTCTCAGATTTGCTTAAAAACCTTTCATCTAATTAGAAATCCCAGTCTTCAATTAATTCAATACAAAATATTACATAGAGTGCACTATACAGGTCATCGGATGTTCAAGATGGGCTTTACGTCTACCAACAACTGCTCACACTGCCAAACCAATTCACCGGACAATTATATCCACGCTCTTTGGTTCTGTCCACCAGTTCAGAAGTTTTGGCGCGAGATATGTGAAGACTTATCGAAGTGTCTGAAATGTAACATTCCAACTTCCCCCTTAGTGTGTTTGTTGGGCAGCTTAGATAATGTCACTTCAGAAAAGAATATAGCCCATATGGTTTTCACTGCCCTATGCATAGCCAAGAAAACAGTCCTCATGAACTGGAAAAATAAAAATAATCTTAATTCTAACCAATATAGAAATTATCTATTAGATTACATTAGTCTTGATACAGCCTCTGCCACCACATCAGATCAATTGCTCTGGACTCCTTTTATCAGCTCCATCACCTAGTGGGGGTGGGGGGTCATAGTTTGGTCCCGCCTTCACTGTTGTGATTGGTGTGGGGGTAGGGACAGGCTTAGGGCGTCGGGGGGTTCCCCGGAGGCATCTTCCTTGGGGGGCTCAACCCGGGGTAGCGGTCATGTCCGGTTAGGGGCTCTGTTGGCTCTCCAGTGACTGTTTCCTCGCGGCTGCGCGCAGCGGGGCTAGGGGAGGGTCTGTGCTGACGGACGTGGGTTACTGACCTGGTAGCCTGGCTGCCCCTGGGTGGGTCTGGGATGGGCGTGAGGTTCTGGGGGCGCTCCGTCTCTGGGCTGGGACCCGGACCGGGCCTCGGGGGCTTGGGTCCTGGTTGGTGTGTTGCCGGGGTTGTGGGCGGGTGGGTGCATGGGGGCCCAGCCCTGGAGCAGGGTGCCGCCGGTGCGTCGAGCCACCTGGGGGGCTCTTCAACTGGTGGGGGAGATTGTCACATCTTGCAGGAGCTTTCCTCTCCTCAGGAGCTCCCTCTGCAGGAGGGGGAGATACAGGAGAGGTGGAGGAAGATCTCAGCCTGGGTGTTTGTCTTATGTAGTCTGGAAGATGAGTGGATGGTGGGGTGGGTGCAGTTTTCTCTGTGGTGGGGTTGGGTGGACTGTCCCGGGCTCTGTGGGGCCGGGCGGCGCTGCTGCACTGGGCCCGGTCTGGATGGGCCTGGGCCCCCCTTCCCTGGCGGGTCGCAGAGTATGGGGGTGCCTACTGGGGTCAGCGGGGGAGCTGGCCCCAGGGAGGGGTCACTTGCCCCTCCCTTCCTTCCCTCCCCATCTCCAGCTGCCTCCCTCTTCTCGCTCCACCACAACCACCCACACATGCAGGGCCTTGGAGTAGGGGTATGTCACCAGGGTGCAGAGGAGGCTACCCCCCCCCCCCCCCTCTGTCCCCTTCTGGCTGCCTCTGCCTCAATTTTATCCCACAACTTAGACATTCACAGACATTCTCCTCAGCTCTTTCCGGGACAGTGGCGCAGCTGCCCGTCTGTTGGTCTTCCTTGGTCTCTTGTGTTCTGGGGGCCTCTGGATGTCTGGAGTTTTGATCTCCTCCACACCTGCTTCACGCCCTGGAGGACGGGGCTGTTGCCCCCCCACACTCCCTAGCAGATTATTACATGAAGGAACCTTTTAAAAAACAAAAAACAAGCGCGTCCATGCTCACAGGTGTACACACGGGTGATCACACCCACAAACTACACCCTTTTTGGCTCCTACCTCAAAGCACACTGTGTTCTGTTGATCTTATGTGCTGCACAATAATGTTTAACATTTAGTATTTACTGTCATATTCCCATATATCATTGTGATGTTGTTTATTCTATTACTCTTGTTCTCTTCTGCTTGTTTTCTTTTTTCTTTCTCAGCAGGTGATCCAGGTGATCGATATATGCATTTTTTTTTCTCTGCCCGTTCTGTTGGTTTTTGTTTTTTGCCCTTCTCCCCCGTCCCTCTTCTCAGCTGTTTCTCTTTCCCTCTTTCTTTCTCCCCTTCTTTCCCCCAGTCAAGTCTGTCCCGTATTCAGTAAGTGAAAATAAAATAAACAATAAAAGGTGAATCAAATGGACCATTACGGCAAGGCTGGGATGGTCAGTTTGGTAAAGTAAATCCGTTGGGCATCTTTCTTTGCCTTTAGACAACAATTCTGATGGCAAAAGAGCCAAACGGGACAGGCCAAAAAAAAAAAAAAAAGAGACATATGTCTCATGTTCAGTGGTTTTACCTGCTTCTAACACCTGCATCACCCCACGGAGATCTCTGATGATGACTCAAACTACATGGTAAAATTTAATACTGCCTTCACAAAGGACCAATCTCACCGTGTAGCTATACTCAACCATCAATGGCTCAAGATAGCTACTGTGCTTGACCCATGCTTTAAGGATTTAAAGTGTCTTGTGAGGGGAGAGCGAGAAGAGGTTTGGACCGGCCTTGAGGCCCTGCTGCAGGAACAGTGTAGATACAAAGGAGCCAGCAAAGACAAAGAACCTTCTCCTCTTTTGATTGTCATCAGATTCTGATTCAAATGGACAGTAAATAAGAATGGAGATATTGTGAGTCCAATAGTTTTTTTGGGGGGTTTTTTTGTTTTGTTTTTTGCACTAAAATGTTCGATAATCAAACTGTTTTAGCCTAATGTGCAAAATAATTTTGGTTAAGGTCACTCAGAGTTTAAAGGTGAAGCTGGTCAAATAACCTGTTATGATTCTGTCTTATTTTTTTTAGGAAGAAAAATGGCACTTTATGTTGAAAATTGTATTATTATTATTTAAAGACAATACCATTTTGAAAATGTACTTAAAATAGCACTTTATTCGACATTAGGGATTATACATTCTTTTCTAATAGACATAAGACATTCTCTAGGATAGACTACGTTTTTGTTAGTCCTTCCTTAGTTTCAGGTGATACATCTATTTCTATTCAGCCAATCTTGATATCGGATCATTCAGCTTTGTTATGCTCTGTCGATCTGCCCAATTTAAAGAATAGGGCCCCCAGGTGGCGCTTTAATACGTCCCTATTAACAAACTCTACCTTTCTCAGCCTGCTTAAGCTCCAGCTGAAGGATTTTTTGGATATCAACGCTAATGAGGATATCGACCCACAAGTCTTATGGGAGACTACAAAATGTTTCATTCGTGGCTTTTCCATCTCATTCTCCTCCATGTTGGCAAAAACAAAACGTGCTCAGGTGTCCAATCTAGAAAATCAGGTGGAATCTTTACAGAATCTGCAAAAACTAAGCCGGTCAGACGATCAGTCTACACTCCTAGCTTCACTAAAAGAAGAATATGATGCAATAACCTTGTCCAAAGCAGAGTTCATCTTGCATAGAACTAGACAGAAGTACTATTTTGAATCAGAGCGTCCTAGTCATTTGTTGGCACTTATGCTTAAAGAATGTGAAACAAGGGCACATATTCCAGCTATAACAGCTGCAAACGGTAAAATTACGACAAATCCCCAGTCCATTAACACCACTTTCTCGTCATTTTTTGTAAATCTGTATAAATCAGATATCAATTTTAAGGATACTATCTGTAATAGCTTTCTCGAGAATCTGGATCTACCTCATATTCCACAAGCAGATCAGGATGAGCTAGAGGCCCCATTAACTCTAGATGAGCTGCATAGAGCGCTGAAAGACCTTAACAAAGGTAAATCACCTGGACTGGATGGCCTTCCGCCAGAACTATTTCTAGAACTTTGGGATACAATAGGCTCGCTCATGCTCGGCTCATTTAATTTTGCAATCCGGAACGGGTCTTTCCATAGAGACCAGAAAACAGCACTTATTACCCTTCTCTTAAAAAAGGGAAAGGACCCTCTTGAGTGCTCTAGTTTCAGACCGATATCTCTGCTCACAACTGATCTTAAAGTATTTGCAAAAGCTCTCGCATTGCGCCTGGAAAGAGTTATCCATGTTTTGGTCAATGCAGACCAGACAGGATTTATCCGAGGGCGGCTTGCATCTGATAACATAAGACGGCTGTTGCACATCATAGATGCCGCTAACAGCTATCAAAATCCATGTGCAGTATTTTCACTTGATGCAGAAAAAGCCTTTGATAGGCTAGAGTGGGACTATATGTGGATGGTATTAAAACACTTTGGGTTTAAGCAGAAATTTGTTGCTATGATTCAAACACTATATCACTCACCTCTTGCTAGTGTCTTAACAGGGGACCTGGTCTCTCCCCCTTTCACGCTGCAGCGTGGAACGAGGCAGGGTTGCCCTCTCTCTCCTCTCCTGTTCTGCCTCTCTCTAGAGCCCTTAGCACAAGCCATTAGACAGTCCACGATTTCTCCCATAAGAATTGGTGGTCATAATCATATCATATCTCTATATGCGGATGATATTATTCTGTTTTTGGACAACTATGAGACGTCCATCCATCCATTGATTAAAAACTTTGACCATTTCAGCTCTCTATCTGGCTACAAAATAAACTGGTCGAAATCTGCTTTGATGCCTTTGAACGATAAAGCTACGAAAGTTTCCTTACCCGGTTGTGTTCAGATCAAAAGCACTTTTACTTATCTGGGCATTTCAATTCATAATAGTATTCCAAAGATAATCAAGGAGAATTTTACTACTATGCTAAATAAGATCAAATCCGACTTTCAAAGATGGGACAATTTAAAAACTTCGCTTCAGGGTAGGATCAACACAGTAAAGATGAACATACTGCCACGGCTTAATTTCCTTTTTTTTATGTTGCCACTCTCTCCTCCTCTAACTTATTTTAAAGACATACACTCTGCGGTGTCTAAATTTATTTGGAATGGCAAAAGGCCTAGGATACGTTTGTCAACATTGCAGCGGCCCAAATTGTTTGGTGGCCTGGCAGTACCAAACTTTGAGTTTTATTACTGGTCATTCCAAATCAGGGCGCTTAGTACGTGGGTCAACCCAGAGACTACTACTGCGTGGAAAATGATCGAATCCGCCAAGGCAGCACCGCATAGACTACAAGATCTTCTGTTTGCTAATGTTCCCGCCAATACGCTCTACAACAACAACGAGTTTGGACCTATTATTGCCAACTCTATACAGGTATGGAGGAAGATAGAACGGCGGCTGGGTGCTCCAGTTAAATTTTGTAAAAGCTCACCACTCTGGCATAATTTAAAATTACTATGTGGCAGCCGACCATTTGTTCAACCCTCTTGGTTCTCACTCGGGATAAACCTTTTTGATGATCTATTCAACGCCCAAGGCCTTTGCTCATTTCAGGACTTAAGGACACGTTTTTCTCTTCCTGCATCTTCTTACTTTGTATATCTGCAGCTCAGATCAGCTTTAAAAGCATACGGTGTCCCCTGGGACTCTCCTCTTCCCTCTCATCCCATGTTGGACTGGATCCTGCCTAAATCTGGCAGACCCTCTGTTTCCAAAATCTACAACAAATTAGCTGAACATGGTATGAAGTCCCTGCCCATTGAATCTATTTGGGTCAGGGAACTGGGAGAACTACAGGTTAATATAGACTGGGATACAGTGTGGTCTAATCTGAGTTTGACTTCTAAGAACCTGGCGCATCAATTAATTCATTTCAAAACCATACACAGAACATACATTACGCCCTATAGGAGGTTCCAGATGAAACTACAGGCTACGTATTACTGTCACATCTGCAATGATTCATCACCTGGCACGTTTTTGCACATGTTTTGGGACTGTCCTGTGGTATCCGATTTTTGGGTCTTTGTGAACTCTGTGTTATCTGAGGTACTGGAGGTTTTTTATGTTCCCAATCCTGGTCTTTGTCTCCTTAATGATACCTCTGAAATCTCCTTAAAACAAATGCAATGCAAAATGTTGTTCGCTGGATTTACATCCGCAAAGAAGACTATTACAAAGCAATGGTTCTGTCCTGACATTTGTATGGAATCATTCTGGAGACGATGTCTTATCCGTGTTATTGGTTTTGAACATACCACAGCAAAATTAAATAAAGCTCGACCCACGACTGTTGACGCTTGGAAGATCTTCTCATCCAGAGTTATCTCCTGGAAGAGACAATAATTGGTTTTAACTTTGTGTTTTTGTGTCTTTTCTTTGCTGTCCCTATGCCTTGTTTGCTAATGTTTGCTTTGCTACTGCAGTTTACAGTTGTGCTGTATATGTCTGTACCCCCCCCCCCCCCAACCCCGTTTTAAATCAATAAAATGTTGATCACAAAAAAAAAATAGCACTTTATTTTTAAGACTGTCCAATTTTGGCAAGGAATAATTTTTTTTGTTTCTCTGTTTTGAATTGAAATGCAGTTTAAATGTTTGTTTGTTTTTGCAGAAATTAAAAGAGCTTGAGTTTACAGTATTCATGTCCATGTCTATTATTTGATTTTGTCGCCCACTAAAACCCTTTTAAATTAAAAAAAAAAAACATTTGTATTTTGGGGCAAATTTTCTTGTGCGATTAAATGCGAATAATTGAGATTAATTAAAAAGCCTATTATTACTTTAATTTTTTTTTAATCGAGTCCCACTCCTAATCTGCTGTAAAAGTACGTGATATCAACATACGTGCAGATTAGGAGGATTTTCTTAATATTTATTTTTTATTACAGATTTTTTGTTCTGTAATAGGACTAACTAATATCTTTAAATGACAAGTTATGAAAATAAAAAGTCAGACTTTCAAAGGCCATTAGAATTGGTGTGTATCTCTATAGAAAGACTTGCAGTGATGCTTGGTGTATAATTCTTTCTAATCTATTAACATGGAAATCTTCCTAAAAATCTTGTTTACTGTTGCATCAGAAGGGGTCAAGCAGACCACTTGTTGTTGTCTACTGAATCATGAATTCTACTTTATCATTTTCTTCAAATGTGATGCTAGCTTCCAAGCTACAACACACCTTTACATCTAGTGACGGCAGAATAGCTACTCCGTAAGATAAGAATCATAAGCCTCACAGGATCAGAGATTAAAACATTTTCAACAAAGAGCCGAACCAGACTTTCTGTATAGGCGAACTGGGCCTGCAAATTGACAATATTGCTTTTAAAAAAAATGTGCAAAGATATGAATTTCTCAATCCACCACATCCCAAAAATAGTGGTGGAGAAACTGAGATCTGGTGACGGCCTTAACAGTCACCAGATCTTCAGTATTTTCATGAGCCCTTCCGGTCCTTGTCTTCAGTTTCCTGTTCTTAGCTTACAGGAGGAGCATCGCAGCGACAACAGGTGTAGCAGAGTGGCTCCAGCAGAGTCCACAGGCAGGATTTTTAGCGCATGTTCTTATGAAGCTGAATATGCAATGGATAACAGAAAAATATCTTTTACTTAATTCCACCATAAGATATATAAAAAAAAAAAAGATTTTCTGCCAATTGTCAGTTATCAAATCTGTATCTGATCTCTTCTCACACTTTAACAAGGTTAAAGTTTTGTTGGCATCAATTTCCCAAAAATTAACTTCTATTGTCCGACACTACACCATTTTGTGAAGCACTTTGTGATTTTTATCTGTGAAAAGTGCTAAATAAGTTAATTTTACTTAACTACCACATAGAGAAAAAGATATTCACTTTTAACTTCAATGTTTAAGTTTAACTTTTGTTCTTTTTTTCTCTTTTCATCTAAAGCACCAAGTTCTTACTTCTGTGTTCTCCATGGTCTCTTTTCTTTGACTCTTCCTGCATGGTTACCAGAAATAAACTCTTTTATTGGCACTTTATTCACACACTGACATCACATTGTCAGCTATATGGTTGATTATTTAAAAATGCAGCAACAAACAACAAATGGCGAAAACATCTGTACACAAATGTGTCCTTCAGCACTACAGATGAAATGTAAATGCAAAATAAAAAGTATGAAGGACAGAGAGTTTTTATATGATGATGATTATATTTAAGAGGACCTAATTATAAAATTGCAGAAATTATAAGAACCACATTTTTATGGAAATTTATACACAGTTGTTATCTTGTGAAAAAAAAAATGTGGAATGAATGAAAAGGAAAAGAGAAACACTTTGATCCTTATTTCCACACCTACACAGATATGTGACAAATGTACAGCAGGTGAAAGGTGACACTAGGTGTTGGAGTAAGGACTCATTTCAATCATGAAAACGGAGTTATCTGGAGATTCCACCTTTTCTGGGACAGCAGGGCCTTCCAATATTGTTTTTTTCTTCCAAGTGAACCAGATCCAAATCCCACTTAATGACAGAATTACCACAGCGGCTTTCAAACCAAATATGAACCAGGAAGTACCTGTGTTAGACACAAAAATGTTTATGACAAGTTAGAGCTGTGAGAGAAGAGTCACAGTAGAGTTTTCACTCATGTACCATAGTTTATAGAAAGGGGAAAAAATACGTGAATGCATCCCCTTCATCAGAGTTCATTTTTATTCATTTATATACCATGTGTCATCACTGATGGCAGTTTGATTAAAGAGGCTTATTTGACATGTTAGTCTCCTTACCCACTGCAGTTGGTGTGACTGGTGTAGGTTCAGTTGTTGGTTCAATACACAGGCTGTTACTGTCTGCATGCACCCACCCTAATATCTGTGTCCCATTGATTGAGGTACAGTTAATGAAGCCTGTGAGCAAAAAACAGATCATTCATGAAAGACCTTCAAAAGTGAATTAGTCGTTATTATCGACTTTTATTCAAAATGTTGTCACTCACTACAGGTCTTCTGTTCTTTGGAGACACTATTGACATGATTTCTCACTGAGCAGACCAGATGTCCTGAGACGTGCTGTTTCAGAGTGATGTTGTTAGTCTCATTATTTCCAGAAAGGAGCTCAGCATCTGTCAGTGTGCGTCCATCCAGAGTCCAGCTATACTGAGGACTGTCCCCTCCTTCAGAGGAGCAGGACACCCTCATCTCTCTCTGGGACAGACACTCAGAGACCAGCAGGACAGAGGACACAGGAGCTGAGAGAAACACACACAGATGACTTTTGGTACTATAACAAGATGCACTTTCATGCACTGTGCTTCCTTCTGTGTAACTTGGTCATGGTCTGAAACTTGGTAGCTGATTTTCCATAGTTCCTAAAATCTACTACTGTGCAACACTATCAGTTGGTTATGGAATATCTAGGAGGGAAGAAATATCTCAAAATTATTTGCTGCAAAGGTAGCATCCTGTTACAGTAACATACACAATTTCAGTGAGCTCTTTACAATTATTCATTAATTCACAAATGTTTGTAGAGGAAGACTGCATGGCTAGCTGCTTGGTTTTCACACATCTGTGCCAGTGGAACTATAAACATCAGAATTCAAAGATTAAGAGATGTGGCCCAATACTTTAGTGAATGTAGTGTGCATCATGTAGATTATCATTATTTATGGTTTGCTAATTCAAAACAGGGGATGCACAAAGTGTACTTATTTGAAATTCTGTGCTGTATGTTATAAAGATTACCAAAACAATACTGCATTTACATAAATTAAAGTCTGCATTTCCCAACATTTACCTTGAATGAACAACTGTAAAGTCCACTCGCTTGATCTTCCATCTGAATCAAAGGTTATAAGGGTATATTTACCACTGTCATTCCTGCTCAGGTTATTGATCCTAAATGTTCTATTACTGGGAAAAAAGCTAGATCTATGTGCCATGGTATTAGAAGTAACCTTATTATTTCTGACATCTAGTATTTTTATTGAGTTCTTCAACAAGTAGTATCTATATATTTCTGAGGTGCTCCCCATCAGATGAATGTCCACAGTTCCTCCCAAAGCTCCATAACACTGAGCTCCATCCTGTCTGCCATCACAGTGAGTTTCCACACCTGCAAATTTTGAAACATTAAAAAGAAAAGCATTTGTGATTTGTTAGTTTCTACCTAATAAATTACAACAACAATTTGATTAACATGGTCAGCAATCTAAAATTTACTGATGCGAGGACTTTTACTTGTTAAAAAGTAGTTTTTGTATTACCATGTTTATACCTAATGCCTAATTATGTTTTGGATAACCCAGTGTTTTGATTGAATGGTATCAAAGTATTTGAAGTAGCACTACTGCCATAAATCTGTCAGCTCTTAATATCTAACTCAGAGTAGGTAGTAGTTTTGACAATTGTAGGTAATAGAGCCTCAAGAACAAACATACTGCATCCATAATCCCAAAGTTATCACACGAATCTGTCCAACATTTACTAATATATTAATAATTAAGAAATACAGGTAGACACATTCTCCACATTTTAGCCGAGTGCAAAAACTAAAGTATTTTCATGTAACCAAAATAAAATAAATGTCAAACAGAAAACAGGAAGCAATATTTCAGAAAAAAGAATCTGCACACAAACAGGACACAGATGTTCATTTCTGAAGGTGGCATTAAAAATGATAAAGTAATGCAACCTATACATTCTTCAGCATATCTGTAGTGACTGCATGACTTAAATAACTTAACTGGATTCCTAGTTACAGCCAACCGATAAGTTGAGACAGATCAGGCAGTTTATCACAGTAACAAATAAGCTTGACGTCTCTGATAAGGATGGAAAGAATAAAGTCCTTTAAAAAGTCAGTTTAAAACTCACTTAAACACACTGCAACAAGGCTCCCAAGGTGCATAGTGGGCTAAGAATTTACCACTGCTACTAAAACTGGTAAAAAGACAAAAAAAGGAACTAAAGCTCTGCTCAAATGTCATGTACTGCAG
Organism: Astatotilapia calliptera; assembly: GCF_964374335.1. NCBI lineage: Eukaryota > Metazoa > Chordata > Actinopteri > Cichliformes > Cichlidae > Astatotilapia > Astatotilapia calliptera. Next base: position 29,556,441 of record NC_137423.1, read on the forward strand.
ATGTAGCCAATAGATTCTAACATTTAATTAAATAAAATAAATCAAAGTGCACATATTGTAACTTTGGGTAAGTATTTGTGCAGCTTTAACATCTCTGATGACGATGTCAGATATTTTGTACAGGTTAAAAAGGTATTAAATGATAAGTGTCACATGTAAAAAGAATATCTCACCATGAGACACTCCCAGTAGGATCACCATCAATCCCAGCACAGCTTCCATGTCTTCTCAATGTTCAGTGTGTGTTGACACAGTCGGCAGCCGTCAGAGTACTTTATTAAATAATATGCACATTTGTCCAACAGGTAACAGTCAGAAATGGCTCCTGCTACTGATCAGCCTCGTTTGAAATGCTGTTCTCATTCTGTGTGTGGAAATTTGAAAAAGGAAGTACAACTAGCATATTCATTACTTTGCAGAAATAAAAGGAACCTCACAGATCTTCCACAGACTTTGTTTAATTATTACTCACACTGTCACTGGACTATTTTTAGATCGGTAACAAACTAACCATATCCTGCCCATCACTCAGTGTCTACAACATTCATGCAGTTTAATGCAATTCAACAGCAGCCCCATTTATATTCCACCTTAAGTCCATATTTTGTTGCTGATACAAAGTACCTTGTATACACATCCATGAAGAAAAAAGAAACACTTTTAAAACATTATAAAATGTACACTCTGCCCATATGGAAAACATATATATAAATCTTATAAAGTTTGTATCTGTCTTGTGTGAAACTTGTATGAAAAGCATACAAGAGTGAAAAAAAAATAAGATCCCTAGAAAAAATATATAAATGAAACTTGTATGTTTTGGATACTTACTAAAACAATATATGAAAGTGGCCACTTTCATGAGTAAATCATATAAGCCTTATATGATTCACTATATGAAGTAGGCCACATCTGATGCAAGTCTTTTATAAGTTTTTTCTATTTCTTTTCTATACGGGTGACTTTAGGGATTGCGGTATTTAGGCTAATTGGTGGTTTGAGTGGTTGTTTTGACCAATGCTCATTCAAACCAGTACAAGTTCTGAAAAGTGACACTATTATTCAAAAGTATGTTTTAAATACTGCATTCTCAATAATCCAGATATAAACATTTAAGAAAATTGTCTTAATCTGCACAAAGCATTTTCAGTGAGCGAAACATTTTGTTGCTCATCTAAGTGTTCATCTGAATCATAGGCCTGCTCAGATTGTCTGCCTGCGCAGGCTACTGATCTTAAATGTGAATCCCAACCTCAAAGGACAGTGTGTGAATACTTTGACGAAAAGCATTGTTATAATCATCTTATTATTCTTTGAAATGAGTAAAATAGTGAAAAGGTGTTTCTTTCTTTTTGTGATTGGCTTCATTTTGTGTTTGTTGGCCAAAGAAGACTGTTCAGTTTCAATTTGTTTAATACTGTGAAAGTAGAGCCTCAGTGAACCAAAAACTTTTTATGGGCATGCTGTGACTGCAGCATTGTGTTAATACTTTGACGAAAGCCATTGGTATACTCATCTTATTATTCTTTGAAATTCGTAAAATAAAAGTACTCTGCATATTTGTTTCTTTCTTTTTTGCTTTGTTTCATTTTTTGTTTGATTTTTTTTATTTCTGTAACTGCAGAGCTTCAGTGAAATAACAGGGCAAATCATCACACCTATGATGTCAGACGAAGTCGTTATTAAAATTATAAAATTATTTAAATCTAAAACTCTTGGGTTTGAAAGCTAGCTCACTAAAACTAAAAACAACTAGCTGTTTCTCTTCATCATCATTATTTTTTTCCACAAGGAGGAACCTGAATTAACATGATCAATAATTAACTATTTAAAATAGGACTACACTACTGATGATTATGAGCATGACAGTATGACAGAGTTTTATAGGAGCTCCCGCGTTCTGGCAACCTTCAAATAAACTACTCTAGTCTAACTACTGAAAGCAGCTGTCATTAGTGATCAGTTTCAGATAAGAATGTGTGAACTCAGAAAGAACGGAAGTGTTTAGAATGGAACTCAAGAGAGAGAAAAGACAGAAGTTGTCTTTCAGTTTAGAGATACTAATACTTTGAAACCAAATGTGTAATTTTCTTGTTCAGCTAATCATGCAGTTTCACTGACATTGTAATATTTAAAATTTTAAATAAATGCAATAACTAAAAAAAATTAAAATTAAAACAAGTAAGAGGTTTATATGTATTTTCAAGCCAGTTCAACACATACATGATAAAAATTCCAATTTATGTTCAAGTTTAAATTACAGATTATTTCAAATCTCAAAACACTTTCATAGACATCAATGATTGTTCTGTTGTTCACTGGTTTTAAAGTGTTTTCTGAAGTTATGTATGTTGAGGTTACATGTTAGTTAGTTTCACCATAGAAGATATTTTGCACAGAAGGAAGTGAAATTGACTAGACTAAACCCTAACCCTAAAATTAACTCATTCACTGCCATTGACGTCTATAGCCGTCAATTGCAGTGCATGAGTTAATGGGTTTAACTCATTCACCGCCAATGGCTGGCAGTGAATGAGTTAAAAATCGTCCATAATAGTTGACATCAAACTTTCAACACATTCCTGCTCTGGTCTACCTGCTGTATGTCTATGCCAAGTTTCACTGCTTTCATACTCCCAAGAAGTTAAAGGACAAGTCTGCTCAAATTTCACAACATTCAAGGAATGTGATAACGTCATGTTAAAATGTATTTAGAAATCATTTGTGAGAGGTGACATGAATTTTACAATGGATTCCTCTTCTTTGACACCCACACTATATGTGTGCAGATTTTCATCTCAATCCACTGCATAACTCTGGAGAAATTAAAGGACTTTTCTTGTTCATTTCAACATGCACATTCGATTATAACAATAAATAAAAAAATAATTAAATATCATCTTTGATTGTTGACATGAAATTGTCAAATGAATACTCCTTTCTTTTACCTTCTCTATATGTGTCCCAACTCTTGTCAAAAGATGCTGCAAGATTCCAGAGAAATTAAAGGATCTTTCTATTCAAATTCCACAAGGTTATTTTAATGAACAAAATCTTACAAAAAAAAAAAGATCCTTCTTTGACAGTTGACTTGAAATTCTCCACAAATTCCTCTTCTCTGAAACTAACACTACATGTCTGCAACTTCCGCTTCAACCACTGAAACATTTCTCTTGTGAACTCAAGACAGACAGTAAAGTGGTGCTGAGCACCCCAATACAGGAAGTAGGGATTGGCTGTCTGTTTAAAGAGTCCAAATCTCTGATCCTATCGATCTTACCCAGCAAACAGTGCAAAGCTTTGATGAAACCGATGTGTGAGGGGACTCACCCAGCTGTAACTGCCTCAGAAACCCAAGTTGCCCTGCTGTTGCCCTGCTGTCATCTGTTCTTGTAAAGTATAACCAAACTTTTGAGCGTTTGTGCCACTTAGTCGTTATGTTTCCTGTTGGCTAAATGACGCTATGCAACGTGGCGACGTCATTCAAAGGGACTGGAATCGATAGGGGAATCGTTTGCAAAAATGGCAAACAATTCCAATTAATTGAAACAGTGGGAACCGGTTCTCAACAAGAACCATCCGTACCTAAGGGTCTGTTAGTTTGGCTGGAGTAACCTGTAACATGGATAACAACACTCTGCTGGGTGCTTGGAATATTGTACTCAAAGGATGAAACACTGAAGAACTAGAACATAATTACAGTAAATATATAAAACCAAAGTAAATCATGAACCCACATAACTCAAAACACTTAGTCGGCGACCCAGGAACCATGACAGTTAATTCTAAATAGTATAAATAGCTCTTACATGTTACTCCAGCCCTTTGAAACTAACAGACTGTTAGTGCTGTTTTCCAATGCAGTGCATGGGGGTAAGTAACAGTTAACTTACCCCCATAATTATGACAAGTTGTTGTTTAAGTCAAATCTTTTCACATATACCGTAGTTGTAGTTGACACCCAAAATAAATAATATATTCCAATAAACAGTGTTTGAATTACACTGATAGTGTCTGAAAACTGCATTTAAAATAAACTTACATTGTAGATAACTGAGTGCTTTTCCAAAATCTAAATAGATTAAATAAATACAAATGGTAAAAATGATACATCTTCCAAATAGGAATAGGTCACTCCGGATGTTGACCAATAACTATTTACAAACACTGTGTACTAAAATGATTGCTTTCATGTTTAAAAACTGAGGTTTTGTGAGAATATATACAAAAATATAATTAAAATAGTTACAGTTCATCTTTAAAATTTTAATAGTACAAATCTTGAAGACCTCTTCTTTACAATAAAGTCAGATAAGTAACTAAAAGACAGTTAAAACAGTAATAGAATACTGCATAATAGCACCATCTCGTGGGAATAAATAATAATACTGCTTCAGACTGATTTGTTGACCAGATACACCTTTTTCCCCTTTTTTGGACTATCATAAATTGTTTCAATAGGCTTTTGTTTTATGTATATAGTTCAAAGATATGCCACCTCAAAAGATAGCATCAGGTCTCCTTTTAAAGCGTCTTATGAGTCACTACCTGAGGTACTCAGTCACCGCTGGATCATTGAGGAACTTCAGTTAGTGTAACTCCGGGTCTTGTGCTGGTTTGTTGTGCTTCTTGTCATCTTGTGAAGAAACGTACCTGTCTCCTCTTGTGCACAGAAACCAGTGGAGAGCAGCCTGTTGAAGAGAATCACTGGCATCATGGAATCTGGATCATTGAAGCTGTGTATCGAGTTTTGGGATTGTTTGTTGCACATTTTGAAGCTTCTAAATAAATTAATTGTCCATCAAGTCCATCCAAGTCCTGCTTTGCCATATAGCAAACCTCACAGTCTCTTTCAAGTGATTCTCCAAATGGCAGCAAATACAAAGATGGTGACTCACACACCTTTCCCTTGAGATGTCTGGAGTTTTGATCTCCTCCATACCTGCTTCATGCCCTGGAGGACGGGGCTGTGGCCCCCCCACACCTTCGAGCAGATAATTACATGAAGGAACCTTTTAAAAAAAACAAAAAAACAAGCGCGTCCATGCTCACAGGTGTACACACGGGTGATCACACCCACAAACTACACCCTTTTTGGCTCCTACCTCAAAGCACACTGTGTTCTGTTGATCTTATGTGCTGCACAATAATGTTTAATATTTAGTATTTACTGTCATATTCCCATATATCATTGTGATGTTGTTTATTCTATTACTCTTGTTCTCTTCTGCTTGTTTTCTTTTTTCTTTCTCAGCAGGTGATCCAGGTGATTGATATATGCATTTTTTTTTCTCTGCCCGTTCTGTTGGTTTATGTTTTTTGCCCTTGTCCCCCGTCCCTCTTCTCAGCTGTTTCTCTTTCCCTCTTTCTTTCTCCCCTTCTTTCCCCCAGTCAAGTCTGTCCCGTATTCAGTAAGTGAAAATGAAATAAACAAAAAAAAAACAAACAATAAAAGGTGAATCAAATGGACCATTACGGCAAGGCTGGGATGGTCAATTTGGTAAAGTAAATCCGTTGGGCATCTTTGTTTGCCTTTAGACAACAATTCTGATGGCAAAAGAGCCAAACGGGACAGGCAAAATGAAAAAAAAAAAATAAGAGAATGTCATCTGAATATCAGTGTCTCTTGTAAGGAATCTGTGAGGAAAACTGTTTATACTAGTGTGTTTTATCACTGTCCAAAGGTTTTGCTGCACTGAAATTTGTACAAACATTTAGCCATTTACTTTATTTATTTCTAATTTAAGGATCATCTGTTCCAACTTCTACCAAGTCAAAAACTAGACAAGTTCACATGAAAAAAGAAAAACTCCCACATCAAAATAGTCTATCATCATGTCTGCAGAATACAAAAGCAGAAAACACTCACAGTGTTTATATAACATACTATCTTTAAATCAAGAGATCATAAAAGAATACATGTGTTCTGGTATAATGCAGATTAAAGTAAAATAAATCAGTAAGTATTAGCTTTTTATATTTTTCTGATAGGAAATCACATTAAATTAAAGACCTTTAGACATTTTAACATCAGCTCTTCTCTCCATGGATCTTCAGTGATGCAGTCTGTGTGGAAGAACTGACCACTTAAATCACCTGAATTTATGAACGTTAGCATACAAATAATCATCTCCCGTTGGTTCAGTCTGCCAAGGACACTTTGAATACTTGACTTGGCAGAACTCTAGCTCTGCTCTTTTCTCCAGTTGTTTCGCCTGTTGTTTCACGACCCTGAGATCAGCAAAGATTTCTTCCTGATCATTTTCTTCCTCTGCAGTCAGAAGAAGAAGAAACGGTTGCTTTAAAAATAATAAATGAATAATTAGAGGAATAGTCGCACTTTGTATTAAACTTCATTTGCGAGCTTTAGACATTATGTTGGATTTTGTTAAGCTGTTTAACTTTTTTCTTTTTACATTTACTGTGTTAACTGTGGCTGCTTAACAATATTTAAGTGACATATAACAGAGATATAAATAAACTGTTGTTGAGACTGCATTAATTAAGTATATTTATAAAAAGAGTAAAAAAGCAATTTAAGAAAAGTGAGTAAGGGAAAAGAAGTTTTGTACCTTTTGTTTTGCTGTTTTGCTTTTTCCGTTGGGCACAGATTGCTGCTACAACCACAACTAAGAAAATTATAAGTGTTGAGAGAACACCACTGATCAGTGGCAAATGTCCTATTTCATAGAAAGAATTAAGTCAAACATGAAATGAAGAAAGGAGAAAATGATATCAATGGATCTAGCTGTTTTTTCAATTTCCACTGTACCATGGGTCATTCCTCTTACCCACTGCAGTTTGTGTGGTTGTGGTGGGTTCACTTGTTGGTTCAATGCACAGGGTGTTATTGGCTTCATACACCCACTCTGACACCTGTGTCCCATTGATTGAGGTGCAGTTGATGAAAATGAACCCTATGAGCAAAAAACTAATAATTTATCAAAAATGTAAAAAGTGATATAATTATCAAAGTTGTAACTATCACCTTTTTCACTCAACACAGGTAGATATCCTCTTTTCTTTGGAGACTTTACTAACATGGTTTTTGACTGAGCAGACAAGACTTCCTGAGACGTGCTGTTTCAGAGTGATGATGTTAGTCTTAATATTTACAGAAAGCAGCTCAGCAACTGTCAGTGTGCGTCCATCCAGAGTCCAGCTATACTGAGGACTGTCCCCTCCCTCAGAGGAGCAGGACACCCTCATCTCTCCCTGGGACAGACACTGAGAGACCAGCAGGACAGAGGACACAGGAGCTGAGAGAAACACACACAGATGAGTTTAGTTTTAGATTTTAAAATCTCTCTAATAAAAAAAGGAGATATATAGATTACCAAAACATTGTTAAGTTTCTATCTACTAATTAGTGTCATTTCCCAATAGTAACCTTCAACTTTGAATAAACAAGTGTTAAGTCTAGACATCATTGCTTATACTCTCCTAATAAAGAACAGGGTATGCACAAACTATATGTATCTGAAATTATGTAAGATATATACATTACGAAAACAATGTTAAATTGGTTATTAATTAATTTAATTAATTACTTATTAACATAACATTTACCTTGAAAAAGCAACTGTAAAGTCAGCACACCTGATGATCTTCCATCTGAATCAAAGGTTTGAAGGGTATATTTACCACTGTCGTTCCTGCTCAGGTTATTGATCCTAAATTTTCCATTTCTGGGAAAAAAGCTAGATCTATGTACTACGGTATTAGAAATAACCTTATTATTTCTGACAAATAGTATTTTTAATGAATTCTTTAACAGTTGGATTCTAGGTATTTCTGAGGTGCTGTCCATCAGCTGGATGTCCACAGTTCCTCCCAAAGCTCCATAACACTGAGCTCCATCCCGTCTGCCATCACAGTAAGTTTCCACACCTGCAAATTTTGAAACATTAAAAAAGTTTTTTCTTTTTCAGTGTTTCATGTTAACATGTTGTGAATCCAGTGTTTTGGATTAGCTTTGTATAAAATGATAACGTTTATCAAATTATTTTTAATAACACTACTGCCATGAGTACACGAGCTCTGATTATTTCACTCTGAGTAGGTGCAGGTAATAGAGCGTCAAGTGCACACACATTTAATCAATAATATACTCCCAAATAGGGCTGGGCGATATGGCCTAAAATCCATATCATGGTATAATTTGAAGCATATGCGGTAACTATATATATCATGATGTATTCTTTTCTTCTGTATAACGTATTTTACACACTGTAAGGCACACTTAAAATCCTTTAATTTTCTCAAAAATCAACTGTGTGCCTTATGTATGAATTCTGGTTGTGCTTAATGACCTCGAACCAATTTTATGTAGTACACGGCGCGCAGAAATCTGTCAAAAAGTGTTTTAGTACGACTTTGGTAAGCTATGAAGGCACACCGCTTGATGGCTTGCCGCAGCATTAGGCTGCCGTAGTCAGGAGCCTTGCTGAGTAATCTGAGTCCAAAACTCCGTCTGCTTCAGGTCCCAAAGTCAAAGGAACACTGTGGCATCACTGAGATTTAAAAACTGTCTAAATTCTTTCATCTTTAATAAAATGATCAGTGTTGCTGCTTAACCACGTGTAACAATTAAGTTTAACATTCAGGCATCCATGAAAACAGATTTATTAAATTCAACGGAGTTAGAAGTTAGCAGGAAATTAGCTCGCTAGTTTCCACCTAAACATCATATGCCATGTTCTGACTGAGAGATTTCTGAAAAAATTAAAATGTACAGCAGGGACTTTTGTAGGGTTACTGAAGTCGGACTAGCTGGTATATAATGATGTCCTACGTGATCACTAGCAAAACAGCTACGTTAGCATAACATTAACACAGTGAAGCTGAAGGATGAACGCTAACTTTTTTCCACTTGATAAAAGTTAACGTGAGGGTTTCTGGTGGTTAGGGACAAATGCAATCGCATGGCAGGATGTTATAAACGGACCAAACACAAGCATAATGTGTTTACATGACAAAAGTACAGAAGAAGAAGATTTATGTTGACACCAAAGAACAAAACTAAAGAACAGACCAACAGTCGCGTCTCAAATAATGAAACTCATTGCCTTTTTACTTTACATTGAAGAATTTCTCTGTTATTTTATATATAATTTAACCATTTTTGCCTGCTGAAATATTTCTGTCCAATTTATTGCCTATAGTAGCACAGAAAAGGGCAAATTCAATGCCACGACATACAACTACTGGACAAATTAACCTAAAAAGCTCCTGCCATCTCAACCAAAGTAACTAGTGCTGATCCTTTCCTGTTAAAGTGTAAAAGTGTAAAAGCTTGAATGCAATCCCTTTATGAACCAGTAGAGAGAAACCTCACACCTACCAATATGTTTGTCCAGACGTTAAAAGTAATGTCGTTATATTGTTTACACAGCAATAGGGTCTCTCTTCTTCATAGCACCATTTCTAGTGCAAAATCATAACTAATGATTCTGTTTGACCTATTTTTAAGTGCAGAAATACATGTTTCTGTTTTTGACATATAGTATTTCCACAGATTCAATCATAGTCATATAAAGGTCCTCTTGTTTGACAGTAAGTTGAGTTATGTGCACTGTATAAAAATTAGATTTGAACTACATTTTACCTTAAAAAAACAGCTAACATATAAATATAACAATAAAGTTAACGCTTTTTTAAAAATTTAATTATTAATCGTAATTATTCATTAGCACCACTTACAAAGTGGTGAAATAAATTGGAGAAAGCTTTTGTGTGATGTCATAATTCACTTACAGTCAACTTCATTAAAACAATGAAGCTGACTGAGTGAATTCTGTTCTTCAGTTGCATGAGAAAATAGACGTGTGAAACAATGTAGAAGTTTGAGAATATTTTAGCAACACTGAGAGCCTCAGTTTCACCCTGAGGTCTCACCATATGAGGAGATATGTTCATTTTACACCGCTACTATATGAAGGAAGTGAAACGCAGACAATGGTCAACATACAAGCTGCAGGGACACAAGCAGCTTTCCCACAGAGTCCATCTTCATTTTATCCTGTCAATGTCCCTAGAGTCAGATCCACACTGATGAATATGTGGCCCTGTTAGTTATAATTAAAACAGTTATATTTATTTTCAAACTTCTTTAGGTTCATTCAAAGACACACTAAAGTGATAAAGCCAAAACCCACAAGGTTTGATATATATTTTAATATATTTCTAACTACAGCAATATATTTATATATATATATATATATATATATATATATATATATATATATATATATATACATACAGTGTTGGGGAGTGTGGTAGGACTCGACTTAAGCGGTCAAAGAAGTGCAGGAGACTGATGCTGTCCAGTGTAGCAAGTGATTTATTCACCATTCTGTGGCCCAAGAATATTTACAAAGAAACAAATAAGAAACTCAACTCTATAATAAACTCAATTCAAATAAACATAACTGAACTTAAATCAACGGAAATTAAGGTCAAACCGCACACAGCTACACTGACCTGAACCCTTCTCCTGAAACACCTGAGTTCGTCTGCTTAAATAGTCCCCTTAATCAAACACTTTCTCCTCTGGACTATTCCATTCAGTAGGTAGGTGAGATGAACATGATTATATTCATCCTCTACTACTCCTCTTGACTGGCAACATAAACTCTGGTGTAATCAATACATATCACAACATTAAATCTATTTCTTTATAAACCCTTTAAAATCAACTTTATTAAATTATAAGAATTCTTCCCCTCCTGCCCTTGGTCTCTTCCTGTGACCTCAGATGAACCCAGAAGGTATAAAGCAGGAAGTAGAACTACATTTCCTCCTTTTGCTTCTGGAAGACAGGTAGGTAAAGGTAAGTTCAAACAATACAAATTAACAGTTGAAATAAATAACATGTTAACTTAACAAACTTGCATGAATTGATTTAAACCAAGATGTTATATTATATAATCTGTAAAAGTGCAGAACATAAACAAACCCGGGATAGTAGATGTTTGCCTATTGCAGATTACATGTGAAATATGGTTAAATCAAAACAAGAATGTTAACTAAGAATGTAGACAAATGGTCTTCTCACCCACTTTGTCACAGGGAGTAACAGAATACATGTCCCGCCGTTACGTAGTTAAAATACAAATTATGAGTAACTGTATTCCGTTACAGTTACCGTTGAAAAACGTGGTATTTAGAATACAGTTACTTTGTTGAAATAAATGGTTTACACGGCGGTACTTCCCTGTTTCATATTGTGGCGGGTCAGGACTGTTTGGGTTTGTTTGACAGGTATGTTCTGTTGTTCCAGGCGGCAAGGTTACGGTTGCCATGGTTACAGGGTGACGCTCTCTCTCTGCGTGTTTCCTGGGTGCGAGAGCGCCTTTTTGTTGTTGTTGTTGTGCTAAGCTAATAGGCAGAATGCTACAGGTATAGCTCTAAAGAATGTAGCATCATAGGCAGTGTAGTCCATGCTGCAGGGAGAATGGACTGCCATACCTGTTATGTGTCTGTGAGCGAGGGAGGGAGAAAAAGGAAAAGTACGAGTTGTCATCGAGCAAAAACGGGAGCTGGAAGCATATAAATATAATAATAACCACTGCAGCCAAGAAGAGTGCCTGACGAGCCCAGTTGTAAGTAAGCTATTAAGACTCAACTGTACGCTGTGTTTGTGTTTTCCTCCGAAACAATAAGTTCCGTTGGAGCAGTCTTTCAACGCCTCTTTGTCTCTCGCAAGCAAAGTTGACCCAGACAACAAAGTAAAGCTATTTTTCGGCTACGAGCCCGACACGGAACCTGACGTATTAGCCAGAGGTCCCTTTACTACGGTTCGGAGCTGCGGACCTTCAGTAACAGTAATAAATCACAGCAACAGTACATTCACGTAGTTGTAAACAGCATGATAATATATTAAGTAATCCAAAGTATTCAGAATACGTCACTCTCATCGAGTAACGTAACGGAATACGTTACAGAATACATTTTGGGGCATGTATTTTGTAATCTGTAGTGGAATGCATTTTAAAAGTAACCTTCCAAACACTATATATATATATATATATATATATATATATATATATATATATATATATATATATATATATATATATATATATACTTTTTTAATTTTTTTAATCCCTACTAACTCACTGAAAAAGACTTCCCATTCATTTACAAAGTTTTTATTGTTATTTAAGGAATTTTGAATCAGGATAATATACATGACTGTATATTCTTATCTGATCTCCAAAATATGATTACAAAGCTGCAAGCATAACATTTTTAAATTGTTTTTGATACAATATGAAACTTCCACAGTCACCTCCTAACTGTTTTCATTTTTCATTGATCCTCAGTTCAGTGTCCAGTGCTGATCACGAGTGAGTTCAGTTCACTAAAGCTCAGACTCACACTTAAGGTTTATGTTCTCTGTTTCACACTTGAGGCTGTGAAAGAAAAAAAAATCAATTATAGCAAAATAAATACTTTTACAATTACCCATCAAATTATGGCACTGAAATGATGTAATTGTATATCAACCTCTTTTGATCACGGGCCGCCTTGTTAGAAGTCTTCTTAAGATGCTTCAGTTCCCGATACACAACACAGCATGACACTGCTATCAGGGGAGATCCCAGTGCAGCAAAGACTAGCCTCAGGTAAGGAAAACTGTGTGCTGAGTGAAGAGAACACAGTGATAATTATAAGTACAGTACTTACAATTTATTCAAGCGTAAACTTTGGTAAGACTTTGGTATTATTATGGTTAACTAACTGTAAATATATAAACGTTTGGGCACAACCCCCACACACTAAACTATTATTTAAACTAAATAAAGAGATGGTGAAAGAAAACTGGAACAATGGGGGAAAACACTCAAACGTGTAGCGTGGTCCTCCAGGTTCCTCCTTAATAAACGTGTACAATATTTATAGATGCTGTAGACAGAGTTTATTAACATTGTTTTAACGTTACTATTATGTTATAAAAACAGTTTAGATAATGTTTACAAATCTGTTAATGTTTTGTGACATTATAATTTTTATTGTATAAAAATTAACTTAAAAGTACTTGACTATGACTTTACTAACTTATTAACCAAGGTATGATGAAGTATTACCTACATGTTTTTATTTGGCTTTGACTAAAATGAAAATTCAAAGTAAATGTAAAATATGTTGTCAACCCTGTTTGCAACATAGAAGATCCCAATATGAAACAGGTCATTATCTGACCTGACCCAGTTCCTGAACACGTCACACCTTGTGATGAAAGCCAAACAAAGGCTATTATTCCCCAGGAAGCTAAAACGGACTGGACTCGCTTCTCTGCCTCTTATGAACTTCTACAGAGTGACAACAGAAAGTGTCCCCTGTCTTAGTATGACGGTGTGCTTTTAATAGTGTCTTCTTTGTGCTTATATGCATGTGTGTGTGTATATATGTGTATATATATACATAACAACAATAAAAAGGATTCTTCTTCTATTATAATGCATACATGTCACAAGTTAATATGGTCATACAGTGCAGCTCAGGATATTCTATCACCAAGTGGAAAGTTTCAGTGTGCCTTTAAAGTGTAGGTGGTAGTTAAAGTGTAGTTACTGGGAAATAAAAGATTATTCAATCATAAAAAGTAATAGCAGCCCATGTGTGGCTAAATAACCAATAATACCTATACATAGACAAATACTATATCAGCATAGACTGTTCACTGTACACTTGCATCTTTCTTTCCATATGTTTTTCTGCATTTCTGCTTCTATCATTTGTTGCACAAGTGATGTGTACTGTGTTTAACAGTTTAACAGTTACATGTCTGATTATCTTTATAATAACATCAACACTATTCAATAAAGAGTAACTTACATAACTTGCTTTCAGCTTTATCATTGCCTTTAACATCCAGGGTGAAATTAATGTTTTTCTCTCGGACTCCACCTGAATTAAAGACCTCAATGCTGTATTGACCTGAATCATTCCTCCTCACGTTTGTGATCTTGATTGTCCCATTCCTGATTAGAAACTGTAGTCTGTTGTTAAATTCTTTGTCTATTGTTATTGTTTCTTTCTTCAGATTGAACACAATTATATTCACGGTGGGAAGCATCTTCAAACATGTCACTTCACGGCCACTAGCATCAGTCATCACTTGGATATACACAGTTCCTTTAAGAAGAGGAGAGCATGGACATGTGTTCGTCCTGAAGTCACATGTGGTCTCATCGACTGGAACCAGAGCTGGAAAAAACATATTTAATAGAACATGAGGTGAAATTATTCACACTACAAATGTGAATGTTTGGCTTCTTTATGAGGACAATCTTACCTTGAGTTCCTCCTGCTAGTAGCACAATGATAAAAAACTGTTCCATGCTCTTCATTCACCCACACTGTGGTTTCAATCTTTCAAAGATTCTAGAAAATTATGTACAAATCTGGATGTAAATCTGCTGCAAACCTGAGTCCTAACTGACAGGAAACAGTAAATGATATAGACAGGTTATTTTCACAACAGCAGGAAATAAACTGCATGTCTACGTGTTGTAGCGACCTGATTTCAAGAAATATCCATCAAATGCAAATAAACAATTTTCCCCTTGCTCTTGTAATTAAATACACAAAACTGAATCTAAACAATACACACTTTCAAATGTGTATCAGGCACACACTATTTTTTCTTCACGTTTACTTTTGAGAAAAAAACGTGCAACATCTGAAGTGATAAGTTAAGTTACAAATCGTCTAGAGGTTCCTGTGGTGAGAGCTTTATTGCATAACAGTCTTTACAGGATGTCCATGACAGATGTCTTTTTATGTTTGGAGGTTTGCAGAGTTTGCTTTCTGAAATGAAGGGAGCGAACTGATGTAGAAAGAATAAAATGTAAGCAACCTGTGAAAAAGCAGCTTATTAAAAGGATGCAAATCATTAGCACAACATGAAACAGTGAGGCAATGCTGTCCAACAAACAAAGGAGCCTTTTATCTACCAAAAGAGGCTGAATTCAATATGAGAATTTCAGCTACACAACTTACAAGTATTTGGTAACAAGCACAGATAAAACTGTAAATTATATTTCCAGTGATAAGTCACCTGTGGATAGAAAAACTGTGTAATAACATAACAAGATTTGAAATGTCACTGTGAATATAGTAAAATAAATAAACATAAATAAACACGGCATGATTCTGCAATGGAAGCAAACATTACAAATCTTCACTTTGTAATGTTTTCAGTAAGAACAAAGAGTGATGGTGAACATGAATAAAAAAAGAATCAAGAAAATCTGTGTTTCGTCAGGGAAAAGAAGGATGTAATTAGCTTACTTACATTTGAATGGATGCACATAGCAGCACAGGCTAAGAAAGTAACATGTAAGTGCTCAGCTGGAAGTGAGAAAAGTTCATCTGTGAAAAAAAAAAGACCCGTGTATGGGTACTTCCTGCATTACAGAACAGAGATGGAACTGTGTGTGTGGTCCAGGGCTTTTATAGACACTGAGGCTGCGCTGACTTTTATTTTGCATACCTCTTCTTATTCTGCCCTAAAAATACAATCGACAGCTAGATCTATGAACACCAAGATGTATGAATGTACATGGGCATACCCAGCTGGGTGGGCATCTCATAGGTTTTTACTCTGCCAGAATGTAATGCCACAAAATAACCAGTTCAACATATATTGAGGATAAAATTTTGATTTACATTTTGTAGGAGTTTCAGTATTCTATTCCATTCTATGATATTCTTATATACAAACTTTAATAGGTTATTCATATGTTATTAAATAGAAACGGGCAGTTTTGCATTTTGCAGCGCTGTGTCCTGCTTATTACACAGAAACTACCACAGTTGTTTCCATGTAAGCACAAAATAAGCACAAAAACAATTGAACCTATTCCATACAGTCACTGTCATTATATTATGCTGCTATTCATACTGTCATTATATTATGCTGCTATTCATACTGTCATTATATTAATGCTGCTTTCCTGTATATATTGTACATACTATTGTTTAAGTACTTACGATTGTTTTTTTGTACTTTTTATATTTTACATTTATATTTATTATTGAAACTTGCACCAAGGGACTGGCACTCTAATTTCATTGTACTCTGTACAATGACAATAAAGGCTATTCTATTCTTCTATTCTATGTAAAACTTTTTAAGTTTACTGAATTTTTTAGGTTTGCAAGTATCAGGCTTGTAATGTGCTCCTCTGTCTTATAGTAATTCCAATTTGGATTCAGGAGACAAGAGTCTATCTCTAATTTTAAAATTAGAGATAAAACTTTCCTTTTTGCTAAAGCATATACTTAGGGCTGGATCAGGTGACCCTAAATTCCAGCGGCTCCCCACAGACAGCCTTTTTTACCTGCACAAATGCCACCTGGCACAGCCCTGTCCACTGGACCAGATCCAGAACACCCTTTGGTTTTTAAAGCATATATGTGATGTAACAGTCTTTTGCATTTGATGTTTAGTTGAGCTGTATGTCCAGATTTTGCTCTTTTGCACCCTCTGGTGGTGAATTATGGAGGGTACAGTTGTTTGCAGTTTGGGTCTCCACCCAAATACTTTTTTGCCAGTGCAACTGGAGTCTGCATGCTGCAGCTCGTGGTTAGCTCCACACATAGAGAAAGTAATGTTCAAAGTTAGAGAAAGAGAAGAAATAAGTGAGAAAGAAGATGGAGAAGAAGTTAATAAGATCATAAAGGAATATTATCCCCTCCTGGATGTCAGCTCACGGGGTTTGTGTACTGTAAATGTTTTATTTTCTGTGATTAATGACTTTTGATTGATTGACACCAAGTACAAGAGTGCATTTTGATGTGATGATTTTTTTTGTTGTTTTCGTCGGTAAGTAGTGCTCACGGGTTTTATAACTCTACATCATAGGTGTCACACTCTGGCCATACCAAATTATTATTAGAGCTGGCCTACTGATATTATACAGCTAATGTATATATTGTTTAGTATTAAGCTTTGCTTGTTCCATATTCAGTTTTTCAGCGAAACTTGTTTGAGTCCATAAGAAGAGATTCATTCTTAAATCTGGAGGAAGATTTTTTTTTTCAATAAATATTAATGTTAGCCCGCGACCTTGTTCCAGTTTTGAATTTTGGCCCACTGTGTATTTGAGTTTGACACCCCTGCTCTACATCATCCCTATGTCAGTCCTTGAGGTTGCTACATGTCATTTGATGTTTGAGCTAATGAATGGTAGGTCTGAAATCTCTATATTATCGCATGGTGCCTGTTCTACGTCTGGCCAGGGCTCATAAGAGGGTATGTTTTAACCATCCTGAGATGATTGTAGGCTGTTGGCTAAGAAGTAGTGTTGATATCAGATCTAGTCCTCCGTTATCCTCGGCCCTTTGTAGCATTTTAAAACTAATACGCTGGGGTTTATCTTTCCAAAGGAATTTAGAAATGAACAGTTCCAGAGTGCTAAACCAGTCTGGTGGTGGTTTACTTGGGATCATCGAAAATAAAAAATTGATTCTTGGCAAGACCATCATTTTTATTGTGGCAACCCTTCGATCCCATTAGTGATTTGAGCCTTCCATAATTCTTTTTCTATCCCAGTGCAATCTACAAATATAAATATTTAGGTATTAATGTCTCTACTAATCTTGCAGATTTAACTAACCTAATCCAAACAACATCCCACTTTTAAAGAAACTAGAAGGAGCAATTAATCAGAAGAACTGTAGATTTTAACCAGTTTGTCGAATAATCTGAAACTTTTGAGAAAGAGTTTATTAATGCATTTACCTCAGTGAGAGTGGTTTGTGAGTTTTGGAGAAAAAGCAACACATCATCCACATAAAGACTAATTTTATGTTCTACATCCTTGCATTTTATACCTTTAATCGCAATAGCCATCTGATGTGGTCTGAAGTGGAGTGTGGCCATCCCTGTCTCTGGAGACAGAAATTGTCGGATGTTTGGTCATTTGTCCTGACACATGCTGTTGGGAATTGTATAATATTTTTAACCAGTTTATGAAAGAGTTTCCAAAACCAAATTTGTGTAGAGTTGCAAATAAAAATTTCCAGTTAACTCTGTCAAACGCAAACATTAATAGTCTATCAAATTAAGTAGTCTACGTGTATTTGATGAGTACATACCTTTTATGAAACCAGTTTTGTCAGGATATATTATTGGGGGAGTTATCTTCCCTAATCTTTTTGAGAGAGCTTTGCAGATTATTTTAAGGTCAACATTAATAAGGGATATTGGACAATAGCTGGTGGGTAATACAGGGTCTTTGCCTGGTTTTAGTAGGAGACTAATGTTGGCAGACACGTCTTGATGCATGCTCAATCATCCAGGTAAGTAAATCTCCAAACGTTGATTCTGTTCATCTGGACGTAGGGTAAAATTGGGGAAACCTGCTTGAGTGACGAAACGTTTCTCCCACTGAAAACACTACGTCCAGATGAACAGAATCAACTTTTAGAGATAATGTTGGCAGAATTCATATTTGGTGGTAGTTTGCTATTTTCCTTGATTTCCTGCAACATTCTGTGGAATACTGGTGCCAGAATTGTCCCGAATTCTTTGTAGAATTCTGCTGGAAATCCATCTGAACCTGGAGCCTTATTATTGGGTATACTTCTCAGGGCTTCCTGGAGTTCACCAGATGTCAGCGGTGAATCCACTGCTGTTACTTGACTGTCTGGTCATTTCAGAAGGGCTACGTTGTCAAGAAACTAATCAGTTTCATTTTTTGGTGAATATAAAGTTTTGTAAAAATCCCTAAAAGTGTTGTTTATTCTTTCAGGGTCATATACTGTGCTCCCAGATAAGTCTTTAATGGCACCTATAGTTGTTGTTTCTTTCTTTATTTTTAACTGGTTAGCAATAAACTGACCAGATTTGTTACCATGTACAAAATTTTGCAAGTGAAGTCTTTGTACTAAGAATTTAATTTTTTTTCTATTAATAATTTCATTTAATTCTAGTTTTGGTTTATGTATTTTATTCAGTATTTCCTGTTCCTTGGAGGACACATAGTCATCTTCTTAAGATTTTTCTAATTCCTGAATATGTTTGTTTTCTATTTTCTTTTTATGTGATGAGAAAGAAATCATTTTACCTCTCATCAGAGCTTTCCCTGCTTCCCAGAGAACAGAGGCTGATGTTCCAGGCTGGTCATTACAGTCTAAATATAAAGCCCACTCTTTTTTTAAGTATTTAATAAAATCTTCAACTTTAAACAATGATGTATTAAATCTCCAGTTTTTACTTGGTGGAAAGTGTTAGAATCAAACACACATTAGCAGGATCACTGACAGATATAGGGTGTATCTCAGTGTCTCAAATGTCACTCAACAGTGAGCTGCTGACGAAGAAATAATCCAGATGAGAGTAATATTTTTGTGTATTAAAAATGCTACTCCCCTTTGTCTAGAGTTATAGCAGGCTGAGAACACATTAGGAAACTCAAGTTTTTGAAGTTTATCTGTAGCTGTGTCAGGTCTATGAGTCTCCTGTAATAACAAAAAAAGCGTGTTTGTGATCGTGCCGTGTAGATGTGTAAAGATTGAGGGTGTTGTAGGTGACTGCGTAGGAAAACAAGCGCAGTAAAAGAAGGGAGAAGGAAGAGAACCGTGAAAAAGGGCAAGCGGGAGGGATGAATGAAAAGGAAGAGGAGAATAATAGAAAAATGAAGCAGATTCTGTTGTTAATACAACCAGGGAGTGTTGCTGGGGTTGCAGTAGCGCTCTTCGAGCTCTTACTATCTCATCAGAATACTGATTGTTGTGTCGGACTTCTCATGTTATTCTTGGAATGTTGACAAACAGAATTCACACTTTTATATCAGAATTCTGGATTTCATCCCAGACTCTATCCTGGTTCTTAGAATTCTGAACTTTACTTAAGAATTTTCACTTTCTTCTTAGAACTTTGCCTCTTAGAATTCTCACTGAGTAATAGAAGCTCACACAACCATTATGTACTCCCATGTTATCCCAGCAATATGATCACCATAGAAATACAGTCAAACAGATCCTCCACAGTTGATTCCAAAGCAAATGCTGTAAGATCTGTTGGCCATTAGGGCTAAAACACTGAAGTCAAGTCTATAGAAGACACATTAGACAGAGCAAAAATGCTATTTTCTTTAACCTCAAGGTAGTTTGTATGGAGGGTGTTTATGTAAAAAAGAACAAATGTGAATTGACACAAACTGCAGATGTAGCCAGTAGATACTTACATGAATTTATTAAAAGAAATGAAATAAATAAAGAACAAGTATTTGAGCTGCTTTAACATCCCAGAGAACAATGTGAGAATTTATGCATTTTGCTTAAGTATTGCTGATGTATAGCATATTATTATGATTAAAATGAGATTAAAAAAAAAAAAAACAGTTTACCATGAGACACTCCCTGTAGAATCACCATCAGTCCAAGCACAACTTCCATGTCTCCTCCTTGTTCAGTGACAAAGTCAGCATACTTTATTAAATGGCATGTACATCAAGGAGTTAAAAGTCACAATTGGCTTCTGATAAACCTCTAAGACAGTTCTTTCTGTATATGTGGAAAGCTGAAAAGGAACACCAGCACATATTTCACATAATCTACGTGGTAGAAATAAAAGGAACCCCTCAGAGCTTGTGCAGACTTTTTACTTATTGCTCACACTTTCACTAAACTACTTTTAGATCTGTAACAAGTTAACACTATCTTGCCCATCACTTAGTGTGTACTAATACAGTACTCCCCTTTCTATAATTCAACTGTTTATATCTCATCTTAAATGGGAAAATAAATATTTGATGGTCCACAGTATCAAATGGAGCAGATCATCTACGAGCACAACTGACTGAGCAGTATCAGGGTTACATAATAGATCATTACCCTCTAAAGTCAGAACTATGAAAATATTTTTTTAATTCACATTTTTTTAATCTATTTGCATTCATGACTTTCAAATTAATAATATTTACTGCATGCAGTATTTTTTTCTATTTATTGCTTACAGTAGCGCTGCATGTGTCTGATTTAATACATCATCTTATTTGGGGAAAAAAGTCATCCTTATAATATCGTGGTCTCAAAACCCATGTACCAAATATTATACGCACGGCCTTAAAAGGACAAATTCCCTGCTGTGACATAATTAAAACTACAGTTGCTAGAAGACTCATCTCAGGTCAAGAGTTCATCCAAATTTAAATGCAACACCTCCATAAACCAGTAGAGGGAAACCTCACACCTACCCATATGTACAGGTCCAGATCATTAATTTAATTTTAATGTTTACACAACAATAAATGCTCCCTTCTTCTTACCTTGTTGAATTAATTGTATTTCTTGTGCAAAATCATAAGTATAATTCTGTTTGATCTATTTTTAAGTGCAGAAATACATATTTCTGTTTTTGGCTTATAGTATTTCCACAAATTCAGTCATACTCATCCTAAGTAAGAAAGTATTTCTGAAGGTCCTTTTGTTTTACACAGTAAGCTGAGTTATGTGACTAAGTAGGAATTGGATCTGAACTACATTTTACCTTAAAAAGCAACTAACATATAACAATAAAGTTACATTACCACTTCTTCTTAATGAAATTATTATTATTATTATTTACAGTCAACTTTATTAAAACAGTTACATTATTCTTCAGTTGCATGAGAAAATAGGCGTGTGAAACAATGTAGAAGTTTGTGAATATTTTAGCAACACAGAGCCTCAGTTTCACCCTGAGATCTCACCATACAATGAGATATGTTCATTTTACACCACTACCATATGTAGGAAGTGAAACGCAGACAATGGTCAACATACAAACTGCAGGCCCACAAAGAGCCCAGCTATTGTACTTTTATTTCTCTTCATTTTTTCCTGTCAGTTTTCCTAATGTCAAATCCACACTGATAAATATGCCATCCTATTAGTTATAATTAAAACACAATTTTCAAACTTTTTTTATTCATACAAAGTAATATATGAATTAAATGAGGCACTAAACACAAGGTTTGATATATCTTTTAATATATTTCTAACTAGAGTGAAATATTTTTTTAAAAATGCCTACTTACTCACTGAAAAATACTTTTCCCATTCATTTACAGTGTTTTTATTGCTTTTAAGGAACTTTGAATCAACATAATATACATGACTCTATATTCTTATGTGGCCTGTAAAATATGATCACATAGCTACAAGCATAAAATTTGTATTGTTTTCAAGTCTTTTTCAACATTAAACACATACAATATGAAACTTCCACAGTCACCTCCTGATGTTTAAGCAGCTTGGAAAAGAAAGCAACTGGACTTCTTTAAGTTTCATGAAAATGTTTCATCTCTGGTCCAAGAGGCATCTTCACTTCTAAAAACAAATGGTGGAGAGTCCCAGGTGTTTAAACCCTGGTAGGAGTTGTCCCTTATGAGCATCATTGACCCACGATTGATCGTGTGCTTCATTGCATGAGCCAAGGTGTTTAAAAAAACAAAGCATGAGTCCTTACCACCAGAGGTTTTGAGTGAAACCACCCTAAGCCCTTACCTAAAACTATTATGTGACCCATCACTTGACAAAGCAGGGATTGAGGAACCTGGGAAAGGATCTAAAAACTGGGTTGTAGGTGGCAGACACTTGGTGTTGTAATGGTAATGACTTACACCTTGGGTCATATGATGACGGACATGATTATTAGTGGGTCAAAGACCTTCTTAAGTGAAACACTCCACCATTTGGTTTCAGAACTGAAGAGGTTTGTCGGATGAGAGGTGAAGCGTCTTCAAGAAACTCAGCGAAGTCCAGTTGCTTTCAAGCCAAGCTCCTTAGATTACCATGACCTGGATGACTGAGAACCTACACAGACATACTCCTGATTGTTGTTTTTGAATTTCCTTTTTATTTTTATTTCATTGATCCTCAGTTCAGTGTCCAGTGCTGATTATGAAAGAGGTCAGTTCACTAAAGCTCAGACTCACACTTAAGGTTTATATTCTCTGTTTCAAACCTGAGGCTGTGAAAGAAAGAAAAAACAATTATAGCAAAACAAAGACTTTTACAATTACCCATCAAATGATGGTATTCACTGGAATTATGTAATTGTTTATTAACCTCTTTTGATCATGGGCCGCCTTGTTAGAAGTCTTCTTAAGATGCTTCAGTTCCCGATACACAACACAGCATGACACTGCTATCAGAGGAGATCCCAGTGCAGCAAAGACTAGCCTCAGGTAAGGAAAACTCTGTGCTGAGAGAAGAGAACACAGTGATAATTATAAGTACAGTACTTACAATTTATTCAAGCGTAAACTTTGGTAAGACTTTGGTATTATTATGGTTAACTAACTGTAAATATATAAATGTTTGGGCACAACCCCCACACACTGGGTACCCTTAAGCCTTGTTTCTTAAGATGTAGGGATGTGAGTTGATGTATTTCACGTCAATCTTTTTCTAAAACTAATCAAGTAACTTTAGTGACTAAACTAAATAAAGAGGTGGTGAAAGAAGACTGGAACAATGGGGGAAAACACTCAAACGTGTTGCATTGCCCTCCAGGTTCCACCTCCTCCCTGCCGGTCTACCTGTCAGAGTCCTGGGTCTGTGGCCCAGTATGTGGAGTTGTTTAGTATCTATTTTCCATGTTATGGCTGTCTATGTTTTGAGTTTCTATTTGTAGGTCCTAGGTTTTGGCCCCGTTGCACCTCATGTTATCCTGTGCTCCCTCTGCTCTGTGTCTTGTCATTCCCTGCTGGTGTGTTCCCTCTGTGTAAGGCCCGTGTTTCTTAGTCTGTGTCTTTGCATGTGTGTTGAGTGTCCTGTTTTATTGTGAAGGTCTGTGTCAGTGTATTCAGTTTGCATCCTCCCTGTCTCATCAGATTCATTAGGTTCAGCTGTGTCTCCCTCCTGTGTGCAGTTTCCTCATTTCTTAGTTCTGTTTCTCACCACCCTCGCTATTGGTTGTATGTCATTCTCCTTCAATAAAGCTCACTCACACATCAGCCAATGCCTGTGCTTTGGGTCCTTCACAAACACCACATGACACTATCCATGAGCTCTACAAACATCTATAATATTTATAGATGCTCTAGACAGAGCTGATTAGCATTGTTTTAAAGTTACTATTACTTTACAATAACAATTCAGATAATTTCATAAAAAATTAACATATTTTTACACATTATAATTTTATTAAAAAATAAAATAGTTAAAAGTATTTAACTATAAGTTTACCATTTATTAACCAAGTTATGAAGTAATTTATGTTAAAGCAAATGTAACTGCATTTGCAACAAGGAAGATCTTAATACTCGTATGAAACAAGTCAGCTTGTTATGGGGTTGAGGATTCACTACTATATAACTAATAGTTAACATTATTACATGTTATTTAATACTTCATTAAGTGACCTCCATACAAGTATTAAGAACTTCAGCTTTGTTTCTTCCATAGCCTTTGCATGTTAACACTTTCTGATTCACACATGTTCTTTTCTTTTATTCTTTTCATTCTTTTTGTGAAGCACATTGTGAAGGAAATTGGTAGATAGATAAATATTATTCTTTTTTTTTATCTTTCACTAAACCTGACCATACCACACCAGAGCTGGTAGTGTTACACACTGAAGAAAAGCCACACTGAAAACTTGTGCTGAACAAGGGCAAATTTCCTGTCACAAAACCGCATCTGCTAAAATATTTCTTCTTCACAGCTTAATGTTCTCATTTAATGCAACTAATAATAATCAGTGACCAAGTGGAAAGTTTCAGTGTGCCTTTAGAGTTTAGGTGGTAGTTACTGGGTAATAAAAGATGATTAAATCATAAAAATGAATAGCAGCCCATGTGTGGCTAAATGACCACAAATACCAATAGAGAGACAAATACTGCATCAACATATACTCTGTTCTATTCTGTTCACTGTACATTTCCATCTTTCTTTCCATATGTTTTTCCCCCATTCTAGCTTCTATCATTTGTTGCACAAGTGATGTTTACTGTGTTTAACAGTTCTACTGCCACATGATGCTTACATTTGTAATTAACTTTATAATAACATAAAAAACTAGGCAATAAAGAGTAACTTACATAACTTGCTTTCAACTTTGCTGTTGTCTTTAACATCCAGGGTGAAATTAATGTTTTTCTCTTGGACTCCATTTGAATTAAAGATCTCAATGCTGTATTGACCTGAATCATTCTTCTTCAGGTTTGTGATCTTGAGTGTCCCGTTCTTGATTATAAACGTTAGTCTGTTGTTAAATTCCTTGTCTGTCATTATTTTTTCTTTCTTCAGACTGAACACAGTTTTTGTCTCATTGGGAAGCACCTTCAAACACTTCATTTCACGGCCACTAGCATCAGTCATTACTTGGATATACACAGTTCCTTCAAGAAGAGGAGAGCATGGACATGTGCTCGTCCTGAGGTCACATGTGGTCGCATCAACTGGAAAGAGAGCTGGAGAAGATGCATTTAATAGAACATGAGGTGAAATTATTCACACTACAAATGTGAATGTTTGGCTTCTTTATGAGGACAATCTTACCTTGAGTTCCTCCTGCTAGTAGCACAATGATAAAAAAAAACTGTTCCATGCTCATCATTCATCCACGGTGTGGTTTTAATCTTTCAAAGCTTCTAGAAAATTATGTACAAATCTGGGTGTAAATCTGCTGCAAACCTGAGTCCTAACTGACAGGAAACAGTCAACGGGAGATGATATATTTAGTTATTTTCAAAGTTAGGAAATCAACTTTCACTTCTGCTTGCCAACAAAAAGACTCAGATGAGTTGTTTGCGTTTTGTAGTGACCTGATTTCAAGAAATATCCATCAAATGCAAATAAACAATTTCCCCCTCACTTTTATACGCAAAACGAAATCTAGACAAAACTCACTTTCAAAAGTGTGTCAGGCACACATACTTTCTTCACATGTACTTTTGAGAAAGAACATGCAACATCTGAAGTGACACGTTAAGTCACAAACAGTTGTTCCTGTGGGGAGAGCTTTATTGCTTAAGAGTCTTTACAGGGTGTCCAAGAGAGACATCATTTTATGTTTGTAAGTTTGCAGAGTTTGCTTTCTGAAAGGAAGGAAACAAATTGGCGTAGAAAGAATAAAATATAAACAACCTATGAAAAAGCAGCTTACTAAAAGGATGCAAATCATGAGCACAATATGAAACGGTGAGGCAATGCTGACCAACAAACAAAGAAGCCTTTTGTCTACCAAAGGAGGCTGAATTCAATATGAGAATCTCAGCTACACAACTAAATAATAAACAACAATAATAAATAAATAAATGAACATGACGTGATTATGCGATGGAAGCAAACATTACAGATCTTCACTTTTCTAATTAGCCTCAGGCTAATTAGCAGGCCTTTAGCATGAGGAGTGATGATGAACATGAATATAAGAAGAATCAGGTAAACTATTGTTTAATCAAGGTAAAGATGAATGTAAATAGTTTACTTACAGTTAAATAGATGCACAGAGCAGCACAGGCTAAGGTAGTATGTAAGCACTGAGCTACAAGTGAGAAAAGCTCATCAGCCAAAAAAAAAGACCCATGCATTGGTACTTCCTGCTTTACAGAGCAGAGATGGAACTGTGTGTGGTGCAGGGCTTTTATAGTCAGTGAGTCTACTTTGACTTTTATTTTGTATACATCTTCTTATTCTGCCCTAAAAATAGAAGTGACAACTACATCCATGCGCACACGTCCATCAGAATGTACATGTTGGCATTAGTTGGGCATCTCATAAGTTTTTACTCTGCCACAGTGCAATGCCACAAAATAACCAGTTCAACATATATTCAGCATAAAATGTAAATATACAATTTGCAGGAGTTAACCAAGAGCTATTCTATTCTGTTCTGTTGTATTCTATTTTCCAAATAAAGTTCATGAGCCATACCATGAAGATATGAGAAAGAGTTGTTGAAGCTAGGTTAAGAGGAGAGGTGACAATCAGTGAACAGCATTATGACTTCATGCAAAGAAAGAGCACTATAGATGTTTGCTTTGAGAGTGTTGAAGCGGTATAAAGAAGGTCAGAAGGAGTTCCACTGTTTATTTGAATATCTAGAGAAAGCATATGATAGGGTGCTAAGAAAAGAACTGCGGTATTGCAGGAGGAAGTCAAAAGTGGCATACAAATATGTGATTATGAGAGGGTGATGCGATGGATAAAGAAAGCAAGAGCGTGGTGTGCAGGTGTGCAGGTGATGAGATAGATGGGTTCAAGGTAGGGGTGGGATTGCATCAGGGATCAGATGGGAGCCACCTATTTGTGAAGGTGATACACAGGTTGATAGATGAGGTCAGGCAGGAGTCTCTGTGGATTTATGTTGTTCGCAGATGACATTTTGATCTGTTTAGAGAGTAGGGACCAGTCAGCCTGGAAAAGTGGAGGTTTTCTCTAAAGAGAAGAGGAATGAAAAGTCAGTAGAAGCAAGACAGACTAAATGTGTGTAAATGGGTAACAGTGACACTGCAACAAGTACAGGTAATGAAGGTGAAGTAGTTTAAATGTCTCAGGTCAATCATCCAAAGCAAACAGGCAAAGCATGCAGGCCAAGTGGAGTGGGTGGACATGACTGTGTGGGGTTATTTGTAAATAGCAGCAAAAAGGAAGGTTTATAAGGTTGTAGTGAGACCTATTATGATGTATGATTTGGAGACTGGCAATAACAAAAATAAAAGACGCAGAGTTGGAGGTGACAGAGTTTAATATGTTAAGATTTCCATTGGCAGTGACCAGAATGGACAGGATTAGAAATGAGTCTCTCATTTGGACACCTTAGACTGTCCAGTTTGGAGACAAAGTTAAAGAGACTGAGATCGTTTGGACATGTCCAGAATAGGGCTAGTGGATACAATGGACAAAGATAAGGAGCTACCAAGCAGGAGAAAAAGAGGAAGACCTCAGAGTAGGTTCATGTTTGTAGAGGAGGACGATATACACAGGGATCGTGTGACAGATGTTACAGGGATGGGGTGAGATGGAGGAAGATGATCTTTTGTGACTAAAGAGAGAATCAGAATCAGAATCAGAATGGGTTTATTGCCAGATGTTGAGGTTTACAACATTAGGAAATTGCTGCGGTGCTTCAGTGCAAACAATAAGAATTAAAGTGCTATGTAGAAAGAAAGATATGTGCATGAGATATACATGAGATATATACATGAGAATAAGAATTATGAGTGCTACGTAGAAAGATATATACATGAGTGCAGGTGGTGATCAGTGCCAGACATGAAATGATGCAGTGACACAGCGTAGGGTCATGTGTTAGTGGCGGGGACAGTCATGTGGTTATTGTTCATGTGTCCAACAGCAGAGGGGAAGAAACTGTTCTTGTGGCGAGAGGTTCTGGTGCGAATGGACCGGAGCCTCCTGCCTGAGGGGAGCAGGTCAAACAGACTGTGTCCAGGGTGAGAAGGGTCAGCTGAGATCCGAGCTGCACGCCGCAGTGTCCTGGAGGTGTACAGGTCCTGCAGAGATGGGAGTCTGCAGCCAATCACCTTCTCAGCAGAGCGCACAACACGCTGCAGTCTCTGTTTGTCCCTGATAGTGGCTCCAGCGTACCACACGGTGATGGAGGAGGTGAGGATGGACTCGATGATTGCAGTGTAGAATTGCATCATCGTCCGTGTTGGCAGGTTGAATTTCTTCAGCTGCCTCAGGAAGTACATCCTCTGCTGGGCTTTCTTGATGACGGAGGTGATGGTGGGCTCCCACTTCAGGTCCTGGGTGATGGTGGAGCAGCCAAAAGGAGAAAATAATACTAAATAGTCATATGATAGCTAAGTGTAAATAGTAAACATCTACCACAGTGATTCCCAAAGAGTGGTGTGGGGGGGCCTGGTGGGCCACAAAGGTAAAGCAGGTGGGCCTCAGTAGTAACAGAAATTCTTTTTGAACTCCACTCAGAAAGATCTCAGCCTGATGGTGGAATTAAACACAGGACCTTCTTGTTGTGAGGCAACAGTGATAACCACCATGTTGCCCATAAACAAATATATGTATAATATATTATAATATAATAATATGTATTTATTTATATAAAAAGGTGAGCTAAAACTGGTGACAGAAGGTGATCATTTGGGGATATTGTTCCCCTGACCTAAATGTACTGCTCTGTAGTAGTGAAGTTTGAGTAGTGAAAATGTCTATGGTAATGTTTTTTATTAATGTCTGAGTTTGATAAGATAAGAACTAAAATATAAACAACTAAAATAATTTTTAAGATACAGACCTAACTCGGGCCTAGCTGACAACCTGTGTAGAATTGGCCTTGAAAGATGTGTGTGTGTGTGTGTGTGTGTGTGTGTGTGTGTGTGTGTGTGTGTGTGTGTGTGTGTGTGTGTGTGTGTGTGTGTGTGTGTGTGTGTGTGTGTGTGTGTGTAAAGACCTGGTAAAATCTGTGAGTCTTCAGTGTTAAAGGAAAAATGTAACTTTTGATGCCTAAAGTGGGGGTATGGGTGCTTGACTTTATCCTTTTAGAGGGAACCATCGTTTTAAAGTAGTGTACGTTTTTTTTTCTGATCAATCACCTCTTCAAGGTGAATTTAACATTTACAACGAAGAGGGTGCTGGCACTGACATCTCATGTGAGGCCCACTTTAGTGTTTAAGTAGTACACTAAAGTGTTATAAGTTATAACCACAGATTTGAATGACTGTCTTATAAAAAGGTTTATCAGGAGTTAACTGTCCACTGAGGAATTATCTTTTTTAAAGACACAAATATAACAATATATGATTATTATCTAACAGTATCGAGAAAATTCCAGTCAGCTCGCTCAAATATTGTATTCAAAACAAGAACTATCATAAGGTGAGGTTTTTGATCATTTCAATCAATTTTTCCCTCTTATGAGCTAGTCTTTCTTTTCTTTTGTTCTCTTATGTATTTGTTTTTTGCTTTTAATTTTCTTTCCTTTTTCAAATTTGAAGTGATTTGTAGTCATTTAGTAACTATAATCTGTCTTATTTTATCCCACATTTTCTTTTTCTGGTTTCCATCTGGTATGGTGCTGTCACAGTGCAACAATCTGGTAGTCATACCTTTTTTGTTCAGTAGTGCTTCCATGGTGTAATGGTTAGCACTGTGGACCTAGAATCCAGTGATCTGAATTCAAAAATTGGTGAGACCTGCTTTTTGGAGATGAAACCATTCTGCATGTCTTCTCTGGCACACCAGAACTGTGCTACAATTGTGTTTTCAGTGAGAGGTGTATAAAATCAAGCAGCTAAACATGACGTCTGCCTTTACAAATACTTGTCAATCACTATGTGGTGCTAAAGAGCGGTCTGAAATTCAGTTGTACACCACACAAAGTTACACGGTGGGGTGTCTGAGTGCTGAGTTGTGCTTGTGCGTAATAGTCACAAACACTCTCCTGACTCACTGACTCCACATCTCTAAACCTCCTCTGACTTTAACATCAGCATGAAAACTGGGAACTGCGAGCTCCCTCTTTGGATGTCATCACATTGACATTTTTCATTTTTTATCATGAATCCCATCTCATTGTTGAAACTCACTTTTGGCTGGGCCTTGACCTCTTCTGTGCTCTTCTGTGTTGTGCCATCCGCTTCGCCAGAGGTTGTAGATAGGTAGGCAAATCGACCCATATCATATTATTGTGAAGATGAGCGTACTCCCTAAAATCCTCTTCTTATTTCAGAATATTCCTCTACTAGTACCTGTAGGTCTTTTTCTTAACTTAAAGAAAATTATTACCAATTTTATTTGGCAAAATCATCGCCATCGGCTTCGGTTAATTCTATTATATCTGCCATTTGACAGGGGTGGGCTTAAGGGTCCTAACTTTCAG
The DNA here is from genome assembly GCF_964374335.1 of Astatotilapia calliptera. Taxonomy (NCBI): domain Eukaryota; kingdom Metazoa; phylum Chordata; class Actinopteri; order Cichliformes; family Cichlidae; genus Astatotilapia; species Astatotilapia calliptera. The sequence goes on from NC_137423.1 coordinate 29,587,252, forward strand.
TTGGACTATTGGGCTGCACAATTGCGCATGATGATATACTATTTCTCATCTGATCCACCTCCGGCATGGGTTTACATGGAACCGTTCTTACTTAATTCAGAATACTTTTTGACAGGTTGCCATGACCTGACAGTATAGCCACTACAACAGGGGTTCCATGGTGTAATGGTTAGCACTCTGGACTCTGAATCCAGTGATCCGAGTTCAAATCTCGGTGGGACCTGATATTTGCGAGGTGAAACCATACTACATATCTTCTCTGGCACTTTGAATTTCTGTATGAATTGTGTTTTCAGTGAACGCTGTATAAAATCAAGCAGCTAACCATGCCTTTACAAAACACTTGTCAATCACTAAAGAGCTGTGTGAAATTCAGTTGCACACCACACCAAGTTACAGAGTAAAAGTCACAAACACGCTGCTGACTCAACAACTGTACAGCCAACTAAACCTCCTCTGTCTTTAACATCAAAAAACAAACAAGCATGAACATCGTGGTATTGGTTTCCATGGCTGAACAGCAGCTATGTGTTTTGTGAAGTATAATATTTATGTCTTCCAAAGTAAAGTTTTAAGCCCCACTTGTTTTAAATCTGTAGCATGTGTAACAGCAGCATGAGATGAAAATTTGATGATAACACGTGCATGTTTATGGTCGCCAAACAATTATGTAAGTAAACAACACTTATCTGACTAAACCACGTTGAGCTAATACAGATTTTATTCTTATTTTATTGGTGAGGAGAGAGGATGGAACCAAAAATGCATTTATCCCCGTGTTCTGTGTTGATGAAAATCACCCAACAGGAAAGCAGCTGGGCATTCATTTGAAACCAGTTGGGCTGCGGTTCCCCCTCTAGCGTCTCAGCTTGAACTTTCAACTGTGAACCTCTTAGATCCAACCTTCCCAACTGCTCATCTCGCAAAAGACAAAATGGAAGAACCCAGAATGTCTTTTTTTTTACCTAATTTTTATACCTGCTCACGCTTTTTCACGCTTCCCTCACAGGACGTCACATTTCACACTTTGGCCGTCCAATCAAGTTGTTGACATCTAATCATTCCTGTCCACCCACACCTGATCTTTCTATTTCGATCTGACTTACAACATTTAACACAAACTTTAAAATCAATATATTTTCTTTGTAATTATTTTTTATTTGTTTTTGTTTATTACATGCACTTAACATACAAGTATGTCAAATGGAAATCAGCAACTGCGCGGGATTATTCAACTAGTAGTAAGTTTCAATATGTCAGGATGGCCGAGCGGTCTAAGGCGCTGCGTTCAGGTCGCAGTCTCCCCTGGAGGCGTGGGTTCGAATCCCACTTCTGACAATTGACTTTTTGCACTTCTTTCTTACTGGTACTCATGGGTCTTTGATCAATGGTCATGAGAATTTGCATAATCATGATGAAGGAACTGACCTCCGAGCCCACTGTTCCTTCAGGGGGCTGCTTTCAGTCATTATGCAAATATACTGTTTATAAGATTGGGGAAACCTGCAGTCAGCTGAGACTGAAGAAGTCACTTGGATGAGTGACGAGACGTTTCTCCCACTGAAAACGCTACATCCAGATGAACAGAATCAACCTTTGGAGACTTCTTACTGTTGTGACAAAATACACTTGAAACTGGCAACTATGAGAGTTGTGCACTGTTCATCCCTGACAGCAGTGGATTTTGTAATCATGCACAGTGTAACAACATTCTAGATAATTGTAATAAAATTCACTAGAGAGTGGATTTGTTCACACTGACACTGATGTGCTAAAAACCTGATTTTGTGAAGTCAAAACTTTCAGCAAGTTGAAACAATCTTTATCTTTTACTCCAACTATCCCAAAATAAGGACTGGTCCTTCCCATGTGATGGTATTAAAATATGAAAGGCTGTCATCATTTCAGATGTTTACTGTGTAAATGTTTGTTTGTTTGAATGTTTGTTTGTTTTTTTTTTGTTTTTTTTACCTTGCCTTGCTTGGTATCATTCTTTTCAGCACAACCTCACGTGTCTGAATTTACAGTTATTTTTTCATTGACATACTGTATTAACACAACTGATCTGAAATCACACAAGAACATAAAATCCTAGTAGTAGTAATATTTTCTTCTTACTGTAAAAACCACAGACATGTTTAGTAAATTATCTTCATAACTTGAAATGCAAATAGAAATTGTGCATTTTTAAAACGTATGCAAAGATTTTGTCCATAAGTTTACAAATTTTGTGAACAACAAAGTTTTATACGACTATTAATCTTAAAATGCAGCCAATGCATCTGGCGTTCTTTTTCTTGTACAGCCATTTAAAAATACTACGACAATAATGCTGATATGATTTGTCGTGGTTCCACGGTGCAATGGTTAGCACTCTGAATCCAGCGAATCCAGTGGGATTTGCTTTTGGGATATGAAACCATAGTGCATGTCTTCTCTAGCACATTGTGCTTTCAGTCAGAGGTGTATAAAATCAAGCAGCTAATCATGACGTCTGCCTTTACAAAACACTTGTCAATCACTAAAGAGGTCCTTCACTTGTCAGTCACTATGTGGTACTAAAGAGCTGTCTGAAATTCAGTTACAACCCACACAAAGTTACAGATTGGAGTATCCGAGTGCTGAGGTGCGCCTGTGCGCAAAAGTCACAAACACTCTGCTGACTCTCTAACTGCACAGCTCCAAACCTCTTCCGACCTCAAAGTCAGCACAGAAAGTGGGCGCCACGAGCTTCGTAGTATGTGTTTACATGGCTGAATAGCTGCTATATTCAAACAAACGCCTCCAGAGAAGACTGCGACCTGAATGCAGTGCCTTAGACCGCTTGGCGACCAAAAACCTGCACAAGTTATCATTACGTGACATGCAGTATGGTTTCACCTCCCAATAAGCAGGTCCCACCGAGACTTGAACTCGGATCGCTGGATTCAAAGTCCAGAGTGCTAACCATTACACCATGGAACCAATGCGAAAGTGTGTGAACTGTCAGGTCATGGCAACCTGCCTAAAAGTATTCAGCCAAATGATCAATATGGATGACATTGTAGATTATTCGCATTACGTTTCCATGGCTGAACAGCTGCTATATGTGTTATGAGAGGGATAATGTTTGTTTCTTCCGAAGTATCTAACAGTGGTAACCTCCACCAAACTGACACTGCAATGTCAGAATGGCTGAGCAGTCTAAGGTGCTGCGTTCAGGTTGCAGTCTCCCCTGGAGGCGTGGGTTTGAATCCCACTTCTGACATTGAAGCGTTACTCTTCTTGATATTGTGACAAAATGCTCTAGGGTTAACCACGAGCTTTCTAAAAACTTGCATATAACAACTGTGCACCATTCATTCCTCATCTTTGCTGCCCATCATTACGACTTTGCTAATGATGGGCAGCAGGTTAGTGTCATGATGTCACCTCAGACATGGTTAAAAGCCCTGTTAACCTAAGTGCTTCTCGCTGGGTGCGGTGGCGTGTGCCTGTAATCCAAGCTACCGGGAGACTGAGGTTGGAGGATCATTTGAGCTCAGGAGCTCTGAGCTGCAGCAGGCTATGTCGATCGGGTGTCTGCACTAAGTTTGGCATCGATATGGTGATCCCGGGGGAGCCCGGGACCACCAGGTCACCTAAGGAGGGGTGCCCAGGTCGGAGACGGAGCAGGTCAAAGCCCCTGTGTCGCTCAGTAGTGGGATCGCACCTGTGAATAGATGCTGTAGCACAGCCTGAGCAATACAGCGAGACCCAATCTTTATACACATCCTTATACATGTCTCTACTTCACACAGCAGCCTCATCAGCATGTCTTGGTCTTTTTAATTCAAGTCCAAAACACTCACAAATCTGCTGCTCTGCTTGTCCTGCACCACCTCCTCCTGCAGGACAGCTGCAACTACATCCTCCACTCTAAACACGCCACCGCCCAGCAGGTGGAGACAAACTTATACGTGTTGGTATAAATGAGCTTATGAGTAAGGTGAAACTTAAGTCACATGGTTTCTGGGAAATCATGTGGTGTAGCCATTCTACTTTGACTTTTGTTTTTTTTATTACTCATTTGAAACTCATGTACACTCCTTATACATCTTATATGACATCTCAGTTATTGGGAGGAGTTTGGGAGGAGTTTGGGAGGAGCAGAGCAAAAAAACTTTTTTGTTGCAAAGTCCGTGTGTTTGTAGTGATGTGGAAGGAGTGTTCTCACACCGGCCTGATTGAAGTGCCCAAGAGAAGCATTGATTAAACAGTACAGCGTGGATACGGCTTTACTCCAGTCTTAACCCTAAAGATAGAAACTGAGTTTTCAATTCCAGAAAAATAAGCAACTTTCACTCTAAAGCCTTTACTGTTTGTGTTGCAGCTAAAACCACTTTAAGAATAATACTGGAACAAATTTAGGTTACACTGGATTTTGGACTGCAGACAATCTATATGTGATAGCATTTCATGTTGAAATAAGTTCGGGCTTTGAAATACTGCTATTAAATAGATTAAATGGTGCTATAAGCAATATTTTTTAAATGTAAACAGAATACGGATAAAAATTTTGGTTCATAATTTTTATCGACACATCTTTACCACCAAACTCATTATAACTGGGTCAGCTGGGAGGAGTTTGTGAGGGACAGACCTTTCATCAAATACTGATATCTGATCAGTATTTAATGATCTCTATATAAAGAACAGTGTCTTGTAGGATTCATAAGAAGGCAAGTGGAACTACAAAAAACAGAGGTGAGTTAATTATTATTTGGTAACATTTCTGTTGTGCGTGCGTGCGTGCGTGCGTGCGTGCGTGCGTGCGTGCGTGCGTGCGTGCGTGCGTGCGTGCGTGCGTGTGTGTACCTGTGTTTTGCCATCCCTAGTTTCTCTTCCAAAACTGTAAGAAGATGCATCAGAGCCAGCAAACCTGCAGCAAAGATAATTAATCACCTACATCATGTGATCTTCAGTCAGTTCTTCTTCCTGACATCATCACCTTGTGTCTGTTTAAGGTGCTGGAAAATAACCTTACTGTTCTTTGTCATAACATCCCTCTCTGAGCCGATCTGATACTCACCTCCTCTCACCCTCACCGCCACCACTGTGTGACCGGAGCTCCCGCTCTGATGCCTGCAGGCGTTCCGCTGCAAAAGATGAGGTGTAATGATTTTAAACTGTCATGTGTGCTCCAGACAGACAGCGACATGTTGCTTTTACCCACTGGATTCTGGATTCGGGCAGAAGGCAGAAGCTGGGATCGGGGAGACAGTGGGAGAGACTCTGGCTGAAACACTTCGCTTCTGTTGCTCGATTATTTCCAGCAGTTGACCTTGGGCTGCAGCGCTCTGCCTGTTCAGCTCCAGGAGGCATTGCTCCACTCTGTTTGCACTGAAAGTGTTGAGTGATGTTGCCTAAGCAAAAAAAAAAAAAACCCCAGCAAAAAACAAGACACACACTGCATGTGAATCATTACTATATCTGAATGAGGAGAACACCTAAAGGCTCAGCGCAGTTCATTCCTCGACACACCTGTCGCATCACGCTATGAAGGGAGGATAAGAGCAGCCACTACTCCACTTCTAAAAGGTGAGCTGCTCTCAGAGAGCTTCAAACAACCCCTTAAATCTTACCTGTTGAGTCAGCTGTTGTTCTTCAGGAGTCCACACATGCTGGCTCCGCCTCTCTTTACAGCTGGACCCAGACATCCTGCTCTCTGCAGCGCTCTGAGGTGTTACTCTCTGCAGCTCAACCCTCTTCTCTCATTGCCACTGTCGAGCGATTCTCTGACCCCTGACCCGAGGCCCTTTGCCTGGCTGAGTTGAGCCCTGATAAGATCGGTCTCTCTGCTCAGCTGAGCAATCTCAGCTAGATTTAAAGACTCTCAGATTTAAAAACTCTTGTTAATGCTTCCATCAAGTTTAACAGTCTGCAGTTTATGAACTAACCTCAGCTGACACTAGCTAACAATGTTAGCTTGGTGGCGAGTAACCTTCAGTAATAGTAATAAACCACACAGCAATAGTACATTCATGTTGTTGTAAAAGGATGACAATATATCATATCACCAGTCTCCCTCTGTTCTTTGTCGTGTTCTCCATTTTTCCTATGTGGTGTTGTGTTAGTGCTACGTTCTCCAGTCACATCAAGTCGTTAGTTGTCAAATTCAAGATCCTTGGGTTTAGTTTAGCTTTTGTTTGTTTCTTTCAGCCTTGATGTTGTTTTAGTTCATTTTTTCCAGCAATAAAGCTGCCATCTTTAGTTAAGTGTTCAGTCTCCGACCCCTGTCTTCCACACAGCTTACCATAAAAATTATAGAGATTACTCACTGAAACTTTAATAATTATTTATTATTATTTTATCATAACAAAAAAGGCAATTCAACTGACATTTTAGAAGTGTAATTATTTCTAAAAGAGTAAATCATTAACGGTGATAAAACATGTAAGTGAAACAGACTCTAAAGAGATAAGAAACAAAGTAATTACATCATTTAGTCATGTCAAAGTATCAGTTAGTCAGAGAAAAGGAGACAGATGGGCTGATAATCAGGTGATCAGTGAGAGCAAAGCCAGGAAGAAAAGCTAAAAAACCTCATCAAGAAAAACTGAACATGAACTGAACTGAACTCTTTAAGCCTGAATCAAAAAAACAAACTGATGATGTTGAAGTCTCAGAAACTCTTAAAAAAACTGAACATGATGCAGTTTGTCTTTAAACGGTTAAACAAGAGCGTAACTAGAGGAAGCAGACAAGAAAACAGCATGAGAGATGTCGACAGAAATGAGGAAACACTGAAAGAAAAGGACAGAGATAAGACAGAAGGAGGAACACACTGGAAAGGGGAACTAACTAAATTTAAAGTCATCAGAGCCAAGAACCGATGGCACAAACGAAAAGGCTAGAAAAAAAAACATATACAGACAAAGGAATAAACTATTATGTGAACAGAAAACTAAATAGTAAAAATAACGGAAACCTAATCCAAAGATAACCTAAAATCCAAACTTCAATACCGAGACCCAGGGACCATGGCAATTTCTGTAAATCACCAAATGCACAAAAATCAATGTTACAAATATGTTGTGACTGTGTAACTATAGAGAAGCAAAATATATAAAAAACCCAGTCAATTAAAATAAAACAAAAAACATCTTTAGCATGGATGAGTTCCTGCCCCAAGTGGAGGAGTTCAAGTATCTCGGGGTCTTGTTCGCGAGTGATGGGAGAAGGGAGCCGGAGATCGACAGACGGATTGGGGCTGCAGCTGCAGTAATGCGGACGTTGCACCGGTCCGTCGTGGTGAAGAGGGAGCTGAGTGTAAAAGCGAAGCTCTCAATTTACCGGTCGATCTACGTCCCTACCCTCACCTATGGCCACGAGCTGTGGGTAGTGACCGAAAGAACGAGATCGCGGATACAAGCGGCAGAAATGAGCTTCCTCCGAAGGGTGGCTGGCCTCTCCCTTAGAGATAGGGTGAGAAGTTCGGCCATCCGGGAGGGGCTCAGAGTAGAGCAGCTGCTGCTCCACATCGAAAGGAGCCAGCTGAGGTGGTTCGGGCATCTGACAAGGATGCCCCCTGGGCGCCTCCTGGGTGGGGTGTTCCAGGCATGTCCCACCGGGAGGAGGCCCCGGGGCAGACCCAGGACACGCTGGAGAGATTATATCTCTCGGCTGGCCTGGGAACGCCTTGGTATTCCCCCGGACAAGCTGGAGGAGGTGGCTGGGGAGAGGGAGGTCTGGGCCTCTTTGCTTAGGCTGCTGCCCCCGCGACCCGGCCCCGGACAAAGCGGATGAAGATGGATAGATGGATGGACATCTTTAGCATAATAGAAGCATTATTCACAATACTATATTTTTGATTTAGCATAAAGAGATTTTTACACCATAACACTAACGAACACATATGTAGATCCCAGACTGATGACAAAACATTATCAATATGGTATTATTGTCACTATAACAAGTAATTGGCCGTGCTCATATCTGTATTATTGTAGGGTTTTTTGATATTTTATGATTTAGTTCTATATAAATAAATCTGAATTGTCTTTAATAAAAAGGTGGTGTGTCTTTGTTTACAGAGTAAAAAGTATTAATCATTGATGAAACCAAGTAACACGAAACAAAAGGTTTTCTCATATTCTGTAACTGTAACATCTGGATGTGTTGTCATGCTCAAAGCTGTTGCTCCACTTTAATTCATACAAAACTTCAGTGTTCTTACTTGAATTATTTCCATTTAAATGATGAATTTATGCTCTGTTATAATACAAAAGTAAAGATGAAGCAAAGAAAATCGCTTTGTGATAGAAAAGATGTTTAGGGATTTAGCATCACTTCCTCCCTCTGTGGGCATTTAGTGGTGCAGTCTGTATAAATGCACAGACCATCTAAATCACCTGATTTTAAGGATTTTGCGACACAAACAATCTTTCTGTACAATCATCACGTTGGTTCAGTCTGATAAGATCACTGTGAAAGCTTCACTTGGCCATACTCCACTTCCTCTTCTCTTCCCTTCACTTGCTTCTCCTGCTGCTGCCTGATCCTAACATCAGCGTACATTACTTCCTGGTCATCTTCCTCTGCATAGAAGCAAGATAAAATTAACATCAGTGATTCATTAGGGTAATAGTTTTTGTGAAACATGCTGTTCTGACCTGTTTTGATCATGTTTTTACTGCAGTAGAGCTGACTGGTTAGCAATACCAACATATTTCAATGAAATTATAACATTATGAAGAAATCATTAGCAAGAAAGCAAAAAAGTGTCTTCAAAAAAGAAGCATAATGTGATTCTGTATATCTACAAGAAGAGCAAAAGGCTGAGTGAGGTGATTGAAAAGCAAGTTTTGTACCTTTTTTTGTTTTGTTTTTTCTCCTCTCAAAACAGATGACAGCTACACCCACAACTAAGAAAATCACCAGTGCTGAGAGAACACCACAGATCACTGGCAAAATACCTCCTTCTAAAAATAAAAGGACACAGGAGCCAAGAGAAACACAAACAGATGACTTTTGACGCTAAAACACAATCTTGGACATACTTTATAGCCTCTAATGAAGAACAGCAAAAGCACAAACTACATTTATCATAGATAAGATAGAGAAGACAGAGAGATTATTTATTTATTGAATAAGTGACCAGTTTTTGTAATATATTTCTAGCACTATTGCCGTGAAATTCTCACCAGATGTCAGTGACAAGCCCGTCCAATCCACACACGCAAAGAAATCAAACCACAGATTTCCATAAATTAGGATATGTTTAATAAAGAGAAATGACACAGAGAAAACACACTTACCGAATTTACTACTTTGTACAAAAGCCTTTGTTGGTGCGTCCTGTATGGAGAAACCAGTTGCATGCTTGCTCATGAGTGATTTTGCCAATTCTTCCACACAAGAATCTCCCTATTCTATGATCTCTGAGCTTTATTTCTTTCCATAGATTTTCAAAGTGATTCAGGTCAAGTGATTGGCTGGGCCACTCTAGATTTTCCGTGGCTTTGTGTTTGGGATCATTCTCTTGCTGAAACGTCCACCCTCGTTTCATCGTCATCATCCTGGTAGATGGCAGCAGATTTTGTCAAAAATGTCTTGGTGCATTTTCCAGCATGCCAGTCCCGTATGCTGAACAACAGCTCCACACCATGATGTTCTCACCTCCAAACTTCACTGTTGATATGGTGTTTTGGGGGTGATATGCAGTGCCTTTTGATCTTTAAACATGGCATATATTATGGTATCCAAAGTGTTCATTTTTGGTTTCATCTGACCAGACATATTTTCCCAGTATTTCACAGGCTTATCTAAATTTTGTTTAGTAAACTTAAACACGCTTCTTCAGCAATGCAATCTTGCATGGTGAGTGCACATACAGGCCATGGTGGTTGAGTGCATTACTTATCGTTTTAAACAATTGTACCTGCTGATTCCAAGTCTTTCTGTAGCTCTCCTCAACTGGTCCTATGAGAAGGGCCAGCTATCAGAACTCAAAGGATTATTCTTTTCACTCCTCTGTCTGAAATCTTCCGGGTGAACTTATTTTCTTTCCACTTCAGGATTATGGCTTCAACAGAGATCAGTAAACTTCAGTAGTTTACATTTTTGTCTGTAACCAATGCTATCAGTATGTTTTATTTAAAAAAATAAGGTTGTGAAGGTCTTGCTCATTTGTTTTACCCATTATGAGAGATTTCTTGTGTGACACCTTGGTAACAAGACACCTTTTTATTGGTTAGCAGTTGGAACTGAACCACCTAAAATTAATTTGCACTAAGTGACAGGACTGCTTTATTATTGCTGACAGATCTCAGCTGGTGTCATGATTTTCAATGCTTTTTTGCACCTTTTTCCCTTTGTCATTTCTCAATATTACACATAACATAATTAATGGACATCTGTGGGGGGGGGGGGGGGGGGGTTACGTGTGTGGATTGGACAGGTTGTTACTGACATCCGGTGAGAATTTTATGTCAATACCACCTTTAAAATAAGATTTACTTAGAAAATTGGTGTTGTGTTCAATACTTCTTTTTACACACTGTATATATGCATATGGATTAGTAGAACAATGTTAAATTTCTATCTAGTAATACAGGGAAAAATTACCTTGAATAAAAATTTGTAAAGTCCGCTCAGCTGATATTTTTCCATCTGAATTAAAGGTTGAAAAGTTATATTTACCGCTGTCTGTACTGCTCAGGTTATTTATCCTAAGTGTTCCATTACTGGGATAAAACAGAAATCTTTCATCTGTCGTATTATATCTAGAACTGTTGCTTCTCCTGAATTTTATTACTGATGTATTTTTTAATAGTCGGAGACTGAATATTTCTGAGGTGCTGTCCATCAGTTTGATGTCCAAAGTTCCTCCCAAAGTTCCATAACAATGAGCTCCATCTGGTCTGCCATCACAGTAACTTTCCACACCTGTAAATAATAATAATAATGAATTAAAGAAAAGATATCACTCATTTCTGTGTTTAGTCGCCACCAGAACATTTATGGCAGCATTTCCAAATGTTTATCTGAAACAGAAATAGTGCGACCTATCTCAGGTCACACAAAGTGAATGAGCACAGTTAGTCAACTGTGCTTTTTTTTTTATAATTATATAAATTCATAATTTATGTCCAAATAATAAAATAATTTGATGTTTCAGGTAACTGTTACTGCTGATGTTGCCCTATCATCATAACATCATGACCTATTGTGTTACTTAAGCTAGACCCATTTAAAATGTAAATAGTTCGGAGCCCCGCAGCGGACATGGGAGAAAAAAAAATTAAGACGGACTTTTGCAAGATCTCGCAAAACAAACTCGGGATCTCGCAAAAGTTTCATACATCTCCTAAAACGTCGGAGCACTTTTGCGAATATGTGATGTCTTGTAAACCGAGCCAATATCAACTTTTGCGAGATCTCGCAAAAGTTGAATTAGCTTTTCTACAAACAAAATAAATTTAAAAAAAATTATTATTCAAATATAAATTAATCAGCTCAACGGTCATAACTATATCTACTTTCAGCATCTGCAAGGATGTCAAGATCACCCACAATAATTATTTTATCTGAACTGAGCACTAAATCAGAAACTCTGAGTAAGGGCTATGTGGATGATAGATAATAACAAATAATTTATGTGTTGTGAGTTTAACAACTGATTTATGAGAGTTTTGACAATTAGGGTGGATGAGGCTAAGTATCAGGATTTCTAATGAATGAAAATTCTGTCTCTCTATGGTTGATTAATTAGCAAGAGTGGAAGATTGCTGCTATACAGACTGCAGCACACTGCATCAGTGTGCTCTAAAATCATTGGCCTGCCTGTCAAAAATCTGGCACAGGTTTTCAGCCAACAGGCCCTTAGACAGGCAGCCAAAATCATCAACGACCCCTCTCACATTCTTCACCCCACATTTCAATGGCTCCCCTCTGGGTGACGCCTCCGCTGGTTAGTTAGTAGAGTTGCCAACGGCTCCTTAAAAAATGGAACGGTAATATTACGCATTTCGTATTAAGCTGAGAAGAGACGCAGTTTGTCCCGTACTTCAGCTAGAATGAAAAAAAGACACAAAGCTGGAGTTATTCTGTGTGTTTACGCTGCACAGCTGCCTCTTCTTCTCTCATTCTCTAGGAAAGTTTTGCCAGGGGGCCAGGTGGGGCATTAACAGGGAAAGGGGGGCACAAAGAAATACTTTTCTTTCTTATTCTCATTTAAAATATCTAGCTCTTATTAAATAATTATCTGAATCTTGCAAACAAAAGTTTTATCTGACGTAAAATGTATAGAGCAGCATAGAAAGTATTTACTTGCTTTCAGGTTTCATTCAAATGTTAGTCTTTTCATTTGTTTCCCCACTTTTTTCCTTTTCAAAATCAAACACCAGTTTGTGAGAAGATTATCTTCTTTTTTTAATAGGCAGATAAAGTTTTGCATTGGCATTGGCTAATTTGCAAATTGTATGTTAAAAATGTTCGTATTTTAAAATTCAAAACTGTTTTTGCCCAAAACATATGTGCGCTATATGTCAGTAAAAATACTATGCAAATATTGCTGTACTTGAATGCTGAATAAACACCAACAAAGCACTGATTGTATCTCTTGTACTTTATCAATGCAGTATCTAAAACCTTTGCACCGTAGTGGTTAAAATCTCATTCTAATAAGAGTTAAAAGTGCGTTCGGTTATTAGGTTTATAGGGTTATTGAATTATGGTTAACAGTTGTTAAGATATTTTTTTAACATTATCTGCCAATTACATCTGCCACCCTTCTCCAAGTCTGTGCATCTACCTGCCCCCCCAACAAAAATTTTCTAGACACACCACTGCCTGGAAGACATGTGACTGTGGTTCTCGCTGTCTCGAACTTCACGTTTCTCAAAGCAGCATCGCCAATAATCAAAATAATATTTACCCCACGGGGTGTGTACAGGGAGGGGACGGGGGTGTTTAGACTACAACAATATCCAGCACTGTTGCAATATCAGACTTTTTTAACTGATTGTACAGGATCCCGTGGCTGATTTAAAACAACAACAACAACAACACTTTGACTACAAAACGAAGTATTAACGAAGGACTACATGAGAAAATTTGAACAGCTCACCATGACAGACTCCAAACATCATCAAAAACAATCCAACTACAGCTTCCATGTCTGCTCACTGTTGATCCACTCGGCAGCTTTCAAAATAATTAAAAACAGACGCGTGTGCGGCTCTGAACTGAAGCCAAGCGTCAGTGATAAGCCTCGGACAACGGGTTTTCAAAGAAAGCTAGTTTCAAGTCTTATTGAATTTCTGTTTATCCTTTCATCTGCTGAGAGGATAAAAGGAAGTGACAAGTTCTTGTTCCGCTTTTTAGTTTGACGAGAATAAAAATATATCGCTATTAACAGGGAGGAAGAGAACGAAACATTCGTCATTTATTTTGAAATAAGTCTCAAAACTGACAGATTACGTCAACGAGAAAGAGAAATGCCTACTAACAGATATGTGGATAACAAAATAAGCACAGGATCAATTGTGGCTTATATTTTTCATCTTTAAGCGCAAAGTAAAAAGTAAAAACATGTCAGTCAGCATGGTGAGCACTGAGTGAAGAATATGTTTGCAGGAATATAAATATATAATATAAGTACAGCTTGTAACATACTATTATTTACATATACATATGTAGCAAGAGTGTGCTACATAATATGTGGTAAAGAATAATGATACTGCTTCACACTTTATTGTTGACCAGTTACACTTTTATTGCCTTTTTTTAGACATTATTTTTATTGTTGTTATGATTTAGTTTATTAGTTTTATTGATGTAGTCCCCAAAACATCAAAATATGCAATTTCAAAGGACGTGAAAAGGGAAAGACCATCTCTTCACCTACTCAACGACATATAAAAATCTTGCATGAAACAAAGATTTCACATTTTGAGTCATCAGTCCATAAAACTGCCTTCCAGTCTACAGTAGTCCATCAGATGTGTTTCATGGCCCAGGCAACCCTTTTTTTTTAACTTATTCTGGAATCTTATAAATGGTTTTCTTGTTGCAACTCGACCTGTCAAACCTGCAACTCAAAACCTTCTCTTTACAGTCAAAACCGAAACTTGCTTACTATAATCACTATCAAGTTTTGAAGCTGTGGTCTTATTAAGTGTCTCACACAAGCTATTGACTTTCAGAAATGTATCTTCTGATTCTGTGTGGTTTGAGGTCTGCAGACCTCTTCCCCTCGGAGTGCCTCTTGATGGCAAAGGAAACTGCAGGCTGACATAATACTCACAAGGGAATGGTACCACAGCATGTTCCAACACTACTTTTACAAAAGCCTCTATCTGTAGGAGCAGGGCTGTAAGTAATCAAGAAAACTTTGGACGCATGTAGGAAATGGTAGCACAAACTTTCAAGGCTTAATCCATTTCCGTTGCTGCAGAACAGCTTTAAGTTGTTATACATAATGTGTAGCAAGAGTGTGGTACATAAATGCATGCCCTTGTGGTTAAAAAAAAACAGAAAGTACTTCTTCAGACTTTAAATTTAGTTTTATTTATGTAGTCCCACAACGCAAGATATGTCTTCTCAGAGAACTTTAGCCAAGGCCCTTTTATATACAGTGGCTTGCAAAAGTATTCAGTCCCCTTGAACTTTCTCACATTTTGTCACATTACAGCCACAAACATGAATCAATTTTATTGGAATTCCACGTGAAAGACCAATACAAAGCATACCACATCATCTGTAAAAAACAGCGGAGGCATGTCATGGCTGCCAATGGAACTAGGACACTAGTGTTTATTGATGACACAGGACAGACGCAGCCGAATGTATTTTGAGGTGTTCAGAGACATACTGTCTGCTCAAATCCGGCTAAATGCCATCCAGTTGAAGTTCTGTTGCCCGACACTACACAACATAAAAGCGTGACCCTTTTTAACTTGATTGTTAATGTTCGACTCAGATGTTATTTCAGTTCTTTAGCTCCTTTCCTCTAAAGTTTTTGCTCTCCCCTTTTCCATGGTCTTTTTTTTCTTTGACTATTCCTGCTTTTAAGAACCAGAAATAAACATTTTTGTTACCTCTTTATTCACACACTGAAATCACATTGTAAACTATATGGTTTATTATAAAATGCAACACAAACACACCAAAGGGTGTAAACAAATGTGTCCTTGTGCACTACATATGACAAAAGAAAAAAGAACAAGAAGAAGAAGAACCTAGTCCTCATTTGCACACCTATAAGGACACACAGCGAATTTAGAGCAGGTGAAAGGTGACACTAGGTGTTGGAGTAAGGACTCATTTCAGTCATTAAAACAGAGTTGTCTGGAGATTCCATCCTTTGTGGAACAGCAGAGCCTTCCAATATTGTTTTTTTCTTCCAAGTGAAGTAGATCCAAATCCCACTTAATGATATAATTACCACCGCAATTACCACTGCTTTCAAACCATGTATGAACCAGGAAGTACCTGTGTAGAGACACACACATATTTCTGAAAAGTTAGAGCTGTGAAATAAAACACACTTGAGAGTTTTCACTCTTGCACCATATTTTACAAGACAAATGTCACAGTCCTCCTCTGTATCCTGTTTGTGTGCTGGTGGCTGTGTGTGTATTCTCTCATCCCGCCTTACCTTACAGGGGAGGGATCTGCCAGGATCCCCATCCCCATATCAGATGCACCTGAAACACTCAAGCATGTGTGTGAAACATCTGGCAATGACCTGACTCCTATTTCAGCTGGGATCTGACCTCTAATCTTTTCCTAAGTGTTGTTTAACTGTGATAGTGAGCTCCTCGCTGATTTGCAAGTCCTTTTCCCTGTTATATTCACAGATATTTCTAATGTGTCTCATGCTGTCTATATAACGGTTCAGCAGAGCCCTGTGAGAGAGTGTGTTGCAGAGGAGATTCTGTACAGGAAACTGAGAAGACACTCAGATTCACAGAACTTTCTTTCTGTCAGAGTTTGTTAATAAGAGGCTTTTGAACTTAGAACTTGTGAAATAATTTGTAGCGCTTGAATTCACTTTAGGGTGATGAGGGCGATTTATCTCTTTTTCTTTTCATGTGTTTGGTTGGATAGGTTGTTACTGACATCTGGTGAGAATTTCATGTCAATAGCACTTTTAAAATTACATTTACTTAGAAATTTGGTGATGTGTTCAATACTTCTTTTTACACACTGTATATATGCATATGAATTACCAGAACAATGTTAACTTTCAATCTAGTAATGCAGGGAAAAATTACCTTGAATAAAAATCTGTAAAGTCCGCTCAGCTGATATTTTTCCATCTGAATTAAAGGTCAAAAAGTTATATTTTCCGCTGTCTGTACTGCTCAGGTTATGTATCCTAAGTGTTCCATTACTGGGGTAAAACAGAAATCTTTCATCTGTCGTATTATATTTAGAACTGTTGCTTCTCCTGAATTTTATTACTGATGTATTTTTTAATAGTTGGAATCTGAATATTTCTGAGGTGCAAATGAGGTGCAGAATCTGCAAGGATGTTAAGATCAACCACAATAATTATTTTATCTGAACTGAGCACTAAATTTTCTGGAGTGGAAGATTGCTGCCACACACCACGTGGACCTGTGCTTTAAGGACACTGTCAGGGCTGGACTGGGACAAAATTTGTGACTAGAGACCTGCTCACCAGGTATTATAGGAAAAACCATAAAGCCTTTGAATGAAAACAAACGTGATATATACTGTCTTGTTGGTATATATGTATCAATCTAATAAACTTAAACCTACACCACCCTCCCTATTCTAGTCTTCTAAACAGTACTTAGCCGAAACCCAAAGACTGCTTGGTTGAGTTAACCTCCTGAACGATCTACAACACATAGTGGAAACCTGAAATTAGAAGACTAGAGGTGAAACTTGATCATTACTGAATATTAAAAATAATAAATGACAGATTTAGTGATATTTTCATAAACTATTTATTTACCACATAAAAAAAGGAGCATGGCAGGGCAAAATATTTTTTCTAACATGGCAACCTTTAAAAAGTGAAAGAAGACAGCATGAACACACAGAATAATTCCAGCTTTGTGTCTTTTTTTCATTGTAGCTGAAGCACAGGACAAATTGCGTTCCTTTTCACCGCAATATGAAACGCGTAATATTTTCTCTACGAGAAGATTGCGTTCTCTAATAACTAACCTTATGAATAAAATAAAGTTTACCATTAGTAACATCGTAGCACCCGCCCAGCAGTATAGAAACTCCGTCATGCTGGCTAATACGCAGTGCGAGTTATTGTTACTGACTGTAAAAAGTTAGCACAACGAAAGTAAACTAAACTTGGTTTATATCTGACCCAGATAGACTGCAGGTCATAACTTCTCACCTGAAGTTCAGTTCCGCTGATACTCAGACCAGCGGTGAGGCAGGAGGCCCACCTGCTGGCCTCCACCACTTGCTAATGTTATTGAATCTGTGGAAGCTCTGCTATAGCCACCACCAAACAATTGAGTTATTTCTACACATCTGCCAGTATCTGGCCAATCCACCACCTTTCATTGTTTATACCGTTACGAAAAGAAAACCCATAAAAATTAAAAATCACAATCGGCCCACCTGGCAAATGCCTGGTATGCCCGATGGCCAGTCCAGCTATGGACACTGACAGTATGACCCGAGGTTTTGATTCATCTAATAAACTAAACATTCATCCTGCTGCAACCAGGTAAAAGGGACCTAATGTTCAACTTATCCACATTTAACTGTTTTACTCTTTGGTGGAGCTGCAGACCCTATAATGTTTTGTTGTTGCTGTTGTTGTTTTTTTTATTTTTTTATTTATTTATTTATTTATTTATTTATTTTTTTGCTTTAAATCTCTTTTTACTTTTTGTCAGTCTCTAAGGGGATACCAGGAGGCGAGAAGTGACGCTGCTTCCTGGTCCCAACTCTGTTTAGCCACGTTTTGAGGTTTAATAAATTTGCCAAGGTTTGGAGAAATGAGAGTTGCTTCATCCAAATTGGGATGGATCCCCTTTCCCATAAAAAAAAGACCAGGTTTCCCCCACAAAGTTTTGCAATTATATACAAAAAACATATTGTTTTTTAGGGCACCACTCGGACAGCCAGCAATTTTAGAAGAACTAAGATATCCTGTACTTGTTTGACTTGCTGGTAATGGTAACAAATGAACACTACAGAGTACAACATTGTTTTACCAAAGTTACACAACCATGCAATAGTTTTGTCACCTTCAATTCACTAAACCAGATGTCGTTACCGCTGGCGTCAAAAAAGATTTTACTGAATTTATGTTTACCGTTAGCCAAGCAGTTTTAAATTTCCCTCACCGTCCCCTGCTCTGGCACCTGGAAGACAATTGACTGTGGTTGCTGATGTCTATAACTTCACGTTGCTCAAAGCAGCATCAGAATAATAATTCCTCTGCAGGTGTGTACCGGGGATTTATTTAGACTACAACAATGTCAGACTTATTTTACTGATTCCCATTGCTGAAAACAACAACACATTGACTACAAAACGAAGTATTAACGAAGGACTACAGGAGAAAATTTGAACAGCTCATCATGACAGACTCCAAACATCATCAAAAACAACCCAACTACAGCTCCCATGTCTGCTCACTGTCGATCCACTCAGTAGCTTTCAGAATAACTAAACGTGTAAGCGGCTCTGAACTGAAGCAAAGTGTCAGTGATAAGCCTCGAATGAGAGGGGTTTAAAAATATTTTTTTTAAAAGCTGGTTTCAAGACTTATTGAAGTTTTCTTTATTCTTTCATCTGCTGAGAGGATAAAAGGAAGTGACAAGTTCTTCCACTTTTTAGCTTAAAGAAAACAGAATTATGTCGTTACGGTCTGAGAGTAAGAGAACGAAACAATCTTCATTTATTTTGAAAGAAGTTTTGAATCTGAGATTATGTTAATAAGAAAACTGTGTTACTGTATTAAGAGAAATGATCAGTTACAGATATGTGGATAACAAAAGCACAAGATCAATTGTGGCTTACTTTTCATCTTTAAACACAAAGTAAAAAGTAAAAACATGTCAGTCAGCATGGTGAGCACTGAGTGAAGAATATGTTTGCAGGAATATAAATATATAATATAAGTACAGCTTGTAACATACATTTATTTACATATACATATGTAGCAAGAGTGTGCTACATAATATTTAGTAAAGAATAATGATACTGCTTCACACTTTATTGTTGACCAGCTACACTTTTGTTGCCTTTTTTTAGACATTATTTTTTTATTGTTGTTATGATTTAGTTTATTAGTTTTATTGATGTAGTCCCCAAAACATCAAAATATGCCATTGCAAAAGGACTTTACATACAGACCAGACGCTTTCTCTTACTTATTTGACGTATGCTGTTACACACTGAGGAACCATCCCTTCAGCATGAAACAAAGATTTCACATTTTGATTCATCAGTCCATAAAACTGCCTTCCAGTCTACAGTTCATTGCAATTTCTGTGTAGGAAATATTTTTAAATGTTATGATGGTCTGTCTTTCTTCTAGGGTTAATTTCCTTTTTCTTGCCATTTTTATGGAAACACATGATCTTCTGCTGTACATTACAATTCAAATAATACTCACAAGGACATGGTATCACAGCATGTTCCAACACTAGTTTTGCAAACGCCTCTATCTGCAGGGGCAGGGTTGTAAGTAATCAAGAACACTTTGGACGCATGTAGGAAAAACTTTCAAGGCTTGAGTAACCCCCATTGCTGCAGAACAGCTTTAAGTGTTGGTGCTTCACTTCTTGTTCCCTGAAAAGGGAAGTGGTAACATACTATACATATATGCACATACATTAACATGTTGTGTAGCAAGAGTGTGGGAAATACTTGCATGCCCTTGGGGTAAAAAAAAAAAATAGTAGTACTTCAAACTTTGTTTTTGACCAGTTATACTATGGTGTTTTTTATTATTCAGTCCCACAACACAAGATATGCCTCCTCAGATACCTTTACCCAAGGCCCTTTCACATAGGACATAGCATGCATTGCGCTGATCACTAGCTAGAGAGAATGATACATCATACAGCCATGTATACCAGCAATAATTTTGTAAATGACAAGCGTCACCAATTAGACAATATCACGTCAGACAGGTTTTTTTTAAAAAAGAGTCAAAACTGAAAACCTGGAAACCAAAACTTTGTCAAATGTGGGTTTTTTTGCAACATTCTTTCCACAAACTCAAGTTTTCAAACAGTTGCAACATCTTCCACACTGTGTCAGTAGCTTCTGTACTGCATTTTCATCAAAATGGTGGTAAAAAAAATCGGCACAATTGTTCTCTCATGTCTTCAACCCAGCTGCGATGGCTGTGCGCAATGCGCCAAGTTACAAAAATCCAAAGGTGAATGACCAGCCGATGTACTGCCTTTAAATTGGTAAATTCAGGATGTGATCTCACAAATTGTCTTGCGACACCCGCAACACAAACAACACATCAAGCATAAAAACCCCATAAGGTCTCCCAGCAGCTCACAGAGGGAAAGCCACCAGTATCAACTGTCCATTAAATACTATGTGTTATAATCTCAGGATAATAATGCTCGAAGACTCAGGGTCCACAATCAGGACGTTTAATGACCACTTTCGGAGGCATCAACAGTTAGCCACAACACATACAGGAACATGTTTCCCACATAACATTCCGACAGGGAAAGCCCTGAAAAACCTCTGAAGGTTCCAGGGTGTAATGCCCCCAAACATACATTAACATCAACACTCTCTACAACACTATGGATCAGGTTAAATAGTTGTCATAGTATCTCAATGGCATAACGATACTGATATTATTGATAGTATTGTTATCAGTCTGGAGCATGGGTATATCATGGGTTTATATGAATGTATTAGCATCACTTCTAGACTCATCACAGTGTTAGCCAGTGCAGAAGTTTAAAAATGTCTTGTTTATGACTGCCGATATGATGTTGCTTTGTCATTCACCAGAGATGGGCAAAAACGCGTTACTTGTAATGCGTTACTGTAATCTGATTACTTTTTTCAAGTAACAAGTAAAGTAAGGGATTACTATTGCAAAAACGGTAATTAGATTACCGTTACTTTCCCGTAGGAACGCTGCGTTACTGCGTTACTAAAACCGTGATTTTTTGCGAGAATGTCTCACGACAGTGGCGTAAGCGAGTGCGATGTTCGTGACAACAGCTGTGTGCAGATCAACAATGGATCACATATTGATTGTGGGAGAGAGTATGAGCGTGCAGCGTTTAAAGCGTGGAAGTACTGACCTTACTTTGAGTTTGATTCCATAAAAAGTGACAAAAACATTAGCGTCCGTTGTGCGTGGGAAGAAAACTTCTTTTTACAGCGAAAAAAACCCCTAAACTTCCAAGCAAGTACCGAGTGCGCAACGACGTAATGGGAAACTCACAGAGAAACTCGCAGATTCTTCAACTGACCGCGGCACACCTGCACCAGGGTAAACCTCCGCCTACCGCAGTCCTGCTTTACAGGTGAAAATAGAGCAAAAGGACCGCTGAGTCTTTGACTTTATTTATGTTCTGCTGTGTTTTACTTGCATCTATTTGAAAGAGTGAGTGTAAACACAAAAAATATTTTATTTTATGTGCTGGAATGTGCAGAAAATAGGTTTAAATGTTAAACAAATTTATTCAAGTCAGAGAATGTTGCATATAATTAAATTTTTGCTTGATGCATAAAGTTAAAAGATTAAAACTGATAAAACAAGTTTAAAAAATAGAGATTTTTCCATTTGATTACATTTTGTATGATGGATTATGCAGAAAAAGTAGAATTGGGCTGAAAGATCTATCGCTTTATCACCTCTTCAGGTTGTAAATCGTGTTTTTAAAAAGTAACTAAGTAATTAATTACTTTTGAAAATAAGTAATCAGTAAAGTAACTTTTTGGGGGAAGTAATTAGTAATTAGTTACTGATTACTTTTTTTCAAGTAACTTGACCAACACTGTCATTCACACACAGGAAGCATTTACATGTACAAGGTGGTTCTCAAGCCAACTTAAATATTTAAAGGTTAAACAGTGTCACTCAACACTGGTCATGTTTGATTCAAAGAAACATGATACCGATATAATAGACTTAACATTGACTATTAACTGCAGCTACATTAAATAGTCATTTCTGTAAACTCAACCTAAACAAGAGGCAAGGGAGAACTACATCCCTAAAGCTTTACATAAAGAGGTAATCTGACGATTTTATTCTCCTGTAGCTGCAGGAGAATAGAGGGTGCAGGAGGGATAGAAAGATATGTGAGTTAAACTGGCTTGACTTTACCAAGTCAAAAACTAGTCAACTTGAAATAAAAACAGAAGCACAAAAAACACTCACAGTGTGGGTAACACAGTGCTTCTAATCAAACCTAGAGAGAATATATTTGTCAATTTTCAGTACCCACCGCCCTGTACAGGACGGTGATTTTCTACTGGGTCTTACCCAGTAGATGATGAAGGGTTTAGCTGGAGCCAGTGTGGGTGAGGGGACTCGCCCAGCCTGACTGCACTGATGACCAGGTGTCTTCCCTGATTGCCCTGATATGAAGAAACCTGAGTACGCTTGCAGGTCAAACTGTATCATCTCCCCTCTTGATTGTGGTACTTGTTAACCTATAGCAGGGGTAGGCAACTCCAGGCCTCGAGTGCCGGTGTCCTGCAGGTTTTAGATCGCACCCTGGGTTAACACACCTAAATCAAATGATTAGTTCATTACCAGGCCTCTGGAGAACTTCAAGAAATGCTGAGGAGTCATTTAGTCCTTTAAATCAGCTGGGATGGATCACGGACACATCTAAAACCTCCAGGACACCGGCACTCGAGGCCTGGAGTTGCCTACCCCTGACCTATAGGATGCTTTTAGAAGCCTAGAGTGCAGCCTTCGAGGGTGTGTTACCTGGAAAGGCTAGAACAACCTACACAAGCTGTTTGGAGTAATAAGGATTAATACTCAGATTTATACCTTTATTTTCTTTTACAAAGGGTTAAGAGAAAATCTACAATTAAATTGACTCTAATTGTGAGAGATTTTATCAAAGCAACTTGGCACAAGCAAAGCAAAAGCACAAATTTTAAAAAATCAAATCGCATCCATCTAATTCACATATCTAATGAAGCTACTCTGAGCTAATGCTGATTTTGTTCTTATATTTGGGAGGAGAGAGATTCGAGGAGATCTAAAGAAGCATTTATATGCATGCAGATGAAAACGACACATGTTGCACACAGCTAGGGCTCAGGGATAATCCAATTTTTCTTATTATATTATTCTTTCTATGATTTAATCAGCTTTAGCGCATATTTATGTAAATTAGATCACAAATTGTTATGTTTAGTTCAAAGTTAAAATGATATTCACAAACTGAGGCTGTATTCATCTGATCTTTATCTGAATTTTAGGTGTTTTTTAAAAAAAATATTTCACTGTTATTCTTATAGATGAAGCAGCTCAAACATCTTTCAGTGATTTTATTGGATGTCATGGCTGCAAAACATGTTACTGATTTAAAATCAAGTATTTGTGAAAGACTACATGAGAATAGTTGAACAGCTCACCATGAGACACTCCAAACATCATCAACAACAGTCCAACTACAGTTTCCATGTCTCCTCACTGTTGATCCAGTCAGCAGCTTTCAAACTTCAAAACCAAACGTGTGTGTTTTGCTCTGAACAGACTGCAGTGTGTCCTGTCAGCAATCGGCCTCAAAGGAGAATGTGTGAATGTGTTGGTGTCAGGTTTTACTGAAGTTCTGTTTATCTTTTCACACACTGAGAGGAAAAAAGGAAGTGACATCAGTTATTCTTCCACTTTTTAGCTTTCAAGCAAATAGACTTCATGTGTGAAGGACTGTGAGAAGGAGAACAAAACATTTGTCATGTATTCTAAAAGAAGCTCTGAGACGGAACTTAAGCTGACTTAGCTTTAGACGTGATGTTCATTGGTTTTTTGTTCCCTTTGTACAGAGATGAGCTATCAAGAAAGCAACTCGCTAGTACTGACTATGTGAAAAATTTAGAGTGATCACATTAGATGTAATAGTAATACATTTCAGACTTTTTACAGTGTTACTCAGTGCAGCAGTTTTCAAACTGTTTTGATTATTGTAACAGATTCATTCACACTGTACTGTTTTTTCACACTTGTCTAAACTTCATGCTTTTTCTTTATAATGTTCCTTTTCTCAAGCAAAGTTTCTCACACCATCTTCCTCTTCTTTGCTCAAGTAAGGTTAGACCACCCAACAATGGTCATAAACCTACAAAGCCGACAGAGGAAGACGTGTGTTAAACTGGCTTCTAAGTACAAATAAGCTGACATAAGATTCAACATTTGACAGTGCACATGTTACGATGTGGTGCTACATATATAAATCTGATCTGGATTGTATTTAAATTAATGAGATCTGTTTTTGTTTACAATTCAAGTCAAAAAATAGTGGAAATGAAAAATGAAAGGTTTTTTGGAGATTCAACTTAGAGAAAACTCTGGCTTCCAGTAGTGTCTTGAAAGGAGTGCATATGAATGTGAGTGGCTATTTATTTTTCATAGCAATGCTATTTAGGTCTTGAATGCAGGGCCGGGGAGTTTTAGCCTTTTTATCAACAAAGAAAAACCCAGGTGAAGAGTTAGGGATGTATTTCTCCACTGCCTCTTGTTTATGTGGCAAGAGGTTATAGAGATGACTGGTAGGTAACGTAGCTCTAGATAACAGCAAATGTTAATGTCAGTTAATGTGTAACAATGTGGCATCATGTTTCTTTAAATAAAGCATGATCAGTGTTGGGTGACATTGCTTAATATTCGTTACGCAAGCAAAAAAGAGGAAGATGGTGTGAGAAATTTAAGTTAGCTTGAGAAATGGAACTTTACAGAGAAAAAGCATGAGGTTTAGACCAGTGTGAAACAAGAGTGCAGTGTGAATGTATCTGTTTTACCACCTTGTAAATGCAAATCAGGTTCCTTTGTGTGGATCACAAAGCAAAATCAAATCAGCAAATTCATTTTTTTCACACCAAAACGTTTTTTAAATAAAAACACAAGTTAAGACTTTGATGAGGCTACAAGTGATGCTAATAATCTGACCACAATTTCAAAGTTTTCAGATGCAAACAAGTCAGTACAAGAGAGATGATAAATTGTCAACATGTGATATCCCAAGGTCGCAGATTGATTACCGGTTGGCCGTGATCCCTACCTGCCTCAGGTACTCCAAGATCACAGCCACTCGCTGCACATGCACGCACAGGTGTCGCTTTGAATGATGTGTGTAGAAGAAGCATCCAGCCCATGAAGTGTTGGAGAGTTGCTTGGGGTCTGAGCAGAATGATCATGTCGGTTTTTACCTTCATTTTAATAATATTTCAGCATAGAAGCTCAGAGACATACAGATATACAGAGAGAGATGTTGGAACAGTTTAAAAACTTGAGCATTTGTAGAAAAAACTTGTAGAAAGTCTCGGCTTCTGGTTTTGACTTCTCCTCCTATACCAGCAGAATTGGCAAAAGTACAGACATTCAGTATTTAAGCAGAAATGCAGATACAAGTGTTGAAAAATTAGCTCTTTGGAGTATGTTTCTACCAGCTATTTTGGTACAAAGCTTACTGAACTTTTTGCTATATTAATGTAACAATCAAATAATATCAGTAGATGGCAGTAAAAACTTTATAATTACCACTGTCATTCCTGTTTAGGTTATTGATCCTAAATGTTGCATTGGTGAGAATAAAGAGAGATCTATGCTTTGTGATATTACGAAGAACTGTATTATTTATTATACTGACATCTAGTAGTCTATTTACTGAATTCCTGAACAGCATATTATAGTTCATCAGTTGGATGACCACAGTTCCTCCCAAAGCTCCAAAATCTGAGTCCCATTCTGTCTGCCATTACAGTAGGTTTCCACACCTGCATTTCCCAACCCCCTGAGCCATGGTCGCTCTGTAACCAGAAGGTCGCCGGTTCGATCCCTGGGCTCTCTGTCCTGGTCGTTGTGTCCTTGGGCAAGACACTTTACCCTACCGTCTACTGGTGTTGGCCAGAGGGGCCGATGGCGCGATATGGCAGCCTTGCTTCTGTCAGCCTGCCCCAGGGCAGCTGTGGCTACAACTGTAGCTTTCCTCCACCAGTGTGTGAATGCGAGAGTGAATGAATAGTGGTATTGTAAAGCGCTTTGAGTGCCTTGAAAAGCACTATATAAATCCAATCCATTATTATTATTAAATAATGATAATCATCATCATCATCAAGTAAAGCAAAAATATCACCAGTGTGAGCGTTCGGTCTCTACTACTGTGGCAACATTTGCAAATGTTTAAATAAAACAGTGAGTGTCGTTTATAAAGAGCAAAAACAAGGTTAAATAAATACTTGAGTAAATGATTCATCTTCAGTCCAATTTTATAATGAATATTGTTATTTATATAGTTTAATCAGCTCAACTGTAATAACTGCATTTATTTTAGGTGCATATGTATGTAAATTAGATCATAACATTTGATGTTATTATTATTACAAGACACCAAACAATGTCATTAAAAACAACATTCAAATTATATTCACAAACTGAGACTGTATTCAGCTGATCTTTCTCCAAATTATTATTTTTTCAGTGCCTCATTGTTTCAAATGCTTCATCAATAAGAATATTATCAGACTTATTTCGCTGATTGTACTGGATCCTGTGGCTGCAAAACATGTTTTTGATTTTAAAATGAAGTATTAATGCAGGAAAAGTTGAACAGCTCACCATGAGAAACTCCATACATCATCAACAACAGTCCAACTACAGCTTCCATGTTTTCTCACTGCTGATTCAAGCAGCAGCTGTCAGACCTTTACTCTCAAAAACAAATGTATGTTTTACTCTGAACAGACTGCAGTGGTAATGTTCAAATAATTTTATCATCCAAGTGTTTTCAGTGTGGGAGAAAGTACTCAGGGCCTTCAAGTTACACACTATGAAAGGCAGCAACAAGTGTAATATTCAGAAACTTAAAGTATGTGTCAGCAGCAGAATGGACCTAAAAATAAATGTCCATGTTTGTTTGAGTTCTATGAAGCTTTGAGTATTTTGGATTAGTAGCACTGCTGTGTTTGTTGCATCATATTGCTGTAATTGTTTATATGCTTTATATATTCTGAGGTAAGTTGATCTATAGTGTTACATCATATTCTATAAGGATGTTCTGTGTTTGTATACTTTCTGCCCAGTTTGACCCATTTAGCAGATGTCAGCCTGTTTAAGGCTCTGATATCTATTCTGTATGACTTAAAGCAGTTATGACATGGTCTGATTTTCACACCCAATAAAGGAATATTTCATATATCAGTCTACTCTTCATTTTATCAGAAACAGTTATCACAGCTCGTACATTTTCTTTTTACACATATATGTAAACATTGAGCCAAATTTAGTAATGCCAACATAATAACTATATAAATATAAATAACTGCAACTTTACTGAAGCTAGAGTTCACTGCTGTAATAACTAATAATGATTAATATAATAATAACTGTAATATTGGCCATATTATATTTACATTACCAAAGTGAGATGACTTTAGCTTCATTAACAAAATTAGCTGATTGTTATTTATTGGCTAATCTTAAAATGACTGTTCAGTACAGAAATTAAGCCCAACAATCATGTCTCAGCCTCGGATACTTTTCAAACAAAGCTCATACAAACAGATGAACAAAAACATTTTCTCCTTCATTTCTGTCAAACAATGCTGTATGAAACATTTCCAGCGGTGAGTATCATGGT
This sequence comes from Astatotilapia calliptera, assembly GCF_964374335.1. Lineage (NCBI taxonomy): Eukaryota > Metazoa > Chordata > Actinopteri > Cichliformes > Cichlidae > Astatotilapia > Astatotilapia calliptera. The sequence continues at coordinate 29,615,040 of NC_137423.1, forward strand.
TGCCATTTCACAAGCCTCGCACTTTTGGCCCTCTCGGCCTTTGACGTACATAGACCGCGAAGGCCGCGTCCTCCAAGGATGCAGACCCTGAATTTGGACACGCCATGTCTCCCCAGTCTCTGTCTTGAGGTCAGTCGGTGTGTTTCCTGTTTTACATTGAAGGTCTTTGTCTTATGTCAGTGTATTCTCATTTCATCTGATTAGTGTCAGCTGTGTTCCCTGCCCGTTTCCCCATGTTTCCTGTTCCTTGCCTCAGCTCACCGTCCTCAGGTTAATTTGTTATTTCTAGCTTTTCTCAGTATAGGTTCTGTTAGCTTTGTTTTGTTTGTTTATCACCAACTGCAAGTAAAAGCTCACTCTCAGAAAAGTCAGTGCCTGTACTTGGGTCCTTACTTACCTCTCTACATGACCTGATCATGACCGTGACAATGTTACTGTCAAGGTTGGTTAGGTGAAGGACTTAATTGCAAGACTTAAAGCTGGTTGAAAGTAAAAGGGGGTTTATTTACAGAGGAAAACCAGGTGAAATATATACATATAAACAGTACAGCAGGGGAAGAGGGGCTCCGGGGAAACCAGGGGAGAATGTCCAGTGCAGGGAAATATCCACACTCCTCTTTGCATTGTCTGTGACTACAAGCACTCTATATATATATATATATATATATATATATATATATATATATATATATATATATATATATATATATATATATATATATATATATATATTAGGGGTGCAACGATACACAAAATTCACGGTTCGGTTCGGTTCGATAATTTGGTGTCACAGTTCGATATATTTTCGATACAAAAAAAAATGTTCATGTCTTTTTAATTTGTCATTTATTAAAATTATAAATATATATTTTAACTCAAAAGTACAGTTTTTAAATTTAACCCTAACCCTTGTGCGTGTTTTTTATTTTGACAGCGAATGCGCACCTGCGGACCACTTATGTGCAGCCCCGGTAATTTAGCTCGTATAGTGCGTGTGTAAAAGCAGCAGGATATATATCTTAGTTATGCTGAGCCAAATAAGACAGGTCAGGGTGAAGAAGTGACAGCCAAAGAAGAGCTTACCACAAAACGGAAAAGTTATGACAAATCAGACTATAAGGCAAAAAGAAAGTGCAGCTTTATGGTTCCATGGACAAAAGAATTTCTGTGGCTGCAATATGACGAGCTATATAACCGGGGCTGCACATAAGTGGTCCGCAGGTGCGCATTCGCTGTCAAAAAAAAAAAAAAAAAACGCGCACAAGATATGAAGTTGCAAAGTGTGTTTGCACACATAAGATTTTCTGGAGGAGGACAGACATTTGTTTAGAACTCTTAAAGATGTCGAAGAAGCAAGCTCCCTTAAGCAATAACTTTGGTGTTCCTCCACCTCCAAACAAATGTCAGAAGGAGTCCGAACCACAAAAGAAGCACGTATTCTCGGAAGAGTGGTTGCAGGAGGTGAGCTGGCTTCAAACAAATGATGAACGCACAGAGATGTGGTGCGGAATGTGCCGTGAAAATCCCACTCTAGTGGACAAAAACGGTGCCTTTTATTTGTATGCAAACGCGTGTTGCAACTTCTTATCTGGTGCGCGTCTTTTATTTTGACAGTGAATGCCACATGCGGACCACTTATGTGCACCCGTGTAAATAACATAATGTTCTGCCGGGTGTGTTGTTGGTTTTCTCTCGATTTCTGAGTCGACAAGCGCCTTTGTTACTGGGACCAGTCATTTTAAGAAAGGCCCCCATTAGAACCCATGAGAAATGCAAGAAATGCATTATTGCTCAGTCTGCAATATCTTTCCCAGAACAAACACCAATTGCAAATAACATACTAAAAATAAACCTGAAAAATCTGTTTAGAACAGCGTACTATGTTGCAAAGAGTGAACTACCACTGGCAAAATTTATCAGTCTTTGCAAACTTCAAAAAGCAAATGGCCTAGATCTTGGTTCCACTTACCTCTGACCCGTGACTTCAGTGGAAATTTCAAATTCAGGATCTGACACAGACTGATTCATGTCCTACACAGTTCTTACAAGTTCATAGAAATTTCTGTTCAATTAGAACCAAGTATTTGAGTTGATGATTGTAATTTTTATACAATGTTGTAATTTGTTTTCAACAATTTTTTGATTAATGTTTTGTTTCCTTTACAATATTATACTTTAATGTATAATATTGTAAAGGAAACAAAACATCAATCAAAAAATTGCTCTCTTTTTTATTCGGGCTACTTACATTTATTTTGGGCTACCAAAAACTGAAGAGTCCCTGCCCGAAGGGCTACCAGGGATTTTGAAATTTTGAGAGCCCTGAGATATATTTATTTTTTTAATTACTTTTGTTTCAGCAACATTAAATTTAAAAACTGTACTTTTGAGTTAAAATATATATTTATAATTTTAATAAATGACAAATTAAAAAGGCATGAACATTTTTTTTGTATTGAAAAAATATCGAATCGTGACACCAAAGTATCGAACCGAACCGAACCGTGAATTTTGTGTATCGTTGCACCCCTAGTATATATATATACATGGTGGTGGCTAACCAACCGGACATTGTGGTGGTAGACAAACAGAAGAAGACGGCCATAGTGATCGATGTAGCGGTTCCGAATGACAGCAACATCAGGAGGAAGGAACACGAGAAGCTCAAGAAATACCAAGGGCTCAGAGAAGAGCTCGAGAAGATGTGGAAGGTGAAGGTGATGGTGGTCCCAGTGGTAATCGGAGCACTAGGTGCGGTGACTCCCAAACTTGGCGAGTGGCTCCAGCAGATCCCGGGAACAACATTGGAGATCTCTGTCCAGAAGAGCGCAGTCCTGGGAACAGCTAAGATACTGCGCAGGACCCTCAAGCTCCCAGGCCTCTGGTAGAGGACCCGAGCTCGAAGGATTGACCGCCCGCAGGGGCGAGTGGGGAATTTTTTTTTTTTTTAATATATTTATTTCATCTGATCTCTGTACGAGTGATGCAACAGGTTTGAGCTCATCAGACTTGTTAAAGTCTGACAAGTTCAGCAGTGTTGTTACAGATGTGTGTTTGTGCACACATGTGTGCCTTTTATAATGGCAGATCATTTCCAAGTTGTACACTAGATTACTAATGACCACAATAACAGAAACAGCAGTTTGTCTTTGGGTTTAAACTGATCTTTTGTTTGGTGACAAGGATACGTTCTCCAAGAAAGCTGGTGAGTGTCATTTCACAGAATAGAAGCACAGATATTTGCACAGTATGCTTGTACAGACTGTACAAACAGGAAGTGTTTGTCTGTGATGACTCAATGACCTTGAATTGCCTGTATAAATGTTTTATTTCATTTTAAATGTATCTTCGGGCTTCTTTTTGTTTCCTTTAGTACTTCTGTTGAAGCTGTTCCTCGAACACCTCCAATGCTGTCTGATTTTGTGATGTTACAGCATCACGTTGCTGCTTTGTGACTGAATTAGTTCTATGAAGATTTTTAGGCACAATCCAAACAACTGGTTCCTTGTTTTTACTGTCTGAAAATTATCACCCATTGTTTTAAAGAATGTTTACTCACGGCGGTTTCAATATTTGTTCTGTCAGCAGTGTTATCTTTTAAGGTACATGAGTGATGTGCTTGCTAACAAAGCCAGTGGCCAGCAAAGGTTGTTCTGCATTTATCCTCTAAATGTACATAAATAAATGTAACTAAATAGGGTTCTTGACTGTGCCCCACATTTTCTACAAAAGAAAAAACACCTGGGTTGTAATATGAGTTTTTTTTATACTGAAACTTGAAATGCATTTTTAGTCATGAAATAACCAGGAAAAAATAATGAAGTTTAATAACCATTGTTACATAAAATATCCCAAAAGTGTTTATGTGCATAGTCAGACACTAAAGAGTTGCTTTCTCCAGACTTTGCACAGAGCACTGCATTCATCAGATAGAGAAGGACTGCCTGAACAGAACAGAAGAGAGTAAAGTTTAACCTTCAAAAAATGCTTTGGAAGATTTCCCACATTTAAACCCCAAATTAATAACAATGGATTGCATTTGTATAGAGCTTTTTGAGGCCCTCAAAGCACTTTACAATTCCACTATTCATTCACTCTCACATTCACACACTGGTGTGTGTCAAGCTACAGTTGTAGCCACAACTGCCCTGGGGCAGACAGACAGAAGCCAGGCTGCCATATCGCGCCATCGGCCCCTCTGGCCATCACCAGTGGGTGAAGTGGCTTGCCCAAGGACACAACAACTTAGACTGTCCGAGCCGGGGCTCGAACCAGCAACCTTCTGATTACAAGACGAACTGCCAACTCTTGAGCCACGATCGCCCCTTTGAATTAAGTAAAGCAATTAAGACCAGATAGATCACGTATTCAATTAAATCTTGGAAGCATTGTAAAACAATTATTATCAGAGGAAGTAATGTCTTTGTGATGGCGGGTGTAGAAGAAAGAAAAAGCCAACAGACCATCCCTTTCATACCTGCACATGGCCCCTATACTTGAAATGATAACCTTCTAGAGGCCTCCCCTCATGTGACATGATAAAGAAACCACTGACAGTTGTCACACCTGTCAACCAGTTATTACCTAATAACAACCAGTTATTAGAAGCACTTCTTTCGTCCTGTCTTCCTCCATCTTAACATCTTTGGACGTGATTTCTGTGATTGCTGCTACTGTTGTGCATGTTGAAATAAACTGGCATTGACATGTTTGATGGGTTCATAAAGAGTTTGTCCTACCAATATAAAAATATAACCATTATAAACCAGCTAAACTGCACATGCAGACCAATGGTTCTGTTGTTTAACCTGCTCTCACAGACATACATGGGTAGATAATAGACAAAAAAAAATGTCGCCCAGTAAACCTGATACAGTACAACAGCACAAGCGACTGGAACCTTCAAAATGATCATACAGTGGCTGCTGCAGGACAAACAGACAGCCAAGTGAGATCCAAAACAAAGAAGTTTCATTAACATTCCCACTTTTTGCATTAAATATAGGGAATTGTTTTCGATTAGTCAGTATCACGAAAATGCATCATAGTAATTCTGAAGGATGTTATGTGACTGGTTTTGGTGTTTTGTTAGCAGGTTTATTCAAAATGGTAGGGAAGGATTTGCAGGAAATGTTTTACCAGAGGTGAGGCATGGCCTAGTGCAGAAATGATAATAAAGTTGAATTTGATTACAGATTTGTTTGTTTTTAAAATATTTACTATTTTGAGGAAAAGTAGGTAGTTGAAATCATATCATTATAAATAAATATCACACTCTAAAAGAAGTGTTGGAAGCGCCACGTCCGGTGTGGCAGACGTGTGGAGTTTGTAGAAAGGACCCAAAATGCAGCAGCTCTGGTGCAGGTGAGTATTTATTGAACAAAAGTGGATACAAACGGAAATGGCGAGGGTGAGCATGAACTAAGAAAACCTAAACTGGAAAAACTAACAGAACTAACCAGAAACCAAGATGCAGGGAGGTACGAGGAAATACACAAAGAGACGGACGGAGAGACGGACGGAGAGACGCAGGGAGACCGAGGGGAACAACACAGACGGGTGAACACACACTATAAATACACACACCAGTAATCAGAGGATGGGAAACAGGAGGGAAACACTCGGAGCAAAACAAAACAGGAGCACTAGAAGGTCACAAAACAGAACACGAGTCCAAAACCAAAAGAAGACAAAAAAAGAAACACACTGGGGCTCAAGAAAACAAAGTCCAAAACAGAACACTTCAGGGGGCCGAAAACACAGGAGCCCGAGGGCCAACCATGTGGACGGCAACGGCGGCGACAAGCAGGCAGTTCAGGGGGCCGACCGTGCGGACGGCAACGGCGGCGATGTGGAAACAGTTCAGGGGGCCGACCGTGCGGAAGGCAGCGGCGGCGATAACACTGGTCCGGGGGCCAGCCGTGCAGAAGGCAGTGGCGGCGACTCAGGCGAAGTGGGTCTGGGGACCACCCACGACGGCCATGGCGCCCGACCAATAGCCTGGAAAGTGGCCGGTTAACAGCAGACCCAGACAAGGCTGAACCAGGCGACGTTGAAGGCGAAGACACGGAGGCTGGACCAGGCGACGCTGAAGCTGAAGCTGAAGCTGAAGCTGAAGCTGAAGCAGAAGCTGAAGCTGAAGCAGAAGCCGAAGCCGAAGCTGGACCAGGCGATGCTGAAGCTGAAGCAGAAGCTGAAGCTGGACCAGGCAAGGCTGAAGCTGAAGCAGAAGCCGAAGCTGGACCAGGCGAAGCAGAGGCTGAAGCTGGACCGGGCGAAGCTGAAGCTGAAGCTGGACCGGGCGAAGCTGAAGCTGGAGCTGAAGCTGGAGCTGAAGCTGGACCAGGCGACGGCAAAGCTGAAGCCAAAGCTGGACCAGGCAACGCAGAGGCAGAAGCAAAGGCTGCTGCAGGCGAGGATGATGAAGCCGCTGCAGGCGAGGATGAGTCTGAAGCTGGACCAGGCGAGGGTGAAGACTCGGAGGCTGGCGGCACTGCTCCGGCCCGGGTCGACACCACTGATGCCATCAACACCGGTGTATCCGAGCAGTGGGAAAGAGGTGGAGGAGCTGCGTGGGGCACCTTGGCAACCGGAGGTGGTGGACGAGGTGCGTGAGGAGCCAGCAGGCAGTCACAGGATACGAAATTTTCCATCAGATATGTATCTTTTTTGAGTTTGTGTATTCTGTTTGTCTTTGGCGTTTATCTAAGGTGAAATCCTGTTTCCTGTTTCAGGATGTTGCACATCACGAGAAATAATTTGGCATCTTGCCTTAGTCAAACAGTATAAATAAATCAGGTCCCTGGTTTGCTGCACCATCGGCTCAGCTCTTCACTGAAACCAGCTCTAACACCATGCTGTCCTCCAGACTCAGCAGCACACTGTGTGAGTACAAAAAAATCTTTCCACCCAAAAGGTTGTTCTTAATGTATCATTTATATGATTTTTGTTTGATCAGTAAGTGGTGTATTTAACATCCATTTTTTCTTTGGGTTTTCTTTATTGTCATTTGTGTTTTGAGGTAAATTAAAGTCCATCTGAAACACTGTTAACTTAATACAGAAGATAAATGAATAAATCAGCTGTAGTTCATGCACCATCTAACACTGAGGTTTCTTTTTTGTGTTTCAGTGCTTGCAGCAACATGTGTACTCATGACTTCAGGTAATTGTTAAATGTTCAGCAATTGTTTATCCAAATGTGCCTTTCTTTTATCCCAATACTTTAGCCACACTAGTCATTTAAACCCATTGTTCTGTGCTTTCACTCAAGTACGATGGAGTGTTACGACCACATAAAAAGTAATATTGTTCACTTTGAGATTACAGTCAAAATTTCAAAATTAAATTGCAAATGCTCAGCACTTACTGTGTCTGTGATACAACATCCACCCTCTTTACTGCATGGGGCTGTATCCATTGCTATCCTTATATCTGTTCATTGTATTTCTTCTTTTCTCTCAAAATGAACAATAATATTTTTCTTTTTGATGTGGCCCTAAGACTCCTTCATACTCCAAGTTTCTTCCAAAGAGGTACCCTGGATTTGCAAATTGGTTATGCTTTATGTACAGTATGGTGAATTTTGTGCTGTGTGAATACTTGAATGTGATAAGCCACTAACAACAAGAACCTCTGATAGGTTTTTAGTCCCATTACCATTAGGGATTAATCCTTTAGTTAAACTCTGGAAACTCTATTTGATTTATTGAGGTCTTGAGTGATAGGAACATTTCAGTAACCAATAATAGTTCCCTGTGAAACTGATGTTAAATTAGTGGTAGTAGCTTTTGGTAGTCATTAAAACGGTAGGGACACGTCCCCATTGTCGCTACCATAAGTTACTTCTGATTCACCTGCATCATGCTCAGCCATTTACATTACACATGAGACTTACTCAGAATTCATTCAAGAAGAACACTGATACTGTTGGGATTTATTTTATTTATTTATTTTTTATTGTATTTTTATTTATTTTACCTTTAAGGTTAATATCTCACAATTAGCATCACACATTTTATTCTTTACTGCACACAGTGTATTGTAGAATAGTTAGTAGAATAATAGAATAGTTTGTAGAATAGGATTCACTCTGATACTAACAGACTCAGCCCCCTTCACAAGAATGTGGATGGGGTTGTGGTACCCACAAGACAAGGCCATATATCAGGTGCTGTTATGGTGTTGGGTATAGACCAGGGGTATAGGCAACCTTTCTGATGACGTGTGCCATCTAAAATTTCCTCAGAAGTCAGTGTGCCATATGATTGCATTAGCAATAAATTTAATAACGCTCTATATTAACAGTTACACAATATATAGAACCACTTTATAGAATTATATTTGTTCGGAGATGTTTGCAGCTATCAGCAAATAGTTATCAAGTATTTTGAAACAAAAAAAAATAAAAAAGACACTTTTTATCCATAACAAGAACTCCATAACAGCAAATGAACTGTACAACAGAAAATGCAAATGCTATTCATGGTCTCCTCACAACAATGATAAGAAAAATAAACTGGGCCAATATGGCATGTTTGTTAATACATTCTAATCTCTGGTCTCTCACTCAGAGACACAGGTCTCCGAGTGTCCAGCATTCAGACTGCACTCTTCATGTGAGAGAAAATCTGTTCACATAGATATGTAGAGCCAAATACTGGCCTCTGCAATGTTCTGAAGACAGTTAAACTTGTCAGATAGTGATGTCCAGCAGGTGAAAATGCAAGCTCCATGAACACACACAGCTGTGGATTCCAGCTGCTTCGATGTTGCATTAACTGGCATTAACTCAGCCAGTTAATGCGAGACAAATCTAGCTGCTCATTAAAGCTTTCTGGTTTGATCAGAAAATAAAACGTGCTTCATCCTAGCTGAAGTACGGGACAAACTGTGTTCCTTTTCACCTCAATACGCGTAATATTTTCTCTGAATACGGGACGATTCCGTCTTTTTACGGGACGGTTGGCAACTCTACTAACTAACCTCATGAATAAAATAAAGTTCACTATCAGTAACATCATAGCACCCACCCAGCTGTATGCTAGCTAGCATGCAGTACGAGTTATTGTAACTGACTGTAAAAAGTCAGCACAACAAAAATAAACTCCACCTAAACTTGGTTTATATCTGACCCAGATAGACTGCAGGTCATAACTTCTTACCTGTAGTTCAGTTCACCTGACACTCGGACCAGCAGCCGCTTCGGTCTCTCCTCCTCCTGCCTCCCCTTTCTCTCATCCACCTGCTGGTCTCCACCACTTGGTAATGTTACTGAATCTGTGGAAGCCCCGCCATATCCGCCACCAAACAACTGAGTTATTTTCACACACCGGCCAGCATCTGGCCAATCCACCACCTTTCATTATTTATACCGTTACAAAAAAAAAATCATCGGTCCATAAAAATGGAAAATCACCATCGGCCCACTGAGCAAATGCCCAGTATGCCCGATGGCCAGTCCAGCTATGGTCGTGCCATCAGTTAACCCTTCGCGTGCCACGACTGGGTTGTCTATACCAGGGTTGCCGACCCCTGGTATAGACCTATGCATTCCTATGCAAGAAGGTAAGAGGTGGTTGCCATGGTAATGGGTGAAGCGGCATCTACAATAAGGTGATGCCGAGAAAGTTGCAGCGGAAGAGATGTGTGCTGGATCTCAGCCAAGTGAGGAGAACTGTGACTTTCCTCCAACTTTTGACCAATTGCCTTAATATCCTGTTTATCACACATAATAAAAAGCATTTACTGTCTGGGTGTGGGACGTTATATTTAACGAGCAACTGAGCGACTTTTTTTCTAAAAAGCGACTAGAGACAAATCTGGCGACTTTTTCTGGTGTTATTGGAGACTTATTTATGACGACTTTTTGACTTGAAAGCGCGTATCGCTCTTACTCTCAAACAGCAGCAGGTGCTGCCGTGGGCACCTCGCCCGTTCCAAAGCGCTATAGCGGTGCTATATTTTATATTCGTTCATATTTGCTTTAGGAGCAAACAGATGAATAAAGGCCCTACTGTAGTATGCTTCATTTATCCAAGACTTACTAATTATGGAGTTATTTTCCATTTCAGGCTTTCCTAGAACTGGTCCTTTAGCCCACTTCCCAGTGTCAACAGAGAGGGTGATCACCTGTGACAGCCCCGACAATGTACAACGCCTGAGCTGTGGTAACATGAAAATAATCTCTATGTTTAAGGTTTTTTATAGCTCTTTGCTATCACTCAAATATAAACCCAGTTGTGAGGTAATCTCAATTCTTTCTCATTTCCAGCAGGAGACGGCTTCTCTGGTTGTAAACAGAAGTCTGATTCTATGTCTGTAAGATAATTAGCTTACCCCCTGCAGATCTCTGACCTCAGTAAACACTTTGCTGAGGAGGATAACCTGTTAAGGTTTCAGTTCTTTTTGTGCTTTATTTAGTGAAACTACAGTTTATGCTTGTGACTCATATGATCTTTCAGATTCAATGTAATACCCCAGATCTACAGAAATGAAGGCATTCTCTGATTATTGAAAAACATAAAGAGCCTTGGGTTTTCCTCTTGTGCTGCACACCTTATGCATTTCTCATGAGTTCCTCCTTTTGAACTTTCTTTCCCATGCTTTCTGTAAAACAGAGAATGGGGTGATCATTGTGCAATCAGTTCTGTTCGGAAGGACAGATGCAGAAACCTGCAGTGTGGGGAGACCTGCAGAACAGCTTAAAAATACACAATGTTCCCAGGATGGCGCCCTGAAGGTTGTCAAGAGCAGGTACACAAATCTGAGCACTTTATATCAATCATTAATTGATCACTTTAACCCACCTTTGTCTCCCTGCAGATGTGATGGTCAGAAGGTATGTGAAATAAATACAGTCCTCTTCCATACTTCTGATCCGTGCTACGGCATTTACAAATACGTGGACACCACCTACGCCTGCTTCCCAGCCAGTAAATTACATCTGTAATAAGAAACTAATATTCAGTCAAATCTGTGAATGTCCATGTTTCTAATGTTCCTTGTTGTCACTTTGTCAGTCCACAGTGTGACATGTGACGATTCTCTGGCAAACCTTCAGTGCGGTGAGAGCACAGTTCCTCTTTCTTTGTGTGTCTCTGGATTCATCTGATAAAGATACAAATGAAGTTAAAGTTAAATACGTGTTTAAATCTTTAATGTTTGCTCTTCATCAGATGAAGGACAGGTTTTACTTATTCGCAGAGCTGATTACGGACGTCATGATGCAACTACATGCTCTTTCAATCGTCCAGCCTCTCAGCTCCAAAATGTCCAATGCTCAAAGCAAATAAACAAAGTAGCCGAGAGGTACAGTTGCCGACTCTCTTTCTTCAACCTTATATCTTCTCTTCACAACATATAGTTGGCCTCTGCCAACTCACTTTTGCCTGAATCCACAGCTGTAACGGGAAAAGCAGCTGTACTGTCAAAGTGAGCGGCTCTGTGTTTGGAGACCCATGTTATGGCACCTACAAGTACCTGGAGGTGGCTTACAGCTGTCACTGTAAGTAATTCAGATTTGTTTTTTTTCCTGCTCTTTAATTTTAGCATTTATAACAGCAAAAAGTTAAGCACATTCAACATTGAGAGGAAAATGTGAATCTGCTCTTAGACACCGTGCTTTTAGGTGGCTCAGGAAAAAACACTGATTCTTTTCTAAAACACTGTAGTTCGGTATTGAAACTGAAATAAAATTTTCTTTCAGTTGCAGATGAAAGCTGAATGCTGCTGAATGGAGGAAATCACTGACATCAAATACTATCAGCGTCTATTATCTTTAAATAAATTGTGTAATGAATCAATTATTAATCAAAAAGATCAATCAATATCCAGTGCAACGTATGGTCAAAAATATAATGACAGGTACTGATTTTACATGCATATCAGATTTATTCAAGACATGTCAACTTGGTCTGTGGTGTCTAGATATATTTGGCCTTTATTCTAAATGTAAAACTGATTTAAAACTGATTGCCTTAAATATTTTTTTCTGATTCACTCTTAATTTTGCCTTCAATAATAAAATAATCACAAACTGATCAACTGGATGGTGTGAGCTAAATGTGACAGAGGTCTGACTAATTTCCGAAGTGAATGTTGAAACGGTCGGGTGTCAAGGTAAAGTGAGAGGAGCATATTGTCATGATATTCAGAACCACAAAAATTCAGCTCTCAAAATAAACAACATTTGTCTTTTTATCATTAAGGACACCAGGGTCATTACTCCAACAGTACTCATAGTTTGATAGTACAATAACACACATTACATGAAATGTGAAGTTCTGTTAAGTTCAGTTGTATTTATAAAGCACCAAACCACAACAATCAGATGACTCCCTGTGAGCAAGCACTTGGCGACAGTGGGAAGGAAGAAGTCTCTTTTATAACAGAAAGAAACCTCCAGCACAACAAGGCCCAGAGAGGGGTGGCAGTCTGCTGCGACTGGTTGGAGGTCAGGGACAAAATAAAATGTTGAAGCTGAGGTCTACTTTTGTCCAGTGTTTGTGTTCAGTATGAATTCTGAGAAAAGTTGTTCTGTTATCTAAAACATACAGAAACATAAAGAAATCATTCTAAAATATTTTTATCTTCATCTAAGGTTGATGCAAAAAAAAAAGAACAAAGATACTTATACAGTTTGTAATTTATTTTATTATTTTAGATTTTTTTCTCATTTTAAATCTTTAACAAAATCTCCACTGTTTTGTTAAAACAGTGTTTCCCCACTGTATCCGCTCTTTTTTAACATTAGGCTGCAAGTTTCTGGAAACAAAGCAGAACATTTACTGCATCTCTGAAAGGCCAGAATTTCATCTCCTTTACAACTCAGGGCCTCAAACTAGAGTCAAACTAGGTATGCAATACAACTTTGTGCCACAAGATTTATAAAGTATTCCGATTCTGAGTCTTATTCTGAAGATGTTGCAACAAGTGTAATCTAAGGAGCTTGGAAATTAAAACATGAGGACTGCTTTAAGTTTCCTTGAAGAGGTTTCACCTCTCATCTGAGAAGCTTCTTCAGTTCTAAGAGCAATTGGTGGAGAGTCCCATATTTTAGGCCTTTGGGAGTGTCCCCAAGAGGGTCATGGTCATTGATCCTCTGCCTAATCACACAAACCAAGGAGGGAAAACGGCTGTGATTCACAATCAGCCAAAGTTTCGGGTGAACCCATTGTGAAACCAGTCCAATCCTATGATGTGATTTATTGAGGTCAAATGGCCCAGAATGTGAGTGGGAATTAAGGTGTCTGGGAAGGGATCTCAAAACTGGATTATAGATGGCAGACAGTTGGTGTCGTAAACCACCGCCTCTGTTCAAAGATGGTCATTCACAGTGGACATAGATGGCTTCTTTCCCTCCTCTTTTAAACCATCTTTCTTGGGGACACATCCATAGTGCTTAAAATCTGGGACTCTCCACCAGATGTTACAACTATGGTGCCATGTAACCACTCTATCAAATTTCTTTTTTTTTCTCCATCTTGTCGCTTCTGCTGTCTCCCTTTCTCTCCCTCTCTCCTCCTCTCTGTCTTTGTGCTGTCATCCAAAAGGTAAATGTTACGGTGAAACAGAATTTACAACTCAATAAAAGGCACAAAAAGATCCATATCAATTATCCATCCATGTTCAATATTCAGATTTAATGTTGAACTTGTACTGCTGGCACTCGACGTGAGGTAACATGCTTTTGACTTTCAACTTTCAAACCAGCATCTGTTTTTTTCCCCTCTTTTCATGGCACGATAATCCAGCACAAGTTCTCTTAATGAGGCAACACAATCACACCATTGTGCATCATCTGAAGAAGAGTAGCAGGTTAAGAGCTGTACAGCTCAGAGGCAGACTGCTGCTGTGTGAACATTCAAGCAACATGTTGAATGCTGCTTCTGACAAAGGTTCAGTTTCCTCTTCCGGCAAAATTACTGACACAAAGCTAGCATAGCCTACAATGCCACATGACACCATAACAGCTTCTTCTTCTTCTTCAGCTGGTGCTTTAGCTCTGTAGACGCGCTCTAGCTCCTGCATCAGATTCACAGGAAAGCTGTCACAGGTCTGTCTTCCTGTATGCTGCTGTAGCAGTGATGATGTCATAGAACAGTTTTCCTCACCAGTGAGTTCGATGAGGTTTCAACAACAGACTCAAACACATGTGTAATGGATTTTTCAGCTTCAGGTTTCCAGGATCATGATTTGGGTGTTTACAAAGGCCCTGTTCTTTATGTCCTCCAAACCTTTTGAATGATTGTGTAGCTGTTGTTTAATGGCATATCATGTTTTTTAGGACCTAGTTCAACAGTTCAGCAGTCAGAGTTGAAGGAAACTTCTTTCTAAATACTCTGAATCAGCGGTTCCCAACCCCCAGGCGACGGACTGGTACCAGTCAGTGAGTCATTTGGTACCAGGCTGCGAGAGTTGAGGCTCGGGTGTGAAATGTATGGTTTTCTGGGTTTTTATCATTAACTAGCTTTCTCTGGGTCTTTGTAGTTGTGTGTCTAATTTCGAAAGAAATATTTACGTTACCATAACAACCAGAGAGCATTAAGAGGCAGAAAGGAGGATGTTACTCCCAATGTTGTTGGCGCATTTTCAGGAGGACGCTGCTAATAAAGTTACACAATTACACAGTGAATTTGCGTTTCTTATTATATTTACAAAATAACACAGTTTTTGTCTTGATTGTATCATTTTATTGTGTTGTATTTATTCACGACATCTTAAAGGCCGGTCCGTGAAAATATTGTCTGACATTAAATTGGTCTGTGGCGCGAAAAAGGTTGGGGACCGCTACTTGATTGATTTTAATGCTCAGCTTTCTGTAAGGATGTTTTTTCTCATGCACTGACATAATTACACCTTGACCCATGCTCCGAAACACTCTCCTTTTGCAGTCTCTGACCAGTGAGATGTGTGTGGAGATGTTCCTGCAAATCAGAATATTTTCCAATCCATTCCAATTTGTTCTCAAACTCACTCCTGCTGCATCCTATCTGTTACTGTTCATATTCTCAGTCTTTTTTCTTACCGTTTCGTCATTCCAAACATTCACTAAATTACAAAATCATCTGCTCTGCGACTGCTTTTTAAAAAAATGCTGAAATAAATTCCCTTCCATTGTATTTACATATCACCAAATCACAACAAAACACCTATAACTTATGGTGGCAGCGAGAGGCCAAACTGTCTGCAGCTTAAGAAAACACCAGCAATAAGAAAAATGCTGCAAAAGCACACAAAGCACAACAGAAATATGAAAAACGACAACAGAAATAGGGGGGGAACAGAAATAGGGAAAAACAACAACAACAGAAATAGGGAAAAACAACAACAGAAATAGGAAAAAACAAAGCAGAAAAAGGAAAAAACAGATTTCCAAAAGCACAAGGGAAGTGTTTCTGGGGAGACAATAACCCGATAGACCAGTGTGTTTTGACACTTCACTCGCATACCTACAACTGAGAGAGTGGAGACTTTCAGAAAATCAATACAGCAAGACAGATCCTTAGAAAACAGAACCAGCTTCACCCCTGATCAGACCTGCACACTGTTAGGCCTCTGCCTCTTCACCACATATTCTAAATACAATGAAGGTTAATACAGATACAAACATGAATGTGCCATGGGCTCTCCAGTGTCACCCACCGTAGCCAAACCTTACATAGAAGAAATGGAAAGTAAGAGCTTTTGAATCTTACCTTGCCACTGGTAAAGATAAGTGGATGACACCTGGGTCAAAGAAGTAGAAACCTTTAACCTTAACTTATCTTCACATCAGCTCAGTGGATAGAAAAGTCCACCAGGGAAGACACAAAGAATAATAGTTTGTCATTTCTGGAGTGTGGTATGTGCATTGAAGAGGATGGAAATGCAATCAGGACCTGCTGTTATGTAATGCTCTCTTCTCCCCTTCTTTAACTCTACAAGCCTGACCGGAGGACAAGAGGTGGTTGCCATGGCAATGGGAGTGTTGCTAGGCAATGAGAAATACATGCCTAACTCTTTTCCTACAGAGATAATCTGACCATCCTCTTCTCTTGTAGGTGCAGGATTTTTCTTTGTTGACAAAAAGACCTGAATAGCATTGCTATGTAAAATAAATATCTACTGTGACGCATAAGCACTGCTTAATGGAATTCCTACTGGAAATCAAAGTTTTCTCTAGGCTGGATCTTCCTACCACCTGGAATCTAAGTTACTGTAAGAACAAATAAGCAGACAAGATATTCAGCATTTGACAGTAGACAGTAGATCTACAGTATAATACTCTGTGGGTATTATACTGTAAATTTGGGTCTTTAGGTTCTCAGTCATCAGGGTCAATGTAATCTAGGGAGACTGGAAAGAAAAGAGACTGAACTTGTTTAAGTTTCATCTTCAGTTCAAAAACATTCACAGTATTTGCAATTAAACACAAACACAATTCTATGACTTGGTGAATTTATGTCGTGTTATATGACAGAAATGCAGACCAGTGAAGAAGAGAGAAAATGAGGGAGAGGGAAACAATCTTTACTGTCATTGCACAGTCATACTTAGTACAATAGTACAACAAAATTGTCAGTACTAAGCAGAACAAAACGCAACATGGTAAACTTCAGAGTGGAAGAAAAATATATCAACAAAATATATTTTTTGACAAAAGGTATGAATAATAAATGAAAGAATGAAAGGTCATTGCAAATACATTGTATAGATTACCAAAATAACGTGAAATGTATCTATCAATGTCATTATTTCCCATCAGCAAAGAAATTACTTTGAATAAACAACTGTAAAGTCCACTCACCTGATGTTTTTCCATCTGAATTAAAGGTTTTTCATTCCTGCTCAGGTCACTGAGCCTAAATGTTCCATTTCCTGGAAAAATTAGACATCTCTGTTCTTTGATATTACATCTAGTATTTTTAATGAATTCTTTAACAATTGGTATCGATGTATTTCTGAGGTGCTGTCCATCAGCTGGATTTTCACAGTTCCTCCCAAAGCTCCATAACACTGAGCTCCATCCTGTCTGCCATCACATTAAGTTTACGCAGTGCAGCCCCACGCACGGGGCGATCCACGATAACTCGCTAACAGAGATTTGCCATGTTAATGTGGTTATGGTGTTAAAGTCATTTTAACGAGATTAATGCTGACAGCACTCGTATTTACAGATGACTATATATGCAAATATATAATATAATTAATAAATACTAAAAAAATAAGAGTTTCTTTTATGAAGCTTGGTAACACACTACTATATATACAGATACATATTGTATAGCAGTGAGACCAGTTTTCCCGTGTTCCACTCGTATACGTTAGTTTGAAGAGGAAAGAGAAAAACTTCCACAGGACTCCGATGTGAAAAGATATAACAAAAATTTATTCCACAGCTTGCAAATCTTCTTACAGGAGTAATCAGGTTTAACTTATCCTCAACAAAAAACAAATTTCTTCCAGTCAGAGATGTTGCATATAATTAAATTTTTGCGTGATGCATAAAGTTAAAAGATTAAAACTAATAAAACAAGTTTTAAAAAGAGACTTTTCCATTTGATTGATTATGCAGAAAAAGTAGAATTGGGCTGAAAGATCTATTGCTTTATTACCTATTCAGGTTGTAAATCGTGTTTTTAAAAAGTAACTAAGTAACTAAGTAATTCATTACTTTTGAAAATAAGTAATCAGTGAAGTAACATTACATAACAAACAAATTATTAATCAGTAATTAGTTACTGATTACTTTTTTCAAGTAACTTTGCCAACACTGCTTGTGAGTACGTCATCCTTTTTGTTTGTAATGTTCATGTTCTGAGGCTAACTTTAATTTCTCACGCCATCTTCCTCTTCTTTGCTTTTTTAGGGTTAGACGTCACCCAACACTGGCCATTATGACATAAAGAAACATGATGCTGGATTAATAGAATTTGACTGTGTGTGTTATACTGGCTTTTAGTTAACATTCAGTGGAAAAGGGCTGACAGTATGTTCAATATTTGGCCGTGCTCAAAACTAGAATATCCTAATATTATTTATGACATGATAGAGTACTAGAGTTTCTCATTTAATGTTTTTTCTTTATTTTCGTGACTATTTGCATTGTAGATTCTCACTGAAGGCATCAAAACTATCAATGAACACATATGGAATTATGTACTAACAATTACTGCTTTGCATACTCTTGGCATTAGAAATAGTTATGATTCGGTCATCATCATGTCAGTTTGTTGTAATGAGATAACTGTGAAAACTTGGCTTGGTTATGTAACACTTCTTCTCCTCCTTCATCTACCGGGTTCATGAACCTAACATCAGCATACATTACTTCCTGATCTTCTCTGCAGAGAAGCAAGATAACATCATAACATATTTTCCATTGCAGACAGGAAAGCACACAGACTGGAGTAGACTAGACTAGACTTCCCAGACTTGGATGGATTTTTTTACCTTTGCACAGAGCTATTTTGTTTATCATTGTTATGTTAAAGCTAGCAAGTTAGCTAACAAATTTAGCTGAAATATGATGAAAAGATCAAGAAACCTTTAGCAAGAAAATATTTTTGTATATGTATAAAAAGTACCATACAAACCTGTGTTGTATTAACTCCTTGACAATTGCTTGTAATGTTTTCCATAAAGAGAATAATAATAACAATGATAATATTCTGTCATTAGTTTGGGATCTGGGTGCATCACATGTTAACTATGTGTCAGCTCTCTTGTTCTGACTCATTTGTATGTGACATTTCAAAGACTGAAATGTACTGCCATTATTTTGAGACTCGTCACAGTTTTAAGCCATGTATCAGTTTAAAAACTGTTCAGGAGGTTTTGTTTGTGAAACTGATGATTTGATGCTTTGTCATTCAGAGCTTCAAAGTGGGAAAGGAAGTAGATTCATATCTTCTTAATTGCAGAAGTGGACATACAGGGTGATGAAGTACATTCAGACAGTGCTGCTGTTTCACACTTTTCTGAAGCTAAGCTAAATTTCTCATATGAGCCTCCTCTCATTTGATTTCCTCTGGTTCAGTTACTTCACCCAACACTGCTGCTGTTTTTGCTACAGGTAGTTGTTAGCCTCTGTTAAGTGCTGTTAGCCGGTGTTAGAGAAACTTTCCTTGAAGTCGATCTAACATTGACACCAGTGGCGGAGCATGGGAGTGGCTTACTGGGCTTAAGCCCGGGTTGTTTGTTCAGAAGCCCGGGGTCTTTTGGAGTGTAATTTTTTCATAGTTAGATGCCTGGCTGACAACTGTATAAAGCAAAAAACTACACATAGTGCGCACTGTGGGAATTTATGACTGTGCGTAAATCCCCCCTAATATTGGTATGATCCGAGCTCAGACACTAAGCGAGGGGGCGGGGGGAGCTGCTGCCTGTTGGAGAAACGGAGCCAGGCAGACAGAGGAGAACTGAAGTTTGACCAGGTACCAAAGCAAATCATTCGTACTGTACAAATAATGTAAATATGACGGTGAATCACGAAAAATTGATATCAAAATGATCACTTGACCCATATTACATTACTCGCTCTTCAAGTGAATCAACAAATGGCAAAATAAAAAGCAGAGCCAATTACTCTTTCAGTCATTTATACCTCCCCCCCAAAAAAAAAAAATCCCACACAATCATACTACCCATTAGGGCTAAGCCCCAGGTGTTTCAAATGTCTGCCTCTGATTGACACTTAGCAAATAGACTTTCATACGATGTGAGAAATCAGGTGGCAAAATGTTGGCTTATAACCAGAGGTTATTGTTTAGCTGACTTAATGTCAGCTATCTTGAGTTTGGAGGATGGCACATCTAATGATAAGTCAGTCATGTTTTCACTTCTTTAGTGAAAGGGACCCATTCTCAGATGATAAAACATAAAGGTATGATCCTTCATATGTTATGTTTGAAGGTGCAGACACTAATTAAAATTTGCCTGCACATGCATAAAGGTGATTAGGCAATATCCATCTCAGCCACTGGATTCAAGGTGGCAGGGCAACTTCTCAGCCTTCACAAATCAGCCTGCTCCTATTTAAGTAGTTTTAATGGGCAAATTCTGAGTTCACAAATATACTTTGGTTTGTTGTTGTGTTTGCTCCTGCAAGCATTATTGTATTCAAATATGTGCATGTCCTTTTTAGACACAATTTCATTTATGTACAAGCAACAGTAATACCTCCGTAAACCAGTAGAGGGAAACTTTACATCTCTTCATACTGATGATGAATCTTGTTCACGTCTCAGCTTTCATTAACAAAACAGTGCGTGATCAAAACGCCAGAGCATGTGACAACGCATACAAGGAGAATTACCTGAAAGGTTTTTGATTTTTTTAAAAAAAAGGAAATATATAAATTCAAGCTCTTGCATTTAAAACCAAGGAGCTGGTGGTAGACTTCAGCACACACAAACATCCTCCACTGCAACCATTAAACAGTCAAGTTATGGATATTGAGGCTGTGGACAGCTACCTTGGTGTTTACCTGAACAATAAACTGGACTGGACTCATAACTCAGACGCCCTCTACAGGAAAGGGCAGAGTAGGCTGTACCTGCTGCGGAGACTCAGGTCTTTTGGAGTGAAGGGCCCACTCCTGCAGACCTTCTATGACTCTGTGGTGGCCTTGGCCATCTTTTTTGGTGTGGTCTGCTGGGGCAGAAGCATCTCTGCTGAGGACAGGAAGAGACTGAACAGCTGATCCGGAGGGTCAGCTCTGTTCTTGGATGCCCTCTGGACCCAGAGGAGGTGGTGAATGACAGGAGAATGGTGGCTAAGCTGTCATCACTGTTGAACAGCATCTGGAACCCTATGCAGGAGTCTCTGACAGCACTAAGCAGCTCCTTCAGTGGCAGGCTGCGGCACCCACGGTGTGGGACGGAGAGATTTCGAAGGTCTTTCCTCCCCTCTGCTGTCAGGCTCTCACAAAACTTCGCAACTGACCAAACACACGCATCCACAAATGTGCAACAACACTAAGTGCAGTACTCTTTTTCTGACAACGTTGTTATTTTCTACTCAGTTGTATATAGTATTTGTATTCTATTTTATTCTATTGTATACAGTATAATATTTTATTTTATTCTATTCTATTGTGTACATTTGTGTACGGTATCTTTTTCTTATTCTTATCCTATTCCAGTGTTTTTCAAATTTTTGCTATCTAACTTTGCACTGTCCACTTTGTGCTGTAACAAAACAAATAATAAAGGTCATCTTATCTTATCTTATCTTAATTTAGTTAAAGTTAAAGTTAATCATTAAAGTTAAAGTTAATTTAGTTAAAGTTAATCATTACTGTTTGTATTCATGGCAGCAGCAAACACAAAACTAGTGTAAAAATAAGGACCAGTTTTAACTTGATAGTTAAAAAAGTGAAGTGGCCTTCACCTACTTCCCTTAGTTTTGTTCAGATGGTTTTGTTTTTTGTATTTTTAGAGTTTCCAATAAGATGCTTCTAAAATATTGGCATGAATAAAATATTTATATTCATCACATTTTATTTTTTTGACCTACAGAAGTGTGTGAAAAGCACTTCTAAATTCTTTAATATTTGCTGGAAAAACTGGAAATAAAGGCAGCATAAAAAGCAAAATAGAGATTGCAACATTCTAACATCAGTGCATACATTTAAGTTGTATAACCACCTTAAATCTTCAACCCAGCCTGAAGTCATATTTCTGCACAGGGTTGTTGTTGTTGTTTGGAGTCATTAACACTCCCTGAGTCCAGGAGAAGCTGAGCAGAGGCTCCTCTCCACGCCTCAGCCTAACCACCTGTTTCTCATCAGCCTCATTTACAACCTGCATTTAAGGTCCCACTTGAGCTTGAGCAAATCTGCCAGATTGTCTGCTTCCTTAGTAGAAGCAGACATACACATTACATGCACATTACAAACACACTGTTAAAGTGTAGGTGTAAAAAAAAATTAGAAATGTAGTAACAGTGTAGTAAAATAATTATAAAATGACATCTAGCTCAGTTCAACTTTTAGAAAACAAAGGAATAAATGATACATTTTTATCTAATATGTAAGTTTGCCAAAAACTGTACAAAAAAGATCTGTGAATAAAACTGAGGAATTTTTAACTCTTGTTTTTTAACAAGATGATGACAGTACAACTAGCAAAATTATCAACAATTGCTAAGTAAACCAGAAATCATGTCTTCTTTATGCAATATCAAATGCAATAGTTACGTATCTGATTGTGATAAAGCTGAGTGGTCATTGCTGTTGTAGCTTAAGTAGTAGTAGCAGCTTAAGAAAATTGATCTTTGTCATCATTTAGTGTGTTAACACAGTCAGCAACAGCTTCCAACAGCATCCTGTTAGCGATCAACTTCTGAGGAGGATGTGTAAAAACTTTGACCAAGAGTAGCATTATTATGTGCATCACACTTCTTTCTCTGAAACTGAAAAAAGCAGTTGTCTCTTTGCTTCGTCTTTGAATTAACAAGAACTGGACATTGGACAGTATTGGACCCAGGATTTAGAATTCTTAGTTTGTATTCTTCAGGTTAGGATTTTCTTTATATTTTCTTATCATAGTCGAGGTCTCTAGTCTTACTTATTGTTTATTTGAAATCTAATTAGGAAAATGGAGATACACAACAGTAAATAAGAACTGTAATCCAGGATGTGATAAAAGTGGTGATAAAGTTCTAAAGAAGTGAGCTTTGATAAAAAGTTGAATCTCCAAGTCGACTTTTTGAGACAAATTAAATATTTTACCGAGGTTCTTTTGGGGGGTCTAAGCTGATGGTTAATGGCATTAAAAACCAGGATTTCAGCTTTAAGGGTGACATCATTATGTGAAAGCCAAGTTTCAGCCTCAGGGCCTTATAGAAGAGGACCAGTTTGTCAGATATGGAACCGATTTAGAGCAGCGCTCGGATGCCAAAGCATTGCTCAAGACATAAATTATTATTTTAAGGTCCACTATATCAAATGTATCAATTCATACAAGCAGAGCTGAAAAGTACAGGCTCTTTGCTGTGACACAATTTAAACAGCAGCTGGTGGAAAATGTGTTGTGGTTAAGTTAAAAAAAAAAAACGTTGACCTTTTCCTGCTCGGTTTTTGGTTTTGTTGTTCTACTTTTTGGTAGGTGGAGGGTTATACAAGTACAATTTTAAACGCAACGCCTTTAAAAACCAATAGAGGGAAACCTCACACCTACCCATATGTATACCGAATCAGTCATAATCGTATTACGTAATAAGGTATTACTGAATTTTTATTGTTAGTTGTGCACTGTATTTGAAATGTTCACTGACATTTGTTATCCACTGGCACCAGTTCCAGTTGAGCCACAGAAAGCTTTCACTTGACGTCATAATTAATTCAAATTCAGCTGCAAGTAATAATTATAGTGAGTTTGTTGTCATGATCCTGAGTCGTTGGCCCAGCGATTTGAGTTTATTCTAGTTTCATGAGTCTTTCCTTGCATAAGGAAGACGATTTAAGTTTGTTTTGTACAGTTTAGTTCCTTTATTGAGTTTATTTGTATTTCTAGTTTCTTTTTTTTTAGGTTCCTTTTGTACCTTTGACTCGTTCCTGTGTCTCCTCTGAGAGTTAGTCGTGCCCTTTGTATTTATCTGTTTCCTTAGTCTTGTCTGTGTCTCCTCCCTCTGCTCCCTGTTTTTAGTCAGTCTGGGTCTCAGTGTGGGTTTCTCGTGTCTTCCTGTTTTGTTTTGATAGTCACGTGTCCTGTGTCCATCACGTTCAGTTGTTTGCTGTCTCGCCAGTTAGATCATGTCCAGCCCTGTTTCCCAGGTGTTTCCCCTCTGCACTTATTCCCTTTGTATAAATTGTCTGCATTTCCTTCTGTTTCTTGTCGTGATTTCTCTTATCCTCCACGTCTGTGTGCGTGCCATCTGCTTAATATATCTCACTTTAGTTTCCTTATGAGTTCCTTGGTTAGCATATTTGGTAATTCAGCAAAAAAGCTACATTTCAGTTTAGTTTTGCCTGTGAGTCTACATTTGGGTTCTCAACTCTGGCTGCTTCACACAGTTACATGACAGTTGTATTTATATGACATTTTGTTTTTGATAGCATAGAATAGTCATTCTCAAAGCCAAATAACACAACACAAAGCATGACCTCAAAATATATGCAGTGATTATACTTGATACAGTATCTGTTGCATGTTTCAAAGAAGTGCGAAGGACACACCTTAAACCACTCATCACCTTAAACCCATCTGCAGCTTGTTTTTTCCTGTCTACTTTCCTGTTAGCAATCAGTTGTAGATAAGTGAATGGATGAACTCAAAAAGACATCACCACATGTAATTTTAAAAATATTAGTTGAAATTTGAAAAATTTTCTCTTCATTCTTTTATTTACTTTATTTAAAGGCCACTGTGTTGACATGAAGTGTTGCAGCAATCAAAAAACTGAAATCTCAGCACTTCAGATTTTTGACATATTTTCTGCAGTTCCATGTTCTGAGATTCCATGTTAAGTTTTGCCATACAAGGAGTGATTTTCATTGTAAACAGTTACTACAGTTTGAAGGAAGTGAAACATGTCAACATACAAACCACAGGCATGCCTGCAGCATCTTCCACAAAATCTCATTTTGATCTGTTATTTCTTTTGATTTTATCCTGCCCCATTTGCCTACAGTCACATACAGTCCTGTCAGTTATAACAGTTTTAGCTTTTAAACTATTAATTTTTTTATCACATGTTTATTCAGTGAAAGAAACATATGAGTTAAATGACAAATTTAAAAAAAACTTTAAGAAATCAAAAGGTTTAATATACCTTTTATTATATTTCTAGCTAATGCTATACATAAAAAAATTACATTGAAATTTAGATTTATTTATTTATTTATTTTACTTTAGTGTTGCATAATCAGGCTTCAGACAGGCTTTAGAAATGAACATTTTAATCATCTACATACATTTTTTGGATCAATTTCCATTCTGTTTTATTTATATTTCACCAAATCACAATTACAGTTGCTTCAATGTGCAATATATTGTACAGTAAAGACCCTACAAAAACCCTTACAGACAAAACCCCAACAAGTCTTTTTCAGTATGTACAAGTATAAAATGAAAATATCACAGTCACCTCCTGATTTCTTTTTGAGGTCAGCTCAGTCATCTTGTTGCTTAAAGTACAGGAGCACGTGAACCTGTAAAAATATAGAAAAGATACAGCAGAACAAACACTTTTTAACTTCCCCATCCAATTATGTTATTCAGTGAATGATGCAGTTGCTTATTGAGCATTGTTGATCATGAGACAGCATGTTACCTTGTTTACGATGGTTAATTTCTCTACACGCAAAACAGCATGACACTGCTATCAGGAGAAATGCCAGTACACAACAGGCTATGACCAGGTAAAGACACTTGTCTGCTGAGGGAAGATCACAGTGATAACAATTAGAAATTTATTTAAGTGTTCAACGTAAATGTCACTGTATTTGCAACATAGAAGATCCCAACATGAAACAAGTCAGTTTGTTATGAGGCTGAGGTATCAGATTACAGATATATAAACATAATGAATCCTAGACATTTTTCTTAGCTACCATTATGCAGTTTGGATCATGGCTGAATACTTCATTAATTGATCTTGATACATGTATCAAGAACCCGAGGTTATGTTTCTTCCAAGATCTTTACTTCTTGACAGTTCCAGATTCACATTTGTTCTTATCTTTTATTCCTTTTCATTTGTTCTGTGAAACACTTAGTTAAGAAAAGTGTTATGTAGATAAAGTTTATTGCTCTGACTGTGATTATTTGCTAACTCCCACTAAACCACACCAGAGGTATAGTGTTAGACACTGAAGAAAAACCACACTGACAACTTCTGTTAAACCACCTGTTTCCTGTCATAAAACCACACCTACTACAACACATCCATTTCACAGCTTAATGTGCTCATATAGTGCAGCTAGTAATAATCAGTGACCAAGTGGAAAGTTTTAGTGTGCCTTTTAAGTTTAGGTGGTAGTTACTGAGAAATAAAAAGATAACTAAATTGTGGTATGAACAGCTGCCCTTGTGTGGCTAAAATAACTGACAATACCAACAGATACAAAAATGTTGTATCAACAAATATTCTGTTCATTCTTCTCAAGAAATCGAAAACATTAAACAACATGATACATTTGCATGTCTCTGCATTTTCTCTGTTTCATCTTCTATCATTAGTTGCACAAGAGATGTGTACTGTGTTTAATAGTTCTACTCCCACATGCTTACATTTCTGATTAACTGTATAATAATATTAAAAATATAAAATCATGAGTAAGTTACCTTCGAAGTTCCAGAGTGCCTTGCCTTCAAAGTTTCCATTGCCTTTAACATCCAGGGTGAAATTAATGTTTTTCTCTTGGACTCCATTTGAATTAAAGACCTCAATGCTGTATTGACCTGAGTCACTCCTCCTCACGTTTGTGATCTTGATTGTCCCGTTGTTGATTATAAATGTTAGTCTGTTGTTAAATTCCTTGTCTGTTGTTGTTGTTTTTCCTTTCTTCATATTGAACACAGTTTTTGTCTCAGTGGGAAGCACCTTCGAACACTGCAGTTGACAGCCATTAGCATCAGTCATCACTTGGATATATACAGTTTCTTCAAGAAGAGGAGAGCATGGACATGTGCTCGTCCTGAGGTCACAAGTAGTCTCATCAACTGGAACCAGAGCTGGAAAAGATGCATTCAAAAGAACATGAGTGGAAATAATTCACATTACAAATGTAAATGTTTGGCATCTTGTGAGGATGATCTTACCATGAGTTCCCGCTGCCATTAGCACAAGAATAAGAAACTGCTCCATGCTTTTTATTCACCCACGCTGTGGTTTTAATGTTTTAAAATGAATCTAGAAAATTTTGGACACATCCGGGTGTAAATCTGCTGTGAACCTCAGCCCTAACTGACAGGAAACAGTAAACGGGAGATGATATAGGCAGGGTATTTTCACAGGGGCAGGAAATAAAGTGATTCACTTTCCTTGCCAACACAAAGAGAACTGAGACAGGCTGCTGTACTGAACTGATCTTAAGAAATATTTACCACATATGAACAAATATGTTCTCCTCTCTGTTGTAATTGCATGTGAAAACTTGAATCTAAACAACACTGGGAACTGCAGTCACACTTTCAGAACAGTCAGCCACACGTGGTACGTTGGTTACCACAGATAGTGTGACAAAGAGCAAACCAAAACTAAAGTGACAAATTAAGTCACCGATAGTCCAGAAGCTTCTGTGAAGAGAACTTTATTGTTTAACAGTCTTTACAGGGTGTGCAGGAGAGATGTCTTTTTCTGTTTGTAGGTTTGCATAAGTTTGCTTTCCAAAAAGGAAGAGAAATGAAAGATATAGAACAAATAAAATGCAGACAACCTGGTTAAAAGCACCACGCGAAAAGGATGCAAATCTTTGCCACAATATGAAACTGTGAGGCAATGTTCTCCAGATAATATTAAAACACAGAATCCTCTTATCCAACAAAGGAGGCTGAATTCAATATGAAAAATCATGATTTTTTGACTCACAAGTATTTGGGTAAAGAAAACAAATTCAAATGATACAGAGTTTTATGTGAATAAGTTTGTAATAGCACAATAAACTTTAAAAAGTAAATATCAAATAGTCACTATGAACATAGTAACATTAAACATTGCAGCTCTGCACAGGTGGAAGCAAGCTTTACAATTCTTCACTTACTCTTAATTAAGGTTAGTAAGCAAGAGGAGTGATGGAGAACAGAATAAGAAGAATAAAAATGATCATTAGAAAAGAAGAATGTACATTGCTTACTTACATTTTAATGGACGCACACAACAGGACAGGCTAAGGCAGTAACACACATATAATCACTCAACTGGAACTGAGAAAACCCATCTGTGTGAAAAAATAAAAGAACCTACATCGGTAGTTCCTGTATTACAGCAGAGATGGAAGCTACCACTCTTATAGGGGTGCAGTAAACCTGTGCGAATAGTACGGGGCTTTTAAACACACTGAAGCTACTTTGACTTTTGTTTTGCATGCTTCCTCCTACCCTGCTCTAAAAATAGAAGAAACAGCTATGTCTGTACATGCATGTCCACCAGCATATATGTGCCCGGCTGGGCATCTCATCACTTTTTATTCTGGCACAATGAGGCAAACAAGCCTGTTTTTTAAAACATATTGCTATGTTGCTTTGTACTGGTTTTTGCTAAAGTCCTTGCAATCGTTCAAGCTCATCGTGAATAGCTGTGACAAATGAAGAAGGAAGCCCTCTTCTAATATTCAGTGGAACAGGTAGCTGCTATAAAAAGTACAGAACAGCACAAAAAGAATCTGATGTGTACAGAAACAAAGAATATTCTTCCGGTAGAAAATATGTAAATACAATAATCCAGAGGCTAATTTAATGAAGGAAATAATGTCTACAATTAATGTCACATTGCCACAGAGGTAGTCATCATTTACATTAATCAAAGCTAGAAAGCTTCTGATGATTCCACCTTGTCATTCTTGTCAAGTACACAGATTTTGAGTTTGTAAAACAACCCTTACCTGTGCAACAGTAAACACACTAGCACCTGTAAAATGGAATTCGCTCATGTGTTTTTGAAGCTTATAATGTTCACTTTTGCAAAACAAACACTTGTAATTGAGATACAAACAAATTAATAATGAAAACATCACCAATCGGTTATTCTTACAGAAATCGAACATGCACCTGCAGCTACAGCTCGATCTTGCAGAAACCTGGCCCATGAGTGAGAACACATCTTCAGATGTTCTCTCAACTAAAGTAGCACCTCTTCATTAAACCAGTGATTTTCTTTTGGTTGTGTTCTCCTATACTATGTTAGACATGATCCGAGTTTTTAGTTTCCCGAAAAATGACCTGCTTTTGGATAGCTTTAGCTTCTTCTTCCAATCCATGCTTTTTTTCTGGAAAAAACTGCCCCAGTTGTCCTCCTCCTCATCTCCTACCCAAGGGACCCAGGCACCTCCATTCAGATAGGGGTCAGCCCGCGGATCCTCTGATGGGTACCTCACAGGCACTGCAGTGCGATTGTAGTACACCAGTCTGGCAAGCAGCTGCTTCACAACATCCGGTCTCTGCTCAGAAAGGTCATAACGTTCATAGGGGTCCCCGGAGATGTTAAAAAGCCACACTGTTTTTCGAGGACGTGTGTGACGCTCCTGCTTCCACCAGCTACTGGGGAAACCTGGAAGTATTTGTGGTGGAATCCAGTCTCCATAACCAGGGTCTCCTGTCAGAAGTTTCCAATCTCCAGCTCGTATGGAGGCCTGAATGGCTGTATTCCAAATGCCATATCCTTTCTGCAGGGAGCCAGTGTGTGCATGGTTATACAGAGGGTCGATGTTGTGCAGGATTTCCAGCCTAGGTGATTCTTTTCCTTCACTGATGGCCTCCCACACATTATACCCATCAACCCCCTCAGTGAGGGACTCATCACCACCTGCTAATCCCACTAATGTGGGATACCAATCAGTAATGTGCACCAGTGATTTGCTCACCCTCCTCTTTTTCCTTAACAGAGGGCTGTGGACGAATCCCAGACCCCGGATGCCACCTTCCCAGTAGGTTCCTTTACGTCCTCTAAGAGGCCAGTTACTTCCACCAGACAAGGGCTGACCTCCATTGTCTGTAGAGAAAATGATGACACTGTTCTGATAGTATCCATACTTGCGGAGAGCGTATGTTATATTACGAACCGCTTCATCTACAGCTGACACCATAGCAGCATACTTCCTGCGTGCCACATTTTCCAGCCCAAGGTAGGGGTAGATGTACTCATCTGGATATTGTAAGGGTGTGTGAACAGCTTGGAAGGAGAGGAAGATGAACAGCGGTTGGGATTGAGGATCATGGGTTGCCAGGATCTTGCGTACTCTCCTTGTGTACAGATGCGTGGAGTATTTTCCACTCTGACCCCAGGCAACTGACTCCCCCTCATGGAGATCAAAGCCACACAGCCCAGAGCCATCACAGCCATCATAGGTGTAGTAGTTAACACTCCCCGTTAAGGATCCAAAGTATGTGTCAAAGCCACGGCGAGTGGGTAAGCACTCCTTCTTATAGAACCCCAAGTGCCACTTCCCTACCATGTGGGTGGAGTAGCCGAGTTCCTGTAGCCTCTGAGGGAGCGTGACCTGGTCAAAAGGCAGGCAGTTAGGCTGGCGAGGTCGGATGATGGAGTGCTGAAGACCAGTGTGGATTTGGTACCTGCAGAATTTAAGATTAAGAAAATATTTAAAAGGAAAAATATATTGTTTGCATTTAGGGATAAGATTCGTTTTTGAGGTTGCATATCTTTTGGGCGCAATAATAAAGGAGGGAAATCTGATATCAAGACAGCCTTAATCCATATCATCCAATCACATCCAACAGGTTAAACAGAAATGTGAATAAGAGGGGTTGTAAAGAGGTTTAGAAAAATAGAACAGGGAGAAGGAGACTGCCCTGTTTTTCTCAAACAGGTTATGGTGATTGGCATGAAGATACACTCCAGATTTGTGTCTGTTTATATTTGTATGCCAGTCAAAACACAGACAGAAGGCTGTGTAATAGCAAGCACATCTTTTACATCCTTTTTCTTTAATTGGAAATATATAGTCGGAAATCACATGTTTGGACCTGATTGATAGCTTTGAAACATAAAAGCTGTACACTTTCTAGATTTGCCATTATCTCTAGAAGAGTGGTCTTGGTTCCACTGTCCCCATGCATTCAAATACAAGCTCACAAAACAGGAAGCTGCTTTAAAATCCAGTAGTTTAATTCATCAGGCAGCAGTTACATCTATGTTAAACATCAGTATGGTCTAATTCTAGGAATACAAAGCATTTATTTTAAATAAGGAGCAGTCCAGTCACAGGACACTTTACCTGCCAGTGATGAATTGACTTCTGGATGGGGTGCAGATGGGCTGGATGTAATAATTCTCCAGCTTCACGCCATCCGCAGCCAGTTTATCCAGCACCGGTGTCCTGATGTCTGAGCTATGATAGCCAATGTCATTGAACCCCTGGTCATCTGTCATAATGAAAATAATATGAGGGGGTTGAGGGACAGGAAATCTGCCAATAAAAGGTTTTTCTGGATCGTTTTCCACCTGGTTAGGGCTCATCAGATCCCAGGTCAGGTACCCGAGGCTCAGCAGGCTCATCATGGAGAAACCGGTGAGAGCTGTCGTTGCCATGGTTCCTGTGACGCTTTAAATTACTTAAGCTTGCTTGTATTTAGTAAGCTGGCGCTAAATAACTATGCAGTGAGACTCAGGGTTAAAAAAAAATCCCCTCATAAGGTGTTCCAAGTAACACCTTGTACACTTGAATGGCAGTTAAGCAACCTAAAACTAAGAAAAGCTACACCTCCAGCCTCGCTGAATCTCCAAACACTTTCTGCCACCTTTGAAAGCATTCCACTTTTCCAAGTGTTCCTGTTAACCCCGCCCAGTTGCCTTGCTGCCTCACTGAAATAATATCAGCCCCTACTGACCCCACTGCCAAAGAAAATACAGTATTTCTACTACATCCAGGTGTTAATGGAGAGTTTACATCTCACATTAGTGATACTTCTGCTGAATTTGGACATTGTGCTGCATTATTCTAGATATTAATGTAGCTTTGTTGGTCTTTGACTGTAAAAAATAGCTTTAAAAACATACTTAGTACTCAAAATAATTGCATCATAGACTCTCCTCTTCATTTGTGCTCCATCATGATCATCATTTCAATATGCCACCCTATAAACTTCAGAAAACCTTAGAAAGCAAGAGCAATATCTCCCCATCTGACCTGGTTAAAACACAGTTGACAGAGGGTCTACAGAAAAAAAAACACCATGTGTGGGGGAGATTTGAGTCTCAGGGTGGCTGTGGGGCCCTACAGACACAGGTCTCCACTCTACTCTGTACTGCACTCACAAACACTCTTATTTTTCCTGCTGTTTCTGCGCACTGCAGACCCTACGAGAGAGACAGAACAGACTTCTCTGACTGATAACATCTCCAGCTGGGCGTCATGGAAGCACTTTACAAATCATCCAGTGGGTCAACAGAAAGCAGCAGGACTGCACAGCCTCACCCACAGCTCCTGGAGGTATTTCTCCACAGTATCTGCACTGTAGATCACCATCATGATACAGGTTCACTTTGACTGGGAACAGTGGAATAGCTGTAGAGAACAGCTAAAAATCAGACTATAAAAAGTAGAAAATAATTAATCTAACATACATTGGGTATTTGCCTGTCACTGTGAATCACAAGTGTTTTTGAGCTCTGGTGCTGTTGAAGCTAGGATCAGGCTTCATTTCATAGCAGAGCTAAAAGCACAAAGTGATTGACGCTGTTCCCTTCAGGGCCGTCTCCTTGCGAAACACTGCACAGTTTCCACTGAACATTGCACTCCTTCTTGAGGTCCTTCATTGGCAAAAATGGCAACAATGCAATTCTGGGAAACAGGGCGATTTTACAGGGAATCAAATTTGAAAAATAAGGCTGGTGGTTAATATTTCTTTTGCTTTAAATCTTGAATATAATGAATACTTCATGGTCACCAACGTCAAATGTGGCTAGCAGACAAAAATAAACTGATATACTGAAGCGAGGAGTTGGTCAACATAGTGAGATGTAAAACATCACACCTTGCAAGTGTTGATATTGAGGTTTGTGGGCATGGAGGTCGTGGGGTGCAAAAGGAAGAATGACCCCGCCCCCCAAAAGAGTATAAAGCTGAGGTTGATGGGCATGTTTGTCTTGAAGCAGGAAAGGCATCTTTAGAGCGGAGCTTTAGACTTTATGACAGAACAAACAGAGAAAGAGGGAGGAAAAGGGACCTGAAGTTTTATACGATCATGTTTATTCTCGTGCTGTTCTAGAGGGAATACATTACATATCATGATTGTGATATTACTGCTTTTCCTCAAAAGTATGCAAAAAATTAGAGGAAAGAGAGTTTCCTGGTCTTTGGGCAGCCACACTTATGAGATGTGACTCATCTGTTTTCTGCCGCTCAGAGCTGTAACTGCGGCAGCTCGCCAGGCTGACAACAACTCTGCTCACATCCAAGACCACAATGCAAACAACACGTATACGAACACTCACGTCTATCACATCCACAAATATTAACAGAGCCACGTCCCCAGAGACCCGACAGACTCTGAAGTCTAAAAAGACTGTGATAGGCCAATACCACAGATATATTCTTGCTCGCCTTCCACATTTGCTCTTTCTTTTGTGGATTGTCATATTGCCAAAATAATTTCACCACAAACGCAAGGCTAAGCCACAAAATGGTTTGATGACAGTATTTACAGAATGAGTAACCTTACAATGCACCAGTAATAGAATATCACGGACCCTGAATAAACATCGTGCTCGGTTTCTGGAGGTTATTTTTAAAGTTGTTTGTTTGTTTTAACTTACGTTAGGCTCGTGTTTTTAAAAAATGTAAATAAAAATGGAATTTCTTAATATCCTCGTAAACCGCAGCTGTCTATTTCCAGTAAGCGGTCATTTCAGGCATGTTAAAAAAGGTCACTCTGCTTTAAGAAACCACTCATTCTGAGTTGTTGCTGTGGGAGTTAAATTTCACATTCTCAGACACTTATTTCACTATTTTAGTTATTGATTAACCAATTAAACTTGTTATGTGGTAACAACCTTTAAATCTGCTACATGGGAATTTCTCAGACTGAGATTTAATTGTGTTCACTGGCTGTTCATTACCCTCCTAATTTGCCAATTTCTTCCAGAGGATGTGAGCAAAGTGCTGTGAAGTAGGCTATCATAAATTTAACAACACTTCATTTTCCTACCCCGTAATTAACAGTGGAGCCATAAAACAGAATCCAGTTTCTTTAAGGATTTCTTAGCTTGAGCTGGAGAAAACCATTCATAAAGTTATAAATAGCAATGGTAGCTTTTGCTGGTACAGGTAGTTTTCAGCTCCTGTCTTGCTTCTGTGGTTTTTGCCTCTCTGTCACGTAAAGAGTAAATCAATAGCAGACCCACCCTAAAAGATTTGGATTTAGTAACACAAAATTATACTTTCACAGCATTTTCTCATCTTTACATCCCTGTCCAAACCGGTTCCAAGCAGGATTTTAAGGCCTTGAGAAATCCGACAATGAGTTTAAAGGGAAGTAGAGACGGCTGTGCCGGTCGGCAGCAGATGTTGGCTTTGGCTAAAGAAAGTGGTGCTGTTACTGAATACGGCTGCTCTGCTTCACTAGGAACACTACCCCCTTTCTAATCAACGCAGCCCTGCCGGTAAACCTCCACATTACCCCCACCTCTCACCCCAATTTTCTAATCTGAGTAAGACTGGATGGAACTGTTCTTTTTCCTCCTGTGTGCCAACTCTGAGGCAAAACTTGTACTTCAGCATGCTCAGCTTGTCATCTCTCCACTTTATACAATAGAAGCCTTGTTTCAGAATTTACTAAAAATGGCTTTTTCATCTTTTATCAATCTTTCAGCTACAGGTCATTTATTTGGGAGCAAAGTAAAGGCCAAAGACGCTTCCTCTCTCAGGTGAGTTTCATAAACAGTCCTCGACAACAACCAGGACCTACATACAGTTATATTAGCTATTCAAATGCAGAGAGAAGTAACTGAATAAGAGCACTGTAGATAAGAAAGTAGGGAGGTTAGTATGGTTAATTTGCGTAGGTTTTGACTCAGTTTACAAGTTACACAGAAGAAAAGAACTGTATTTACCAAAAAACAGGAACAGCGTTTAGATTCTGCTAACAGCATTATTATTGCCTCAGTTTCTCTTTGTGAACTTGTGTGGTTGCCTTTTACAGTGTAGTAGTTACCATGTCACAAGATCTGTCCCAGAATCAAGTGTTTAAGACTGATAACTTTAATTTCTAACTCAAATAAAGAGTAAACATTTCTTAGATTTCCTCTGTCTGGTGGGGTTTTAAAGTCCACATATCAGCCCTCAGCAGGTGGAAATCAGAGGAAGGGCTCAAACACATGGCCTTGGCCGTCGCTGAAGGTGTGTTTGATTTGGCTCATGTGGAGCTCCGGCAGCACCTGGTTGGCAAGGCTAGGCATAGCAGTTCATTAGGACCCTCCTGCAAAGCCCCTTGGATATACATCATAAGGGACTCGTTGAAGAATCCCTAAGGAGAGGGTGTTAAAAAAAAGTATAGCTCAGTTATGCTATTTTTTATTCTTTTATATATTTATTAATCACATGTGTGTAAGTGTTTCCACTTAACCAGTTTTACTGTTGTGCCAGTGTGGCAGCGATGACAGGTTGTGGCACCCAGACCTTGCCGTCTATAGCGGGTAATTAAATGGAGAGTGAGCACAGATGTGAGCTGTTAAATGTGTCCAGCGTAATTTATTTCCTGTGAAACAGGCTGCCATTTACAAGTGTAGCCTGTACAAATACTGCAGTCATTTTACAGAAACGTGCCATCAAAGCCGAGGGGAGCGTACTACTTCTTTTTCCTTGTGTTCAAGGATGTCTTTTGGTCCTCCCTCAAGCAGTAACTTTAGCTAAAATCCATTTTCTTACACTCGTCAATACCCAGTTTAATATATTGGAATGTTTGTTTGGAGTAAACATGAGCAAATTAAATATTACATTTTCTTTGCTCACTTTTAAATATTACAAATTAAAATTGTTTTTCTTCCACAAAACTTTGGTGGTCTGTCCCATCAACACTCTAAGAATGGGAGCTGAGTCAGCCTCATAACCTGCGCGTTGTCCAAACCAAATGTGTGTGTGTGTGTGTGTGTGTGTGTGTGTGTGTGTGTGCGCGTGTGTGTGTGTGTGTGTGTGTGTGTGTGTGTGTGTGTGTGTGTGTGTGTGTGTATGAGTGTGAGAGTGTGAGAGTGAGAGAGAAGAGTATGAGGGGTAGCAAGCTTGTGGAAGATGGTGAAATCAAGCTCAGTGAGACCCACTGAGTGCTGACGTTGAGCTTGGACTACACACTGCTTTCCTTTTCTGGTTTTCCCTGATGAATGAGTCTCTTTCAGCTGCCTTGCTCTTACTGACCCCCTGCTTACCCAATACTCTCCTTTAGTTTGACCTAAGATCTCACCGCCAGCTTTCTCAGATCTTTTCACTGGCAGCATGTACCCATGCCCAATCACCATTAATGTCCTCCCACACCAAAGCAAAAAGTTAGACTTATATCCAAATACACCTGATAGAGTTGACTGACCTTTCTGGCAGTTTCTGGGATATTTCTGACTTGTTCACTTGCTTGAATAGCTTGTGGATTGTCTGGCTATGTGGATGGGTAATGGGTTTGTTTTTTTCGAACATGTGATTAAAAAAGAGAACTGAGTCAAGAAACCTAGAGCCACAAGAGCAAGCTAACAGAGACATAAAGGGTAGGTGTATTTTAAGACTTACAGTTATGTTTCCTGAATATGAGCAGGCAGTTTATGTTGGCTCTCACAGTTCATTTCTTGCCTTTTAACATATATGCCGAGGTGGATTTTGGTCTCTACAAATGTCCCGCTTTTACATATTTGTAAGGTTTGAGAACATCTCAACAGAGGGACAGGGTCTGTTACAATAGAGACACACATATACAGTCACTTCATGGGTACATCTGTTCAACTGCTTATAAACACAAATATCTAAATATAAGCCAATCACATGTGATCAACTCAAGATGAAGATGAAGATGCAGAAGTGCATCTCTGAACGCACAGCCGGTTAAACCCTAAAGCAGATGGGCTACAGCAGCAGAAGATCGCAGCAGGTGCAACTCCTGTTAATTATGACCAGGAAATTGAAACGTTGCTTCACATATGCTAACTGAACAATCCCAATTATTTTATTGCAACATTCAGATAGTAGATAGCTGAATTTGGCAAAATTTAGTAACGATGTGTGCATTGTTGCTGTCCCTTCATACCCAAAGTGTACCCATTTCGTGATGGCTACTTCCAGCAGGATAACACACTATGCCGCAAAGCTCAAATAATATGAAAGGGGTTTCTTGAACATCACAGTGAGTTCACTGTAGTGAAATGGCCTCCAGTCACCAGATCTCAATCCAATAAAGCACCCTTATGGGGTGTGGTGGAACAGGAGTGTCCCACTGTGGATATCCAACCAAAATAATCTGTAGCAACTGTGGGATGATATCATGTCGATATGGCCCAAATTCTCAGAAAAATGTTTCTAGCATCTTGATAAATCTATGCCTGTTCTGCAGGAAAAAGGAAGTGGTGGGTGAATGTAACAGACAAAAGAGATCAAGCTTATCACACTATGCAGAACGCAAACGATCTTTTACACTGAAGACAAAGACTTATTACACAGCATGTTTTATCTGCTTCTACATGCAACATGCAGACAGTTGCACAGCGGAAGGAGCAATTGAAAGCAACCAGTTGTACACTTGGTGCTTTTAAGTAGTAGCTATAAAAAGACATTGCCCACTAGAAGCATGCCATGCCACAAAGCTGTCATATTGTTTGTTTGCTTTATATTAAAAGTGTTTATAGTAGCTGAACTGTAATGATAGAAGGGCAGATCAGATGTCTGCATTTTACCGGTAGAATCAGAGTAAATTTCCAGAACATCATTTATAAAATATGATTCGTCCACATCATGAAAATCATCCCCTCTTTGGGTAAAACTGAGCCTAAACTGGCCCGAATATAAGATAGTTAAAGGCAGATAGCAAAACACAAATATAAAAAGAAAATGATTTGGTTTAAATGGTTCAATACTAATGTCAGTTTTCATTATAACATGGCTTTAAAATGCGGTGAAAAGACAGCTGAAAAAACCTCTGACACACATATGACTAACAGACTATATAAACTACTTTCCGTTATTAGCCCCTAATCGAAATGCATTGTGTACACAGGTTAAGTTTTCATTTGAATGCGTGATATTTTTGCGCGGACCGCTGACAGCGTTGCTACGCCCCGCTTACTACATCTCCCATAGTGCATTGCAGCGGTAGGAAATAATCACATCCTTGGGTCAGAGTTCAAAATGGTAACATGCGGGTTTCAGAAGCTGCAACTCTGAGCATCATGAGGATACTTTTAATATGAAAATACCACTTGCGTTAGCTTAGCCTTAGTTTGATTAATCCTTTTTTCGTTTCTCGAATATGTCCGTGAACGCATCAAAGCACGAGCTGATCCAGCTGATCTACCGCCACTTGAAGGAGCATGGTTATCGCTCAGCTGCAGATGAGCTACAGAGGCACAGCCCACAGGTCAACATTGTTCACCACACACACACACACATATCAACTGCAACTGTTACAATGTTTCAAATGCTGCTCCTGTGCTGTGCAATAAACCCCCTCTACTCACACCTCATGAAATTCCACAAAAAAACATTTTCTGAAGTGTGGACGGGGAAGAACGTTTGCTCAATTAAATCTCCCCATTTTTCGTAACAACTAGACTGCTACGTGTTTCTATTTTTCTGCATAAACATAGTTGTGTGTGTATATATAACTTTAAAGATCGTAAGATCCAAGAAATGTATCCTCCCCTTGCTGTGAGCTAAAACGAGCTCAATGTTAGGACTTATATACCACTTAAAAAAAAGTGGTGTGTGAGTGGGCCAACTTCTTGTTGCGTTCAATACTTGCCTAGACTAAGAACGTAACACTTGAAAGGCTTTCACCTTGTATAGACCTCTGTAAGAGGGACTGTGGCTGGAGGAAAGACAGAAAAAGTCAGATTAGTTTTAAAGGTAATCAAGTCCTTGACATAAAAAATACCATCAGTTAGACTCTACTCACCAAGAGCTTCCACCCAAAGTGGCTCAAATAGGATGTAGCATATGGCCAATTTAAATGAGTGGGGAGAGTGTGCGGCCAGGAAAAGCTGTTTGTGGTAAAGTCTAAGAAAAAAGCCCAGAGATTTGTATAAGTGCAGTCATTGCAAATGTAATACAGACCAAGAAGGCTTGTTGATTTTTCTTCCCCAAATGAGAACCATTTGGTCCCTCCACAGGTTTTTGAATTTGTAAATATTCCACAAAATGTAGTAGACTTTGTCCTTTTCTGTAAACGTGTTTATTATTCTAGTTTATTCATTTGTAATGAACTCAAGTCCTTCCTAACCACCTTCTTGGGGTCTGCTTTCATTCAAATTTGACACATAACCATAACAATGGCATGTTTTTATGTCTTTATATGCTGACATCTCCTTCAGACTACTGTACCATGTCCAAGAAATACTCCCACTGTATATTTCAAACTTCTTAATAAGTTGTAACATTTAATTTTGATTTTCTACAGGGGGAGACCAAAATATCAGTATCACTACTCGACATCTACACATCATGGTTGAAGTAAGGATGATTTCTTAGTGCTTTTCAGAAGCAACGCCCACTGGGTTAGATGTCTCATTTTGTAATAGCTTGGATACTAACTATTTTTTTTATTCCTGACAGTAACCCAAAAAATTCAGCAGATCAAGGAAGGACTCCAACTAAAGGTTCATATTTTTCTTTTTCTTTGTTAAATACAAATTAAATTAGAAAGCTGAAGTTGGATCTGAGATACTACATTTGTTTATTTGTGTATATGTGTGTCCTGATCCAGCTGTTCATGCTTACAAAATTCTTAAGCAAGATTTGGAACTTCTGTACATTAGTTTGCTTTGAGTATTTTCATCTTACACCTGTACCCAAACATTCACACTCCTAACAACCTCCAATCAGATTCAAGATGAGGGCGACAGCTTAGTGAAAAAACTGACATATCAGAGAATGCAGCTCGGTTTGTAGCAGTAAACTCTTTGAGGCCAGAGGTTGGCGTATTTGAATGCATTTTAACACATTTGCACTTTTTATGTTTAGCAAAGTCTACAACATCAAAAAAGAAAAAGGACACAACTGCAAAAAAGGTGAATTTTTATTTTGTTTTAATTTCTTTTCGTGGCAGTTCTTGGACTATACCAACCACGCTAATCCTTCTTTTTCTTTTTTTCCCAGTCTGTTCCAGCAAACAAGAAAAAAACTGAGGGAAAAGCTGCAAAAAAAGTCACAGGGGAGAAGAAATCAAAGAGCCGAACACCAGAAAAAGTTGTGACTGCCGGTGCAGATGATTCAGACTCTGACAGCAGTCTGGATGTGGAGAAGTGGAAGAAACTGCTCCAACAGATGACAGGTGAGTCACTGAATGCATTATTCATGGGCGAGCGTGTCAAGGATGAGGTGATGAAAAGAATCCTAGAAAAATGAAGAGGGGGTTATGAGTGGACAATAAAGTGACCAAAGCCAGGCTAGAAATATTTGACTTGCCCAAAACACCTCACTTAAGGAGCAACCAGGGCACATCCAGTTTAGATACCTCAAACATTTCACATCAAATGAACCATATCTAAAAAAAGAATCCCATCTGCCCCTCTCAGAAGGAGCGGTTATTTGCACAGTAACTTTAGGATATTTTTCCCTTAATGTAATGAAATTATTTTCAGTTGCAGGCTGTCAGCGCACACGTGGGTGAGTTTTATCTTTTTTCCAACAAGTTTGATCTGTTAGAGATCCAATCAGATGAAATTAGGCTTGTTAGAAGAGGGGTCCTTAACGTGGTCTGAGCTAACATAACCTGTTTCAGGAAAAGACTGTATTTTATATTTCAAATAAGATTTTATTGAAATGAGAATCATGCAAAGATACTCTAATGCAGGTTCTGAATTAAAGTGTAAAGCTGGAAATAAGCAAAATATGTCTCATTTGAGCTAAGCGCGCTATTGAGAGACTGAGATGTAGCATCCAGGCGAGGTGTTCATGGTGGAAGGAGTCTAAACTCAGGTGGAATAAACTGTGGAGGGTGTGGAAAATGTACAAAGTGATGGAAGATGAAGGGAAAGCTTGGTCCCTCCACTTAATGAGAGAAAGACAACCACCAGACAGTGCAGCACCACCCATGAACAACCTCACCATGGAAAAGAGTGATTTCATCCAAACAGAGCTGTGTACAGTTACTGTTTGCTCGCTGTTTATGTTTTCTTTTAGGCATTTGTTCCACCATGCACAGTTTGATGTTTTTACTGGGTTTTCTCTGTCCACAGATGCCGACATAGTCAAGATGAATGCCATCAATGCCCTGGACTCCTCTGCTCCTCAACCCCCGAAAAAGAGAGTCAGGAAACCCCGGGCTAAGGCTCCGGCGAAACCTGGAACCCCAGTTAAACCGAGTAACGGGACAGTGAAACACAATGACGAAGGTGGCGAGAAACATGTGACTGAAAAAAAAGCAAAGACGAGCTCGACCGAGAAGAATGTGACAAAAAATGTGACTTCTGTCACCTCAAGCACTCCGAGCCAAAAGCAAAACCTCTCATCTCCAGCGGACAAACAAATAAAAAAGGACAGGGAAACTGCAACTCCCAGTGAACAAACAACTGATGACAGAACATCTGAGCCCAAGAAGAAGAAGAAAAAGAAGGAGAAAATTGCAGACAAGGAGGAAAAGAATGAGACGGGTGAAGATGGAAAAGAGGAATGTGGCGAAGAGACGAGAAAGACCAAAGACACGAAGCAGGAGGAGGCTAAAAAAACTCCGAAGGTGAATAAAAAAGCAAAAGAAACCAAAGATGATGCTGAAAGAAATGAGACAGTCACGACTGAGACAAACACAAGAGGGAACGCTGATGAGAAAACCCTTTCAGAGTCAACGGTACAAGAAAAGAAACAAAAGAAGAAGAAGAAAGAGAAGGCTGGTAGTGAGGGAAGTTTGGCACAGACTGGAAATTCTGAGCAGGTATCTGAGGAAGTGAAAAATAACAAAGAGAGCAAACAGGAAGAAAACAACCAAACCTCAGAGCACATAGCAGAAGAAAAGAAAGCCAAGAAGAAAAAAAAGAAGAAAACAGAAAGTGAGGAAAATTCATTGACGTTTGCAAGTGAAAGCATTTCAAAGCAAAAAGCTGAAGACATAGAAAATAATACAGAGCAAAAAACTGAAGAAATTGAGACTTTAGAGCAGACGTCTACAGAAAAGAAGGCAAAGAAGAGGAAAAGGGACCTTCTTAATGGTGAGGAAAATCCAGAACAAGTACTGCAGGAAAAGAAATCGAAGAAGAAGAAAAAAGAAAAAGCTGATGAAGAAAGAGAGCAGGTAGTTGAGGATATAATAGATAATAAGGTAGAGGAAACAACAGAGCAGGTCAAGAGTGTCAAGAAGAAAAAGAAAAATAATCCCGCCAACACAGAGCCGCTGCCTCCACCTGACGTAGAGGCAACGAGTTCTCAAACGGAGAAGAAGAGAAGTGAGTAAACAACCCACATATAGCTTAAAAACATGTAATTTGATGGTTTTGTAAAATTGCTTTGCATTTGTCCTCAGAAAAAAGCAAATTGAAATCAGCCGACATCCCAGAAATACCTGTAGATTCAATCCAAGACGCCATGGCAACAGAAACCGCCTCAAGCGACTCCCACAAAAAGGTATCACGCTACTTAGAAAACAAATCTCGACGCTACTTAGAAAACGTTGGCGGATCCTAACCCTCATGTCCGTCTCTCCACAGAAGAAGAAGAAATCATCAAAGAATCATCAAGATGTGTGACTCGTCATCCCGCAGACCCAGAGGACGAGGGTCACATCACGTCCTCCGATTTCCGATCATGTACACTGATCATATATCAGTAGTTAGAATATGACTTAAAACTTTAAAGATCCGTCTTTTATATTTTTGCTACATTTTTATCTTTTTATGGGTTTTGGGTTTGTGTTTTTTTACTTAAGTGTTTCTACGGTAGCTGCCATTTTCACGGCACGCGCATTTCGTGGTTGTTTTGGGGAACTGATGATCACCTGTTGAAATATTTCTGCCTCATAGTGAAATTCAGATGGGGTTTAATTGAGTAACGTCTGTTTTTATAAACATGGATTCTGTTTTGCTCTCAGGAATTTCCCTCGTGATAATCCTGAGCTAGGTTCTCTAAACCACCTTTCATATTTTTATGCAGATTTAAGTTGTAAAATGAAGTGAAACTGTGTGATTCTGATTAAGAGGTTTACTCCTGTCCTATAGCTGTCTTTTGGTATTTCGTTAAAAAAAATTACACACTTTTTTTTAACCAGATGTATATTTATTCAAATTGACATGTCAGCTGTTCTATCGTGGGAAAGGAGGGGAAATTCTATGTGTGTGATGAGCATTATTTTTTAAAGTTTTAAATGTTTGATATAAATTTTCTTATATAGATTGTATATTATGCTTTTAATACAAATTAAACACCATAGTTTTTTTTGTTTTTATCAACTGTACCCGTCCCAAGTCTTACATCTGGTAAATCCTGTTCTTTGGGCACACAAACGCTGAACTTCTTACAAATTAAGGGAAAATGCTTGACTTGATGAGCTCTGGAGATTGTGCTGTGCTGTAGGGGACACTCTATATGTTTGTACGTGTCAGGGATCTCGGTGAGACAAATTAAGATTATTAAGAGAGACGAGGCCTAAAACTGCCTTTCCGCTGAATCGTGTAACGTGAGGGTGTCAAGTCTTTTTTAAGGAAACCGAGAAAACGACTGTTCCACTCCAATCCGGAGGGTGACGCTAATGCAGCGAAAAGACGTTTGTTTTACCACTGTTAAAGAAGAAAGAAGAAGACTGCCCCACTACCATAGCTACACACTAACCATACGATGAGTAACTGTCAGTGAAGTTTTACAGTTGCAGTTGTTACTGGCCGCCAAATGTGGAGGTTGAACAAAGTTCGTCACAAAGCCGGACAACAAGGCGGCAGCTTGGAGGAGCTCAGGCTGAAGAGGCGAGAGAACGAGAGAGGTGTGTCTGCTAAATACCGAGGCTCAGTTTCCCAAACATACTGTAGGCTA
Organism: Astatotilapia calliptera; assembly: GCF_964374335.1. Classification (NCBI taxonomy): domain Eukaryota; kingdom Metazoa; phylum Chordata; class Actinopteri; order Cichliformes; family Cichlidae; genus Astatotilapia; species Astatotilapia calliptera. The sequence goes on from NC_137423.1 coordinate 29,658,843, forward strand.
ACCCTGGTCTTTAACTAAAACCCTGTTTATTCAGTAATGAGCTCATTTTTCCTTTGGCTCTGTGACTATGTTTAGTTTCCATAGAAACTAGCTGGAACTGTAGCTTCAACGTAACCATTATTTTATTAATATCTTAATAAACTATTAGGTACACGTTGCTAGAGCCAAGTTGAACCCCCTTGTGTTTTCAGAATTGTCTTAATTCATCATGGCACAGATTCAATAAAGTGCTGGTATTGTTCTATTAGTACTGGTATTGGTATTGTAGCCTCAGCTGTCTATTGCTGTAGGCCATCTACTTCGTGTTGGCGTTCATAGATGCTCTTTTGCATACCTTTGTTGTCATGGGCGGTTATTTGAGATATTGTTGCCTTCCCATCAGCTCAAACGAGTCGGCCACTCTCCTCTGACATCTGGCTTCACTAAGGCATTTTTCCTCTTTCTCAGACCGTTCTCTGTGAAAATTGGCTGTTGAAAATTCCAGCACGTCATCCGTTTATGGAATACACAGGCCAGCCAATTTGGCACAAACAGCCATTCCACATTCAGAGGCATTTAAATCACTATTCTTCCCCTTTTTGATGCTCAGTTTAAACTTCAGCAGGCCATCTTGACCCTGTCTACATGTCTAAACCAACTCAGTTGTTGCTATGTGATTATCTGATTAGATACTTGTATTTACCAAGCAGTTGAACAAATGTGCATAATAAAGTGTGAAATAGGTTTATGTAATGTGCACATGTAATTTTTTTTAAAAACTGTATTACAAAGATACAGCTCTTTTTTATGACACCCATGAGGAACTGTTAGTTAGCTGTTACATCTTCATCTCCAGGCATTTTTACAACACATAAACAGCAAAAACAGTTCCTGTGCAGATATAGGTTTTCGTTTCTACTCGAAATTCAGTGTTTTTTTTTTTAAATTGAGATGTTCCCATGTACAGGTCTTAATATAAAATAGAGCAGTGTTGGTGACATACACTGGCGTAAAATGAGTCAAAACCTAAATGGATATGTTAGCATCATCTTAACTTCAGCTTCTTTATTTCCCCACAGGCATGGCCTCCCCATGGTGGCTTTATCTCAAAAGGACGCATGTTTTGCACAGCATATGTACACTAAACACAAGTATGATCACGTATGATCCCTGAAGGTTAAAGAGTTGTGACATGCCTCTCCCTGAATGCTTTAGCACTGAGACAGGCACGCAGAGACAGGCAGCTGGTGAGCAAGCGACTACTGCTAAATGAAGATGAGGAGCAGCCGGACGTTAGCATGGACACAGCCCCAGGAGGACATGTAAGTATCAGATATTGTGTTGGATCAGGGGTGTCAAGCACAAGAATTTCCCAGGTGCCAGAATTCTCCAATCTGGCCCACTTGAAGGCTGGAAGATGTAAAGGAGGGAATCAACTTATAGGCTATGTTTTCAGAAGTTTTACATCTTTTACTGCTGATAAAGACCTCCTACGTAGCCATTCACGCTAAACTAAAGGAATTATCTAATAGATAAATAATTAAATGACAGAAAAGTTAATGTTTTTTGACATCTTTTGAAATTTTGGTGGGAAAAAAAGAATATTTTCTGTGAATTAACAAAAACTTTGTTTTATAAGTACAGGACAGTCTGGAAAAAGAGCTACTGGAACCTTTCTGTAATTTTATTTTGCTGAAAAATTGAGACATATTGTTGAAATGTTTCTTCTTTGTCTCATTGTAAGGTTTCTCAGGGATTTAAAGTGTAGCTAAATATATTAACACTGACAGAATGGGGTGTTTTTACTACTCGAGCCAAACTGGGCCGTATTTGACCCACAACGTAAACTGATTTTGACATGCCTGTCTTAGATTATTTTTTTTGGTAGGTTCAGTAAAATGAAAGATCTGAACTCAGCCTGCCAGTCTCATATTTCCTCAGGACATTGTTAGTCTGCTCCACAAACTTCAACACAGCGGGACAGAGAAGGAGGCACACCTGAAGGCCTTGAGTAAAGTTCTGCGCGACCCAGCTGCACAGCTCACCTTTATCAAGTATGGTAGTGGCTTCTGTTGCCATATTGGAAGAGACTAAATTACGCTGTCACTTTTAAGTCACTTCCTCATCTTTGTGTGTGAAACTGTGTTTTCTTTCAGGCACGAGAACAGTATGCATCTGCTGGTCGGCCTCCTCACTGGCTCTAATGCTCAGTGCCGCCTGCAGGCCGTTCGGTGTCTTCACGAGCTCTCTCACTCTTCCCACACTAATGTGGCTCCAGCCTGTCTGCCTGCTACCCCTTACCTGCTCACTTACCTGTCTGGCCCAAGCACTAAGTTTACAGTAAGTCACCATGCAGTGCAGGCAGTTTGTGATATAGTATGACCTACAATGCAGAAGACTTTTGACTTCCTTATTGTGCGGAACATTATATGTACACAGGAGCTGTGTCTCTACACACTTGGTAACATGTGTCCAGACAGCGATGTGGTAAGAGAGAAGCTCCTGGCTCAGGGAATCATTCCCGCTCTGGCCAGCTGTATAGAGGTAAACTACGAAGGCTCACTGTCTACACTAATATCCTTACTGTACTGGCAATTCGTAGAATTGTTGCAGTTGAATCCAAATCTACTCAAACATCCAATTCATAGAGAGACAGGAGTGTGACTGCTGCACGTCTTTGTAACATGTTACTGTGTATTTGTCCAGAACCAACGGCACACACTTGCAGTAGTGGAAGCTGCAGCGTTCACCCTCTCTCAGCTTCTCCAGGCCAGAGACGCACCTGAGAAGATAATCCCGTAAATATATCAATAATGCACTTCTTCACGTCTTCAGCCTCTGCATTCCTCATCTCGCAGAAAATGTCAGAGTAATGTTTTGTTCACATTTAACCTTGTTGTGTTTTTTTGTCTTCCTCTGTGTCTGTAGGATAGTCCTGAAGTCTACCTTGCCTTCACACCTGTTATCCGTCCTTACCCCCGACCCACAGTTCGGCCTGGCTCCTGCCATAGAGTGTGCATGGTGTCTCCATTACCTCATATGCAGGTGAGAAGTTTAGGAAAGTGTCCAAAACCTTTTTTGTTTTTTTGCTGATTTGCTATTGTAGCTAATTACTGAATCTGTTTTGTGCCTTTTATTAGCACAGATGATAACAAAGAGCTGCTGGCTCAGGGTGCCCTGTCACAGTGCAGCTCCTTGTTAGTGTCACTAGGTGGTGCTGTCACCGAGGGAAACAAAGAAGATGGGATTGAGCTGGTATGGAAGTGAATGATCAAATCCAATATTTACTTTCAAAACTTGTTAAGACTTTTTTTTTTTTACTTTTAAGCAAACAAATTTGATAATTATCATTGAATTAATAATGTAGATTAGTTCATTTCATGCTGAGCTACCTCCAAAGATAGTAAAATGACTTAACTATTATTAAAAGTCAGTTGAAGAATCTAGGAACTGAAACAAAACAGCAACATCGCATATTTGCCTAAGCTTCAGAACAAAGTAAAAATAACAACTAGAGATGGCACGATACCACTTTTTTATGTCCGATACCGATATCATAAATTTGGATATCTGCCGATACCGATATGAATCCGATATAGTGTTTTTTAATCAACAAAACTGTTTTTAAATATCTTGCTGCATTTTGTATAAGTTCATACTCAAGTTTAAAACAACAACTACACTAAAGCTATTCTGTTATACCTGCATGCAAAAAAAAATATTTCATAGTTCAGCAATACTGATCAATCTAATAAACTTAAACCTACACCATCCTCCCTATTCTGGTATTTTAAAGAGTACTTAGCATAAATATTAAGCAACCTAACTAATAGGGTTCCAACTCCCAGCAACAACAAAAATAAATAAATAAAAAATAGGGAACCACCCCTCACGCTCCACCTCATGATGCTTAATCGACGTAATCAACCTTAATTTGATGCAGTGTGAAAAAAAATGCACAGAAATCAATTATTTTTCAAGAAATATTAAATAGATTCAACATCTTTCTTCAACAAAATTGCAGACTGCACAGATGGTACCTTCCCAAAGGAAAAAGTACTATAGCTTATTAGGGTATATATATTAGACTTAATAGTTACTATTAAGTCTAGAAGTAATAGACTAAATGAATAGAAGTAATTGACTTCTATTCATTTTGCATCAAATTTAAACTTTGGGTGTCAGATAATTATTTATTAAAAGCTAGACATTTTAAATGAGAATAAGAAAGAAAAGTATGTCTTTGTGCCCCTTTTCCCTGTTAATGCCCTATCGGCCCCCCTGTCTAAACTTTGCTAGATCCGCCCCTGCACAGTTACCAGCCGTCAGCTGCGTAGAAAAAGATCCTGGTGTAGAAAGTAATATTAAATACATTCTAACAACAGCTGATCAAGCTTAAACGTGCTGCTGTTGTTTATCCACTGGTTTCCTCTTTCTGGTGCAAACTGGGCCAAAAGCAAACTAGAGACACGGACTCGCGACAGAAAAGCCGATCAGCTGATCATTAAGCAGTTTCATGATTGAAGTAGCAGCAAGAAGAGGCAGTCGCTCCATATATCGCTTGTTAAGCTTAACGCAGGAATGCTTTACAAACATTCAGAGATGGACTTACACACTTGCTTTACTTCTCTCGGGATAACTTTGTCGGAGATGAAATGCCGGGTTGCTAGCGAAGCTCCAAATGCTATCCAGACCACCGACAGGTCCCGCATGCCACAGCCGCTCTATCACGTGATGCATACTGCTCCGACGTGCTAACGTTCTGAGGTGAGTTACGGCGTGTTGCAAGTTTTGTGAGGTGCTTTCGTGATATTTAATGGATCGGATTACATTTTTTATTTTTCTCCGATATCCAATCCAGTAATTTAGGTCAGTATCGGACCGATACCGATACGTAATATCGGATCGGTCCATCTCTAATAACAACTTTAGTTTTTAATCTGACTTGGATCACAGAAGCTTTTAATGTGTCTTCTTCAGCTCATCTGGCCTCTGTTGAGGTGTGTGGGAAACATCTTGTCCTCCTGCCCGGAGGAAGACCTGAATGCTCAACTGACTGATGCTCATCTGCCAGCTTCTCTGTGTGCACTTGTTCAAGCCTACCTGCACACCCTGCCAGCCTTGGCCAGAGAGACCGTCTGGGTCCTTAACAACCTCACAGGTACGGCTCTCTTGTTTTAGTCGTCTCTGAATGGGACTGCAGCCATACAGAAGTACACCTCATCATTACTAATAGAACCGTTTTTCAATATATTTTTCCTGCTTTGCTGCAGTTCAGTATAGATTTGTGCAAGAAAACATTGCATTTTTTTTTTGGTGTAACTATTCAATCTATTCAAATACTGAATAAAATGCTTGTGGCTGCCTTGTGCATTCTCTGTGCACATCTGAGATTTGATGCATCATAATTATCAGGGTTTTCTGTAGTGTGTGTAACGTGCCCCATTGTGTTTTCTACCTCTCTCCATCCCAGCTCACTCCACCGAATTCTGCTCCGCCCTCTTGACTCTAAACTTGGTCCCAGGATTGATCCAACTTCTCCCATTTTCTCAAGGCATTAATACTATGGTTAGTACCGTAATTGTCGGGCTATAAGCCGCTACTTTTTGCACAAGCTTTGAACCCTGCGGCTTTTAGTCAGGTGCGGCTTTTCTATGGATTGTCCGTGATTTTTGTCATATCGTAAGACGATTTGTTTTGTTTGTTCCGCTGTTGTACGGCACTACGTTGCCTGGCGGAAGGGCATGCGATCAGACACACAGTATCGGGGTTCAAGAGTGGTATGTTGGTCACGTGTCCATCCGCCAGGCAACATAGTGCCGTACAAGTAGCGTGAAAAACCAACTTCAAATGAACGCTACGCGTTCAGCGGGAGTCGTGGATGACGAGCGGCGATAAACTTGCGAAAAGCAAGTTATGCTCAACTCCACCGGTGGAATCTGACAGCGTGAAAAAGTGTGAAAACATCCATGATCACCAACGGATTTCGAAGGGCTGGACTGCTGCATGATGGAGAGGAGGACACCGCCACGGCCCTTCAGAGGGTGTTCGACTCTAACACTGACAACGAGGATTTCTTTGGTTTTGTAAGTGACAACGAAGGAACGAAGCTGAGAGTGGATGACGAAGCCATCCTGAGCCTGTTCGTATCCGACACTGGAGGAGAGGACTTTGGTGGTTTTAGTGTGCAGGAAGAAGAGAAAGATGGTGACTTTTCTTCTTGTTAAAGCCGTGTCACTGCACCTGAGCCTAAAAGGTAGTCCGAATCTATTTTTCTGGTGTGCTGTAGGTTATTGTTATGTACTACATTTGTTACTCATTTATGAAGCACAGTACATGTTTCGTACTTGTAATTACCGCTACTTGTACATATACCTAAAAAGTTATGCAAATATGTACCCATAACTTGTTTTTCAAAATATTAATAAAAGGGGTGTGTCTCCAAACAGCCATCTCTTTCCTGACAATTCGCTTTGTGCATATTCTCTTACATATGATAAGTCAACATTGAAACACCTGCGGCTTTTGGTCAGGTGCAGCTAATGTATGTACAAAACAGGATTTTCCCCTGATTTTAGCTTGTGCGGCTAATATTCAGGTGCGCTTTGTAGTCCGGGAAATACGGTACTATGATTGATATAAGTGCTTCTTGTAATATTAAGTCATTGTGGCATATAATAAGAAATCTTGTGGTTTTCTCTTGCATCCTTTTGGATGAAAAAAGTGTTTTTTGATTTTGTGTTTTTGTTGTTTTTTGTTTTTCTTGCTTGTTACACTCAGATTCTCAGGATTCTGGCTAATATTGCCCACAAGAAAAAGGTGTTCTGTGTGCAGCTCATGCAGCTTGGTTTACTGTCTGCACTCTGTGCCACGCTTAAAATGGCTGATCAGGAAATGGTGATTCAGAGCCTGGACATCCTGTTCATGATGACTGTCAGCAGTCCAGTGGTAAGTGTGGTAATTAGTGAAACTAAACTCTGTAATGATTGCTAAGCTGTGGCATGATGTGGTATTCTTCTTCTTCAGGTGGCAGAGGAGTTTGTCAGGCAAGATGGGCTTTCACTGTTGGAGGTCCTTCAGTACAATGGTGCAGCAGAGATGAGACAAAGGTCGACGTACCTCCTGGAGAAGCACTTGTTGTCCTACCAACAGCATATAACAGTAATTGTTATGCAGCCTTATTGTCTCTGTTGAATTTTTTTTGTAGTTTTGAGTTAAAAATGTCTGATGGGAGCTGCTGTCTTGCAGGTGGACAATATGCCGGATCCTTGAATCAACAACAAGACTTGTTGTGTTAGGAGGGCCCAGCTGAGGATAACAACATTTTGATATGATAGATATCAAACTTGTTTGTGCATTTGAAGTAATTAGTGATAAAACTGCTGTCTTGTATGTTTTTACTCATGGAATTTTAATCTATGCAAATATTAAATATTTTTATAATACTTGTACTGGTGAAGTACTTTTGCATAAAACTGTATTTATATTCAGATATGGCTTGACATATTTCAAGATGTTAAGATACTGAAGGTGGAACATATAACATTAGAAACATAATGTGTCTTTATCAACAAGACCTTGTCATCATGCCTGTGTAACGATTAAATAATTATGACATAATAAAACTCTTCCTTACAACAAATATGACTGCTGCTTTTTTTGGAGTATTTGCTGTTTGGTTTGATTTTTATTAAGAAACATTTAGTTACATTTAATCACAAAAAATCTTGGGACTTTTACATGTGATGCTGATGATTAGTGAGGGCAGCACAGACCGACCCAAAGTGGTGGCACTGCTATATGTATGTATGTTAAAAAAAAATAATCAGAAGTTGATCATTGTGATTGCTTCAAACTGCTGTTTAAAGCTGAAACTTGTAGAGATGATAAATATGCCCAATTAGAAAGTAATTTCAATAATGATAAAAAAAAGAAAACATTAATGCAATCTGAATCCGTAATGTAAATAATTTTTAAAAAAGCCTCACTTAAAGACTTTAAGTAGGTAAAGTTGTTGTTTTTTTTTTTATGTACACCTGCTTACACTTATAACACAGTCAGTGTGCACAGACCTCATGGAGTTTTCACTGACCACACTGTGGAACAGTTTCAGCCTGTAACTTCCAATCAAAGTCTTTGGCTCCTCCCCTTAATGAAAAAAACTGTCTCTTTCTCTTTCTACCCACAATAATCCCTTCCCGTTATCTTTCACGCTGCTTTTGCTGCATGAAAATCCAAGACGAGGTAAGAAGGACCATTGGGGCCAAATTAATACAAAACATATATTGCTGAAATTGAGAATAAAATCAAAATTTGGAGATCAAGTTACATAATGTTGTTTTGAGGAGGGAAAAAGTTAAAATACTATTTTGAGGAAAAAACTGGAAATGTGGAGATTACAGTTGTTGTTTCATGAAAGACTGCCATATTTGTTATACCCTTTACAGAATGCCTTGTTTAGATGAGTTAGAAGGACACATTGTTCTGCCGTGTTTTGATAGAATACACAACACGTTCTCACTCCCAAACACCAAACACTTCCCTAGATTACGAGATCGGAAAAATTAAGAAACATGAGAACAGTTTGGAATGAATCTACACATATGCGTTTATTTTACTTAAATCGCTTTGGAAAACACTAACTTCTTTAAAGTGCTGGTTAAGGTTCGGGATAAGGTTAGGTCAGAACGGGCGTGAGAACGGGCTGACATACATCCTCTCTGTTACAAGAGGGCGTAACCACCTTTAGTCTCTCCGTTACCGGCCGTCTAGTATAAAGTGAGTATAAACAGTAAGCTGTCAGTGTAGAGAATAGAAATCTTGTGGAAATCTTAATAGAAATTATTGTGAGCTGTGATTCTTTTCCCCCACACTGAGCCCTTACCTGCTGAAACTCACTTTAACTTTAACTAATTTTTCTGTTTAGATGCAATGTCACACGCACGAGGTTCAATTAGCTTTGCACAAAAATAATACATACCAGGTTGTCAGTAGTTTCACTAACTCTGCCAATAATGCCGATCTACTTATAATACAGTAAGTGTGCACAGACCTAATGGGGATTTCATTTTAACTGAGTGGTTTACTCACTATACTGTGGAACAGCCTAAGCCTGTAACTTCCAGACAGTCTTTAGCCCCACCACTTAATAAAAAAAGAAGTCTCAAATTGCCACACTTCCTCTTTCCACCCACAACATTCCCTTCCTGTTATCTTTCACTCTGCTTTTTCTGCATGAAAATCTAAGACGGGGTGAGTCACGTTTTCTAAGACTTTTGAAAAATCTTGCATTCATCTGGCTTTTAAATGTTTTCTGCTACTCCACAGATATTCTGCCCCCAACAATCTGTGCTGCTGTGGGGAAGCATCCAGTTCAATTAAGTCTTTTTGACCCACAGCCAAGCACTGTGTGTAGTCTCCTGAAAATGGAGGGAACTCAGACAACGACTAGAGAGGAGGGGACAACAGAAAGAAATGGGGATCAGGGGACTAGCAGCAATGTGCCGATGTCCAGCAAACCTCTGCATCGCTTTGTCCGAAAGGAGCCCAGAAGTCTTGGGGTAACACATCAGATAAGCAAAATCTTAAATAAGCAGATTTATACACGAGGATAGCTATAAGCTGATGCAGCTGTAGACACTCTCATCCATTCTTCCTCTTCCCCTTTCCAGATTGTCATTCTGATGTTTGGCTGTGCTGAGTTGTTAATGGGATTTCAGTTCTCCAATGAAGAGTTCAAATTCTCTGCTCAACTCATTCCCTTTTGGCAGGGAGCTCTGGTACTTACTGTAGCATTTTACTGGCTAGCACTGACATGCTGACAGCTAAAAATGATTGAACTTGACTGGTCATATCTTCTGTGCAGTTATTGTTCAGAAAAGTTCAAAGTACTGCCTGTGCTATAAATATGAGGCTACAACCATCAGTTTGTTAGGTTAACAGCACAAGCATGACACACAGTCATAATACCAAAAGGTTTTAAAAATGCATCTGGTACAATTGCAATGCTACGTGTTAACTAGATCTTTCCAATGACAAATAAACATCAGCAAGTATTCATAGTTTCCTACAAAAGATGTATTGTATGAAGACAGACTCACACAGCTTCACACTGTGAAAATATCACCCATAAATCTACTGTGGGTTAAGGTCAAACAGCATCATTTGTTGTGATTATTTGCTCACTAGTTTCTTACCTGTGGAATCCTGTCAGTCTACACTGAGTTGCATCCGTCCAAGAAGATGGTACGTCATGGTTTTATTTCCTATTTGTGATTTTCAGCCTTGTTTATACTCCTACAGTCCTTCCTAATTCAGTGGCCTAATTAATTTTGATTAACTTATCTTTCCCAGGTGACTGTGTGCTTGGCCCTGTATGTGGTTTCCATCTTTGGAATCGTAATCTCTTTCATATACAGGATGATCCAGGTCCTCTCTTATCCCTACTTTTTTTTTTTGCGATTTCATTTGAACGATGCAAGTGTGGTGAGTTACAGTACATATCTATTTTTTGATTATGATTGTATGACATGCATGTTTTCACAGCATATCAATAACTCTCACTTTCTGTCACTGTAGATGCTGCTGAAAAGTATCGAAGCCATTTTACTGATCTCCACTATTTCAGTGTTAGTGATTCTCATTTTTCTAACCACTGTCGCAAGTTTCGCACTGAAATCCACACGCACTCAGGTAATAGCATATTTTATTTTTTTATTATTGACATACAAGCCTTCTGTCTACTTCAAAGAAACATGCCACAGAGTCCGATTTATCCCAGGGATATCTGCTGAAGGACAGTTTTCAATAGCTTTGGTCACTCATCATTTTATTTTTCTTCCACTTTCATGTTTTGTTTTGTTTTTTCAGGTCATCGTCCAGCAAATTCCACCACCGAGGACTGAAACGCCATCGGACTGAGGACATCTTTTTAAAGTATTATTAAACATTACACGACCTTACTAAAACACACTTGTTGGTCTCTTGCGACACTTGTTCTTGAACTAAAATCATTTATGTCATCACTGTGAGGAAAAACTATCTTAGAAGAACTTTTTCAGGAAGGCAATAACGACTAATCTGTCTGGCAACCCTTGCGTTTCCCTGCTGCACGTCTGCAAATCTCTTCTCATCGACTGAATGTGTTGACCTCGGCCAGATGTCATACACTATATGTTGGACAACATCTGGGCTATGCAACATTTGTTTGTGACAAGTGTCAAAATTCAGTCCAACCATAAAAGTTTTGATTTGTTTTAAAACATACTTGTTAGAAATTCCTTTTTTATTGTTAAACATTCAGTACAGAGTACAAAGCACCGTTTAATGACAGTCAAACACTACTAATAAGACGCTAATAATAATGCAGATACAATTAGATGGAAAATTTTGGATGTCTCTGAAAAGATGACACGCATAACAGATTTTCTACATGGCTTCCAAATGACTAAAGGTCTGATGAGGAAGGAAATTTTCAGATATTAACTGAAGACATTTTACAATATGACATGTTGTAACTGGATGAGTAAACTATTAGCTTTGACCTCTGGTTACAGAGGGAGCAGGTACTGCACTGTGATCTAAGAAGCCTCGGTATAAACTCTGTTTTTCCTGTTTGCGTAAAATCTTTTTATATTTTGTGCAGTAATTGTGTACTGATTTAAACATAAACTTTTGTTAAGCCAATATAAATATTCTCATTTCATTATGTTAATCTTTGCGTAGATTAGAGCTGTACAAACTCTGTTTTTGCCTTATAAATGATATTTTCATGTGAGTTTGTACATTTCAATAAATTGCTGCATCTCTCTCATTTTCCTACCAAAACTTGAAGTGAGAGATGGCTCAATACTTTTGCACAGTACTCTATATGATTATATGTGTCAGGGAGCTCAGTGTGACGAATTAAGTAAGATTAGTAAGAGAGATAGCTTTTAACTCTCAGGGATGGCACAGTGTTTGAGTTTGGGAACTGAAGGGGAGTTTGGACCCGGAAACGGCTAATGACGTCAGATAGTTTGTTTAACCTCCACAGTGGCCATCAAATGTGGAGGTTAAACAAAGTTCGTCACAAAGCCGGACGACAAGGCGACAGCTTGGGGGAATTTCGGCTGAAGAGGCGAGAGAACGAGAGAGATGTGTCTGCTAAATACTGATGCTCAGTTTCCCAAACATACAGTAGATTAACTCAGGTGCACTGTGGCATTTAAACAATATTCAGTTGGTATTAAGGGTGCCAAATAAATATCCCTGACACTATTACAGCACCAGCGGCAGCCTGAACTACTCATACAAGGCAGGATGTATCACTTTTGTCATGTGTTTTATGCCAAATTCTCATCCTATCATCCAATGTTGCAGCAGAAATTGAGACTCATCAGAACAGTCGATGTTTTACAATTTTCTGTTGTCCCATGTGAATTTTAGCTACAGCTGTTTATTGCCATCTGCTTCAAGGTTTCACGTGTTGTGCGTTCAGAGATGCTCTTTTGCATACCTTGGTTGTCACAGGTGGCTATTTGACGTATTGTGGCCTTCCCATCAGCTCAAACGAGTCTGGCCATTCTCCTCTGACATCTGGCATCAGTAAGACATTTTTCACCCAGAGAACTGCAGCTAACTGGATCCTGTTTTTTTCTCTTTTTCATTTTGATGCTCAGTTTGGACTTCAGCAGGCTGTCTTGACCATGTCTACATGTCTAAAGAACTGAGTTCTTGCTATGTGATGGTCTGATTAGATATTTGTATTGCCGAGCAGTTGAACAAGTGTGCCTAATAAAGTATGAAATAGGCTGTACATAAAGATTAGACTCGACTGGACATTAAAAGTAGGAGTAATCTGCATTTTTTTTTAAACTGCATTACAAAGATGCTGCTCTTTTTTGTGACACCCCAGAGGAACTGAGCAACACATAAACAGTTCGCCCATCAAAACTGAGACGCACTCATGTAGCTTAACATTTGGTCTACATCAGAAACTTTTCTGTAATGCAGGTTTTAATATAAAATAGACATACACTGTCTTAAAAGGATAACAAAAAAAAACTTGAGTGGATATGTTAGCTTAACTGTGACTGAGGGAAACAAAGAAGATGGACTTGAGCTGGTATGGAAATACACTATTTTGGAAAATCTTTAAGACTCTTTAAAAAAAAAGAAAAGAAAAAAACCTTTAAATAAAAAGTAATACTGTAATTTTTTATATTCATTTCTTATTATTCAGACATTTAATTTAAATTATATGGCAGTCAAATTAAAGGCTACAAAACTTCTTTGAAACAGATATTTAATCAATAGTGATGCACCTAAAACATTTAGAATTATGCATAGTTATGGTGCAATTTTGGCTGGTGCGTTCAAGGAAGCCTCAACATCAGAGGTTTTCCTGCTAAAAAGCATTAAATTCATTGGCTAAATTTATGGCCAATTGTTACTCAAACAAAGTTGCCACAAGTATCCATCTTTGATTCTTTCTTACATTGCACAAATTCAGCATTTGTTAATTGTAATTGAATTAACATTGTAGAGTAAGTATTGTCATGCTAAACTACCTCCAAAGAAATTGAAAGAATTCATTATTACTAAAAGTCAAGTGATGAATCTAGAACTTAATTAATTAATTAATATTAAATATTAAAATAAGCATTAACTGTGAAGTTGCATCATACAGAATATTCTTATTGAATAAGGCCACTGGTCCATGGGCTATTCAACTTTCATCTACCGTATGAATCTTAGCCTTCATCAAAAAATAAAGTTTTATGACTTAAATAAAATGAACTATGAGATAAAAGATACCTTGAAATTTCAAGTTATTTTCAAGTATAACATTTGACCACTGAAACCCTTATTTTTGCTGTAATTTGGCACTTTATTAAAATAATAGTAAGAATAATAATAATGCATTTTACTATTTTTTCAGTTTTTGTAAAACAGTAAATTTAAACATTCTAATTTGGTTTGGATAACAACAATAATTGTATTTTAACATTAAAAATATAACTCTAGTTAAGGAGTGTGTGTACTGATGGATTAACCACTACAGAAACATAAAAAAATATCTTTGGTAATTACCACTAATTTTCATTTAGTAAAGCTGTGGGATGAACATTACATTGTGAGGTGGTCGAATACATTTTTTAAGCAATGTAACTCACTTGAGATAATAATAATGTTGACATATCAACATTACGTCCAGTTGTTATCAGGGTATTATCAGGGCGGCACGGTGGCGCTATGCACTGTTGCCTCACAGCAAGATTCTACCACCTGGTCGGAGCCTTTCCCTGTGGGGAGTGCATGTTCTCCCTGTCTTTGTGTGGGTTCTCTCTGGGTACTCTGGATTCCTCCCACAGTCCAAAGACATGCAGTTAGTGAGGTTAGGTTAATTGGTCATTCTAAAATGCCCATGCGTGTAAATGTGAGTGTGAACCTGAGTGTGATTGGTTGTTTGTCTCTGTGTGTTAGCCCTGTGACAGACTAGCGACCTGTCCAGGGTTTATCCTGCCTCTCGCCTTATAGTAGCTGGGATAGGCTCCAGCGACCTGGTGACCCTGAAAATGATAAGTGGAAGAGAATGGATGAATGGGTTGTCATATCCACGGCTTTTTTTCCCTTCCCAGTGGTGGAAACAAGTTTTCATATATTAAGCCACAATAAGTGAAAATCTACTGTGGGTTAAAAGTCAAATAGCAAAAGTCAAATGTGATTATTTGCTCACTAGTTTCTTACCTGTGGAATCTGTGAGGGGAAAAAAAAAACTATCTTAGAAGAACTTTTTCAGGAAGATAAGCAATCTGTCTGGCAACCGTACACATCGACTGAATGTGTTGAACAAGGCCAGATGTCATACCGTATATGTTGGACAACATCTAGGCTACCTAGCATTTGTTAGTCACACAACTTGGCTGTAAATGCCAAAATTCAGGACGGTACCTGGGACGGGTATAAACTATAAAAGTTTGGTTTTTAAAAAAAATTTAAAATTAATTAATTAAAAAAAAAAAAAACATACTTGTTAAAAACACTTTATTGTTAATATCTTCATCAGACCTTTGGTAATTTTGAAAATCTATTATACGTGTCATCTTTTCAGAGATGTCCAAGATTTTGCATCTAATTGTATCTGCATTGTTAACAGTGTCTTATTTGTCTTTGACTATCACTATACTTTGCTTTGTATTCTGCACTTAAATGTTTAAACCTTTGATTTTATCCCCAATCAACATCTCAGGTGCCCCAGTGTTTTCTGTAGTAGCACATTAAACTTTATGTATTAAGAAACAGGAGTAGGTTTTCTAATATATATATATATATATATATATATATATGTGCAAGGAATTTACTCCATCAGTGGTGGATACAACTCATGAAGACACTGATATCAAAAACATTTTGGTCTTTTATTTCGGGAGATTTCATTAAGTAGACAAACAGTAGTTGAACATTTTGACAGAAGTCTCCCCCTGGTGTTGGTAATGCAGGGAGGATGGGCACCCAGAAGGAGATTTTCTTGTAGTTATATTTGGTCCATGTGCAATTCTTGATTTGTTTTTCTTGGGTTATTGTCACAGTATTTAATATACATAGCTGGCAGTGTACAGAGACTGTGTGGAGGCCTGGCCAGCTGCACCGGTGGGCTTGTACTCTCCTTTGGAAGCCAGGCCATTGATCTGAGGGGAAGAGCAGAGGGGGAGGAAAAAAAGACAGGACAAAGTCAAATTGGAAAGTTAATTATCAGCCAAGTTACTTGTGTCACATTAGCGTAAGACTAAATAGAACGGGGGGGGGGGGGGGGGGGGGGGGGGAACCAACAACAATCATTTACTAGACAGTGTAAAGTTGGGCAATGCAAGATAAGCATTATTTGACAGCCAGTTCAGTAAACAGTCCTCAGCAAATTGATAACACTCGTTAATAGTATCTACTGAGGATCAGTACTACTCATTGACCTTGGCTCTGGTGATGAAAGTTTGCTGTGTGGCTGCCTTGTTTTCAGCTTTGCCCTTCCAGGCAGCAAGAGCAGAAGCCTGGAGTGCACGACCGTAAGAGAAGGTCAGCTTCCAGGGACGGTGCAGAGGCACCTGATTGATGGCGTTCAGGTTGACGGAGGCCTCCTCTTCACTCTGCCCTCCGGACAGGAAGCAGATGCCTTTAAAGAAACAGAAAAATAGTGTCATACTCATAATCAAATGAACTGCTCTGCACCTTCCTTAACTGTAATGTAAAAGCTGTCCTCATGCCACTTACCAGGCACTGAGGCAGGCACGGTCCGCCTCAGAGCAGTCACTGTAGCCATGGCAACTTCCTGAGGGGTGTACTTCTTAGTGCAGGAGTGTCCAGCAGTGACCATGTTGGGCTTCAGCAGAGTGCCCTCCAGGTACACATGGTGGTCAGACAGAGCCTTGTACACTGCAGCCAGGACCTAAAGATGACCCGGCAGATTTATTACTAGACACCCTTCCCATCTTATGTACTGGGAATATCCTTTGCTGCTGGTGGTCTTGCTTACCTTTTCTGTGGCGTACTGGCAACGCTGAAGGTCATGGTCTCCATCAGGCAGGATCTCTGGCTCCACAATGGGCACAAGGCCATTCTGGTGAATACAAGTTCAAATGAATGACTAGAATTTACCCAATTTGTCAGCCTTTTATGTAGAGCAATTTGCTATACACGCACCTGTTGGCAGATACTGGCATATCTGGCGAGGACATTGGCGTTCTCTGCAATGGCAAGAGCTGATGGGCAGCCATCTGAGATCTTGAGCACACACCTCCACTTGGCAAAGTCACAGCCGTCCTTTTTGTACTGGGCACAGCGCTCTGAGAGGCCATCAAGTCCTAGAGAAGCCAAAGAACATTAGCAACCCCGTCTTTGAAAGGCTTATTCTGCATCATTGTGATGAGATTTGCAGAGAAATGCACAAGGTGTTGAATCCGCGTTACCTTGTGTGGTGGTCTCTCCATCTGTTCCCATCAGACCAGCTGTGCCTTTGTCCACCTAAAGCAAGAAAATGCAAACATGTCAGCAAATTCTAAAAAAATCTTTATCTCTGAGATTCAAAGGGTCAGACACTGCTTGCTCCTTACTTTGATGCCAACAACAATGCCCTTTTCCTTGACGAGCTGGGGGAACAGCTTCCCACTGTCTGACTTCTGGTAGAGTGTCTCGTGGAAGAAGATGATGCCACCCACGCAGTTTGAGAAGGAGGCATCAGAGGAGAAGAGGATGTCACGGAAGCTGCGACGGTTCTCCTCGGTGTTCTCCACGTTGATTTTCTGGAGCCGCTTCGCCATGGTGCCTTTAAAGAGAAACACAACACAGAAAATAATTTCACCTGCATGCACAGCATTTACCTCTCAGCATGGAGTACTAAATAAAAGGGTGGCTCACCTGTTGATTCATCTGCAGCCAGGATTCCCTTTCCTGGAGCCACGATCCTCTGAGCAATGTCAGAGAGCTCCCTCTTCTGCTCCGGAGAAAGGGATGGGAACGGATGAGTCATCCTAAGAGAAATAACAATACAGGTTTTTTGGCAGGTGTTTGGAAAGTCTTCAACCATTAGTGGTACGAGGAAGATTTAATCTTGTTTTCCATCTGACACAAAATCCAACAACATTCTGTTCTCCTTCAACACATCCAAGGTTAAAAATTTGGTTAAAAAAGGGTTGAACTTTGGCCTACAAAACACAACTGCTCCCTTTCATTGTGCAACATGTGTTCAAAGTTCACCCGCAGTTTTGGTCTAGAAGTTTTTGCAGTGCTGTCAGCAAATAATGCATTAAACAGGCCCATGTCATAGCCAATAATCAAGAACATCGCTTGCAAAGAATAAAGTAAGCGATCGTAAAAGACAGGCTGAACTTAGGCGCTTTTCAAATATTTGCGCACATCCAAGCATGCGCTCTGACGGCCATCTGCAGAAAACAGGTTTATGTTTGCCAAGCCTTTCAAAGTAAAATAGCCTCTAATGTATGATGCAAAGGAAAGTGAACTTCCTAAATGAACCGTGTACCGTGTGCACACACAAATTATAACACATTAAAACTTGCTACTTCAATCAGTAAACCCGCAGAGGCTTACTAATCCAACCAAAAATTCTAGTCTGCAACATATGACAATCTGCAATAACGCAAGTGTGCAAGAGTAAAACAAAACAACTAGTCTTACTTGACAGTTTTGTTAAACAGCGACGACAACTGACGTGGCAGATAAGCCTCTACAGACCCAAAGCAGCAACGACACTGACACACAACCCGAAAAGTGGATGAAAGGGGGCATTTAAAGGCTGTCCGGATCCACGAAGTAGGAGGTGCTCGTGATGTGGCGGGGCGTGTGTAACCCGGATAACTGCAATTGGCCCGTTTAGGCCCACACGGGGGCGGTCATTTTTTATGATGACTTTGCTACCAATGCACTATGTTCTTATCGGGTAAGTGGAAAACAACAGGGGAGCGATGTGTGTAATAAAAATCGAGGTCTGCATGTATGCACGCACCGGCATGCACTCATCACATGATCAAGAGAGGGGCCCCTCTGTCTCTGCTCACAGAGCTGCACACTGACAGATGCTGAAATGTGAGCCGCTGGCTGCAATGTTGCATTTCAGGTTTGTTTTTGTATTTCCTGGTGAAAATGTGAGTCGCAAAAGCATTCGATGAACTCTTCAGTTCTTTTTTTTTTTTGCGTCGAATTTCTACATTTCTGCACGTTTATGTCTGAAGAGGTGTGTGTGTGTGTGTGTGTGTGTGTGTGTGTGTGTGTGTGTGTGTGTGTGTGTGTGTGTGTGTGTGTGTGTGTGTGTGTCATAAAAGCCACATCTCATATTGTGGAGAGTTTTTATATTATTACACGCAGAGACCACTGGTGCACCTCCACGTCCTTTTTCTTTTAATTCTGCTCGATTTATCTCATCGTGTTTTAGTTTGAGGTTTGGAAACAAGTAATATTCAGTTTCTTTCATTAAAAGTCACGTATATGTGCCAAGTGCATCACAGTGCGTGATAATCACGTCATGGATAGACAGTTTCCTTATCAGCTGCTGAAAGTGTTCCAAAAAGCTTTTGTGTTGGGGGAGTTTCTTGTGACCACCAGGCAATAGGTGACCTCATCAGATAGCTGTATTTGAACTCATGGCTGGAATGGATTTTAAACTCAGGATTAACTACAAGCCAGTTTTTACACAATCCGGACTCTGCACCATGAGCAATTTGCCCTTTGATATCTCTGATCGAGATCATTCTTTGTTCACGAATCCAATTTTACCTATTATACACAGGATCATCACATACATGCATATTTATTATAGATAACACTACTTATCTCGCATAACATTAATGAAAAATATTGGACAGGAGAAATTACCCTTTGGTTGTTACCCTTTGACTGCTTGGTAATGACTCCAGTATCAATTCTGCTTTAGAAAAACACAGAGCAGTCTCAATTTGTGTTATAACATTTGGGAACTTGTACATTAATGCATGAGTTATGTATTAATAACCATTTGATTGCAGAAATTATTCAGCACGTCTTGGCTCAGAAATCTGGGTGTCATTTTTGTCTGTTCAGTGTCTCTTGAGCAATCATTCCAAACAGCTGGTTAGGGGCTGTTTTCCTAATTTAAGGAGTATTTCAAAACTCAGACTGCTGGTGTCAAAGGCTTTTATCTCTTCTTATTTGGATTATTTTGATTTTGATTTATTTTTTTTTACTTGTTTTAGCAAATCACTCATTGACCTTTGCCAGACTGTTAAAAATGTTGCACTAGGACTTTTAACTAGCACCAACTAACATTCCCTTTTTGGCTTCTCTTCATTTGTTGCCAGTAAATTGAAGAATTTGTTTGAACATTTTAGTTTGAGCTGCTTCCTGGGATAATAGGTCATCAGGTCAGAGGTTGCTGCAGACCCCAAGCACTCAATCTGGTTTTCGATGTAGCAAGGACCAAGGTTGTACAATTTTCTTCCATTGTGAGGGTTGCACCCATGAAAAACTTGCCCAGTCTTCTTTGCCAATGCCAAATGGCTTATTCTGTGACCAACACAACCGCATCGGTTGTCTTGCAACAAATGTGTGCAGCCCACATACTCAGCTCTGCTGCTCAACCCACAAATTTGTTTTCCTTACAGATTCATGACCCTTTGAAGGGAATTAAACTTTCCAAGAGTATAAGATTTACTACCAAGAAGCATTGTTACAAAAAGAAATAATTAAACACCTTCCCCTACCTTTTGTAGTAAGTTTGTCTCACACCATCCCTTCTATGACACCAACCTTCTCATTACAACCATGAATGTTCTCCATGGTCTTCTTCTTTCCCTCCTACAACTCCATCTTCAACATCCTTTGTCCAGTATGTCCACTATCCCTCTTCTCTGCATGTCCAAAGCATCCACCAGCCATGCCTCTCTACATTCGTCTCGAAACTGCGCAACCTGAGCCCTCACTTTAATTTCTCCATCCATGCTTTGTTTTTTCCTCCATCCCACTGAAAATCTGAACATCTTCAACTCATTTTCAACTCTCCAGCTCAGCCTCCTGTCTTTTCTGTCAGGTCCATCATCTCCAAACCATACATCATGGCAAGCTCATCACTATCTCGTAAATGTTCCCTTTCACTCTCGCTGCTATTAAATTTGCTCGTGAAATTAAACATTTCGAATGAATTTTAATCAGATCAAATCAGTTAATAGTGATTGGCTTATGGGCAATTGTGCAACATGTATGACGTTTTATTTGATAATTTTTGAATGTAGAGTATCAGACAGTCTAAAAGTGTGGTGAAGGAGAGTTCGCAGATTTACAAGATGAGACCTGCTACGCTGTATGGTTTGAAGTTGATAGCACTAACAAAAATAAAGGAGGCCAAGCTGAAGATCTTACAATTCCCTTTGGGAGTCACCAGGAGGACCAACATTAGAAACGAGTGTATCAGAGGGAGAAAGATTGAGCAGTTTGGACATGTGCATCTTATTGGACAAAAGATGCTTAATATGGAGTTGCCAGGCAGAACGATAAGAGGGGAGACTACAGAGAGGATTAATGGATGTAGTGAAGGAGGACATGCAGATACTTGGTGTGGCAGAAGAGGTTGCTAGGTATAGGGTGAGATATTGGTGTTGGGTGACTCTAACGGGTGGACTCAGTAGCAAAAACACACACAGGCTCGGGGGTTGCGCTGAATGCTGTTTTATTTACAGTTATAGGGGATATTTACAAGGGAAGGGGCTATTTACAGTGATCGGGTAAACGAGCGAGGACCGAGAGGGAATGAAACAGAGCAGGAGGATGGGTGGCGCACTGGAGTGACTTGATACACAGAAAATACAGACGCGGGCGGTGATCACAGCCAGAGGCGAGGTAAATCTCCGTCATAGATCCGGGAAGACAAACTCCAAAAGAACAGGCAGGCGAGCAGGCGGCGGAACAAGCTAGTGCAGGGGAAAAACGGGCAGGGAGACGAAGCCTGAACATAAAGCTCAAGCAGCGTTAATCTAGAGCAGGGGTGTCAAGCTCCAGGCCTCGAGGGCCCGTGCTCTGCAGGTTTTAGATCTCACCCTGGGTCAACACATACATACATCCCAATAGAAATCCAACAAACACTATACAGAGTAAGGATGACGGGACTATTAATGAACTTTTTATGGATATCAGCACGTTATGATGTCAGGGGAAATGAAGTGGCAGATAATGCTGAAAATGAGGCCACTGGAAAAAGATTAGTGGAGTTAATTATCAGCTTTGGTAAAAAAAAGAAAAGAAAAAGAAAGAAAAAAAAAGAAATAAGAAATATATTAAAACAGAAAATGACGGAGAGATGGCAAAAAGAAAGGACGATGGGTTTATAAAATTGGATTTCATTGATTTACTTAGAAAGTTATCAGGCGATTTTTAATTAAAATTTGCATGATAGGATCGAATACTTTAGTGAGGATTCGGTTCACACTCCATACCAATTGGTGGCGGCAATGCACCAGTTCGTTGTTTGCCATCCGCCAATAAGCACAAAGAAGAGAAAGAAGAAGAAGCCGGACGCGTCCCTTTGGTGAATTTGCGCCCTCCGTGGCAGCAGGGGGCGCACTGCCAAGTTAGCTTTAATCCATCATGACTGTGGAAACTTCCGTTTCCGAGAGCCAGGGAGCCGCAACATCAACATCCACAGACAGATTCAGTTACTAGCTTAAAAGTCTTAACGTTAAAAGCGGTAAGGTTTCTATTAGCTGTAGCTGTTGTTGACAGTATTACAGAGTAGTTGCACCAAAGTACGGGATCAGAATGAAGTTGATCGGCATTTAAAGCTGGCGTTAGCAAATGGCTAACGTTCTCCTAACCTTACAGTCACTCATTTAATCAGACTGTTGGTGAATTGAAATGTTACGAGGTCATTTGGGTTTGTTTCTTTCCTCCTCCCATCTCTTTGGGCGATATAGTATCAGAATAAGCACTGAGAGAGTTACCTGATATCATTTGATCTAGCTGGCTTTGTCGTTTACCCAGTTACTTTCATTTGAGACACACAGTTTCCTCCGGTTAGAATGAGAATTTTTTTTATTCCTGTATTTGTTTCAGGAGTCCGACGATGTCGGGGCAAAAGCGTCCTGCCGACCCCAGCGGCCCTTCGTCCTCCGGTGCGCCGCCAGAGAAGCGCAGGGAGCGTGAAGGAGAGGACGGAGGTGCCGGAGTCAGCGCCGCGGCCGGAGGGAGCACCGCGGTGGAGACTGTCATTAAACTGGGAGGGGTGTCCAACTCTGTGAGTCCTCATCTATTATCCACTCTACCCTTAATATATCTATTAGCAACCGTCTTCTCGTATTGTGGATAAGTTTTCTTCTTTGTGCAGTCATGTTTCAATCAAATCTTTTTTAGGAAGAACAAGACATCAAAGCTCTCCAGACTAAGAACAGAAAGTTGGGAGAATCTCTCGATCAAAGACAGGTAAATTCATTCCCCGGTGTTGTTTTCTACCTCATCAGACTGTAGAAGCTGCACTTGTTTCTTGTCTTGTTAATCTAAAAGCTTTTGATCTGTTATCTTGTTGTGTGCAGGTGATTGAGGATGAACTTCGAGAGCGAATTGAGAGATTGGAGACCCGGCAAGCAACAGATGATGCCAGTCTTCTGATCCTGAACAGATACTGGAACCAGGTGACCCCTCTGTCAAAAATGATCATTAACAAATATCTTCTGTATGAAGATGTAAAATTCCAAATTATTATGCTGTTTGGTCTCTTTCAGTTTGATGAAAACATTCGGCTGATCATCAGGCGTTACGACCAAGCAAGCAGTGAGCCTGAGAAATCTCCAACGGGTGAGGGGCGGAGCCTGAAGCCAGAAACTCCAGAACCCGATGGCGACTCCAACCAGGAGAGAGCCAAGGACCGAGGTAAGAACAGAACTTACCAACGAATCATCACTTTGAAAGCAGTGACATTAAAAAAACCCAAAAACGGAATCTGTTATGTGGCTGTCATCCAGGCCACCAAGGAGAGACAAACAACTCCTTCCTGGCCACGCTGGCTAGCAGCAGCAGTGAGGAGATGGAGGCAGAGCTTCAGGAGAGGGTGGAGTCTAGCCAGAAGCAGGCTACCCGTGTGCTGGAGATCTATGAATCTCTGAAAAGCACCGTGGCTCAGCTCAAGGCTGAGTTGGACTCTGGAGCTGGTGAGATTCAATGTTTTGACGTTTTCTGTGAAGAGAGTTTTTCAGTGAGACAATGAGATTAAATGTGCGTGCATCAGGTTTTCTTTAAATGTGATGCTGTTGCTTTTCATTCCAGGGGGCAGTCTGTGGGTGGTAGCATCCAAACTGAACACTCTCCTGACCAGTGAAAACGAGCGGCTTCAACAGCTGACGGAGGACCTCAAACAGAAGTACACACACATGACGAGCGAGGTATGAACTGCGTCTTGAACTGGATTAATCCTCAGATCCAACTAACTTTTACACTTTTTAAACACTTGTTTTGAAGATAATATAAACTTCTTGAATGATTTGGTCATAAAGACTTGATTTTTTTTTCTCAGTAGTTAATTCTTTGGGTTTTTTCTGTGTCGCTTAGTCCCGGCTTCTGGCACGGGCGGCTAACAAGGCCGACCAGCGTGTCAGCGAGGTGCAGGCTTTGATCGAGGAGTTGCAGTGGGACATGGAGAAGATCCGCCGGCGGGAAAACAGACTGAACGCACACTTGATCGAGATACTGGAGAGGGTGAGGATAGCGCAGGCTGATTAGAAGCAGGGAAATGTCAGGAGATTATTTGTATGTTGTAACACTTCCTGTGTACTCCAGGTAAACAGCAAAGGCTACAAAGTGTGTGGAGAGGCCAGCAGTGTGTGTGGGACCATCACTATTAACAAGAGAAAGGTAGGATTCCCTTTTAAAGTTAAAGAGCAGCTTTTTGGACAGCAAAAAAACTATAGCGTGAGCATTTTTGTACTTTTCCTTGACACAGTTTGAGGAGATGAACAGTGAGCTGGAGGAGAACAGAGAGCTGGCGGAAAATCGTCTCATCGAGCTGCAGAAGCTCGAGCAAGACCTGCAAAATGTTCAGCAGGAGAACGGCAGCATGAAGGTGCTCACACTGAACGCAGCATTGCTTTGACATTTGTTTTAGTTGCTTGTGATTCATGAGCACTTTTAAAGTCCACTTTCATGAAACCAAACAACCAAACTGCTAATTTACCATCGTGTAAAAATGCTTTTTACTTGAAGCTAATTAAAAATGAGTAGATTCACATGAGTGTAACAGAAATGAAGTCAGTTTTTACACCAGAGTCTTTCTGATGAACCTCAAAAATGTGATGGAAATTATTCATCAGCTAATATTTTTCTCTCCGTTTTGTTGACTTTTCTCATTACCTCTGTTTTGCTCAGACGGAGCTGCTGAACCGAGCTGAAAGCTTGGTGAAAGAAACCGCAGAGTATCGCTGTCTGCAGTCACAGTTTTCTGTGCTCTACAACGAGTCTCTGATCCTCAAGGCTCAGTTAGATGAGACACGCGCTCGACTCAACACCACGAGGACGGCACGGCTACGACAGCTCGAGCACATGGAGGTAGGTTGTGTGTTTGGGCGGTTTCGTTTGTCTTCGTCACACCTCGTCTTACTCTCATCTTCTCTGTGTGCAGAATGATGAGGTGACTCTGCAGAGGAAGGTGCGCACAGAGGTGTTTCAGTTGGAGGACACACTGGCGCAGGTCAGGAAAGAGTATGAGATGCTGCGCATCGAATTTGAGCAGACTCTTGCTGCCAATGAGCAAGCAGGTAACTGATGGAAGTTTTGACATTAAAAGTGAATGAGATGCATTATTTGTATTTGAACCAAAACCTTCACCCTTGACTTCCTCTTACTTCATTCAGGTCCCATTAATAGGGAGATGCGACACCTGATCAGCACGTTGCAAACTCACAACCAACAGATGAAGGGAGAGGTGGTGAAATACAAGTTGAGACTTAGAGAAGCGCAAGCTGAGCTCAACCAGGTAAGTGAGATGGAGGCAAGAAGAGAAATGAAACAATGATGGCGTGCTTTCACAGTCACATCTTCTGGGTGAAGTGAAGCAGAACATGATGGCACAATCTGTTACCCTCATAGGTTCGCGCTTCAAAGGGCAACGCCCCCCTCCAATCTCAGTCCAGCACAGAGATGGATGTGAAGGAGGATATGACTTCTCCATCAACGCTAGCTGTTTCTGGGGAACCTGTGGTCAAGACGGAGCCTGACAACGGCTCCTCCACACCCAGCAGCACAGGTAACTCCCAGCTTAGCTAACTAATTCTAAAACTGATCTCATTTTATGTAGCTTTATTTTAGATAGCTTTTTATTTTTTCGCTAATTAGCCTGTCCCAGTTTACAATTCCTCCATGGCTTTCTCGCATCGTCTTTCTACAGGTGCCTCAGTGAAAACAGAGTCTGGTATAGAGCTCGAGGCAACTATAAAGGAAGAGGAGAAGGAGGAGAAGAAAGAGAAGGAAGAAAAGAAAGAGAAGGACATTATAAAGAAGGAGGAAAAAGAGAGAGAGAGGGAAAAGGAGAGGGAGAGGCCGACCCGGAGCAGCGGGAGCAGCAGCAGCAGTAGCAGCAGCATGATAAAGGAAGAGAAGGAGAAACCAGGGAGCAGCAGCCAGGCAGAGGAGTTGGCCGGGGAGCGTCTCTCTATGGTTGGAGGGTCAAAGAGGAAGGAGATGGAGCAGCTGAAGATCGTTCGCACAGAACTCAAGTAAGATACATTAGTGATTTTTATTTATTTATTTTAAGCTGTGTCAGAGATTATTCATCCATGCAGGATTTTTTCTGCTTTTCTTTTTTTTTGCACACACATAAATTAAAATTATACATTATAAAGAGACATATGACCAAGAATTTGGAAGCTGGAAAAATATTGTAAACTGTAAGTACTCAAACAGCCCATTATCATATTTTTTGTTTCCTCAATCTGATTTTGGAGGGCTTGATTTCAGTGTTACACCTTTGTGTTCATATTTTCATATTATAGTATTATATATATGCTTCATATGTCACAGTTGTCAGAGTACAGTGGAAACATGTTTACTTTCATTGTTGTTGTGGATCTTTTGTTCTGCGGGTCAGCTTCAGGCTGCAAACGTCATGTGATTCTTTGAATCAACAGCAGTAGCACTCACTAAATGATGAGCTCTTCATTATACAGCAGGTAAACAAAGAATGTTGACATGTAAAACATGGGGGAACGGTCTTTTTGTTGTATATGGAGCTAGCATAGCTTGAGAAACTCCTTTAACTGTGTGTTGTGTGTTCGTTTAGGTGATAGTTTTGTTAAATATTCTCACTGTGGTTGTGCAGGAAAGCCCAGGAGTCCCAGCGGGAGATGAAGCTGCTGTTGGACATGTACCGCTCAGCACCCAAGGAGCAGAGGGACAAGGTCCAGCTCATGGCTGCAGAGAAGAAGACCAAGTCTGAGGTGATCAGCGCTGCACAATGCAGGCGTTTTGTTAACATGATCGGCAAAGTAGTGGAAGTGAATCTGTTTGGTCCACTAAGACGTTTCTGGCTTGATTTTTATGTATTTTTTTTACATGGATGGATGGAAGCAGGTAGTAATGTGCTTTGGGCTTCCCGTATAAATGTCCTGGTTTCAGGCAGAGGAGCTGCGGCAGAGGCTGAGAGAGCTGGAGGAGAGGGAGAGGAAGGAAGGCAAGAAAATGGCTGATGAAGAGGCTCTGAGGAAGATCCGTTCTGTGGAGGAGCAGATCGACATCCTCAACAAGAAGCTGTCCATAGCTAAACAGGTGCGGGACCTCATAATTTAGTTTTTACTCTTAAATACCTCTGCCTGGTTCTTTTCTTCCAACACTCTCGCCTCCTCCTGTAGGAGGAAGACGCTCTGCTGAGCGAGATGGACGTGACGGGCCAGGCTTTTGAGGACATGCAGGAACAGAACATCCGCCTGATGCAGCAGCTCAGAGAAAAAGACGACGCCAACTTCAAGCTGATGAGCGAGCGAATCAAGTCCAACCAGATCCACAAGCTGCTGAAAGAGGAGAAGGAGGAGCTCGCCGACCAGCTACTTACTTTAAAAACTCAGGTGAAGCACAAGGCGACTGCAGCACCCATGTGCGCCCCCCACCACGCATAGATTAATTGCTAATTAGTAATTGAATATAGTTAATTACTTTCTTTTAATGCACTGTGCATCATAGTGGTTTGTAACAAACATGGTAAAACATTTTCTGCTGAACAGTTTCCTGCTTTGTTCTTTTTTTTCTTTTTTTTCTTTTTTAAATAAAAGGGATTTCTTGAAATCGTTGTTTGCGCTGTACCTTACAGGTCGATGCCCAGCTGCAGGTGGTGAGGAAGCTTGAGGAGAAGGAGCGCCTCCTGCAGGGCACCATCAACACTGCTGAGAGGGAGCTGGCACTTCGAACACAAGCCCTGGACATGAATAAACGCAAGGTAACATATTGTTCCGTATGAAGGGGATAAAAGCCGAGGTGAAGGGCAGGAGAAAACCTGCTTGTCCAGGGATGGCAACCACTCCGAATGGCTACTCACTGTGATGCCTTTTCGTCTGACCTGACCTCGAAGGAAACAGAAGTCCATCGGAGGCCCAGCCTGTTGAGCTGAGCAGTCAGTTTTTGAGATTGTTATGTTGCCTTGGTACCTTCTCAAGATGTGCCAAAAAATCCTAGAGCCTTACAGCGAAACAACTTTTAACAAACAACAGTTGCACAGTGTTTAAATGGATCAACAATCAGCACCTTATAGACCCTCTGTGGTTTATCTGCTCAGTGTGCTGGAGAGTGGAGGCACTGCTGACATCAAAACTGGCATATCGCTTCCTGACGAACCCCCGCGCACATTTGCCCCCTGGAAATTTTATGATCTTTATTGTTTATTTCATATACCAGCTCATCCTAAATGTTATCGAGCACTCAGATGATACTGATGTAGGCGTTGCCCTCCTACGTAACGGGGAGGAGGAGAACACACCAATGCTTGATTTCTTCCTAAACTGTTGTGAGCAGTCAAATCTTGTCTATTGATTTTTAGCTGCAGGCTTCTAACAATACATCTTTCACTGGAGAGCCGGTTCAGCTCACTAGAAAGTGCCTTTACATTGTGCTTGATCATATGTAAAGCTTAAATAATGTGATAAAATGCCCTGTGACCATGCTGTAAATCAAATTTCCCTAAGAGGGCAGAATCAGAGCTACAAAATGAGCTCCTATTAAGGAATTTAAGCTTCCTTAATGCTATTTAGATGTACATAGTTAAAGTAAATAATAACTAAAATCACTTTCACATGCTGTACTGTGTGTGCACAGTGGAGTGCATGGGATTAGAATTTCCCCACTGACAGCTCTCATCCTCCTTCAGGCTCAGGAGTCGGCTTTGCTTTCGGAGGAGGTGCGAACTCAGCTGGAGCAGGTTCAGCAGAGGCTCAAGCTGGTCAGAGAGGAGGTCGTTGAGAACAGCATCTCCAGGGAAAAGGAGTCCTTCAATGCGCGACGAGCACAGGTACGCAAATCACCAAGTTTCAGTAAACACGGCAGTTTGAAATGCCGTCACATAATCATATGCACTGGGATTACAGACTTTAAAGCAATTTTAACTATACTGCTGAAAACAGCCCTACATGTTGATCCTCCACAGCTCTCCTGTATCAGATTGTACCATAAATCTAAACTGGATTTAAAACAATTTAATTTTCTGTCATAAGACTTTCGAGATGACTTTTTCTCAAAATACACAACATATTTTCTAATCCCTAATTGGATTTGTTTCCTCTATAATTCCAATATTTCCATTATGTTTCCCCCTCCAATGAAACGGTGAAAACTTCTCACATGACTGTTAATGCCACTTAATAGTCTCTTTTCCACGAGTACTTACTCTACTCTATGGGACTCGGCTCGGCTTTGATCGTTTTCCATTGCGATCGAGTAGCACCTTAAGGTGCCTGGAGTTGTTATAGCAACGCAGCTGCGACAAAAAGCGGCACAACAGAGAAGGACGTCGAAGCGAGGGTATACCTGCTGCTAAATCAAGGGTAAACATCTGCACCCGGTGGTTTGAACATGGTGTTTTTTGAAAGAGTTGCTCTCATGACTCTTTAAGTGACGCCACTGACTGGCCAATCAGCAGCATGCAGTCTGTTGATGTCACATTTTTGGATCGTCTTAGATTGCTTGGAACCCAGCAGAGCAGATATTTAAAATGACCTAATGGAAACCCCTGAAAAGTCGAGTCAAGTCAGTACAAAAGGGCTATAAGACTATTATAGTCATAAAGTCTGTTGTTAGATGAGCCCAAAATATAGGGAGTGTCTCCTGTCACTTACAGCTGTTACATCTCCCCATTGTGTTTTTTTTCAGGAGGACATTTCCAAACTGAGGAGAAAGATTGAGAAGGCCAAGAAGCCAGCCGAGAAAATCAGCAATGGAGACGATATTCTAAATGAAGAAATAAATGATTATAAGGTCAGACCCTCAGCTTGGCATAAAGTCCTGCAGCAGACTAGCCTGGCTCTCAACGAAGGTGATCCGATGAGTCTGCCAGAACACTTAAAGCTCAGTGATGTGTGTATTGCATCTTTAGTGTAGAAATTGCAGCATTCGCAGGAGGTTATGTCTTTTAGACACTCTGGGAAGTTACCAGTCTCAACCAAGATAAAGCACAGCAACATAAACTCCTGTGCTTCTGTTCCCCATGTGTTCAGTCTTTGTGCTAATCTGAGCTCACAGGTTGCTAGCTATAACTTCCTATTTACTATAAAAACAAAATGAGGCTAACCTTGTGGCAGAGTTTCTCCTTTAGCTCTGATCTGATGACCATTGATAACTTTATGATTCTAATGCTGAAAAACATCTGAGGTCAAACTACAGTCTCACCAACTGTGGGGAAAAAATACAGGCAGTTCCTGTTACACATAAGTAATGTCTCATGGCTGCAAGCAAAATCCATAAACAAATACACTGACAGGTGTTATAGCTGAGTGTGTTTTTGGGAGTGTGATCAGAGTCTTTATGAGGACAGAATAGAACAACTGGAATTCAGTGGATCTGTTAGAAAACAGACTTGCTCAAATTTCAGATTCCTATAGGCCTGTGATCACATTTGTCCAGATTTATCCCCAGAGGCAGTACATATAATTATGATCTGAGTCTTTAGTGATACACACCTGCTTTACAGGATTTCTGTTCTTCTAAGAGAGTGGTTGAGTGTTAAGTCTGGTTTGAGGGCTTCACTCCTGCCCTAGATATTCACTTCCACTCATTAGGAACCATTCAGTCGAGAAAAACAATGTTTTTTTCAGTGTATTGTTCAAACCGTTCCTTGTCTCTCTCTCTCTCTACAGGCACGTCTTACGTGTCCGTGCTGCAACTCCCGGGTGAAGGATGCTGTGCTGACAAAGTGCTTCCACGTCTTCTGCTTCGAGTGCGTTAAGACGCGCTACGACACACGCCAGAGGAAGTGCCCCAAATGCAACGCGGCC
This sequence comes from Astatotilapia calliptera, assembly GCF_964374335.1. Taxonomy (NCBI): domain Eukaryota; kingdom Metazoa; phylum Chordata; class Actinopteri; order Cichliformes; family Cichlidae; genus Astatotilapia; species Astatotilapia calliptera. The sequence continues at coordinate 29,689,790 of NC_137423.1, forward strand.
TTCGGGGCCAACGACTTCCATCGCATCTACATCGGCTAAAAGCCACGCAGCTAAACTCGTGAGGAAGCGGGTCAGCGAGATGAGCTGGAGTAGAGACACTGCCTGGGGAAAAGGCTCAGCACGGCACTCACGTGCCCCCTCCTCCAATTATGTACTTCCCTTACACTCTGATGTGCAAGAGATTGTTGGTGAGGAGACAGTCGATGATTTCAGCTTTGTGTGGGCCGCAGTGATGCTTTGAAGATTTTTGTTGTTGTTGTTGTTTTATTTTAACAATAACCGAAGCTTCTCTCATCCAGTGTCCACTAATTAACTTTCTTTTTTTAATGCTGGTGCAGACAGAGGCTTGTTTGTGTGCACTCATTTGAAAGCAGCCCATTAAACCAGTTATCAGAGAAACAGCAGTGCTGTGGATGTTGGTGTGTATGTACACTGTGAATGCCATTTTCTTTTCTTTTTTTATCTGCCTGTTTTTGCTCAGTGCTGCCCTGAAACAAGCTGACTTGGTGCTGTATAATTGCTGTTCTGCTAGTTATTAAAATTACATGAAAACTGTTCCGCTTCTTCTTCGTTTTTTTATTATTAAAACCATGTGAAGTCTTAACGTTTGATCCTGCAGCATTAAAATACAAGTCCCAGTGTGCAAATCTCTGTTTATCCCCGCTCAGCAGAGCTCTTTCCTCCCTCTGCTCCTCCTCCCCGAAGCCCCAGACGTGTTTGCACGCTGGAAACGGTCGTTAGAAACGCTGGAAGGAAGGGAGTGCCGAACGGGAACGGTGGCAAGAAGGGCTTTTTCTCTCTCGCTCTCTCACTCTTTAAATGTTATGCAACATAACCCATCACAGAAGTGCATTTTGATGCAAGTTCAGAGACAAAGGAGCACCAACCTCGATCGCTGTGGGGCTCAGAGCTGAAATAAGAGGCTTTAGGAGACTCGTGGCCAGCTCACACTCAGAGTTTCGGTCGTTTTCTTGCAGATCTGCCCAGGAAACAAACCACTTTTGGATTCATACACTGCGGGAGTTTTTTTTGTTGTTGTTTTTAACTGTAACTTTCCGTTACGTTTTGACTGATGATCTCATATCTCTATCGCTGCTGGATCTAAGCCTTTAACGGTTTCTTACCAAATATAGCTGGAGCGTCCTTGGGGAGCGCAGAGTTCCAGGATTGGATATTTTTTGCAGTGCAGCCAGAGTTTATAATTAAACACCAATAGTAATAATATCCTCCTGAAACCGAAAGGATTTTTAAACCTGTTTTTTATCTGAATTTCAAATTTTACACTTGAATGTCTTATTATTTTTAAAAGCGTGCGCCTTCTACTGCCTGTCCTTCTGCCTGTTGGTGCTACATGTTGATTTAAAACTCGGTGTGCAGTCAGCGAATGCTCCCAACAGAAGCCATTTTTAAGTCTGTGATTTTCTGTCTGAGTCACTGAACACGAGCTGCTCAACCTGCTCTGAGCTGCAGCGTGAACCTGTGCGCGTTCACTTGGCACATTTTCCACACATTGTTCTCAAACCTCCTTTCAGTGACTCCGTGCGTCTGGGCTGAGAGCGCAGTGGATGTGCCATGGCTCGGGTTTTTCTTACTATCTGTGTGTTGGCTCTCGGCTTGACGGTGGCCTGGGCTGGAGCCGAAGCTCGGGCTGAGCAGGCCAAGGCGGACAGCCCATCGGTGGTTACCCTGCGTACCGTTTTCACGGGAACCTGCCAGGAGATCCACCGGTACGCGGAGTCGTTAGTGGGAACCAGCGTGATACGATCAGCTGCTGAGGTAAAGAGGGGAGGTGCACCGCGGGATAACGCTCTTTTCCTCCTTGCACTAGGAAGTGGATTTGAATTGTTAAAATGCGGTGGTCTAACTTCACTATTCTCTCAGTATTCTCGCTCTGTGCTTAACTGTACCCGATTACTAATTCTGAAAGCTCCAACCTTTCTCTTTAACCTTTCTCCACCCATCACTTCACCCTCTACACACGCATTCCCCTCCATGTGCTCTTCAACTTGATAATCTCCCTTCCTGATCCCCCATCATCTTCTCTGCCCTCATTTTTCTGTCTTCTCCTCACCCCTTCGCACTCTTCCACACGCTCATCTCCGCCTCCCTGCTCCTTCTACTACTGGTGGCTCCCTTTTCCCTCAGAGTGCAGTGTTGTTTCTTGAGTCATTGCTTGGTCAGGAGAACGTCGGTACATTGGCCATGGTAAGCAACATTCCTGGGTGTTTCCATCGTGCTGCCCTGACATGGTGCCTTAAACAGAGCCCACTCACTTGGTTCAGTTTAGCCCCATGTCGTGTCATGTCGTGTTACACCATATAGCGCTGAGAGTAGAGAAGCTGTGTGTTTCAGTACAGTGATATTTGCATGTAAGGGCTCACTTTACTTGTGAGCTTTTGTGTGTGTGTGTGTGTGTGTGTGTGTGTGTGTGTGTGTGTGTGTGTGTGTGTGTGTGTGTGTGTGTGTGTGTGTGTGTGTGTGTGTGTGTGTGTGGAAACGTCATTGTGCATTAGTAGTTCACCATGAATCACCTAGTGTGTCTGAATGTGTGAGTTAACTTCCCGCATGCAGTCAAACTGAAAATAAAGCCTGTTTCTGCAACTTCAGATTTAAGCTAAACAAAAGATCTGGACGCTGTGCTGATAGTTCCCAGTAAAATCAGTGTAAAAGAGCAAAATCTTTGGTATAATAGTGTAATAAGTAAATAAGCCCGATTTTACAGTTATGAAAGCTTTAAAAGTTTTGGAAATTAAAACCAATAGAAGGTTATTACACCTGTTTATGAGTTACACAGACACTGGCATGAAGTTCTTAAGTTTGTGGCCTTGTGTAGTGCAACAGGTGCAGATTAGATATGCGTCCAACTCGCTGGGCTCCCCTTGACCTTGCAGTACTGTGTCTGTGTGTGTGTTGTTTTGTGAGTCGGGGGTGGAGGGTGCACAGGAATAGAGAGGGGTGCTGTCCAGCTGTCACCAGCACGCACAGCTGTTTGTCCAAGTCGGCACATCTTCTATCTTAAGATGCCGCTCATAAGGGCTATTAAAGTTCCCAGCTGAATGCGATCAGTGAGTTTGTACCAGCTGCTCCTGTCAGCATTATGAATCACACTGCCTGCACATTGTCTTCTGTCGTCTCTCTGCATGGTTTTCAGTCTGGCCAGTATGCCATGTTACTTAATTGTGGCCTTGTGTAATAACAAATGTAAAGCATGTCTCCACCCTCCTTGCACACCACTCCAGTTTTTTGAGATGGTGATCCGATTCCTGGCCGAAGGAGCTGCCAGCGGCCTGAATGTCATCGCTGTTTACGTCACAGAGATCCTCAGAGTCACTGGATTTGATGGTGGGTAGCAGGATGAGCCCCTATGTGTGTGTCTGTTTGTGTGTGTGTGTGTGTGTGTGTGTGTGTGTGTGTGTGTGTGTGTGTGTGTGTGTGTGCTCACGTAAAGTTGAATCCATGGCAATAAAAAATGCAAGTGAAAATATGCAGACTTGCCTCTCCCTCCGGGCAATTTGTAAGCCACTCCTTTTTAATTGTAAGTGTTTGCTCTTGTTGCTTCCTGTGTAACAGAAAGTATTTTCAAGCTTTATTCTTTTTAACAACACGGCTAAGCTGGATTTCCTCCCTCCACAGCTACACTGAAACTGCCCCACTTCACTCCAGAGGGTGTGACGGCCGTCGCCCAGTGGGGTCTGGTGGCCCTCATTGGCTACTGGTTGCTGTCCATCGTTCTGCGTCTGCTGATTGGTGCGATAAAGCAGGTCTTCTGGATTATCAAAACTGTCTTGGGACTCTGGTTTTTTGGACTGATAGTGACTGATAAGCAAGCGTCCGCAGACACCACGGCAGTTCGACTGGCTGGCTTAGTGCTGGTATGCGTCTTTTTGACGCTGCTCACTTCGAGCTCTGAAAAGTCTTTTGTTGTGGAGGATCGACTGAGGCGCCTGGAGGGCCGAGTGAACGCAGTAGAGAGTAAGAAAAAGGAGTAGTGATGAGAAAAGGCAGACAGGAGTTAAGATGGACAAAGGTGATGGCAATGCAAGTTAAGAAAAATAGTAACTGATTTCTGTCAGCCTGTTTGTGTGAGATATGGGTAATAAAGTAATCTCTGGGATTTTTAATCAAAAATGTTCTTTTCGTCTGCAATCAAGCCACATGAAACTTGTTTACTATGACAAACAAAATGTATTGAAAGGCTACACAAGAAAAAAATGACTGTGCATACAGGAAATAATTCCATAAATGAGATCATAACAGTCCTTTTCTGCCCTGTCTGTTGCACCATTTCAAACACAATAAAATATTTTACAAAATTTTCAGTTCAAAGAGAAAAGCTTCAGTCATGCAAACTCTGTGTGCATTTCAGCCAGCTGCTTACCATGACCACAGTTTCCACAGTGACAACTGAGCTAAATGAAAATGTTGTTTCCTTTGCAAGCACTGTGCAAAAAAGCAAAGTATTCTGTTCCTTTGGTACACATTCCTGGGGGTCAACCATCAAAGAATGATGAATGGTGAACCATTGAGATGCAAAAGTACAATCTTTGACCTTCTGGTATCACTAAGGGAAAGTCCATTACAGCAGCCAATCCAACTGATATTTTTGTCTGGGCTGAAGTGGTTGACCAACTGCCAGACCAGCGTAACCCAGCGTAATCAGGCAGCTATCCTGATTGAGAACCTTCCATGCACTGATGGCATCTTAGATTAGGCTTCATAAGCACAAGCATCAAGCAACACATCTTATATTTGATGACTTATGTTCAATTAGCTACAGCCATGCCTCTTCACTCCCATCTGCCAGGCTGGGTCCCAACGGCTCTGTCATCTGGAAGCTTTTTAATCCTTTGGGTTCTTACCACCAATCTCCACCCCCACTGTCACATCAAGGGAATGGAGCAACCTGACCTCAGTGCCAAAATTATCACTTCTGCTTGCTCCCCTTCACCATCAATAGTCAAAATCCTCCTACGCTGTTCTTTGGTGGAGTGCCAAGCAGACCAGATACAATTCTATTGTGAAATCAACCTTTTTTTTCTCACCACATTAGTGAAAAAAGGAGGAAACTGATAGAGTGTTGCAGCTAAATGTATCTAAAATGAATTTCTTTTAAAAGATTAAAAGGATAAAGCAAGAATTAGACACCAGCTCTTCCTCTCACAGCTCTGCAACCCTTTTTATGCATTTGGATTTCCCAGGCCACAACTTCACTTAATTATACAGAAATGGCAAACCGATTCAGCAGCTAGCTTATGAACACTTTAGAGCACCTAAAGAGCCAGCTGTTTCCCTTAACAGAATTTAGAGAGCGTTAAATATTGGGCATATGTTCACCAGGTGTCCAAAACACAGATAAATGCAGATTTTGCAACTCCTTCCAAACTTTTCTTAGTTACTTAAAAGAAAATCTTCTAGTTACACTTCCCCAAAAACTTAAAAAGCAAAACAAACCCTAACTCAAGCTGTGAAAGAATGGAAGTGGATATTTTCACATTTTTGTTACACAATAGCATACATACTATAGCCTTTATAGGATTCCCACGTCTCTGATATAACCTACACAGAGATTGCCAATTATTGTGGGAAAAGGCTAAACAAAAACATATTAATTTTAAGTAACTTTAAGAAATTAAATGAGTCACATGAGGTTTTAGTGCTTAGAGTTTTATTTTGTGTGTTTCTTCTGCTATTACAAAGTTAGTTTGAACACATACTCCAGTTCTTAAAGCATGAGCTGATAAACCTTTTTAAATGTCTCTACACAGGACTACTTGTTGTGCGTGTCAGACAGGTCTGAGGTTCTGTTGTTTTTATTCTCAAGACAGAAAAGCCTCAGTTGTAGTTTGAGTCCTGCTCTGCTTCCTGTCTTCTGTGAACCAGCTGCTATGGCAGAAAGGAATTTATGTGCTTGGATGGGCTTTTGGCTCTCTAGTGACACTGTTGGAGGTGCTTTAAGTATTAGTGAAGGTAAACTGTGCAGGGGAACAAATGCAAATACCAAACAAGTTGTAGAGGTAGGATAATGCTAGCTTTAATGTAACAGATGTCTAAATACATGCTGATATGTCCATAAGGGTTTTTTAAAAGGTTTTACAGCGTATAGTCTTCTCAGAAAGTGCTTAAATAACATACACACAATACACACAATCGACAGTACTTTCACAGGATGAAGGGGTATTGCACTTGTAACTAAATGTAACAGATCAAAAGTTCCCACATATGGACACAAATACATCAAATATATAAAAACAAAACATAAACCACATGTCAGGAGGGTAGGTCTTTGGTAAAGCATAGAAATATTTCCATATTGATGGCCCTTGCATTTCTAAGTTTGCTTTTTGTGTACAAGATATGATTAAATACTAAGATATGAACTCTTCATACAAGCAACAATAACAAAAAAGTCTAAAATAAGCGTCTTCATTAGCAGTCTCACATTTCATACAAACTGTGAATGCATCTTTCTCAGGAGCTAAAAACAGTTCCCTTATTTAAGTTAATATGACTCAGATTCCACATTTAACTGTAAAACCTCAGTTTTTGCAACGTGCCTACTGCATATATCTTCCCTGAAAATACCACATTCACAGTGGTCTGTAATGCATAACATATTCCTGACAGAACTATAGAGAACAGAAAAATGTATTTACAGTAGTGTTAATTAATGTGCCGTATCCCTTAAAAATCACAACATAAAAAACAAAAAGACAAAGGAAAATCCGAAAATACATATTTTCTTTCTCCTTGATAAATATGGAACTACAGCAGGCAGCAGTGAAGACACAAGCTTCAAAATGTTTTTGGTTCTAAGGTTTTTTTTATCCATAAAAAACTATCTGTAGAAACATAAATTTGTAAATGTACCAGTGGTTACAAAACATTTTTTTTCTTGGCTCAAAGATGTCAGGCAAGCCTATTCCCTGAAATGTCAAATTATCCCTTCGTCACCGTACTAAAGAACACAGTTCAAAATCAAGACTTTTAGAAGAAGATGAATTTCTCTGAGGTATAAACATCACAGTACGTTGAGGCTGAGCTGAGTGGCGGACCAGAATTGAAAATTGTCCCCTTCAATTCAAACCGTGGCTCAGGGTCGGAGGTGGGAGTGATGGTTGGAGCCTCTTCCTGCTTCGCCGGCGGTGTAACCTGGAGGAAAAAGACAGACGTGTCACTGCACATTTAGCCTTTAAACCAAGTCTCGTTTCTAAGTTTAAAGAAGTTTCAAAACTGCATTGAACATGCACTTAGGTCTCACCTCACAATAAGCAGGTGGAGAATCCGTAGCAGCAGAACTGTGTATCTGCAGAGTTCAACAACACACATTAATAGCAGGAAAGAGAGGAGAATAAAAATGGCTCAGGAGTTGAGTTCATACACTAACCAGCAGGTCAACTGGAGCATCAGGAGCCTCATCAGTGTTGGGTGGATTAGAGAGTTCACAGTGCTGGTTTGATCCCGGACCCACAGGCTCAAACTGCAGTTCGATTTAAACAGACAATATAAACACAACTAAAAAAAATAAATACACAAAAAGCAAAAAAATAGCAGATCATGTTCACCTCATGGTAATACACAGCAGGCTCGCTATCATTCTCTGCAGCTGCTTCTGAGTTCTCCTTTGCTGAGGATCTCTCACCACAACAGCAGTACTTGCAGCAACACCAGCACAGTGTGAAGAACAACGCACCACCACCAATACCGAGGTAAGCCTGACTGAACTGTGGCTCTGAAACAAAGTCTGTTAATCAGCCCAAAGCAAACTATACTGTATAATGAAAATGATCTTAGTTTATTTACCTTCCATTTCCAGGAAAACTACCAAGGCTTTGTCATCATTATCATCTCTGACTTCAAACCATCCACTGCATGTCTTTTGGATGGCCTTGTGTACAATCCCACATGGCTTTAAAAGCTCAAACCCCACGCAATCCACTTGTTTCAAATCATGCTGCAGTCTGCCCTTAAGGACTATTGCAGTCTTACTGTTTTCGCCAGGGAAGAAGTAAATGTTGCAGGAGTGCGGTTCCAGATCAAAAGTGATGTTCAGGACTTGATTAGTCTCCAGGGTATAGCTCTTTGTGACCTCTGATAAAGAAAATATTAAAGTGATTTTTAAGTTAATGCACTAATGCATGAGGAATCTGTAGGAAGCAGGGGCAGCTCTAGGGGAGGGGTTGATGACGGGAAATCGTGAGGGACATACAAAGTGACACAATACAAATGACAAAAATTACATATGGAGAAATAAATAACAAGTTAATATTTCAACTCATTGTAGGGTGTCTATAGGACTTTTATCAACGTTTCCCCCTCAGTTGCACATGGTGATTTCCCCTGCAGTGGACGGGGTTTTTAAGTATATGATGTGTTCAACTTTGTCTTGGTTCGTGGTGTAAGTTTTTTGGGGGGTTTTGTGTCCGATTTAAGGAAAATTAAGTTACTGTCGTGTATGATGTTTCTGAAGATGAGCTGTGAGAATCTCCATAAAACCAGAACCTGTCCTTTTAAAAAGGCTTAAAACGAACCAACCCATATGTCCTTTACTGAGCTTTAGATTTGCATTGCTCTGGTGGACTTTATAAAATCCAGTTTACAGAGTATAGAGCTATATGACTTAACTAAATGCATATTTGTTATATACCGCAGTTTGGCTTTAGAGACTTTAAATGTGCTGTTACAGTAGTGTTACGCTCTCATTGATTTGTAGGTCAATCTAACTATAGGCTTGTGGTAAAAGTTTAGCACACCTGTAGAAAAAGAAAAAAAACATTAGATAAATCAAGGACTAAAAAGATCCACACCTTTTACGTCAATGATCTTCGCATGCATCAATTCCCCATAGTTGTCTTTGAATATGTAGCGGCCACTGTCTTTTTGGGCTAAAGAACTGATGGTATATAAGGTCTCAGTCATCTTCCATCTACTGCCCTCTTTGGGCTGATCTTCGTCACGTTCCCACAAGATCGTCCCTTCTGATTTGTTCTTGGGGATTAACTCGATAAAGTGAACCCTTCTTGACACCCTCATCCTGAATCTGTTTCCATACTCCACTTCATAATTTTCAACATTTTCAAGGCCTGGAGAGGAGAGAAAAATTATTAATGTATGTTGTTATTGCAAATTACTTTTGCTAATTCTGGCATATTTACATTAACTCTGATAACACGGTATAATTATGAACATGTCAGTTCATAATTATACCGTGTTATCAGAGTTAAGAAAATTGCACTTAAATACAATAATAAAGGGTGATCCTGAGCACTGATGCTGAGTCCCAGACTTCAGCATTATTAAAGCTGCTTTACTAACGTGGAAATGAGCTTCCTTACTTACCAACACCAAGACTGGCAACTAGAAGCAGCAATAAGATCATGATGATGTGCAGGGATTCAGAGATTCCGAGTCTCGAATAAACAGTTAGGCACAAAGCACCCTGCGTTTGGGGTTCATTTGTACCTCTTTTAGTATATAGACTTCATATTACACCTACCCTACATAAATACATGGGTAGTAGAAGAAGGTTACAAAGTTAATACGCGCCGGTACGCTGTTAAAGTCGCAAAACGGAGAAACATTTTGTAAGCCCACCCAAAGGGCGTTTCCTTCAGCGCACTAGTGATGCGTTTAAGGGTTTTACGGAAATTATTGTTAAAATATCGAACAAGAGGGTTCGGTGTGACTCGGCCTCAGCCCCTCAGTTCGATAAAAGATTGGCGAGGGGCTGTTAGGTCCACGAACAATAATAATATTTTTTATTAAAGGTTAATTGTTGTTGTTGTTATTAATACATTTAATAATGATAATAATAATAATAATAATAATAATAATAATAATAATAATAATAATAATAATAATAATAATGCATTTTATTTGAGGGCGCCTTTCAAAAACCCAAGGTCACCTTACAAAAAACAAAATTAATAAAAGGAACAGTTGTCATAAAATACATAAAATAAGTTAAAATTACAAAACAGAGCTTGACAACAGATAAAATCAGCATTAAAGCGAATAAGCCAGTTTAAACAGATGTGTTTTGAGCTGTGTCTTAAAATAGAAAGGGAGTCAATATTTCTTAGTGCAGGAGGAAGAGAGTTCCAGAGCCGGGAAGCAGAGCGACTGAAAGCTCTGTTCCCCATAGTAATAAGGTGTGAGGACGGAACAGTAAGATGAATAAGACTAAGGACAAGGATGGCAGCAGCATGGGGAGTAAGGAAGGGACGGAGTCGGTTAATATTACGTTTGACATTTGACAATATTGTTCAAATTACATAGATAGAGAGATAGAGAGAGAGATAGAGAGAGAGAGAGAGAGAGAGATAGATAGAGAGAACCATGGAGAGGCTGCTAGGAAAGCTTCAAATGCAGAGAGTCAGGCAAGTCCCGAGGTGCCAGCTAAACAGTAAAAACAAGGAAGGAGGAAGAGGAGGAACCATCATGGGAGGATAGGCCCCTGCAGAGCATGTACCACCGGCAGATAGAGGAGGTGACTGACATCCAGAAATCCTACCAGTGGCTGGATAAAGCTGGACTTAAAGTCAGCACAAAGGATATTGGAAGCACAGGAACAAGCTCTGAGCACAAAATCCATAGAGGCTGGGGTCTATCACACTAGGCAAGGCCCCAGGTGCAGACTGTGTAAAGATGCCCCTGAGCTAATCCAGCACATAACAGCAGGATGCAAGATGCTGACAGGCAGGGCATACATGGGACGCCATATCCAAGTGGCCAGCATAGTATACAGGAACATCTGTGCCAAGTATGGCCTGGAAGTCGAGAGGGGAATTTATTTTATTATTAGTTTTAGAATGAAATCAAAATTTCAAGACAAATTTTAAAATGTTATTTTGAGAAAAAAGCTAAATTTGAATTTAAGTTGAATTTAATCTCAAAATAGTATTTCAAGTTTATTCTCAAATTTGTATGTTGAATTTCTCATTGAAATACTATTTTGGAGAATTAATTGGAAATTTTGAGATTAAAGTCGAAATAGTATCTTGACTTTCATCTTGGATATCTTTTATTGTCATCTTTAATTTTAAGAATTAAGTCAACATTTCTAGATTAATCTTGAAACACTTCTAAGAAAATGAAGTTGAAACAGAATCTAATTACTTTGGTAATCTCCAAGCTTTTCTGCCACTACAAGACTCATTTTGGTTTTGAGTGAAATTTCCTTTTAATACACTTAAGATCCATGTACCCTTTGAGTGACTTATGGAAGCTTTATGTGTAGATTTACATAATATCCCAATTCAGCTTTGGCTGTAACAGAGTTAACGCTAAATAGCAAAGATATATATGGGGTCAGTTATGTGACAGACAGAGCTCATTAAGCAGGCAGGTGTGAGCCTGGTTGCTATAGTGACACCATCCAGTGGCACCACACACACACACACACACACACACACACACACACACGCACACACACACACACACCTCTCTGCTGCTGCTTTAACCCTTTAAAACCGGTCGGAGTTTGTTGTTGTTGTTTTTTTACCTTCGGAGCCCTTATAAGCCTGTACTGGTGTTTTTAAAAGTCATGTTTGACTTCATACTTTTCTGAATAGTTTCTGGGATGCTTAGAACTCAAATTGCACTGCTGAAAATAGTTTATTTTGATGTACATGCTGTATTTTTGCAAATTTGCATTATGATATTTATTTTCATTTTTCCAGCAGTATATAAAAAATTGGTGTGAAGACACTCAAAATAAATTTCCTGTTGTTAGAAACTATTTTGTGCAACTTTTTTGTATTTACAAACTTCTTAAATTTCTCTAACTAGAAATATATGTAAAAAAAAAAAAGATTTTCAATTTTTTGTAGTGTATTGTACTTTTTTGCAATTTATGTAGTTATTATAGACTTAATGCACACATATTACCTAATTTTGGGCTATAACAGCTATACTGATGTACAGCAACTTGAAATGCTCCCAAAAATGGCACTACAGCATGTAAAAATATAAATATAACTCTAGTGGACTTGGTTCTATGGTAGGTCCTAAAGGTTTAAATAAACAGAAAAGTCATTGTGAAACAAATGCTTCCCAAGAAAATACTACAAGTCGTATTGACAAAAATAAATGCTTTTCAGCATTCACACTAATAAAGATTTGAATAACAATGCTGTGAATGCTTTTCAGCATTCACACTAATAATAATAAAATAGTATAATAATAAAGATTTGAATAACAATACTGTCAATACTTATCAGCATTCACACTAATTAACAAAAAATCCAATTTAGGATTTTTTTTTAAACAAGAACAAAAGACAGGGTGAACTTGTATTTAGAAATGCATATCTAACAGGGCTCTGGAGGTAGAGCAGGTCATCCACTAATCAGAAGGTTGGTGGTTCAATCCCTGGCTGTTATAATCTGCATGCCAAAGGATTCTTGGGATACTGAACCCCAAGTTACTCACCGATATGATAAGTGTGAATGCTACATAGAAAGCACTTAAGTACAAAAACAGTAGAAAAAAGTACTTCAAGTGGAAAGGTTCTTTATAAGAAACAGTCTATCTAAAAAATTCTATTATCAAACAGATTGGTTGATGCAGGATAGTTTAATTCTCATTAAGATTTTCAGTTACACAACAATAGCTGCCTGCCACCAAATGAGATGTAAAAACAATTCCTGATCCTGATTCTATCACATTTGTAAAACAAATTGAGCCAGGGGAGTCCTGAATTGGGGTCCTTTCCCCGAAATGTAAACACATATACATTCACTCAGGTGAGAACAGATTCTATTTATCATCACATACCAGGGTTTAATGTTTTCCAACAGAAGACAGCCCAGACATGGTCACACGGCACGTGGAGCAGCTTACCTTCAAACATTTACCACAAATTTTGAGCCTCCTTTACTTGGACTGAACTGTACTGGTCCATAATAAATAAATAAATAAATAAATAAATATATATATATATATATAAAATCAGATGAAAAGTTTAATCCCATGCCGTAGCAATTATTCTCAGGCTTTATACCAGGAATGGACCAGGAATGAACAGGTAGACAGGTATTATTAATGTAAGTTAGAGAATTTTTCATGGAGTTCCACAGAGTTCTGTCCTAGAACCAATACTTTTTACATTATACGTTTCCCCTCATGCAATGTTATTACAAAACACATGCATTTTCATTGCTATGCAGATGACACCAAGTTATATTTATCTACGAAATATGATAACACCATGCAATTACTTAAACTACATGCATGTAGGCAAAGGAACATCCATGCAGGAATTAACATCTGCACATCAACTTGCTATTAGAGCTGCATAGTAGCAAACTCTCCAAAACCAGCTTTTTTAAATGTCTGTCAACATACAAATGCTCTTATAATTAAATGAGTTACAGTTGCATTAGAAGCTATTACAACTGTAACGCTAATTGTAATGTTGAAAATCTAACCCTCTAGTTTCCATGCAAATTTTAAGGGGCTCTTCCATTTAGATTTTTTAAAATGTAAGAAGTAGTGGTGTTGTTATTCCACTGTGTCCCCACACGTGTGCGTGTGCATGTGTGTGTGTGTGTGTTAGAGAGAGAGTGAGACAGAAAGAGGGAGCGAGACAGAGGGACAGAGTTGAAAAATTCATATAAGCTCTTTAAGGTCTTTTTCAAATCATTACACTAATTCCATATTCAGACATCTTCATGCAATGCAAACAACTATCAGAATTTTACATACATTATATAAACGATACATGTTTTTCAATGCCCGATAAAACTTTTATACAAGCTTCTGTTTAAAGATATACAGAAGCAGTTATACTTGTATTGCATTTGAGAATTTGACAATATAAAAAGGCATATTTAAAAATTGCCCACCATCCCTCAAAACACAATGATAAAAGCTACAAACAAGTGATGTATGGAGCTGGATGCACATAACAGAGGTAGAAAATACCCATGGAAGCAAAAGCTAGCAACATTATCCAGCCTGATATCACGGCAAAGCATGTAATAGGCACGTTGGTCCACCGTATCTATTACACACTTTGCCAAGATACTGGACTACATTATCTGTCATTCCATAAATATCCATAAATAGCCTGTGAAGAGAAGCAAAGCAGACACTATTTCATGCAAGTAACAATTCTAATTTATTGTAAATGCGTTTATATTGCACAATTTAATAAAACCCTGATTCCTGTAATTCACACTTAAGCTGCTGTAACAGAATATTTGGAGGACAACACTGAGTGAGATTTATGTTCTCATACCTGAGGAAAATTTAGGAAAAAAAATTAAAAATTCCAAAGCTTTCCAGAACCAAACTGTTTGCAAGACATGAACTTACAAATTTACAAGCAATCTTGTTAACTGAAAAAATATATTTGGAATCCATACATTTTACAACAGCACATCTTTGTGTGAAAGATAAAAAAACGGATCATGCATCAACACAGTGCGATTAACATCTGTCTGCATGGTCCTTTTCCTGTCCGTGTATGGCTTTGCAAAGATGAAAATGGAAACAATAATAAACTCTACCTGAATTTTCAGCATACTGTTTACGGAAAGTTTAGTTTGTCTGAGTTATAAACATCACAGATAGTTGTGTTTGAAGTAAGAGATGGTGCAAAAGGCATGTCTAATCCTTTCAGTTCAAATTGCGGCTCCGGGTCTGATGAGAGGAAGTCTGGACCGACTGAGGGAGCTGGAGTGGAAGCCTGGTTTTCAGGTACTGAAACCTGGAGACATCGGTAAAACGAAAAAAGGTGCATAAGCACAGTGGTTAAAATGAATCAGTCACTGACAGGCCAAAAATGCCTCTGAATGAGGAAATTTCTGTTCTTAGTTTTATGCATTCATGGGGATTTTTGTATGTTTGTTTGTGTGTATGTACCTCAGGCTGAGCGGGGTTCTCATGGATATTCACTTTGTGGTACAACTGTGAAGTTAGGAAAAAGCACATGAGTCAGAAGAGGAAAGAGGATGAGCGCTAATGTGAGTTGCCAGGCAGTCCCAGACGAGATAAAGACTTAGTGCCCCAATCCACAAATAACTACTATTTCTTTTTAAAACAACAAAAGTGGCTGAGTTCCTTTCACCTCTCTTTTATCTTTGCCTTGAATATAAATCAAGCTTTACACCTACCAGTGGCTCAGAGGAGGTAGCTGAAGGTTGTGTAGAAATATGAGAATTCACAGGCTGATAAGACAAAGCTGAAGGATGTGAGTAACTTGGGCACGCAGGTTGATTCTCAATCTGTAATTGGAATAAGAATTTTAAAATTTTAAAATAAGAACATCAAATATTAACACAGCTGGTCTTAATTTCCACTTAAAAGAATACTTACATGATAATATACAGCAGGTGCAGGTGAGGCTGCAGTCTGAGGAGCAGACTTGTCCCTTTTACAGCACTTTTTACAACAACAGCAACAGCAGATGATCCCGACGACAATCAAGGCAATAACGGCCATAAATATAAACTGTGGCAACATTTCTGTAAGAGTATGGAGAAAATTAGGGAATATGGTGTAGAGGGTGGGGGTTGATGTTAGTTAGAACTTCTACTCTATGAGGAGAAATGCTCTGTTGCTTACCAGGGGTCACTTCAAGCCGAGCACTCAAGATCAGGTTGCCATCTGGGTCTCTGAACTCAAAGGTGCCAGAGTCTCTAATTTCTGTAGAATTTATAATTATGCCATCCATCACTGCATGAATTCTGCCAGAAAAGCGATTATCTTTTATGATCAGACTGCCATCCATCAGTGTTTCGGGATCCATTTGGCCCTCAGGTGTAAAAGTCACGGTCCACTTCTTAGGACCCCGAGGGTATTCAATGAGAATGTGCTCATTCCACCTTGTTTCATAGTGTCTGGTTTGTTCTGTTAGTGACACAGATCAGACTTCATTAGAACATTTAATCTGGTAAAATGCAGAAATCTCACAGGCAGCTTCTCACATCACCTTTTACTTTGAGCAGCACCTTGGCCAACACAGAGTGGTTCTTATCCATGAAGTTGTAGTACCCACTGTCTGCCTGAGTGAGGTAAGACAGCTGCCAATTACCGTTTTTCACCTCAGCTCTGCTTTCTCTGATCTGAGAGTCTGTGCGATTCCACAGGATCTTTGGCTGGTCCGGACTGTGAAGGGGAGTAAACTCCAGGATTTCAGCCCATCTAGGGATAGAGTCCTCCCACGTATAGTAGTAATCCCTTGTGACATTTTTAGCACATTCTTAAAATGCAGATTAAGAAAAAAAAGGAGGGGACTTGTGCTTAGGAACAGGTAGCTAAAACACATACCTTTATATTTTTGATCTAAATATACAGTACAGTTCAAATTCTTACCCAAGACTTTCAGTTCAACAACATCTTGTCGCTGGTAGCCACCAGATGAGACAGAATAAATTCCTTCATCTCTTTTTTCTACATCTGTAAGATAAATTGAGCCAGGAGAGACTCTAAAGCGTGTGTCTTTTGCCTGAAAGATAGACAGCACATATATATTCCTCAGATTATAACATATTCTATATACTTTGATTTAATTGTTTCAAACATAGGCCCAACATTTATCATATTGCCGAAATGTAATGGTCACATAGAGGCTGCTCACCATCCCATTATTTATAACAACTTTTTTGGATCCCGTATTAGTTTCAGTAAAGTATATTGGTCCAGTATAACGTGAGGGTATATAATTAGATGGAAACTGCCACCTCCTGCCATAGCACACCTCATCAGTTTGTATACCAGAGGATGAACCTTTAATCAAAAAGATGCAAGAGAAGAAGAGACAGATGGAGGTAGTGTTAATGTAACTGAAACCACAAACATCTGACAACATAATATCAGTTGTTTCCATTAATATACCAAACACACACACACACATACCGGTATTTTGTTACACTCTGAAAGTAATTTTGAAGACAAGGTTCTGGAACCTCACTGAATTTACACAAATGCAGCAGCATAAAAAAGCATTCTCATCCCCAAAGCACGAGGCAGAGTAAAGTATAACTCTCAATCTGATGAATTAACTCACATTCGTCATAAAGCATCAGAAATAAACCAAGTTATTATTAGCTGAATGAAGGAAATACATGAACAACATCTCACATCAGTAAATTACCCTCTTTTCAGCTCAGTCACCACAGCAGCTCCAAACCATTAAACCATTTCTGCCTTGCCTGTAACTTTGTCTCCAAACGGTTCAACCTGATTGGTCCCTCTGATGCACTCACTTCATCAGCCGCTATTCTCAAACCAGCAATGGCTGACCATCTTAGAACAGCAACTGGCCACTTTTAGATATCAGCACTACTGAGCCATTAACTCAAACCCATACATTACAAACAGCGAGGTGTATTAATGAAGCCAGATCTATGGCTTGACCAGCTATGCTGAGATGGCTAAGCTCAAAGTAAGAGTCACTGTGGTCATTTATGCTGGTGGCGGTCCTGGCCTGTTTGGCGCACGGGGCGAACACTCCCTGTTTGTTTACTTGCACCGCGGTAACTGGAGCCTCGTCGTCTCGTCTCTCTATATACTGGACTGTATATAGCGGAGATGACAATAAAGTTTACTTTGACTTCAGCACAGCTACAAGCAGGCGCTCCTGCGCTCACTTTTCTCGTATAGAATTTCGAAAAAACATCGGTGCAAATTATAAGTCTGTATCATAATGTCTGGTGTTTTCGTGTTTGTTGTTTAGTTTTTATTTTGTTTTATTTTGCGAGTTGGTTATTAGATGCTGCTTCAGCCAGCCAGAGAATCCCCCGCCCTCTCCTCTCTGTGCCGTAAACAGCAGGCGCACCTCGCAAACGGAGGGCGCCCTTACTCCCAGGAAATGGGCGATAGAAAACCGATCGGTGCCTATGCCATTCCCAATATGCGCTGGCTGATGTCGGGGCAGCATGAGTACGAGCAATTTTTTATTTTTTGCCGATGCCCGTGATGCCGCCCCCCACCACGATGCCGCCCTGGGCAGCCGCCCGTTTCGCCCGTATCAAAAACCGCTAGGGAGCAGGTCAGGTTTCAATTTAAATCCTCCAGAAACGCAACGTGTTCACTGATTCTTTTATTTACAGCATGTTTTAGCTGTTAAGCGAAACCTTATTAAAAACCAATGAATGAAGCACAGAGTGTACAGGAATGTGCACATATAATTAATCAATTCGATATAAAAAGTATAAAAAAAAATTTAGCAACAGATTAAAACCACGTATTGTTATATATAGGAATACGTGGTTTTAATCTGTTGCTAAATTTCTTTAGCACTGCTGGAATTGCAGCTCCATGAACATTGAACATAAACCATGAACACCGTTTCAACTAATAAAATACCAAAAAGTTGACTCTGTTCATCTAGACACAGGATTAACTTTTTGGGATGTCCTTATCTGGATGATTGAGCATGCATCAAGACAACCAATAAAATAATTACACTTTGATCTGCTGACAAACTGCCATTCGGCAGAAACGCTGCCTATTCGGATATTGGACAATGGCCTTTAACGTTTAAATAGATCCAGTTTAAAGTTTCAGAGCTCTAATCTGCAGCTGTTACCTTAAACAGCAGTGATAACGTGATTAACTTGAATGGATATGATATGTTTTTTCTTTAAATATTATAAATGACCATTTTAAGCGCCACTCTTAGGGGATTATCGCATGCGGACGATGAGTCACGTGACGCTGCAAAACGCCCATATTTACGTGTGAGCGCTCACAGAACCGGAAGCAGAAGACAAATAAAGAATAAGAAAAAGTTGATTGCCACCGTCGTGCTACCCGTTATCTCTGACTGAGGTTATATGTTTTGTCAAACCAGCTAACGGAAAGAAATCTCGGCTGTGCTGAATTTTCTGGTTTCCGTCGTGTAAACATTTCCTTTCACTTTGCGGCTAAAGACATTAATGACAATGCATAAATACCGTGAATAGTTTAAAACACATAAATATGTAACTGTATATTTATATTTCAATGAAATTAATCAGATTATTGTTTTGTTTTCTTTCGAAAAACAATAAAAAAAAAACCCAATATGCTTGCTTATTTATTTATTTTTATTTATGGGTGGATGTACGTTGATAGGTGTTTATGTTTCCCAAATAATTTATTGATAAATGAAATGCACCAAGCACTAATTCTGGGAATAGCAGATGGGTGTGGAGACAATGCGTATTGTTCTTCCTGTGTTCTGCTACTGATTTAAATTGCATTAGTCTACAGCAGCCCCACAACACCAAACGTCTTTTACTACAACATGCACGCACTTTAATTCGCTCCGGCAGAGTGCCACTTAACACCTGGCTCCACGGAGAGATTGGATAACTTTGTACATGCTGTATCCACGGAGTGTGTGGCATGGAAATCAATTAACGTTTGTTGTAAATAATCCCAAACCATCGAGCGTTGTATTTCAGATTTCAGGTGTTTATATGTTAGAATGTGGGAATGAGCTCTACTCACCGAAGAAGACAATGGAAAACATCAAAAACACAAGCGACATGTCCTGCAGAAAAAGAGCAGAGAGGTGACTTGAGGCTCTTTTTTCTGAGTGTTTTTTCCCTCAGCTTCCAAAACCAAATCCGTACCGCATTCCCTTCTATAATGAAATGTTCGGATAACACACAAAAATTAACCCCGAAAATAGCAAATCAGTGACACAGGTGATGTTCAGTATTAAAAAGCCTGACTAAGAAGAAGTTGTGGACAAACAGAAAAAGAATAATGAGACCGTACTTCTTTTGTGTGATTGAGTTCTGTGCGTCCTGCAGCTGCTGGGTGGAGAAAAGAAGGACTGGGCGTGACTTAGGCTCCACCTCTCCCACTGTAACTGCATACAGGGCCCATCTCCCAGGATACTTTTCAATAACAAACCAGGCATTTGTGTTGTTTCTGCCTCCAAGATCGCTTTTAAAACCACCATATCATAAATAAAAGCAGTTTAAAGGGGATAAAAATACAACTTTTTGCACCGTTTTGTTGGCTGCCGTCCCATTTCAAGTGAATTCAGTAGGAATGAATTCTAAAGGAATCGCAGTCAAGACGTTTTTAAACATGTTACATAAAAACACTGGGAAATAACTGGTCCGGCACCATAAAACCTGCTTTATTTTAATCATGTATATAACCTATACTAAAAACATATTTAAAGTGTCAGCATGTGCACTGTTAAGGACTTTACTTATCTCATGTGACACTTATCTCATGTAAACCTCCCCAAATAAAGATAAACCACACACCCTACACTCCTGAAACAGCAAGTTTGCTCATTTACAAAGACACGAACAGTCTCTAATTTTTATGTTTGTTTCATTTCAACGGAGAGAGACAAACGTCAGGTGTGCCCATGTGGCACACAGATAAATCAGTTTTGTCATTTTACATTTATTTCTTATCATTTAAGCCAGAAGAGTTGTGCTGGGTGATTTCTATAGATTTCTATTGATTTCTATATATTAAAATAGAACAAAATGTCTTTATCATGTAGTAAAACTAAGATGTATCAATGAAATTGGACTTCTTATATTGAGAAATCTGAGGGATGTTGTCTACCTACTTAAGATCAAAGTAGGCTGTATGTGTAATATGGTGTAATAAGAGTTTGACATTCCTGCCATAGAAAATCAATAGAGCGTTTCTGTAAAGAGGAGTAAAAGAGATGAGTCCAAACGTGGTGACCAACTACAAGAAACATCTGCTGCGCTTGCCAACAAGGGTTTCTCCACAAAGAACTTGCTTATGTCGTTCTTGGGGATAAAACACTCACTCAATGACATGAAATCAATTTATTATTTTTATGTAATGTGTTTTTTCCTGGATTTTTGGTCCATATTCTGTCTCTCCCATTAAAATGAAACTACCATCAAATCTAGAGACTCTTTATTTCTGGGGAGCTGGAGATCAAGTAATTTTCCCTCACTGTAGAAACTAACAAGTTAATTTTGTTAATTAACTTTTGTTAATTTTTTAACAAGAAGGAAAATTTAAGTGAGAGGTGTTCCATGTCGCGTTATGATCTCTTATATTTTCTAAGATCATCTCATCATTTGCACGTACAGTCAGAATCTGACGAGTTACTACAGAAGTCTAAAATCTAGCAGCATAGTAAGAGGGAGGGAAAATATGTTCCCTTACAAGAACTGCAAAATGTGACGCACTTTGCGTATCAGCGGCCGAGAATACGACGTATCCATCGCCATAACAGAAGGGGGAGCAGTGGGCATGCGCGCTCTGCGGAGGTCGTCGTTATCCTCTTATCCTCATCCACAAAAACATTTTTTTTAAATTACCCTCACATCCTGCAGGTGAGTTCACATTACGCACAAACTGAGTAATCGTTTGTTGATGATCGGTAACTGATGACCCGGCAGCCAGTAGTAGCGCTACAATGGTTCAGAAGATGGGAAACATGCTGGACACCTGAGTGGACATGACTTCAAAGAGCGGACAGGACGTCATGGGGGGACATGAGTGTGTGCAGTGCGCTGAGTCCGCATCGACATCATTTGGGCTGTCGCTGAGCTCCCCGCCTTTTGCAGCTTGTTGATTAATGATCGCATGTCCCGTCTGGCCGCTTGTTTTCGGAGGAGGGTTGGTGTGAATGTCAATTACGTTTACAGATGAAACAATCCGCTGTCTTTTACAGGAGAAGATGTCCTCCTGCGTCCTCTACACTGCACTTTTCACCCTTCCTTTTGCACTGGGTAAGTGTGGCACCAGTTTTTAATAAGACTACCCGTAGTTTTTCTGTTTCTTTCTGCTTAAATAATTATTAATAATGCACTTACTGGTGCTTTATATTACGGTTAGGTTATTCGTAGTAAAAGTGAAGTCAATGTTACTATTTTAAAAAGTGACTAATTAATACATTTGTCGATAACGTCACCATTATCTGCAGAATGTTTCTAGAAAGCCATTTCATTAAAGGGTCTTGGATTAAATAAAACAAAGGCAAAGAAGAATGGCCAGCCCAGATTTGAAGAGCAGAGATTTTTGTTTTTTAGCACTTCAACTCTGAAATATAATTCTCACAAATATAAATTTCCAACATGCAAAACTATAATAAATGTGAGAGGTGCCCAGAGAAAATGCAGTGGAAAAATATGCAGTATAAAGTCAGTACGTGAACAGTAACAATTAATAAACGTGTACATATGCTGAATTAAAGAGCTTAAAAGTTAAATCACATAGCAGACTCTAAAAATCTGTTACAAAATAGATGACCTTAAATGACCTAATAACATAAAAGTAGGTCAACCTTTTACATATCGTTAGCTTCATAGCATAATTGCCTAAGTCATTTGACTAAGTCAATGACTTAGGCACTTATGCTATGAAGCTAACGATATGTAGGAGAGTTTACAGTCCGTATCTGAGGTCTGAAGAAAATTATTAATTATGTTACTCATACTTTTCCTGCAGGTTGGGAATTACTAGGTGAGTCAAAAGTCACATTTTACTGCTCATGCATCCTTCTTCTGCAGCACATGGTCTCCAATGATGTTGCTGACTTTCATTTGCACCTCGACAGGTGACCGAGAAAAAGTTCAGACTGTTTGCGTCGGGAAGGAGTTTCGTCTACCGGTGGACTCAACGTCGCGAATCGTGACTTTTACACCGTATCCCGACGGGCCGAAACGCATCCTGCTGGAGAAAACCACTGTGAGTGGACGAGTGTTGACACTTGGGGGTTTTTTGTGTGTGTGTGTGTGTTTGGTTGCTGTGTTGCCTAAAAATGGATCTGCCATGCAACTGTAGGTTAAGGACCCACGGTTTGAGTGGACCAAAGATAAGTCGTTAGTCCTGAAAGAAGTGAGTCATGCTGACCAGGGAGTTTATGCCAACAAGCTATCCATGGGCTTCACCTACGAGACTGTCCGTCTGATCGTTTCGGGTATGACAGTTGCCTCTCTTTGGCGAAATTCATTGCTTTGTGTCATGATGCAAAAGAGCCAGCTTTTTCAATGATCTGCCTCTCTTTGCTTGAAACATTAAGTTATTTAATAACTTAATGTGTCCCTATGCTTTGATGTCATAGGCAATCTATTCATTGCCTTAAAGCAGAGAAGTTGTAGCAACTGTTCTGACTCCGTGTCAGGTGTGTTTGTGTGTGTGTATATAACGTTTGCCAGCCACACCCCTGCTGCATAAAAAGAGGAGAGGTTAATTGGTATAAATATACAGCAGGTGTGGCATTACTTTACCTGCCACTGCCCCCTGAACCAATCTTTCCCACCTCTCCTGCAGCTGAACACTGCCGTAAGCATGCATAGCCTACGAATGGTCCCTACGCAAGTAATGTCAGGAAAATGTACTCATCAAAGTATCATAAAGAAAGATATATTATCACTTTTCTTTTCGTTTTGATTTGTGATCATTTACAGTACACTGATGTGTGTTAGGAGTGGGTCTTTTGCAATATCACTTTCCTTTTCACCAGTTTAGTTAAAAAGAAAGTAACTTTTGCATCTCTAAATTGTACTTAAATAAACTTGTTCTCTTTCTGTCTTTCACTTACCTCGTGGTTCTTCGTCTTCCTTCAGAATGCATTAAACCCTACCGCAGAAACTATGGGGAGACCTTTGAGCACAGCATCCCCGAAAATGGCTCCCTGCTGGAGTTCTCTCACCGGGGCGCTCCGCCTGAGGCTGTGCCGGTCGTGCTTTGGAACCGGACAGACCCCGAAACCGGTAACGCTGGCCGGGGGCGGCTGCTAAGAGGGGGGAAGGTCTGGGTGGCGGAGAGAGTGACGCAAGCAGACCAAGGCAACTACACCATGAGAGACGACAACGGGAAGGTGCTGGGTCGCAGCACCCTCACCGTCCGTGGTGAGCAGAGCAGAAACGTGGGTTTTAAGAAGCTGACTGACTACCTTTAACTTTGTGACTTTACAGTGCTAATGGTTTTGTTTTATCCTTCCCTTTCTATCTGATGCCCTCTCATACTTCCACATTCACCACTACTCCATTTTTCATGATTTTACACATGGATGGATGCAGGGCATTCCTTCAACATCACACGCTTTACCAAAGAGTCCATAATCCTGCCTCTATATCTTCCTCTTGCTCATGCCCATCTCATTTTTACCCCTGGCCATTTTCCTGATGAATCCTCCCTGGGCCCCTTTGACCCCAAACCCCCACGTGGCCCTGTGCAGCTCATCCGTGAGGGGCAGATAACGGACCATGACCTGCACTACAGGGGTATCATCTCACTGAGTAGGAACGGCTCCATCTACGAGGTGGTCATTGCAAGGCTGACCTCAAGGCATGATGGGCTGTATGAAGTTAAAGACAGGAATGGCAACCTGGTATCCTCCACCTACTTGCACGTGATCAGTGGGTATTGTGCCACGTTTTTGGAAGCATGTATCAATCAGAAGTTGTTTGATCCATAGTTGCCACTCCTCCTAAAATCCATGTGTCTGCCATCTTCTCAGACAAAAGGGGAGGGAGTTGGCGAGCGCTCCTCAAATCCGTTACTGTCCCTTCTGGCATGTTCGTGTCCCTGGCTGGTTTCATCCTGTTCATGAAACGTTACCCAAACTGTAGCCTCTCCCAACTCATCACGTGCTTTAGAACACACCGCACGCTGCCAGCCAACCCCCCGAGGGTCAACATCCAGGTGAGGAAACCAGGAGAGTCCACAGCTAAATAAATGATTACAAGCCGTCGAGCCAATCTTATTGCAGATGCATGCACTTTGACACCGACAGAAGCCACTTGTTGACGTTTTTTGACATTTCTTTTTTGCGACAGAGAGTCTGATGAACTGAAGTATCTTTAAAAAGTATGGAGAAAAAAAACTTATGGTAGAAGCTCTTTATTCAGTGGGTATGTTTTATTTCAGATATCCATCCATCCATCCATTCGCTACCGCTTATCCTTTTCAGGGTCGCGGGGGGCGCTGGAGCCTATCCCAGCTGTCATAGGGCGAGAGGCGGGGTACACCCTGGACAGGTTGCCAGTCTGTCGCAGGGCTAACACACAGGGACAGACAACCATTCACACTCAGATTCACTCGCACATTCACACCTAGTGGCAATTTGAATTATCCAATTAACCTATCCCCTCTAATTATTTCAGATAATTTGTAGATATTTTTATATATTCTGTCCGAAGTATTTTGACTGAAGCTCCGTAGATGTCAGCGTGATGATGCCACACACATCACTAGCAAGGAGCAACCTGATATCACGGCTAAACATTTAACAGACACACCGGTCCACGATGATCACTAAAGGTCACATTTATTGTTTTTACGAGCAGTAACCGGTGAATTGTGGTGGTCTGTGAGTCGGATGAGTTCCTAGGTCTTTGTCGTTATTGGTTTATTTATGTTTGTGGGGTTTTGTTTTTTCTTTTGCAGCACTACAGTCCCCCCTCTCCTCAGCCCCCAGGTCACTACAGCTACTCTCAGCAGACTGGAACACCAAGAAAATGGACCCCAAGAGCCAGTCCTGTTCACACTGTAAGACTGATTAACTAATATAATCTTCTTCTTTTTTAAGGGAGCTAAAATCATTCAATTGAATTGTGTCTTTGTGCATATCTGTTGTTGTTTGTATTTCTAGGGTTATGCTCCGGTAACGGTAGGGTCTCCAAGAGCCGAGAACCAGGATGTGCACAGAGCAACAGCTGGGAGTTCCCCTAGTCATAACTTAACTGTTGAGGTAATACAGCTCTCCAGCTGTGAATATTTAGATGCCACAGATTATTATGATATTTGCTTAAGCTTGTGTCTTCATCCCTTGCTAGCAGGCTAAATCTAATGAGGACGAGGACAGGATTTCCTTCCCTGTGCCCGGAGCTTCAGACTGCCTCCACTCATCCGAGGACTGCGTTCAGTTCCAAATCAAAAAGGATGGAGATAAGGGAAGGGGGAACAAATCACAAGACTTCTTTTCCACGCTGCCACTAGACACAGACACCTCTGAGTCCTGCAGTATTTACACGTCAAAGAATCTGAACTTTTCATAAAAGAGAGAACATGGAGAAATCACACAAACGGTGAAGCTCCTGACCGAGAAGAAGAACCTCACCTGTGCCTTATGCACGGTTTTAATAGTTTGCTTTGTGATGTAATTTTTCTGAAGCATGAGTTAGGGCTGCTCAATTAATCGAATTTTAATCACGATTACGATCTGGGCTTTCAACGATCATTAAAAATGACTGAGCCGATTATTGGCCCCTCCCTCATTTATCCGCGACACCTTAAAGGCCGGTCCGTGAAAATATTGTCGGGCATAAACCGTCCGTGGCGCAAAAAAGGTTGGAGACCGCTGATTAAGAGGACCCGAGGGAAGCTCGGAAAGCTAAGCAGAAGTTATTTGGAGAGGAGAGTGACTGCCGTTGGTTGAAAAGAGAGGTAAAAAAAACTTCAGTGGTGTTGCACACTATTTTATATTATTTTTTAAAGTCATTGTTAACCCTTTAGATCCGGTCAGAGCAGCACGCTCCGTTTTGCATAACTATTTTTAAATCCCTGTAGAACCTGGACCGTGTAAGCTAGCGCAATAATTTGTTTTGCATATGAAACCGGAGGAGTTGTACTTACATCTTATGCCATCAGCTTGTCCTCGGTCACGGTTTCCTTCCACATAAAGCTTTGCAAAAACTGCATAAAAAGCGCTTGCAGGAACAAAAACATAATATTCCAGAAACAGGCTTTGCCGATCCGATCAGCTGTTCGTAACACTTCCCACAGTTAAACAGACGTCAGCGCGAACTGTCACATGTCCGCCATTTCCTGCCCGAAACCGGAAGTGACGTCATTTTCGCGGAAATTGTAGTTTTTTTACTTGTAGGCCTTAAAAGCCTATACTGGTCATGTTTGACTTTTCTGAATAGTTTCTGGGATGCTTAGAACTCGAATTGCACTGCTGGAAATAGTTTATTTTGATGCTGTTTTCTTTGCAAATTTGCATCATAGGATTGTTTTTTCGTTTTTCCTGCAGTATATAAAAATTGATGTATCTCCAAAATAAAACTATGAAGACACTCAAAATAAATTTCCTGTTGTAAACTATTTTTTGCAACTTTTTTGTATTTAAAGTTTTGAAGGATAAGCCTCTTAAATTTCTCCAAGTAGAAATATATGCAAAAAAACCAAAAATGATTTTCAATTTTTTTTTGTAGTTTATTGCACTTTTTTGCAATTAATGTAGTTACTATGGACTTAATGCATACATATTATTAAAATATGGGCTATAATAGTTGTATAGCAACTTGAAATGCTCCCACAAATGGCACTACAACATGTAAAAATATAATATAAGCTCTGGCGGACTTGGTTCTATGGTAGGTCTTAAAGGGTTAAATAAATATCGTCAAATAATCGAGATCTCAATTTCAGTGAAAATAATCGTGATTATCATTTTTGCCATAATCGAGCAGCCCTAGCATGAGTTGAGCATAATCCTTCCTGTCTCATATTGTACTGCCTGATGGTGCTCCTGAAATCTCCTGCCGTTACCTACC
The DNA here is from genome assembly GCF_964374335.1 of Astatotilapia calliptera. Taxonomy (NCBI): domain Eukaryota; kingdom Metazoa; phylum Chordata; class Actinopteri; order Cichliformes; family Cichlidae; genus Astatotilapia; species Astatotilapia calliptera. Next base: position 29,717,245 of record NC_137423.1, read on the forward strand.
TCCGGACCCTCAGGACCAATATGATCTGCACTGCTCCTGTGTTTAAGACAGTCTCTAGGGCTACCCACCAGTTGTTGTGGTAACGTTTGATAAATTTCATTTTTCAATACTGTACAGCAATATAGACTTAAGTTCTCACCCATCATGTTGTCCATACTTAATTATTATTCTAAATAGCTCGTCTGCATTTTTAACAATTTATGCAGTGTATTAAATCTTTGGGGTAATTCTACTTATAATAGTTATGTGACATGTTTCACCAAATACTGCAGTTAATATTTGAATGTTGTGTGCAGGATAACCTTTTATCCCCAAAGCTTGTAATATTTTCATAATGTCAAAATGTCATCACTCAAAAAATAAAAAAATAATCTTTAAGAAACACATTTTAGATGATGTCGTCTTTACACTGTATGTATATTGGCCACCCAGGGGTGGTCCTCTTCTCTTTGCTCTTCTCTCTCTATGCAAATGACTGTTTCTCAAAAGACCTGTCAGTCAGAATTGTGATGTTTGATGACGGTCTGAAGTCGGCCTTATCAAGGACACAGATGTGGAGTTGAACAGCTGGCCCTGTGGGGCAGTCAGATCAGCCTAGAGCTGAATACGCTCAAAACTGTAGCAGTAACAGTGGAGTTGAGGAGTCCCTCTCCATTATGCCTGCTTGCCACAATCTTCCAAGATCTAAAGTGGTCACTCCGTATAGACACTATTATCAAAAAGGCAGAGCAGAGCCTGCGCCAGCTCAGGAGGTTCAACCTGCCTCAGGAGGTGATGATCTATTCAACTCTGGAATAATCCAGTTTGTTCTCTGCTCACTCATGTCGGTATTGTTTGGATCAGCATCCATGCAGGACAAGAACAGACTATGATGGACAGTGAAGTCTGCAGGAAAAACAAATCCAGAGTCAGGACACAAGCAGGCAATATCACTCCATACCCTCTGGTAGGTGCTACAGAGCACCGTTTGCCCAAAAAAGCAGCCATCTGTACAGTTCCTTTCCACAGGCCATCACTCTGATAAACATTTAGGACACTCACATAGTCTCTGTATTTAAAACATCCACCATACCTGATGCTGAATCAAAGCATACTGTATATACTGTTCTGTCCTGTTGTACATAGCTATATGCCGTATATATATTTATAGTCAATCCTCATGGATATACTGTATATATACTAACTAGCTGTCCATCTCTTATTTATTCCAACAGATTTGCACTCTGCAACTTTGGACTATAAATATGCCATAAATGTATTATTGTCTGTGCCGTGTTGGTGTCATGTTGTTACTCTGCTTGTACGTTGGCTACTCTGTCATGTACACTGAGTGCAAAAACTCCTTGTATGTGTACACATACTTGATCAATAAAGCTGATTCTGACTCTTGTGTCGTGAGCGTCTATTTGGCTAAAACTCGTTCTCGTTCTCCTCAGCGCATGACGGTAGGTGGCAGAGTTTGGGACATTGAAGCTAAGTCAAAGCGTAGAAGAAGAATCTTCGTTGTAGCGGCAATGAAAGAACAGCGTGCTACTTCCAAACAGAAGTAAAGTCTACCTTAGCTGCAACAACTTTAAAGTAAAGCGCGAGCATAAATCACAATTAAGACGAGACTTGTAGGACTCTGCCTGGAACATGGCTTTGGTTTGTGCAAGTAGGTGAAGCTGAATTCATTGATATGACGGAGGCCGGTTAGCACGGTACCGCGCTAATGCTGCTAGCTGATTTAGCTAGCGTTAGCGGCCATGCAGCACCGCCTTCTGCTTTTATATAGTTCAGCGAGCTCTCTTTTTTTAATTGTGTGTTTATTTAAATTGCTGGTAGTTATGTGGTGTTAAAAAGCCGGAACTGAACTCTTTTACAGTTTCTAATGAAGTGCCAGAGCACCCGTGCGTCTCTCCGGTGTCCAACCAGGTGTTTGAACGGAGGCTGATCGAGAAGTACATCGCAGAGAATGGGACGGACCCGATGAACGGACAGCCGCTGTCCGAGGAGCAGCTCGTAGACATCAAAGGTGGGTTTCTGGGTGTTTTCTATAAGTCAATAGACCGTAATAAAGCTCATACAGAGTAATGCTACTTCCGTGAGAGAGGTCGTTATCAGTGGCATGATGCTCGGCTTTGGTTTAGTAGGCTGAAGTTTGCAGGCGTGTTGCATTGTACTGTATTGTATCTATCATATAAAAAAACCAAACAATACCTGAAAAATTCAAGTGAAGCGGAAAAATAAAACCTTCCAAACAAATCAACTTTTATTTTCAACTTCAGAAGAAGCAAAATATTCTACGTTTTAATTTTATTTGTGTGGCCTTCAGGGGTGAAGCAAACCTCGATTGGTGTTCGTGAACTACTCTTTGTGATATTCATAGAAACATAGAACATTATCAAGATTTATATATGAAAAGAAAATCAGTGCGTCATATGCCCTTAAATACTCAAATCTCATTGCAAATAAGCCTTGATAAGTTACTGAAGAGGTTTCCTGTCTTTTAGTGGCTCATCCTATTAGACCAAAGGCACCATCGGCAACCAGTATTCCTGCCATTCTCAAGTCCCTTCAAGATGAATGGGTAAGTCCTGTAAACTCTGAGATATCAAAGAACAGAGCACTTTATACTGTATCTATTGTATGTATCATTTTGTTTTTAAATTGATTTTTCTTATTAATGTTTAACACTACATCAACAACACATTACACACACACAACATTTAAGAACCTTTAAACAAGTAGGGAGTCAGCTATTAATCAATCAATATAAATTAATAATAATAATAATAATGGATTGGATTTATATAGCGCTTTTCAAGGCACCCAAAGCGCTTTACAATTCCACTATTGATTCACTCTCACATTCACACACTGGTGGAGGCAGCTACAGTTGTAGCCACAGCTGCCCTGGGGCAGACTGACAGAAGCGAGGCTGCCATATCGCGCCTTCGGCCCCTCTGGCCAACACCAGTAGGCAGTAGGGTAAAGTGTCTTGCCCAAGGACACAACGACCAGGACAGAGAGCCCGGGGCTCGAACCGACGACCTTCTGGTTACAGATCCGTTTCCCAACCCCCTGAGCCACGGTTGCCCCAAATTAGTTATAAATATGTAGAAGTAAAATCAATCTGTAGGGTGTTACATAGTTTAACAATTAAAAGTGTGTTACAGTGCACCATTTATCCCTCTCTGGCAGTTTTTAACAACAGGACAGTTGTTTTGGGTTTATTTTGTTTGTTTGTTTTCAATTGTGCATTGTATGATGGGTCACAACACATTATTATAAATCTAATCTGTGCCACAAAATAATAATCTAATGGAAGATTTGCCCCTTTCCTTTGTTGAATTGCAAGTTTTGTGACAAACCCTGGGTCTTTAGAATCAATTTTAATTCATTTCTATTAGTAGAGGATCAAAAAATATGTTTGTTTGGTACATTGATTTAAATAACTTGAATTCTTTAGCTGAGACCAAAAAAGCGAATTCGATCTTGTTATCCTCCTTTTTTCATTTAAACACATATTCCAGTGAGTCTGTTTGTTTTTGTTTGTTTATCTTCCTTTTTTAAAATTTGTGAAATAATACATGTGCTCCTTTCTCACTTTTTCCTTTTGATATCTGTTCTAGGATGCTGTAATGCTTCATAGTTTCACCTTGCGGCAGCAGCTGCAGACTACTCGCCAAGAACTTTCACATGCCCTCTATCAGCACGATGCCGCCTGCAGAGTCATCGCTCGACTCACCAAAGAGGTCACAGCTGCAAGAGAAGGTGGGTCGACAGCAGTTTGGGTTTCTACACAGTTATGAAACATGTAGAAATGGCTTTAATGTGATCGTCTGGTCCAAATGAACCTGGATTCATTGATATTATGTGTGTGTTTTATTTATTTTAATGAGTTGATTTCTTCTTTCCACAGCTCTTGCCACGCTCAAACCCCAGGCCGGATTGGTTGCCCCTCAGGCAGTGCCCGCCTCTCAGCCAGCTGCAGCAGTGAGTAGCTGGGCTTTATTTTCAGCTGATAAGACAATGATCAGACTGACAAATCATGCCATTTAAACAATATTTAATTCTGCCTTTTTTACACCAGGGGGCTGGTGGAGAGCCTATGGAGATTAGTGAACAAGTGGGAATGACTCCAGAAATCATCCAGAAGGTAATATTGATTTTTTTTTTACCATTATGACCTTTGTCATAATTGCTTGATGGTTTTAAATGTGCTTTTTTCTGTTTGCAGCTCCAAGACAAGGCTACTATCCTCACTACAGAGAGAAAGAAGGTATTATATTTCTCTTGTATTTAGCTGCTAATGTGCAAACACTTGTTTTGCCACAAGCTCTGTTTGTGCATAATTTACTCTCGCTCTCATTTAATTGCTTTACTGTGGTTCTCTACAGAGAGGCAAAACTGTCCCAGAGGATCTGGTTAGAGCCGAGGATCTTGGCAAATACCGCCAAGTGGCCTCCCATGCTGTAAGTATAGATTGTGCAGGATCACGAGGATGCGTTTGTTTCACAGAGCGATCCAATGTATCAACATTCTCTCTTATGTTGCTTTCAGGGTCTTCATAGTGCCAGTGTGCCGGGTATTCTGTCTCTGGATCTGTGTCCCTCAGACACCAACAAAGTGCTCACCGGTACACTGAATCAATCTTTCATTCTGTATTTCATTTGCTGGGATGCCAGACAAAGAATCTGATATTAAACCTGTTCTATCTCCCAGGTGGAGCTGATAAGAACGTGGTGGTGTTTGACAAGAACGAAGAGCAGATCGTGGCAACGCTTAAGGGTCACACCAAGAAGGTTACCTCTGTCATTTACCACCCATCTCAGGTAACATGTCCTCTGAGAACCTAAATGCAAACATTCACCTCCATTTTAATGGAGATGTGACTAACACGATTGTTCCTTTAATCCGTTGTTCCTCACTCGCTTGCTGTCTTTTCTCTTCTAGTCTGTGGTCTTCTCCGCCTCTCCAGACACCACCATCCGTGTGTGGTCTGTCACCGGGGGCAACTGTGTGCAGGTGGTGCGTGCTCACGAGGGAGGCGTCACTGGTCTCTCTCTTCATGCTACTGGAGACTACCTGCTCAGCTCCTCTGAGGATCAGGTGCGTGCTTGAAATTACCGACAGGCCATGAACTTAATCACTGAATGATCGACCTTTTTGCCATTAAACTGCTTCACCGCTCTAACTCTTATTATTTTTATCCTGTAGTACTGGGCCTTTTCTGATATCCAGACGGGCAGAGTCCTCACCAAAGTTACTGATGAAAGTGCTGGCTGTGGTAAGTTTCTCTTTGCTTGCTTAATGCGTTTGATAGTCATAATAACAGTCCTCTTCCAGGCATAATGTTTCTGATTGCACCCCTCAGCTCTCACATGCGCTCAGTTCCACCCTGATGGTCTCATTTTTGGCACTGGTACTGCGGACTCCCAGATTAAGATTTGGGATCTGAAGGAGCGCACCAACGTGGCCAACTTCCCCGGTCACTCTGGACCTGTCACCTCCATTGCTTTCTCTGAGAACGGATACTATCTGGCCACAGGTGAGACTGACTTGATAGCATTTTTTGCGTAGATTAGCCGTCAGTCTGTAATGTGCATAAACTTGTAGAGCTGCATGAACATTTTCTTTAGAGTATCAAAAGTGACTTGTGCATCAATGACTTGCATAGTTTTGGAGATTTCCCCGTGTCTTCAGCCTTACAAGAATAAAAATGGTGTGCCAATAGAAAAAAATTAACTTATCCTCGTTTGCTCCAGGTGCCCAGGACAGCTCTCTGAAACTGTGGGATTTGAGGAAGCTGAAGAACTTCAAGACCATTACTCTGGACAACAACTATGAGGTAAGAAATTTGGGATTTCTTCTTTCTAAAGGAATTTTTTAAGTGTTTGAGAAATAGTCTTAGCATCACCTGTAGGCTGTCATTGCACGCAGAGATAAATGGCTGTGGATGAAAAGTTGCATGTATAATTGTCAGGGTGCTGGTGGGTGGATTGTTTTAACTTCAGAAAGAACCAGATTATCAGTTTTTCACTGCGTTCTCTTTATTTTTACTAAGCCGAACTCCAGCGTTTCACTGTGGACCAGCTTTGAAGTTGTCCAACCCATCTTAGGTTTGCTTCTGAGCCTAATCCATTCATTTTTTGTTTCAGGTGAAGTCCCTTGTGTTTGATCAGAGTGGTACCTACCTGGCTGTAGGAGGGTCTGACATCCGTGTCTACATCTGCAAGCAGTGGTCTGAGGTCCTCAACTTCACCGGTATGAAGACAAACAAAAAAAAGTCAAATCTCTTTCGAGATTTTCAACTAGTATGCACGTGACATTTACCCCTGATCTTTTTCTTTTCAACCATAGACCATACAGGATTGGTGACTGGGGTGGCCTTTGGAGAGAATGCCCGGTTCCTGACTTCTACAGCAATGGACAGAAGCCTCAAATTTTACAGTTTGTAAAAAATAAAAGCAGAAATTCAAGATGAGGGGAGGAGGGCAACTAAGACGAGAACAGTCTGTGTCAGAGCTGCCGCTACCTCCGACACATTCATTATCAGAAAAGGAAGAAAAAAAGAAATCTGTGCTAACTTTGCATCTTTTTTAGTGAGTCAGTCCTCATATCCAGTGAAGAAATCTGTGAGATTGTCAGCGATTTGAAGCAGCATGGTTAGTGCGACATGTTTGTTGGCTTTATGTGTTTGAAATCTAAATGATGTAAAATGACATGAAAAGCCTCTAAGTTCCTTTCCTGTTTGCCAGCAATTATGATTTTACTGTAGTATTTTCTTTTTTTTGTGTATGTATGAAAGGAGAGGGGGTCTTTGGAAACTATTATTGCTTCTTAGTGTAGACCAGCTTCATTATAATATCGTTAGGGTAAGATAAGATACATCTACAGTCATGTACAGTGAGATCAACAGGTGTAAGAAATTGATGTACTTCTGTGAAAAACCTTTGCCACATTTCATTTCCTGTTTTATTGATTCCATTTAAACATTTTTGTCTTTTGTTTTCCCCCTGGGTGTGTATTTCTTATTACCTGCTGTTTTACCTGTTGCACATCTGCCCTTTTACAATTAAATAAAATATCTTTTGTATTGCCATACAAGTGTCTGTCCCTGTGGGGGTCCTCAGCTAGACTGGTTACTTTGTAGATACATCCAAAATATAAAGTTCCTTTCAAATCAAAATGCATTTTACTCATTGCTTTCTTGATGTTTGAGCTTTATACCAAACAATGAGAGTGATCTTTATTTTTGATACAGTCGCGGTCACCGGTTCACATACAAGGAGGATTGGATTGTTTTGTGTTTTGTGTTTTTTTTTTTTTTTTTTTTTTTTACCCTCTTTTACGTACTTGCATTGATATTTGGTTAAATGTTTCCTTAGAAGGGCTTGCCTTGAGCAGACAATCTAGGTATCCATCAACAAGCTTCAGTTGAGCTTGAAGGTCTTGATTTTGGAGCAGGACCCTTTTTTTTTTTTTTTTTTTTTTTCTTTCTTTTGACTGGCATCCTCAGTCTGTCGTGACGTAACACTCTAAAACTCACTTCACTGTGGACAGTGATGCTGCCTGTTCCAGCAGTTTCCAGTTTAATGGCATGCTTCATTGTAACCATTTTCCTCTTATCTGACAGTGACAGTTCAGGTCTTCCTCCAGACATACATGCAACCCCCCCCTCCCCCCCCCTGACAAAGTAGTGACACATTTGCATAACAAATCCCTTTTATGTTGGCAAAGAGGAACTCATGATCACATGAACAAGAAGTTAATATGCGCTGGCCTTTTCAAGTAAAAAGACAGAACCTTCAACACCAATTAATTAAAAGACTTGATTGTGTGTGGATTAGAGGAAATCCACAATAAATTCAAACGTGCACTGAGTTCTTGTTTTTTTTTTTTTTTTTTTTAAACCATTAAAGATCTATGCTGTACAATCATTCCACCCTAGAGAAAGAATAGCTTGAAGAAATCAAAACGGCCATGGTTTTCACACCTATGATACATATCTGCATGCTTAGAGGCTGTGATTTCTACGCAAATCCTACACAACATCTCAGTTGAATTTTAAGTGTTCATTGTTGTGAACTTCTACATTCTTCCTTTGCCTGCTGCATAATAATGAAACTACTAAGAAAGGAACTATTTTTCAGTTTCTTTAAATGTAACAGAACTGAATTAAAAATCACTTTAAATGTATGGTTGACTTTTACTTTGAATAGTGTCCCTAACGTTAGCATGTATCTTTTGGAGACATCACATGCTACAAATTATGGTACTGACCTTGGTTTGTATGTATTTAATAAAGTTAGGAGAGAAAAAAAACAGGGCAGGTCTGGGTTTATCAAACGCACGTGACTGCGGTTTCCAGATGACTGTACACGGCCAAACCAGCTTCTCCAGATGAGCTTAACTCTAATATCAAACCGTGAATTATTAATAATAAGCTTCTGACTTCCTGTCAGACTAAAATTCTAATTAAAAAGAACAAAGAAAAACATCCACTTATTGGACTCGTTACCGCCATTAAAGATCCTAAAATCTCGACCTCTCGCGGTGGAGCGAGATTCAAATGGTAACTATCACGTGCCTCCTGCAGTAACGTGACTCTCACAAACAGGAAGTGCGGAGCCAGAGAACTTCTACCCCAAGTCTCGCAGACGCGTCTGCTTTGTCCAGGTTAGCAGTCCCGGGTCAGTCCGTCCCGCTGGGTACCAGACTGCCTGACAGACACCAGGTCGAACTGCAGCGGAGGTAAAGAACCAGACAGGTGAGGTTTCCGACATTCAGCTCAAATCTGTGTTTTTATCAAGCGGGTTTATCTCCTATAGTTGTCGCCGAGACTAAACCAAACCCCTCTGTTACTTTTCTTTAATGTGGCTGATATTAATGGGTTAAATATTTTTTAAACGCTTCAGTGTTTCGGCTTTTCCTTCACTGGAGTTGTGTGCTAGCGATGATAGAGAAAACGAAACTTTGCCCCAGGCAACAAAAGCTGAAAAGCAGAGACAATAGTCGATAGATCGAAGAAGACCCGAAGTCAAATGCTTTTTCCTTAACAGCATGGATCTTTTTACATTTATAAACTGAAGCCATGCTCCTTTCATGTAACATCTATTTTATGATATAAGTAATTTTGTATATATTCTTAGTGGTCGGTTTCTCACCCTCATGACACTCTTAACGCTCAGTTTATGAAGAAACTGTTCCAATTCACCGCTCATTCCTCCAAATGAATGAGGTTAGTCTGACTATAGTGCGAGCACCGCAATGCTTTGAAAAATGATCCAGCGCTATAAGCTTTTTTAAAAAAAAGGATCAAACACTGTAACCTTCATAAAGGGGGGGTTTACTGTAGAGCGCTTGTACAAAACAGCTTTGTATGTAGCTAGGGGAAAGCAGTAATAATGCACCTTATTGGGCCCTTCTAAAATATAGTAATGCTTTTTAATATATATGTACATCTTTGATTAATTTATTTAACTAAAAAAAGAGTCCCTGTGCTAATTTTGGCAGACACATGTACATGCAACAATGGAAACCCCACCTGATCATCTGGTCAGGAGGACCTGATGCTTCCTCTTTCTTAAGTTTCCACTTAGATACTTCTGCACTGAGTAGTTTTTATTGCTCTAACTGAAAGTAGATGCCATCTGTTAACACCATTGTCTGTCTTTTTTTTTTTTTTTTAAATTCATATTCCTCTTTATATGGTGCAGTACTTTCACTCAGCTGTATCCAGAGGACGGTGTGTGTGTAAAGTTGTTTCTTTGGTGTTGTACAGACATGGGCTCCATATTTCGCAGCGAGGAGGTGTGCCTGGTGCAGCTCTTTCTTCAGTCCGGCTCGGCCTATAATTGTGTCAGCGAGCTGGGAGAGCTGGGCCTGGTTGAGTTCAGAGACGTGAGTCTATTAAACCCTTTATTCCGTTCTTCTTCTTCTTGGTGCAGTTCATGGAGTCCAGTGCAATTGTTAACCTGCAACAGACTGTGTCATGGGTTTTGGTGAAGGTCATGTAGACTCGCTCAGTAACCTTATTCTCTGCTCTCCGCTTTCAGTTAAACCCCAACGTGAACTCCTTTCAGAGGAAATTTGTCAGCGAGGTCAGACGATGCGAGGATCTCGAGAAGACTTTCCGTGAGTACTGACTCATAATGCTCCCCTTTACATTTCCATTAATCTTCTTTATTTTCCATGATTCATCATCCACCTTTTCCACCCTCCAGACTTCTTGGAGCAGGAGATAAATCGCTCGCCATCCTTAAAGGGTCCACTCCCTCCTCCGTGTCCGATACCTTCTGCCCCTCAGCCCCGTGAGCTCATCACCATAGAGGAGGAGAGCGAGAGGCTCGCCAGGGAACTCAAGGAGGTGAGTGCCAAAATAGAGCCTGAGGAGTTAGTCTTCGGTTTTTTGCTTAGTGCACCACGAGAGACAGAACAATTTTTGGGATTAATGAAATATCGTGTATGTTTCCTACTAGGTATCCAGGAACAGAGATAGCCTTAGGGCTCAGCTGACGCAGCTCTCCCAGTATCAAGGAGTCCTGACCAGAACTCACTCTCTCACGGCGTCACACGTGGTGAAAAACTCCATTTCTGCTCCATTTTCTGTAATTGTTGTCATGAGGAAAACTAAAAAAGAATGTTCTCTGTCTTATTCTCACAGGTGCCACCTGCAGTGGAGAGCCAAGGTCTGTTTGATAACCGCCAAGATGTCCGACTCAGGTAGGTCTCAATTAAATGTTAAAGAGTAAAATGTTGTCTTTTTCCTCTCTATATAACAGTTTTCCTCTCCCTCAGTTTTGTGGCAGGAGTGGTCCACCCCTGGAAGGTGCCCTCGTTCGAGCGACTGTTATGGCGGGCGTGTCGCGGTTACATTATTGTGGATTTTAGAGAAATGGAGGATCGACTTCAGCACCCTGACACTGTAAGAGCTCGGGGAAAAGGAGAGGGGATCGCAGAGAGTTTCTGCTGTGAGTTTCATTCCAGGTGTTTTACCACAGCAGTTTGCTCTTTCTCCATTTGCAGGGGGAAATGGTGCAATGGACCGTGTTCCTCATTTCCTTCTGGGGAGATCAGATTGGACAGAAAGTCAAGAAGATCTGCGATTGGTGGGGATTTTTTTTTCTTTCTTTTATTTTTGAGATTCTGAAACTGCACCTTGCTGTGTTTTGAACTTGAATTTCTTTGGATTTTCCCCCCTCGCAGCTTCCGCACTGAGACATTTGCATACCCCGAGAGCTCTGCTGAGAGAGAGGAGGTTCTCCAGGGACTTCAAGGTAGAATTGAAGATATCAAATCAGTGAGTGATTTTCTTTTGGTTTTTGATAGTACATATTCACATCAAAATAATTAAAAGACTGTAATCTCTGGTTTTATAGTTTCTACATAGGATATTATATTACAGTGCTTCTAGAACATTCATCATGCCTCTTTTTGTGTTTCCTTCTGCGACTTCAGGTGTTGTCACAGACAGAAAGCTTCTTGCAGCAGCTGCTGATGAAGGCGGTGGCCGTTCTGCCCCAGTGGAAGGTGCGCGTCCAGAAATGCAAGGCGATCCAGTCGGTACTGAATCTCTGCAGCCCCTCTGTCACTGACAAATGCCTGATCGCTGAGGCCTGGTGTCCCACCGCCAAGCTGCCTGAACTGCAGAGTGCGCTGAGAGAGGGAGGGGTGAGACAACAGATGAGCAGAAACATAGAGCTGTAAAAAGCACAGATGAGCAAATCGCCTAATTTCCTGTTTTTATCCCACCCTGTTCTCTGACCTCAGAGGAAAAGCGGTAGTGGGGTTGACTCTTTCTACAACCGCTTGCCTTGCTCTACACCTCGACCTACTCTGTTTCCCCTCAACTCCTTCACAACAGGTTTCCAGAACATTGTAGATGCCTACGGAGTGGCAGCCTACCGTGAAGTCAATCCAGGTGCGTCATTAGATGACATAAATAATTTCTTCATGAAATGTGTTCAAAGTGAAGTCTTTCAGGTATTTGTCTTTGGCTAAATCTCGTCTCTCAATGCTCCTGCAGCATTGTTCACCATAATTACATTCCCCTTCCTGTTTGCGGTGATGTTTGGGGACGTGGGCCATGGTTTACTGATGACTCTGACTGCTCTCTGGATGGTCCTCGAGGAAAAGGATCCCAAACTTAGAAACAACAACAATGAGGTAACTTAGGAGAGGAGACACTCTGTATTTAACAAAATGTCTAACTTAAAGGCAACTTAATTTCAGACCAAGCAGCATCAGTAAAACAACAGACCACATTTAGATTGTTCCTCTGTTCCACAGGACCTGCTTGTCACCACACTAATAACCAAATGAACTCACTTCCTGTTTAACGGATGCCCCAAAAAGTGTACTGAAATTCCAGAATGCTTTCATAATCTGCGTGAGCCAAGGAATCCGCCAGTACCTTGTAAATTTTGCATGTGGTTTGAAATTTGCATGCACAAACATGCCTCTGGCTTCATTCTTTTAGTGGCATTACAAGTTGAACCAACATGAAAATCACCGAAGAGAAAAATGAGAGCAAAAGTAGCAATGGTTTCTGTGACCTCAATTCCAAAAACGTCATAGAACCTAAATAATAACAAAACGCATTCATTTGCAATTCTCATAAACCTATATTTGATTCACAGTAGGACATAGAAAACATGTTAACCGTTTAAACTGAAAGCATGTACCATTTTAAGGAAAACAAAACAAAACATGGCAACAAGATGACGCAAAATATTTGGGACTAAATCATTGCATTCTGTTTTTTGTCACACAGCTTCCCATTTATGTTTAAATGTAAAAAACAAAAAACAAAAAGTCAAATAATTCTAATGTACTAAAACATGTCCTTGACCACTTTGTGTGTCAGATCTGGAGGATGATGTTCGGTGGAAGGTATTTGATTCTGCTGATGGGACTGTTCTCCATCTACACGGGAGCCATTTACAACGAGTGCTTCAGCAAAGGCCTCGCCACCTTCAGCTCGGCCTGGCACGTCGGCCCAATGTTTGAAAAAAACATATGGAAGTAAGAACATTTTCGTGTATTCACCCTGCTTTTTTTTTTTTTTTTTTTTTTTTTCCAACAATGTGTTTATTGAGTTTTTAGTACACACAAAATACAGGTCAAATAAATCATAAACAATAATATAATAAGTAATATTTATTTTCTGTTTACTCCATTTTCAACACACTTTTTTACCTTCGTGGGGTCTCTTTCAGTTCATCGGTGCTGGCAGGGAGCCAGTACTTATCCATGGATCCTGTTGTGCCCGGCGTTTTCACAAGCCCCTATCCATTTGGCATTGACCCGGTGTGCCCATCATATTCATTGTCCTCCAATCAAATATGGACATAAATATGTATATATATGTCTCGATTGTAACTCCAGTTATTCTCTCTGTTGTCGTCAGGTCTGGGGGATGTCCAACAACAAACTAACATTCCTAAACTCTTACAAAATGAAGATGTCAGTCATCATCGGCATTATTCACATGACTTTTGGAGTCTGCTTGTCATTCTTCAACTACTGGTAAATAATCTTTACCCTTTGGTTGCATGTGTTTCGCTTGCACATGTGTTTTGTGTGTTTCAGATTAGCTCTGTGTTACCTTCACATCCTCATGTTCTTATCCTTGTTTCTCCCTGGTTGTTGTTTTTTTTCTTTTTCTACAGGCACTTTCGCAAGTTCAGCAGTTTGATTTTTGTGCTGATCCCAGAGCTTTTCTTTCTGCTGTTTCTGTTTGGCTACCTGGTGTTCATGGTGGTCTATAAGTGGGTTGCTTACGCTCCTTCTCAGTCCAAAAGTGCTCCCAGCATACTGATCCACTTCATAGACATGTTCCTGTTTACGGAAAACCCTGACAACCCTCCGCTTTATCATGGACAGGTGTGTGCGTCGTTTGTGAGCTTCACTAATAGGAACATATCGGGTTTGCTTTATTCATTTTCTTAGCTTCCCACTTCCCGAAACGTGTGTGTTAGTTGGTCACACTGAGCAGTAGTTATCATGAAATCTTATTATAAACTGAATGATAGTCTTTATGTATGTTGTTACCATATTTACATCTTTCAGTGGTTGTTTGTGGTTTTTATTTTGTGAAAGTCTAGCATGTAAATGCAGCACTGCTTTGGCAGGTCAAACCCCAGATGCCACATCTATTACAAGCACATGAACACAATAAGGGACTTTCCAAATATAGTAATCAGCACTTTAACTGCATTATCAAGCAACAGTGATGTAGTTGTGTGTCCGTTTTGTTTTTTGAATGACAAAAATGCTGCATTCATTAAGTAGATAAATACATGCAAGCCCTGAACTGAATAAATTAACGGTCAAATGAGGTTAACCTCTTCTCTGTAACTCTGTGTAGGCTATAGTGCAGAAGGTCCTGGTGATACTGGCTCTGTGTTCTGTGCCATTCCTCCTCCTTGGGAAGCCCACGTTTGAATACATTATGTTCAAGAGAAGACAACGTCGAGTCGTGAGTCTGCGTTTGGTTGGATTTTAATTCCTTTTATGTAGCTGCATTTACTTTTCTGACTGATCTTTAATTCTCTGCAGCATCTGGATGAAGACAGGCGTCCACTGGTGTCTGACGAAGGCTCGATCAATGTTCATCAGGGGGAAGTAGAAGGAAGGCCGCTAGTAGAAGAGGTGAGGGTGAAGCTAGAGTAACTAAATTAGTTTACCTGTTTTAATACGGTCTGGTGAACTCCTTTTGTTTTTGTTTTTTTTGTTGTTGTGCTTTCTGTAGGAGTTTGATGTTGCGGATGTGTTCATGCATCAGGCCATCCACACCATCGAGTACTGCTTGGGCTGCATCTCCAACACAGCCTCTTACCTCCGACTCTGGGCTCTCAGCCTGGCACACGCACGTCAGTGGCACTGCACATACAAACACAATGCTTATCTTCATACTCACATGATGCACACACACACACGAGACTTCCTCTTTTAAAGGAAACTTACTCATACTGTTCTTCTTTTTTTTTTTTTTTTTTTTTTTTATCCATTTTATTTCTCTAGTTATACACACTCATGTTGTTGTTTTCCAGCCAGCTGTGATTCTCTAACAGTGATTCACTTGTGTCTCCACAGAGCTGTCAGAGGTGCTGTGGGAGATGGTCATGCGTAAGGCGCTGACGTGGCAAGGTTACGTGGGAGCTGTAGTCCTCTTTGTGATTTTCGCCTTCTTCGCTGTGCTGACAGTCTGCATCCTTCTGGTCATGGAGGGGCTCTCAGCTTTCTTGCACGCGCTCCGTCTGCACTGGTGAGAATGACAGAAGGGTTGAGACGAAGGGGGAAAATAGCTTTGCTTAACTAAGATTTTTAAAAGAAATAGGCTGTATGATTGGACTGGGTAAAATCCTGAACCACTTTTTAATTTATTTTTTATTTCGGAGTGTGTGTCAGGTTTTATGTGTCTGTGCATTGTTTAAGCCAGCAATCCATGGTCACATGTTTTTGTTACATGCTGGTGTAAACATTGCACTCTATTTGCTGTCTGTCGTGTGACAGATGTAGTGAAGGCAATGACTGTGCTAAACAGACTTTACAGCTGCCTCTGGCAATAACCCTGCATGCAAAGTGGAATTTGACTGTAGGAGACACCACCTACAGTATGTAGCATTAATGCTGTAGTTTTCTCAGGATGGTGGTGCTGGAGAAAAGATTGACTTAACCTTTAGGGAACAACAAGTCAGACTATTACCAAAAAAAAGTCCACTGTAGAATAAGAGTATGGTACTTGCTCTGAGGTTTCTGTTTGTTGCTGGAGATTGACTTATGCCCGTCTCTTTCACAGGGTGGAGTTTCAGAACAAGTTCTACAGTGGAGATGGTTACAAACTCACCCCTTTCTCCTTCACATCTATAATAAATGTCTCAAACCCTATATGATCAGCCAACGGGTTATTCAGGGTTGCTAGCAAAGTTAATTTATGTGTCTATGAATCAGAACGACCCTGTCTTAACAACGGTACTCGACCTTTGGTTCCCTTTTGCTATGAAAGGGTTTAGTTAACTTGCACAATGATCGATGAATGATGTACTCTTATTTTTGCATCAGTAGAATGATTCCCTATACGTTAATTTACCACTATATCATATCATATATGAAACATATATTTTGTATCCCCATGCTAATTATTTTTCAAAGTGTAATGTACTGCTTTCTAATTACTCTATCAGTAGCATGAGAAATTGTTGGTAATCATGTGCTTTTCACTCTCTCAACATTTATAAGAAGCATCAATTTTGAAAAGGGAAAGTACACTAGTGAATGGATTTGTTTTGCAGTTTAAGGGAAAGTTTAAGTTTTGACCTGAAGTATTAAAGTGCAAGTTCTTTAGAATTCTTCAGATAATGACTTGGATGATTTTTATGAGCCAAAGATTTTCCCACATTGTCATGTCTTCCAACAACACCACACCAAGTATTTATTGATAAATACATTTTTCTCGGGTGCCTTACTAGGACTGTTTGTTTATACATTATGTGTTATGGACAGATGGTGTCTTCTATTGTTAAACCACCACTTTGTACAAAACACTGCAATGGAATGAATTTTCCCCTCCCTGTTTACACTGTAAAATTGAAGAGTTTTCAGCAGAAAATAAATTAAATGTTGAGTTTTATTAAATGAAGCACTTGAAGTATCTGTTGCCAGCCGAGTGATACCATTTATATGCCACAGTACTGTTTTGAGAAGTTACCACAGATGAAAGTACTGTGCAGAAGTCTAGAGGAGCCAACTGTTATTGTTTCATATTTGGCTTCTGAGGAACATTTTTTGTCTTTAGGTCGTTTTTTCTTAACAGCCTGTGACAAAAAAAAAACGATTTTTTTTTTCCATTTCTTTGATTCTATCCAACATCACACTAAGTATACATTTTATTTTTTGTACCAACAAGGTGATTCTCAGTCTGTAGCAGCATAACAATGATCCAAAACACAATAGGACAACTATCAGCCATGGCTTGACCTCAACATTACTGAAGTAGTGTGGGATCATCTTGACAGAGAACTCAGCAACATCCAAATGAGAGCTTTGTTTGTCCTTCAAGATGTCTGGAAACTATTTGTGAAGACGACTTAAATAAATGACAAAAAAAAGCTTGACTAAAAGAGTTCATAGAGTTCAGAGTCATTCCAAATTTTGACTTTCAAGCTCATAAGAATTGTAAAAACTCTTGTTTTTGTCTAATTTACTGTATTTCTATGTATGTTTTCACGTTTCAATAAATCACTGTACTAATTTCCCATTTTCCAAGTAACATACAGTATAAGGAAATGAGGGGTGGCTCGAGACGTTTGCTCATTAGTGTAAAAGATGTAAATACAACAATGTAACAACAACTCCTACACAAAAGGAGTCTGACATTAAATAATAGTAATAACTTCTTTTGCAGGGAAGAATCTTCAGATCACTGGTTACTCTTGTTGCCTGATAGTTTTAGTAGAATTAAAAAGTTGTTGGCGTTTCCCACCGTTTTAAGTTCCGGAGTTAGTGTAAACGGAACCTTAAGCGCGTGTTCGGTTTCTATCTGTGCTGTTTCCTAAGTAGCACAGAGTGAACCGGATATTATCGGAATGTCAAAGATGGGACTCCTCATGTAACGGTGGATTTTTCTTGAATAGTTTGTTTGCTTGTTTTTGGCGTCTTACCGGATGTTAACAAATTGATTGTACTTTTTATTTGTGAGGGGAGCACTGCTCGGGAGGACATGGCTCTGAGCCAAGTTAGTCGCAGTGTGCGGCTGCTCTTAGGTCAAATTCAACACTGTCGGCCAGCCCTGCTTTCAAACCAGACGGGTAAGCAAGTAAAGCTAGAAAGCCTTAAACTTTCTATCTGCAGTCATGAAAGCTGACCAGACTCTAATTGTCACACAGCTCGGTGTCTGAGTCAAGCAGCTTCTCAGCCAGAGCCCTCCGCGGATGAAAATGAAGCCGTGAACCCGACCTTTGTAAACAGAAATCCCCGCAACCTGGAGCAGATGGCTCTGGCTGTGAAGGATCGGGGCTGGAAGACAACCTGGCCACACCGGGAGTTCTACCACAGGTCTGTAAAGGTTTAAGTTCTTACTGTGAAATCCAGAATCTGAGTACCACTGTGAGGGTGCATCCTGTTGATTTAAAGTGAAATTAGTCTGTGGAAACAGGTGGTTTCTCTATAACGGAATTCTGGATTCAGACGAATATTGCTCATATATGAAATTGTAAAGGGCTTTTACTTTGAAGTCCAAAATCAGAGTAACGTTATACTGACCGAGTAGCACTGCTAGGGTGTCTCTTGTTTATCTAAAATCACAATAAAATACCAGAGTGTTAAAAAAAGAAAAAGAGTGAACCAAACGTTAAAAAAGATCAGTATCAAACCAGAAATTTGACATGAGCATGAGAAGTGAAAGCAAAGTTACCCCAAGGTTCCTGATACAAGATTTAGCAAATATCAGAAGGGGACCAATCTGTCAGGGGCACAAACAAGGACTTCAGGTTTTTCTTCATTATTAAGTAGGAGAAAGTTGTCAGCCATCCATCTTTTAATAGCCTAAGCATATATTCAGGATCTGTAGATTATAAAATTCTTGGGCCTTAAAAGACGACCTATAACTGAACTTCGTCTGCATAGCAGTGATAAGAAATGTTCATAAATGTTCAGAAGAGAGAGCAGATATAAAGGCCCCAATACAGAACCTTGTGGGACACCATAGACAGACCCCCCAACATGATTGCATTATAAGAGCTGTAATGTCACATTAGCTGTTGTATTTTTGTTTTTTTCTTCAAATGGCAGTTTTTAAATTTCATTCATATTTTAGTATTCCAGAAATAAATCTAGTTGTGATGAAATAAGCATAGTCGTGATACAGCTTACTGTAATTTAACAACTATTGTTAGTGAGGACTTGTGAATTACTTTCTAACTTTATAGTACCAAATGTTATGAGGTAACACATTGTTAGAAGGTTATACAATAACTATATCAGTGTAATTAGTAATGTAACCAGTTACCTTATCAAACTAAATTACACATTTAAAATGACTTCAGTCTATGAAGGATTATGACTTTGTAACAAGCAGTGACACAGTCATTGTTCTTGAGACGTGGTGGCGCACATGCATTGATCTAAAGAAACAGTCAAAGACACAAAATGAACAGAAAGATATGTTTAAAAGTGTAGCAGTTGTTGGTAACAAAATTCAAAGAGAAATGGAGACAACAGTCATGTGCATCAACCCCACATTGGATCACAGCTTACAGCCTACAAACAAGTATCTATTTATCTAAATTTATTAATTATTTTCTTAAATTAATGTTAAGTTGTATAACTAAAATTGGGAAACAAAGATAATTGTTTTTATATTCACTACTATTATTCTAGATTATACGAATATTCTGTATTTGTTCTACCCCATTGGGTTCAGAACTGTCAGTATGAAAGGACAAAAACGTAATGTAATCAGTCAGGTTGATATGAAACATAGCATATTCATGCATAAAGAACAATTATCTCTATTTAATTTCCTCTCATGCCTGTCATTGTTTCAGGTTGATGTTCTCCCGTAGCCAACACCATGTGACAGCCCAAGTGTTTTCCAGCTGCTCCCCTATTCCGGTGCTTTCTTGTTCGACCAAAGAGTGGGCTGTGAAGAAGGAGCTGGCTTCTACAAACTGCGTGGCAGCCTGTCAGGCTGTGGGCGAGGTGCTGGCGCATCGCTGCCAGCAGGCTGGCATCACCAGGATGGTGTATAGGGTGATTCCCTGGACATACCGCTCAGATTCTGTGAGTACATGCAGCAGGGACTGGAAATAAAGTTACTGTCATTTTCCTTCACTTAGGTAGCCATTTGCTTCACGTCTCTCTCTCTCTCTGGCTTTTCTGTTTTGCAGGTTCAGTCTTTCAGAGCTGCAATGAAAGCAGGAGGAATAATTCTAAGTGAACCCAGAAGGAAATACATTGGGACCTGACTTTAATTCATCAGTCAAATCAGCTGTTCTGTATAAATCTGCTCTTTATCCCCATTACCCCTCTCTTTTGTTAACTATTACTGTGCTGATATTAAGATTACAACTGCTACAGTAAAAAATAGGAATCAAAAGAAGGCTTGTCCCTGTGCCATGTCTCTTTTATATTAAATCAGTCTCCTCTGGTTTATTATTTAATCAAAAAATAAAGGTTCTTGTTTGGAGTACAATAATTTATTTTTTACTCAGGTGCATGTAAACAAGAGTGAGGTGCAGGCAGCAGAGAGTCTGTTACAATAAGGAAATGGATGACAATAAAAACCAATCACTGATCATTTTAATCATAGTACAGTGTGAAGTTGGCTCAGGCGGTGGGAACAGTGTGTTGGGATTATAAAGTGCATGTTTTCTTTTTTCCTCTTTTTTTTCCCTAATAGTGAGCATGCAGGTTAAATGCTTTCTTTCTTTTTAGCTTGGGTTCACTGGATAAAAAGTAATACCAGCATAAAATAAGAAATGTCCTCATCAGCATCTAGTGAAAACAGAACATGGAATAATTTAAGTTGATCCATTCAAAGTCCATATAAATACAAACTCAAACCCTGAACAGTGTCTTCTCACAGGCTGGTATAAAACACAAAACATGCACCCAGGCCATCAGCAATTATGTGACTATATATACTGTAATTGTGCACAAACTTGTAAAGTCACATTTATGATGACAAAAAAGTGGCAAATGGTACAAGAGAAATGCAATATATTACCACCACCTTGTACTTAAGCTAAAACATTAAAAACATCATTACAGAATCACTTTTCATTCTCAGGTTGAAGGCACTCATGTAGCCCTGGAGCCAAAATATAATGGATGAAAATAAAATGGGTGGGAAAGGTTCCTAGCAAACCGACATTTCCTTTAAATATATTGGCACACCGGCACAGAGGAATACAGTTTGGCAAACTGGCGTATGCCATAAAACTAGCCATGACATAATCCATAATGCACAGCTTAGATACAGTGAAATCCTCCATATCTGCACACGGTATGTGTTGTGAGAAGGAGGAAATGAACACTTTCTGCTTTGGGCTGGCAGGATACAGCCTCGTATAAGGAAATTAAAACAGTTATTGCATAGATACGTCTGAAGTGTTGAAAGGAGAGCTTAAAAAAACGGAAGAGGGACTGAGGGAGCTCGGCAGGGACATGCTGGTTCATATATGTTTGGATACCTTCATAAACATAAAACATAATAATACAATAATGCACAATGATTTCAGATATCCTGGCTTTCACTGGTACAGCAATACTGCAGCATGGCCCTTATAAAAATCAACTATCTACTATAGCTTTTATGAGGTGACATATGCAATCCAAGACCTGCAAAATATAAATTAAGACTTTAGGATCATTGTATAAAAACCTTGGCATGTTCCCAG
The DNA here is from genome assembly GCF_964374335.1 of Astatotilapia calliptera. Lineage (NCBI taxonomy): Eukaryota > Metazoa > Chordata > Actinopteri > Cichliformes > Cichlidae > Astatotilapia > Astatotilapia calliptera. Next base: position 29,738,634 of record NC_137423.1, read on the forward strand.
AGCACACGTTCCTTCTTTTCTCCTCTGTGCCTCGTTTATAGTTCCTCTTGTACCTCCCTGCTTGTTCATCTTTTTAATCACTTTGCGGCTTGCTTTGGCCCGCGCCCGGCCGGCTGGATGGTTCAGGTGAAACATCCACACATGCTTTCTGGTGAGTGAGACACCGGCGCCCATAGCTACGCCTCCGCTGTCCTGGTGACCGCCTCGGACTGCCAGGCATCTTTGAAAAGAACAAAGTAGGAAAGTACAAAGTTATAACATTGGGATTAATTCTTCAGCAAGAAATCTACTCCACAGATACATCGCAACCCCAAATGCCTCTGAACGCTATGTGACTACCTGACGTAAACCTCGGTCGAAATCTAACTACACGTTGTAGCCGGCGACTACTGTGATTATCCTGCTTCAGTACCGTCAATACCTTCTATTTCTGGCTACTTATTCACAACAGTTTTTTAATTTATCAGAGATGGCATAACAGTCCTCGCTTCAAGATAAGGAATAACAACGAAAGGACTCACAAATGTCAAAACTATTGGAACTGATGTAAGGAAATGTACAAAGTAGACAAAAACTTGACAGATAAATATTTTTAACTGTAACTGTGAGATGATTAGCACCTAAAGCAACACAACCATAAATGCTGCCAAAAATAATGTTGACCCCTGAAGTGGATTACATCATAATCTCTAGAAAGATTCACACAGAAGACTAAATCAGCTACTATTTTGGTAGTATAGTTACTGGCAGGACACAAGGTGTGAAAAAGGGGGGATGGAAGGCCTTACAGGTCCTTATATAGAGTCAAACTAAAGATTTTGATTAAAAATGAAACCTAGTTTGGGTGTTTTTTCCAATATGTATGTCTGTAGAAATATTAACATAATCACAAGAAGAAAAAGTTGCTATAAAAACGGCCTCCAGTGCTACCCCTCAGTCTCCTAGTAGTAATGACAATATAAAAAAATCCTACATCACTTCATTCTTGCGGTGACGACAATGCTCCATCAGCCTTTTACAGCTGAGAGGTAAGAACCATGACTCATATAGTTAAAACCTTATTCATGAGCTATTTCAAACAACAGGCTTCGCTACATGTCCTCAATCTAAATTAGCCATTTCCAAACTGTCAGCTTAACTACAAAGAGGAGGCTAGAGAGACCAGCACTCTGCTTCTTTTACCTGATCATATCCTTTATCCACATCATCCATCTCGCTGATGGACTGCATTAATGAGTAGAGGTTCATTCTGCCACTACGATTAACACTCGGCATGACCTGGAGATTAAAGAGAAGTAAAAAGATGAGTAGCCTTTGATGCACTCTGCGTGAACATATGAGGACAAATGTAGGTCAGGCAGTCTGCTCACCTTTTCTGGTTCATTTACAGTAATCACAGGGCCTGTCTGCACAGGGTCTTGGATAGTGTCAGACTTTGGGGCAGGCTGTTCAAACACCTAGATGAGGTTGATAAGATATAAAGGAGTTAAAGCTGTAAAGGTAAAAAAATAAACAAATCCGGATTTTAAAAAGTGATAGATTGCTCAGGATCTGATTACCTCACAGTCTTCCCCTGAGTCATTTTTTTCATCTGGAATATCTACGCCATCATCCTCATCAAGTCCGTCATCGTCCTCATCATCTTCTTCCTCCTCCTCATCTTCTTCTTCTTCTTCACTTTCGGCTGTCTTTTCTTCCTCCCCTCTTTCCTCGTTTCGAACTGATTTTTGTCTTTGGTCTCTCGACTTTCGCTTCCAGAGAGCACTATGGCGCTGCTGGCTGGAATGATAAATGCACACAGAGCACATTCCTCAACTGAGCTCCCAAACTACAGAGAACAGGAAAAAAAGAGCACTAGGCCTAACCTTGCACTGAGGATGCCGCTGTAGGTCTGGAGCTGCTTCATGAAGCCCTCATTGGGCTTGATGATGGACCGGCGATCCCTGACGTAGGTCAGTGCCACATCCAGTGTCCAGTGCTGCTGCTTCATAGCGTAGGCAATCACTGTAGACGCAGAGCGGGACACGCCCATCTTGCAGTGAACCAACACCGCCTGACCACTCTTCCTGTAATACACAAAGATGAAGACGTAAACTCACACCGTGATTTTGGATTTTACTTAACAAATATTAAGTCGTGAAGGGAGAACTGCTGGGATGTATACACACATGCAAAATAATGCTCGGCAGTAAAACGCTTCTGGTTTGTGAACATGTGGCAGCTTTAAAACTGGCTGAGGAGCTGAACAAATTTAAGATTTGCAGCTTTAATTGTAGGGTAGCTTGGCCTTCTCTCACAGGTTTTGTTTCAAGACTCCAAACTGTAAACTGAAAACACAGAAGCAGTATTTTTCTATTTTCATTGTGTGAATACTGCCTGTCATGATGTTTCACAACTCAGTCGTCGTTTGTAGACATCATTCACACAGATTAGACTTGAAATGGGAAGCCGAGTCACAGTGTGAACTGCGAAATTGGTGGTTATTCCAATCTTGATGGAATTCAATATTTGAGGAAACGTAGCCTTTCATTTTCTGTTAAAAGTGGGCACAGAGACCGACAACACTCTCAGCAGTATCCATTAAATATGAAGCTGCATGAAGCAAGCATAGCTCATCATAAAGACTGGAAACAGGGGGAAGCACTTCGTCTATAAAGGATTAAAGTAACGCATATAGTGCACCAGTGCTGCTAAATCTCTCTAACATTTTATATTTTACGCTCACTGGCCACTATATTAAGTACACCGTTCCAACTCCTCGATAATGCAAGATGGATGGAAGAATGGTGATTTCACCACACAAGCATCTCTGGGATTTACAGAGAATGGTCTGGAAAGACAAAATATCAGCTGAGCAGTGGTTCTCTGGATAAAAATGCTTTGTCAGTGTCAGAGGGGATTGCTTAGAGCTGACAGAAAGACAACAGTAATTCAAATAATAAGTTGTTAAAACTAAGGTATGCAGAAGAACATTTCTGAATTTATAACATGTCAGACTGTGAAGACTTGTACAGTCTTGTTGCAGACCATGGGAACATAGTGTACCCAGAGCATCTTCAGCTCTGCCACCTCCACCTCAGCCTTCTGTCTTTTTGTCACTGTCACTGTCAGGTCTCACAACCATCTTGCAAACCTTCCCTTTCACTCTTGCTGCTATCCTTCTTCACAAATAACCCCTGACACTCATCCCCACCCACGAAACCCTGTCTGCACTCTCTTGTGCATTTAAATCATCTACCTTTATTATCTCCACTCCTTTCTTCTTCACCTTTCCACCTGTCTCCCTCTTATTTACAGTATGTCATAGACAGACCTCTATGGATATTTAGATTCACACATTTCAGCCCCTAACCGAGCTTCTGTCCCACTGGAACAATTACAACCCTTTTTACAAGTCTCGATTTAAAAAGCCTCTGGTACCTTGCAGTGTTGATGAAGTTAAATGTAGCTGGCCAATGGGACAGCAAGTCTGTGGCTTCCACATCGTACACTCTGATGTTCATGTAATTGAAGGACTCTGGGAAAAAGTTGTCAATCTCCCTCGTCACATTCAGAATGTAGCCCACGCTGAAAAACGTGCAGAGACACACTCAGAGCCAGAGCAAAACATAGTGCATAGTTAAATATTACCCTTATAGTGAGTTAATGGGATACAGAGACAGACCACAACACACAGAGCTGCAGAAAGTGTTACAGGTTCAACTACTAACTTGTTTTTCTGCAGCTCCTCAAAGTTAGCTGCGTTCCACTCGGAGCCCTGAAACCAAATAAAAACAAAAAAGGTTAAAGAACGGTCAGAGAAGATGAAAAGGAAAGGGCTGACAGAGCCATCTTCCCTATCGCTGTCAACACAGATCTGAAAGGGGAAGTTACAGTCACATGACAACATCCTGGCACTAAAAGCCATGTCAATTTTTTTGACCAAACAAAAGTGGCTGTACATAATATGTCTTTTAACTCTATCTGACCTTTAACAATGACTCACCAGGTATAGATAGTCAAATATTTTAGAGGGCTTGTCCATCTGAGCCATGGTGACCAGGATCTCATTGTCGATGTACTCCTTGTAGGGTCTCATGTCAAAGCCTATCCTGGTCTCCAGGGTAGCGTGCACCTACAGCAGAGAATGAATGCATTTTGTCACATTTTTTCACCTCAGTTATGCTCTAATAATTTGACTTTTTTTTTTTCTAAAACCAACTTCCTGTCTCTAGCTTCCCACACTTCTCACCATTTTGGATGTGAGGTTGTCCAGGTCTTCAGTCCTCATGATGTCTCTCAGGTGTTCTTTGATCAGGATCTCACTGGAAACTCTCTCTGCCGAACTTCCCAGAGAACAAAAGGGAAATTTTAGTACCAACTGGCAGGGAGGCACAAGCAATAAGAACAGTTTCTCATTATTACTACATTAATAGCAACATTAAGCATTGAAAGTGCCATGTTTAATTAGTATTTTTGAGGTATTTTCCACTTGATGCTACAGCTGTTCCTTTTTTAAAACATGGGATTTTAAGCACACAACGTTTACGTGTGGTGGATTGTGAATTTTCCAACTCCGGGACCAATAACTTAAAATGATACTTTAGTAAATTATCTTAACGTACATTATTTTTTTCTATCACATCAACTCCCTTGGCTACTACAAATAAAAGCATACCTCTGTCCATCGCTGTCCTTACGGATCGACTCCAGGTCATTCATGACCTCCCACTCATTGAGGCAGTTGCGATCGGACTCGATGTGCCGGTGGTAGTGCCGAGCCCATTCCAGCCCAGAGCCTGGGATCAAAGCTGCCTTGATTGCACGCTCACAGCAGCCATGCAACACCTGCAGCACTGACCTTACAAGAGGAGAGAGGGGAGAGGAAAAGCAAACAGAACATCACTATGTGTATTAACGACTTATCTTGAAATTTAGAGCAAATGAAAGCTATTGATATGCAAAGTGAGCAGCTGGACGCTGCCACAGTGGGGATATAAGCATCACTCACCACATGGTCTGCATGGAAACCGGTTTAAAGATTCTAGTCTCTTTTGCTGAGCTCACGCTAAAGCCACTACAGGAAACACACAGAAATGTGAACGCTCATTATTAAGCCTGACGACGAGAAAGAGAAGAACGAGAAATAAGACAGTAACAGTGTTAAGAAGCATCATTGTACTACATCACAGTCTGACACACAAGAGAGAAATAATTCAGTGTGATTAGAATTAGTTCTTGTTCTTGTGGAATGAAAACGCGAGGACAGTGATTGATTAGCACAGTTGGAGGTGTGATCCAGCCTGATGAGGGGGAACATACTGGTGTGACATGGCAAACACACTTGGATGACACTAAAGCATGCACGCGCATTTAAAACACAGCAGATTAAGCACTCCATCATGTTAGCCCAACTGTTTTTAAACCCGACACCTCTCAGTTTACTGAGAGATCAGCTCTTCTATCCTTTTTTGAGCATCAGCAGCCCAAACTGTTTTAATCAAGACATAGCCGGCTATTTGAAGACACACTAAATGTGCTGGAATGGACATTTGATGTTCTTCACGCACTACAATGCAGTCAAAGAATAAATTTATTAAGACTTTAAATCAGCTAAACTCACTAACCTTTCAATACACAGTCGCATAAAGAAACTAACCATACTTTACTTTCATTTCATTATTAAAAACACATGACCTCCATGCTTATGCAATGATGTGACTGAGTGACAGGAGCTGTTGTAGTTCACAGAGAATGATTCAACTCCAAAAATAAGGACATTACTCATTCATATTATCTCTGGCCAAAATCCCAGAAATCAGGCTGCACCGTCTGTGCAGCAGCCTACCAATCACTTCCTCACGCTTGCTTTCACACTGAATATAATCCTTAATCCTTCTTTAAAAACATGCTTCTTACCCATCTCCGTCCAGATAAACTTGTGTATTGCTCCATATTGGCAGTACCAGACCGATGGTGCAATGATCACTAGAAACAGAAGGGGAGGACACATACACACAAGACAAAGGAGGAAATTGTACTTGTTAAACCTTAACCAGGAATTATTAACAGAACAGAAATCGTATCTTGTGCAACTGTACACCTTCGTCTTGGTTACACACACCTGTCTGAGTTGGGGAAATCCATGCCCAGCAGGATGCTCTCATGTTTGTTGGCCAGTGTGGAAACCACGATCAGATACCTGACTCTTACCGAGCTAACAGAATCTAACTGCACCGCCTGCATGAAAAGATACACAGAGGGAGGGATGACAGGGAAACACACAACTTGTGAGCACTGTGTTTTACATGCAAAAAAATAATAATAATCATGGTTTTCTTTTTAAGTCTAAAGTTGCCAAATAAGGTTGGGTATTTGCAAGTGGTGTAAAATATCCTGCGTAGTTTATTTTCTTTGGCCTTAAAGGAAAACTCAAATCAGGGAAGTAAATGTTGTCTTTACAGAGATCATGGCTGGCTCCTGTCTGGTTAAAGGCCTCTACCTATAGTTTTGCTGAAACAAGCTGAAACGAGAAAAGCTACAAGTACAGTTTGTGACTTGGTGCTTTATAAATAAAATTGAATTGAATGAAATTTTGATGTGACATAAAAATATCATATCACCATTTCATTGCTATAGCAACACCATGCATTTACATTCCCTAGAGCAAGAATAAGACAAGCCCGGGCACGTCTGAGGGCAAGAGCCACGTGTCCCTGGTAAAATATGCAAGTAAATTGTTCCCACTGAAGGTGGACAGAACAAAAGTTTTTCACCACTTTAGGGCAAAAATGCAACCTGGCTATAAAAGTGAAGCAGCTAGTGATGTGCAACACAAAAGTAAACAAATGTCTTACATCAACAATGCTGAAGCAAGCTTCATATGACAGGAAGCAGAAACAGTGGATGGAAATTACTAATATATATTGTTTGGTCAAAGCGATGATACCAATCCAAATGGAAAAGGAGGGCTATAAGCAACTTGCTGAAAAGCTCAACCCAAGAGACAACAACCCAAATGGAAAACATTTTTTAGTTTTCTTATGTGACAATATCATGCTCCCCCTGAAGAGTTGCAAGGTTAAGTTACTTCAGCTGTTATTAACCCAAAGAATAAAACAATTATCTTATACTTTAACTAAAAAATTTTTTTAGGACAAACACTACCTGACTTTGCCCCTATTCTGTGTTATAATGCTGCTGCTGGTACATTGTTTCACAATTCAAATTTGGAAAGACAGTAGCTCATTGGAAAACAAAGTTTGAAAATGCCTTTCATTTAATTACTCTTAAAACTCCAGCTGCCTGCAAGCATCAATAAAATGTTGTTCCGTATTTTTCTCCATACATCCTCAACAATGTTCTTGTCGCAAATTTGCTTGGAATATTGCGATATACTTTCAAGATTAAATTGCCCACCCATCACACGTGATATTTTACTGATGCTTCCTACCAGGCAGTTTCACACATGCACTGGTGACTGGATATTTTCGGGATCTTATCCAGGAGGAGCTTTATGTGCTGCTAATTTCATAGTACAAAGTCTGTGTGATGCCTTATTAAGCCAGTTTGAGATTAAGGCAGGTAGTTTTTTGGCTACTATACAGAAAATTAAATGGGAGTATTGTGCCTTTCTTTGTGAATGCTGTCATTAACACCAAATAATAGCTCTGTACATAGCCACAAATTTTCCTATACCATACTATAGAAATATTACAAGAATAATATTTACGCAAGTTAGCTTGATGCTAGTGATACTGAGGACCAAAAAGCTGGTAACTCACTGTCTCTAAAGGTTTGTGACTTGTAGTGAGTCACTGAAATTTTCCCTTTAGTCACCTACCCTTTGAAAAAATCAATATGTGCAACAACACTCACCTTTAGGTTGTCTTAACATCATAAGCCATAATATTTACCAAAACTCAACATTTTGGAGTTACGGCCTTTGCCAGTGATACAATCGTATAAGTTTACTTGTTGATCAAAGA